>NW_020664393.1:68541410-68724124 GCF_002925995.2 Terrapene triunguis | reverse complement strand
CCTGTCTCTGATCCTTGGAGTTTAGGGACAGCTGGAGTCTGGTGTTGCATCCCTGACCATTTTGTCACCTAGTCATCGATGGACCTAGCCTCCATGAATTGATCTAATTCTTTCTTGAACCCATTTATACTTTTAGTCTTCACAGAATCCCATGGCAACAAGTTCCACAGGCTGACTGTGTGTTGTGTGAAGAAATACTTCCTTTTGTTTGTTTTGAACCTGCTGCCTATTCATTTCATCAGGTGACCCCCCTAGTTCCTTTGTATTTGAAAGGGTAAATAACACATCCCTATTCACAAGACAGTCTGGCACACCAGTTTACCAGGGTCACTCTGTTACAATAGGTACAGAATACTGACCGGAGTAAGGGTACAGAAGGCATGTGAACACAGTAGTTTCAGCATGTTTTTGCAAAAAAAAAAAAAAAAAAAAAAGGGAGAATTGGCCATATATGTACTGGGCTGCTAGTCCAGCTGTGCAAAGGGACACAGAAGAAGACAGCGGTTTCAGGGATTGGCACTAGACGCTATGGTATCTGTATTCTTCAGTTAAAGCCCTTGCTAGGGTAATCTTACAACACCTTACTTGAAAAAAATAATTCAAATTGGTTTGGCTAGGAGCACTGCCACATGGGTTAATAAAAACTGATGGAAGAATCATTAATAAGGGGTAATTATAAGAGGCACTATTTGACGCAGAGGGAGATGCTTTGGTCTGGTTTTATTTAACATCATCATTAATGATTTGGAAACCTATGTAAGCAGCCCACTAAATTAAAGTTGCAAATTACTGGGAGGTGTTACCACCAGCAGGGAGGACAAACAAAATAATAGGAACACGGGGACCTTGAAAGGTTAGCAGTATGAATAGGCAATAAAAGGGGATCCAACTGAAAACATGTAAGTAAATACATCTGGGGAAAATACCTATATAGCTTACACATCAAATTTCCAAAAGCATCTCAGGGTTAGCTCCACCAAGGAGATTCAGGCTCAGTGTTGCAAAGCCTGACTTTAGGCCCAGTAGACCACACACTCCCAAGTTAGGTGTCCAAGCTCCCTATAAAATGAGCCTTCTAAACTAGCTAGTAGGAAATGCCAATCAGAGGGGCAACCCATTGTATACAGCTCCACCCCTTATGTGTGCGCTTAAAACCCACCACTCAGACAGAGTGAGGCAGGCCCCTAAGGCCAGGTCTATACGCAAAAGTTATGTTGACCCAGCTACGTTGCTCAGGGGTGTGAAAAATCCACACCCCTGAGCGATGTTGTTAAGCCGAGCTAACCCCCAATGTAGACAGTGCTAGGTCAGTGGAAGAATTCTTCTGTTGACTAGCTTCCACCTCTTGGGGCAGTGGATTAACTAGGCCGATGGGAGAAACCCCCTCCCTTCAATGTAGTGAGTATCTACATGAAAACATTACAGCAGCCCAGCAGGTGTGCTTCTGTAGCATTTCAAGTGTAAACAAACCCTTAGTCTGGGCTGGATTGAGACGCCTGTCTCTGTTTGGGATTCACAGCCCCAACCACTCTCCTGGAGTCAGGCAACTAAGCCGGGTCAAGATGGCAGTGTGCTGCCTAAGTTTCTGCCAGTTGGCACGTGCAAAGTCACCATAAGGCATGAAATCACTGAGCTGCTCAGTGCCTAACTCACACTTAAGCCCTGCTGTTCCCCTGCTTCACTTGCCTAAGGGGCCTGATTTGGTAGGTGTGCACGGTCCACATGTAACCTGCAGAAGAAAAGGAGGCGATGGTGGTGGTTATGCCCAATAGCCTGGTGGTTAGCGCACTCACCTGGGATGTGGGCAACCCAAGTTCAAATCCCTGCTCTGCCTGATTTGGAGCAGGGATGTGAACCCAGGTCCTTTCACCAACCCAGATAATTGCCCCAATCACTGGGTATAAGGATAGGCAGCACCACCGACTCCTCCTCTGTCTGAATGAGGCTCCATACACAAGGTAGGTGCGAGCTAGGTATCAAGCTGCTAGGCAGTGTCAGGCCTGAGGCATGTTTATGCATGCTCACCAGCAAAAACTGGGGGCACCTAGGGGCCTCTACGTGCCTACAGGGTTGGTGGAAGCTGAGCAGGTGTTCTCAGCATGCTAGTGGTGCCTAAATGTTGGATTTAGGGCTAGATTAACAAGGGGACCTTAGGCAGTTGAGCATCTAAGTGTAGTCCAAAACTTTAAGGCAGGTGAACGGAAAGCAGTATGTTCATCACTCCCTCTTCCTAAGGGCAACAATATTGCTCTTCTCCTCCCAGCCCCTCAGTTGTAAAAACAACATTAACCGAGGCTAATGTATGAAGAAAGGAATAATCACAATAATTAGGATGCAAGCTTGTTGTTCGGTGCCATTAACACTAAGTGATTACACGCTGTCAGAACCTGAAGAGAAAGACAGCTGGAAGCAGAAGAACTTTGCTGTGGAAGCAACAAGCCCCTATGCCTGCTCTCGGGGGCAGCAGCTGTAGCGAGCGGAGCGTACAGCCCAGGTCAAAGAACAGCTGAGCTTGGAGGAGTCACTGTAATGCCAAATGGCTGAGAGTAATTTTTTCATAACCGAGGTATTTTTTCCATCTTCAAGTGAAATACTTTCCACAACTCTTGCTTGGAAATCGGACAGGGTGGTGGATGGCTATGCGCTAGACTGGTTCCAATCTCTCCTCTCCGTTCCTGAGGCAAGTGGGTTTATTTTCTTTTATTTAAAACTGCCCATAAGAATATATAAGAACAATCAGCCATACTGGGTCAGACCAATGGGCCAAAGGGGATGTCTACAATGCAATTAAACACCCGCGGCTGGCCCATGTCAGCTGCCTCAGGCTCTCAGGGATCAAGTTGTACAGTTGCCATGTAGATATTTGGGCTTGGGCTGGAGTCCGAATGTCTACTCCACAATTTTGCAGCCCCACAGCCGAGCCCCGGGAGCCCAAATCGGCTGACATGGGCCAGCCATGGATGTTTAAGTGCAATGTGGAGATACCCTATGTGTACAGCAGGGATGGGCAGGGCCGGCTCTAGGATTTTTGCCGCCCAAAGCAAAAACAATTTTGGCCTCCCCCCCCCGCCGTTTTTTAATTACCCCACCCCTGGCTCCGCCTCAACGCCGCCCCTTCCCCAAATCCCCAGCCCTGCCTCCTCCCCCCAGGCTCTCAAGCCTAGGAGGGAGGGAGGGGGAGAAGCGGCGCCCGCACCGCAGCCACTCGGAGTCTCCCCCTCCCTCCCAGGCTCTCAAGCCTGGGAGGGAGGGCGAGTAGCGGCGCGCGAGCGGCAGCAGCAGCGGAGGTGAGCTAGGGCGGCTGGGGCACATTTTTAGAGGCGGCATTCTGGCGCCGGCCATGCCGCCCCTAAAAATGTGCCGCCCCAAGCACCAGCTTGTTTTGCTGGTGCCTAGAGCCGGCCCTGGGGATGGGCAAACTTTTTGGCCTGGGGGCCACATCTGGGTGGGGAAATTGCATGCAGGGCCACGAATGTAGGGCTGGGGCAGGGGATTGGGGTACAGGGAGGGGTGCGGAATGCGGCAGGGGGCTCAAGGGATTAGGGGCCTCAGGGCAGGGGGCTGGGGTGCGGGCTCCGGCCCGGTGCCGCTTACCTGGAGCGGCTCTGGGATGGCAGCGGTGCGCACTGGGGCCAGGGCAGGCTGCCTGCGTGCCTGCCCTGGCCTCGCGCCGCTCCCGGAAGCGGCCGGCACCACATCCCTGCAGCACCTAGGGAAAGGGGGGGGCAGAGGGCTCCGCGAGCTGCCCTCACCTGCGGGTACTTCCCCAGAAGCTCCCATTGGCCGCAGTTCCCCGTTCTTGGCCAATGGAAGCTGCGGGGGGCAGTGCCTGCAGGCGAGGGCAGCGCGTGGAGCTCTCTGCCCCCCCACCCCCAGGGGCTGCAGTGACGTGGTGCCGGCCGCTTCTGGGAGTGGCCCGGGGCCCACGACGCCACGGGGGTGGTAATCCCGCGGGCTGGATCCAACCCCCTGATGGGCCGGATCCGGCCTGTGGGCCGTAGTTTGTCCCCCACCGTGTACAGGGTTCAGGGAGGCACCTAGTTTTGCTAGTGATTCTCAACTGTGAACACTCTTCGGAGTTAGGCGCCTAATGTGTTTTTTGCAAGAAGTCAGGGGACATTCCCTCATAATCTTTACTCTGGGGGTTAAGGGGCTCAGCTGGATGTGGGAGACCTCCCAGTTCAAGTCTCCCCACACCAGATACGGAGAAGGGGGTTGAGCAACAATCTACCATTTCGCAGGTGAGTGCCCTAAATATTGAGCTATGGGACATTTTGATCTGTGGCTCCCTCCGTCTCTCCTGTTGAAACTGTGCCATCGTGGAGCAGGGAGACTGGCCCTTGGATGAGTGCTCTATTCTCCAGGCTCCAGCGTCAGGCTCAATAGGAGCGACTGAGGGACCTCCACATCAGAAGATCCCGTAGCCCAGTGTGTTAGGGCATGTACCTGAGAGGTGACAGATCGCTGTTCAAATTACTTCTCTGGCAGAGAGGGAATTTGAACTGGGTGGTCTCCCACATCCCAGGTGAGTACCCAAACCTTTGGGCTAGAAGTTAGGAGGGAACTCTTCCCCCACAGCTGTTTTATTAGGCAGCCTCTGAGCACACCAACCGGATCAGGCCCTGCAGGTGAATTGGGCTGCTAAATGTCTGTATTCCCTTGGCTTGTGAATCGCTCTGGGGCTTAGGTGGCAGATAGGCATCTGGACGCTAGAGGAAGGCAGCAATGCACACACCCAGAGGCAGAAACTTAGGTACCCAAAGAACTGGGTAACTGCAAGAACTTAGGCAACAAGTGAGTTTAGGCATCTACAGAGTTTGGCAGTTCTGTGAAATCACAGCGAAGCCTAACCCTGGGACTTGGGCGCCAAAGTACTTCTGTAAACCTAGACCTTAGCCTTTCTTTTACTCTTTACTCACCCGCAGGACAAGAGAAATACTTACCTACTTTTCATCAGAGGCTCTTAGTGCACTTTACAGAAGTACTATGTACAAGTGATGCATTAGGACTCCATCCCTGGTTTTTAAATAAGTGTGTGAACTTGTGTGCACTGCATGAGCCATCTTGGTTTTTTGCTCTACTGCTTTTGTGAACAATTGTCTGATTCCACCCACAATAATTCTCATCTCTTTGAGATCACGTGCTTATGTTACAGCCAATGATCATTAAGAAAATATAGGAAGTATATAATGTTTAGGACAGGAAATGAATATCTTATCCAAGTGCAGCCTCAGACTTAACGGTGCGCTTAAGTCTTTCTCTATTCAGAAAAGCAGGTTAGCACGTGGTGGGTGCTTTCCATAATCAGGGCCCTCGTTTGGCAGAATATCAATTGCCTAAATTGAAATTTGGCTATGACATTGGGTTTTTAACATCCACATTCTCACAAAGACATCTAGGGGCCTTTCACATCTCATCCAAAAAAGAGCAACCCCAGCAGCACCGTTGCTTCGTGATGAAGCACTGTATCAGTAGTAACTCAAAGAGGGAAGAATCCTACCTCCTGAATCATCAGCATCACTGTCCGCAGCAGCTAGGTCTGGTGTTCCTTAGAGATCTCCCATTCAAGAACTCACTTGGCCCAACCTTTCTTAGCTTGTGAGGGTTACACAAGACAGCAGCACAAGATGGTATGGCTACAGGCTACTATAAATTGTGAGACTTATAAAATTCCCTATACAAACTGGCCAAAAAACATTCATTCTTGGCTGGAAATTCACAACATTTGGAAAAAAACTTTCTAGTTGTTTCTGAGGTTATAAAAAGACATTTTTAAATGGCTGAATTGGTTTGTCCTTGTGCATTATATTCTGGTTAACTGAACATTTCAAAACTGTTTTTAGTACGCGGAGATACTGAGAATGGGCACAGATCCACATGCACTAATTTAATTGGAACAGATCCAAAAAGACAATTAAAGACTAGCATGTAAATATACATAGAATTTCTTTAAAAAAACCTTATCTTTCAAGTATTTACAAGTAAGAAATTAATCCACAAATAATTAGGTTTTGGG
This sequence comes from Terrapene triunguis, assembly GCF_002925995.2. Taxonomy (NCBI): domain Eukaryota; kingdom Metazoa; phylum Chordata; order Testudines; family Emydidae; genus Terrapene; species Terrapene triunguis. The sequence goes on along the minus strand of NW_020664393.1, from coordinate 68,718,108 downwards.
AAAATCTGCCTAAAAAGAGCAACAGAAGGATGCTCACAAAGTGGGCTAATACTTGGATGGGGCACCTCCAAGGAACACCCACTTGGAGGTTAGAGTTTAACGGATGCTAATCTCCACAAGGCTCTCTCTGAATTTCGTAACTTTGCTAACTGTGCTAATTTGGTAACTCTGCCCATGTTTACAGAAAGTTTTGAAGCCAAGACGCTATGTTTTAGAAGGCTCAAGATTCAATGCCCAAGTTCTCCATAGGTTTTGTTAGGTGTCCCTGTGCTGCCGCAGATGTTATCTTTCAAATTAGATAGAAAATCAAGGTCCAGACCACTCGTGGTCATTAAAGATGTGCTGGAACTTTTTGTAGTTGCATTATTAGTGCTGGTGCCCTGGCCATATTCTAATTATATTCTATCTAACTATATTTCCCCAGTGCTTTCAGTTGGATAGTGTTCCTAAACTGTTGTGTAGTGTTCCTGTGTACTGCTGAACAGCTGCCACACTTCAACCCAGAGGTGGCTGCATTTTAGTAGTAGCCAAGGCAGTCTTTGTGCATTATTTGTATATCAGTTATGCTTTAATGCACAGTGAGATCCTTCAGGGCATAAACTGCTACATAAATGAAAGATGATTATTATTAGTCTGTTGCTGTGATTTTAATCAGCTGTCCATTGTCTCAAGTCCCAACCACACATTTCCTTCCAGATCTGCTAGAAGACCTAGGTTTTCCCTCTCTACCACTTTTCTCCCAGCTATAGAAAAACTGACACTGCATGCTGAAAGGCCAGCTTTTAAATTTGTGGGCTTGAGAAGTAGGCAACTATTAAGAAACCATACTCCATAACCACAGCCACCTGGGAATTTCTCTCCAAACAAGCTGTGCTCTAACCCATTTCAGTGTCTGAAGTTGATCCTAACTTTGTAACAGGAAATGAATAGGCTGGGGATCTACAGCCAGTGCCACAAGTTAGCAGGCCCACTAGTTAAGCAGTGAAGTTATGCTTCACTGACCAAGAACCAGAATTTATTTAAAAGGTGAAGAAAAAAAAACCCCCAACCCCACCATGTTTGTGTTGTACTGTTCAGCCCAAATCTAAGTTTTATTAAGGGTTCCCATTCGGCAGAGCCATATAACAAATCTTACTGGCTAAGAGTTGGAGAAGGAGGCCGAAACTGCTTTTCTGTGCCTGTTGGGAATTGCTGGTACTAAATTAGCTTCTCTGGAATCATTGCTGGCCCCACCGTGCTGCTGCAGTTACCCTGTGGAGAATCTCTGTAACACAGCTCTATTTGCATGCAGCCTGAATTCTAAGTAAGCAGGAATATGGAATTTTTAATCAGACACAGAAACACATTCTGTATTCTTTTTGCTTGGAGAAAAATAAACCCTTGAAGAGTGAACCGGAAAGGGAGGATGTCTGTCTGCAAAGGGAGGACTTCTGAGGTATATGGAGCAGGGGAGGCTTTTTTCTCCCACTCTTTTGCAGTGTGGAGGGAGGTGACCCTCAGGACAGTGCAAAGAGCGATAATCACAGCTCCCAGCCTGTGTCTGCTGCTGTCATCTGTGACTGCAGCAGAACATGTGGTTGGGGGCCTCCAAACATCCAGCAGTACAAATACAGGCTGAAAATGAGACCATGATCATGTTGCTAAACACATAGTTTCATGCTGTTTGGGAAACTCTAAAGATTCAGTTCACCCTAAACACACAATAGGAGATTTTCTATAGGCACAAAGGCCACTTATGTGTCTAACTCCCATTGACTTTCAAAGCAAGCTTGGTATATAACTACCCTTTGTGCCATTCAAATCTTGCCTCAGGTCAATACCAAAAGTCTCATTGTCTACAATGGGATTAGGTTTTGTCCCAAAGGCATCCTGAAATTGATATTTATTTTGCTCATGATTTGGGGATCTGAACAATTTATTTTAAATTGTCATTAAAAAAGAGATTTAAATTGACCTTTACATTTTTTTCACAAGTCACCCGTCCCATGCTATACGCAATCACACTAGCTAGTTATTAAAGTGATAAAAACCTTCTGGTTAAAATATAAAAATGAGGTGCACAAACTTTTCCCAACAAACCAGGCTTTGTATGATCCTGATTGAGGGAGGATCACAGAAAGGGCTTCAGAAGGGCTTCAGAAAGGGAGATATCCCATCTCCTAGAACTGGAAGGGACCTTGAAAGGTCATCGAGTCCAGCCCCCTGCCTTCACTAGCAGGACCAAGTACTGATTTTGCCCCAGATCCCCAAGTGGCCCCCTCAAGGATTGAACTCACAACCCTGGGTTTAGCAGGCCAATGCTCAAACCACTGAGCTATCCCTCCCCCCCTGGGTTAATTTTTATGTTGTTAAATAACATCTGCATTTATTTATTTATTTAAATTCTAGATAATGAGGCAACTCATGTAAACTGCATCACACCCTTTAGTTCTGGTTTACAATCTTTAGAGAAAAATATCATTAACTACTGTCTGAACACAGTGGGGTTCTCCTCAATTCAATTTCACTCTTGTTAATACAGAGGAACAATGAAAATCTGTAATTAGCACAGAAGCAGCAGGAACCCAGTGGCATTGGCTGGAAGTTGGTGTGTGATTTTTTTAATCTGTTTGCTGCAGGACAAAATTCAGCTCAGCAGTCAAAAAGATGGCACTCTCTTAAATACAAAAAATGTGGAACTGACATTTGAAATGGCTCTTTTGATTTTAAGGTGTTTTCTGTCCTTATTTTGAAACCAAAAATAAAATACAAGAGGAGTTTTAAAAAATATAAACGTTTAGGCACGTGTTAGCAGTGATGCAGTGTGGCTCCATGGCTAAGGAGCTGCCTTGGTGGTCAGGAGAGGTGGCTTCTATGGCTAAGATTTTGTCATGGTTATTTTTAGTAGAAGTCATGGACAGGTCACGGGCAATAAACAAAAATTCACGGACACTGGGACCTGTCTGTGACTTTTACTGCTGCAGCTCCATGGTTTTCCTTGCTACCATGGTGGCTGGGAGCTGCAGGGTTCTCTCTCCTCCCTCCCTGCCAGGCTGTCCCTGGTCCATGGAACCCTGAGGAGGGCCCCCTGAGGAGGCTGTCACCTGTCCCTGGAAACCTGCAGGGAGACCCTGCGGAGGCTGTCACCTGTTGCTGGAAACCTGCAGGGGGACCCTGAGGGGGGCTGTCGCCTGTCACTGGAACCCTGCCAGGGCCCCACTGGCTGCCAGCTCCAGTCCCGCAGCCCCAGGGACTGAAGCAGAAAATGTCAGGGAGGTCTCTGGAAAACAGGGATTGACCTCCCTGACAAAAACGTAGCCTTACCCACGTGAACTGAGTATTATCATCCTCATTTTACAGACAGGTAAACTGATGCACAGAGCATTTGTATGGCTTGCCCTGAGGTCATGCAGCCGGTCAGTGATTAGAACACAAGAGTTCTGCCTCTCCCAGTCTCACATTGCAAATCATGGTACTTAAATATTAAGGGACAAATGTTCAGTATGATGCACAAGGGCATTAAAATACATCCCTAAATATGTATAATGAAGATGAATAAAAACATATTGTATACATCTCCCTTCCCCCTGCCACTCTCACTATTATTATTATATAGTCATTTTTTTCCCCCAGCAGAAAATACTGAGGCACTGGTAATTCAATCTTAATGTTTTTTCTCACCTGCAGAACTGCCTGGAGTGGTTCATGTTGGGACCTGCTTTAATATTGCCTTTCTCTGGGTCATAGATGGTGGTTGCTCTTGCGTAAGCTCCTCCAAGAATAAAGATGAACCCATTGAGAGTGACTGCAGGAGCATATTTGTTATCTGTCAATGGAAAGCAATACTGAGATGAGTTTCTAGGCTCAGGTTTGGAGTTGTTTATACATTCCCTTTATTTAGAGATAAGTCACGTTTCTCTAAACCTCCAAGGCTGGGGAAAGAAAAATGAGGAAGTCTTTTTTGTTTTTATTCATTTCTCCTAAACTTCTCAAAGGCACTTTTAAAGTTCATCAGTCCTTCATTCCACAGTAAGCCCCTCCTCCCCCCTTTAAACTGGTACAGTTACAATTATCGTCTCCAAACCCTAACTGAGCCACAGTGAAATTAATGTGTCAACCTGTTGCAGAGTTTTGAATTGCTGCAAATCTTAACTCACTTTCCATTTCTGAGCAGTGGCTCAGTACAGATGAATCCTAGAGCAAAGAATCCCACTTCTTAATAGTATTAAAAAATAGATTATCTTTCGTATTCCTTTGTTACTTGTGGGTGGGTCCCAACACATCTAAGCATATTTTCTGGGGCCTAACATTTCTCCCTTAATCTTTCCTGCAAACATAACCTAGAGCATGATCTGCAGCTGCCACTGACTTCAATTGGAGTTGTGAGTGCTTAGCATTTCTGACATGTTAGGCCCCCAAATGTCCTAAACTGATTTCTGTTGAAGTTTCCAGGGAATGCTTTAACACTGAGGAGTTACCTGCAGAGTTATCAGACGATACTTGGTAAAGTTAACCATATCATTATTTTAATAAATAATATCTGAAATTTAGCTAGCAGACTTATTCCATATATCCCTATTATAACACATTATATGCTTATACATTGGGAAACTTTAACAATGCTGGTTGATATTTCCCATGCCTGGTGTTTGTCTCAGGCTATTTTATTTAACATTTCCGCTAAAATGGGTCCAGCAGTTTCCAAGAACGAGATTGTTGTTCTGCAAATATTAAAAAACTTCTCAAATCTTAAGTTGAGAAGTTCTAGCACCTCCATGCTTTGGAGCAGGGACTTGTAATTTGGCAGAGTGGCAGTCTTTGTGTCAGGGACAATCCTTTTGTTGTTCCAGTGAAAAGGTGCCCAAATTTGGCCAAGTTATAAGCCTCTGAAAAATCTCAGTTTGCACATGCTCAGTAGAATTTGGCAGCTAGTCTCTGAAGATTCATTCTGCACTAGGCGAGAGGGAGAGGCTGCGGGCGGGGCCAGAGGCGTATTATCGTCTAGACCGTCAAGGCCTAGGCCTAGGGCGGCAAATTTGCAGGGGCGGCAAATTTATAATAGCAGCATTTTTGTAATCGCGGCACCAGTGATGCCGCAACTCTACCAATCATAGTGCGTACTGAAATCACCAATGATGGCACAACGCCATTTAGTAAACATACTCACGAGAATCCTAAACGTTAACAATATGACCGGAAGGAAGAAATTAAGCGGTTCTCAGTTTTGGATCCATGCGCAGTCCCGCACTATAAGCGAAATCGTGCTATACAGACGCGCGTTCAAGCGAGGGTCCGCTGTACTTGTAATTTTATTTATAATAAAACTTGTAAATGTTCAATTATTTTAATGATATTTAGATTCATTTTAGTTCAAACAAATTTGTAAAAAACTAAAACAAGTTCACATGGGGCTGGGGGCGGCAAAATCATTAATCTGGCACTGGGCGAGGCTGAAGGATCTGTAACCACTAGACCACACGCTCCTAGAATCATAGAATATCAGGGTTGGAAGGGACCTCAGGAGGTCATCTAGTCCAACCCCCTGCTCAAAGCAGGACCAATTCCCAACTAAATCATCCCAGCCAGGGCTTTGTCAAACCGGGCCTTAAAAAAAGGTTCCTACAGAACCTGCAATTGAACCAAGGAGTCCCAAGTCTTAACATTTCTTTATGGGTCAGCAAATAGCTGGGAAATCAATAGCAAAGTATGTCTCCATCCCTCTCCAGTGGCAGGACCACATAGACAACAACAGGCGTATGCTGCATCAGTTACTGAGGTAGCTCAGGTGGTAGTGGACTGTGCTGTGAATCTAGAGATCTCAGCTCTGCATGGGGAGTCAATATGGTTCCAAGTGAGGGAATTTGTTTTTGCTTTGCATTTTTAATTTTTTTAAAAAACAGAATATTACATACAAAACAAACACCCCAAACTATGTTAAAAGAACATTATCAAGGTCAAAGCACTCACAAGTTAGGAAATGCCAGAATTAAGGTTGCCTGTTAAACCTTAAGTCAGCCCTCTTGTGTGTATGCCTTATAGTAGTACGTGAGTATGTATTTAAAATCTGTATCATAAGGCATGCACACGGGACAGAATTAAGGAAACTTTTATTCCTCACTTTTGAGTAGATTTACTTTAAGTGGACTTTTTTATTTCAATGTGAGTTGCATGAATGCTTAAAGGTAAGCACATGCTTATGCACTTGTCTTGAACAGGGCCTAAGTTAGTTTCCTTGCAAAGACTACACTGAAAGTAAGTGGCTGTGATGTGATGCATGCTATTGTTCAAGTTTTAGCAGGAAAGACTCCTGCAGAAAGTTGGGCTACAGCATATGCTCAAACTTTTAGTTTCAGCCTCCAGGGGTCATTGCATGTCAGCTGTCTGTGAGCAGTTAGTAAAGCGTCCCAAGTGTAGAAAAAACAACGAGGAGTCATTGTGGCACCTTAGCGACTAACAAATTTATTTGGGCATAAGCTTTCGTGCGCTAAACCCCATTTCATTGGATGCATGAAGTGAAAAATACAGGAGCAGGTATAAATACATGAAAGGATGGGGGTTGCTTTACCTAGGGTTACCATCCGTCCGGGTTTCCCCGGACATGTCCGGCTTTTGGGTCTTTAAATAGCCGTCCGGGGGGAATTTGTAAAAAGCTAAAAATGTCCGGGATTTCCCCCTGGACGGCTATCTAAAGACCCAAAAGCGGCTGACAGGGCAGCCGCGCCGGATTGAGCCGCTCACTTGGGGCCGCTCCGGCAGCAAAAGCCCCTCCCCCGCTTCCCCCTCCCTCCCCTGCAGCTTCAGCACGCCGGTAGCAAAACGGGAGCAGGAGCTAACTAGAGTGGCCCAGAAAGCCACCCCCCTGCCCATGGCAGCCGGCCCTGATTGGCCAGCCCCGCTCCCTCCCCCGCGCTGGGGGCGAGTCAAGAAACAGGGAGCAGGAGGGTTGGATAGGGTGGGGGTTCTGGGGGGACCTGTCAGGGGGCAGGAGTGTGGAGAGGGATTGGGGCAGTCAGGGGACAGGGAGCAGGGGAGGGTTGGATGGGGTGGGGGTTCTGGGGGTGGCCTGTCAGGGGGCAGGGGTGTGGAGAGGGATTGGGGCAGTCAGGGGACAGGGAGGGTTAGATGGGTTGGAGGTTCGGGGGGGGGCAGTCAGGGAACAGGCAGCGGTTGGATAGGCGTGGGAGTCCCGGGGATCTGGCGGGGGCAGGGGTGTGGATAGGAGTCAGAACAGTCAGGGGACAGGTAGGGTGGGGGGGTCTCAGGAGGGGGCAGTTGAGGACAAAGATAAGGGAGGCTTAGATAAGGGGTGGGGTCCCGGGGGGTGATTAGGGGCAGGGGTCCCGGGAAGGGGCGATCAGGGGACAAGGAGCAGGGAGGGTTGGATGGGTTGGGGGTTCTGTGGGGGGCAGTCAGGGGGGCGGGAATTGGGAGGGAGTGGCTAGGGGGCGGGGCTACACCCCCCTCCCCCCCCCGGAGTGTCCTCTTTTTTGAAAGTTCAAATATGGTAACCCTAGCTTTACCAAGTGTGAGGTCAATCTAATGAGATAAATCAATTAACAGCAGGATACCAAGGGAGGAAAAATAACTTTTGAAGTGGTGAGAGGCCCATTACAGACAGTTGAGAAGAAGGTGTGAGCAGGGCTGCCCGGGGGGAGGCAAGTGGGGCAATTTGCCCCAGGCCCCGGGCCCCACAGGGGCCCCCACGAAAATGTCGGAGGCTCCCCCCACCTCCCCCTTCGCCTTCCCCCATCAGCACGCCACATCCAGGAGCGGCCCTGGACAGCGCTGCAGCAGCGTGGCTCGGGCGGTGCCTGAGGTCCTCCCGCTCGGAGCCGAGTGGTAAGGGGGCGGGGCTGCGAGCTCCGGCAGGCTGAGCGGCAGGAGCTCCTGGACGAGGTGGGGGTAAGCGGCATGGTAAGCGGCTCTGAGCCAGGCACCCCCCGACCCCCAGCTCCGAGCCCAGCCCCTCTGAGCTGGGCACCCCCTCCCCCCGCAGCCCTGACCCTCAGCTCCGAGCCCAACCCCTCTGAGCAGGCTACCCCCCGACCCCATCCCCCCACAGCCCTGAGCCCTAGCTCCGAGCCCAGCCCCTCTGAGGCTGACACCCCCCTGACTCCATCCCTCCCCCAGCCCTGACCCCCAGCTCCAAGCCCAGCCCCTCTGAGCCGGGCACCCCCCAACCCAGAGCCCAGCTCCGCACCCAGCCCTGCGCAACAGTAGTGCCTCCCCCAGGCAGCGACAGCCCATTGGCACCAACCATCACCATCACCCAGCAACAGCCCATTATGTAATTGCAAATGTATACATACCATTAAAGCATTTAATGTTTTTAAATAATGTATTTCATGTATTTTCAAATTATTAAAAATTAATTTTTGAATGTATTTCACTGGTTATTTTTTACATTTCCAAATACATGTTACTATAGTATTGCAACTTTTTTTTATGGAAGGGGCCCCCGAAATTGCTTTGCCACAGACCCCCTGAATCCTCTGGGCGGCCCTGGGTGTGAGTAACAGTAGGGAGAAATTAGTAATGGGGAAATTAAGTTTAGGTTTTAGTTGGGGGCTGTAGGTGATGGCTAGTGGTGTTCTGTTACTTTCTTTGTTGGGGCTGTCTTGATAGTAGGTGACTTCTCAGTACACCACTAGCCGTCACCTACAGCCCTCAACTAAAACCTCTTCAGCGCATCATGAAGGATCTACAACCTATCCTGAAGGACAATCCCTCACTCTCACAGACCTTAGGAGACAGGCCAGTCCTCGCCTACAGACAGCCCCCCAACCTGAAACAAATACTCACTGGCAACTACACACCACACAACAAAAACAACCCAGGAACCAAACCCTGCTACAAACCCCGGTGCCAACTCTGTTCATATATCTATTCTAGGGACACCATCATAGGACCTAACCACATCAGCCATACCATCCAGGGCTCGTTCACCTGCACAGCTACCAATGTGATATATGCCATCATGTGCCAGCAATGCCCCTCTGCCATGTACATTGGCCAAACCGGACAGTCTCTACGCAAAAGCAACCCCCGTCCTTTCATGTATTTATACCTGCTCCTGTATTTTTCACTTCATGCATCTGATGAAGTGGGCTCTAGCCCACAAAAGCTTATGCCCAAATAAATTTGTTAGTCTCTAAGGTGCCACAAGGATTCCTCGTTGTTTTTGCTGATACAGACTAACAAGGCTACCACTCTGAAACCTGTCACCAAGTGTAGAAAGTACTGAAGTGGCTAAAGCAAGTTACTGGAAAAAGACAGGAGGAGTCTGTTGCTAACCAAATATCTATATGCATATGCCGAAAAAACAAATTACCCTTAGGAAAATGTCATTGCTCTTTGTGATTTAAAAACATAATAATCATGTAATAGAAAGCTGTGAAGAAACTAATTCACTTAGAAGACAGAACAATATCTTCTCAACTCCACTAAGCCATTATAACATAGCAGAAAGACTTATCTGTCCCAACACCTCTTATCCCATCTGTTTCAAAATCAAAACGTGTGTGTGTGTGTGTGTGTGTGTGTTCTCCATACTTAACTATCAAATTTTTCTGGTCTCTCTCTGGCTACCATTCTGCAAGAGAATGTATACAGCCCACAAAAGAGAGCTCAGAATTAAACTTCCAAATCTCACAGGAAAATTATTTTGGGCTTCCTCAAGGCAGAAGTAATAACTTCTCAAGAGGCTGAATTGCTGCCTTCATATTCCTATTTATCAGCAAAAAAGAGGAAACCCCCTTGGTTATTTAAATAGTGATATTTTTCTCTTTTTAAATAAGCAGATAGGCTGGTTCTCATTCTTTTGCTAGAGTCAATCAACTTTGATTCCTATCACTATTTTCAGTATTTCACCTATTCATAATCTTTTATTGTTTTCAACTTTAGTCACAATTTCTAAGTAAGTACAAAGTAAATTTGAGAGGTTTCAGGAAGGAATAAGTTCATAGCAAGCAAACTCTTGATCTCTGGTGAGGACTTTATATTATAAAAATATAAGGGAACCCCACAGAGATGGGGATCAGAAAAGATATAAACCAACATATTTTGTATTACTGTGGCTGCAGTAAACTCCCACAAGTGGCACTGATTTATCTCCAAACTCGTAATTTCCCCCTAGATGTCATGGTTTGATAACCAAATGTTTCCAGTTTCAGTTTCCAGTTTCCTCCAGGTGGATGGCCAATATCCATCCTTAGCTCCCACATCACTTGGATGGCACCAATTCCTCTTCCTTTCTCAATTTTCCTCGTCAAGGTTGGATAACCTTATTCAAACACGCCACATGCTCCATTTCCCCCCCTTAAAGGTCACTTGCTAGCAGATTAGTGATGAAACCAGATGCTAATTGTCCAAAGCCATGTTTTGACTGTGCCTTTTTGATGATGATGATAGATGTGTCGCTGAGCTCCCATGAACAGACAGCTTGGGCCACATTACTGAGGAACAAAACCAAAGCACTTTATATATTAAGTGGCTAGTGGGGGAATGGGTAAATGGGGAAGGACAAAAAAAAAGGAGGAGGAAGGGGTTAGTGTGACCAAACGTCCCGTTTTAGTCAGTCCCTTTTTTAAGCCCTGTCCCAGCCGTCCCGACTTTTTTGGTAAAAAGTGGCCATTTGCCCCATTTGCTCTTGCCAAACTGATCAAGCTGGCAAGAGCAAATGGGACAAATGCCCATTCTTTCAAAAAAGGGGGGGGGGGGGGGGTGGGGGGGGGGGGGGGGGGGGGAGCAGCAATGCCAGCCCCTGCCTTTGGGAAATATAGTCAACTTAGAAGGGGCTGAAAGAGAAAAGCGTTGTCCTTCCCACAAAGAACCCTTTCAGCAGCAGTTTGAAGACATCTGGACACTTTAATCCACTTCCTGTCATAAAATCTAAATTGGAAACTGCCCAGTATTCCATGTATAGTTTTTGCAACAGAAAGTTAGTTGAGATTTAAATGCAAAAAAAAAAAAAAAAAAAGTTAGTTTTTTTTTTTTTAAATGGTAGGAAAAAAGTCCACTGCTTTATTATTTCCCCTATATTTTGCTAGGAACTATTGTTCAAAGTGAAAGAACTCACTGCATAACTCTGTTCACTGCAATTATTGCTCTTTAAAATAAAGGGGGAGTTTAAACTCAGTGAGTGATATTCTTTTAGCAATAAGTTATTCCAGGATGTGGTTTGTACTTGTAGGAAATCACTGGGCAGGTGCACTTCTTGGGTGGTTGAAAATCTAGCCTATCTGAGACATATACCAATAACCTCAAAATAACAATATGCTCCCTCTGTTATGGCTTATGGCTACAGTATCACATTAATAAACTATATATTCAGTAAGACAGAATTCTAAAATGTCCTCCTGCACTCTCAGCAACTGCTGAAAGATCTTACATTGCATTCCAAACCAGTGCTTGGTTACAGCCTGAAATGGTATTAAAATGAATGGCGGAAATGATCCCTATTGTAAACATCTTATTGAAATCACACCAGCCAAAACATTTTTTTTTTTTTCAAAAAAATGCTGGCACACCACTGTATGACTGTATCCAGATATTATTCCTACTGAATAGTCCACTGAATTCCTTATGAGGTGAATATATGTATGCTTATGAAACAGACTGGAAAACTAGTTAATGGAAACCAAATCTCCTTTTAAAACTGTGTCTCCACTTCTCCCTGCATATCTAAGGCAGAAAAACTCATGCCTTGTGTAGCAAATCAACATACAGGAATGGAATAAGATGACATCCCTCAGCAGCCCAGAGACTGCAGTCTGATTCTTAACATAGCTTGTGAGGTCTGAACTGCAAATATTGTAATTAGCAGCCAGTTCTCAGATTTCAGACATTTGGCAAGGAGCTGCTGCAGCTCCTTGAAGCCAATGCCCTCGTGGGAACAGGAGGGAAGGAGAAAATGGGAATGAGTATTATACCACTGACCAAGCACACACCCAGCTTCGGATCAATGGAGTGCGCACCAGAGGTGACAGTGCAGAAAATCTAAAGAGGAGGGGTGAGCAAATCTAGGGACTAACCCAAGGGGTAAGAAACACACACTCCATGCTCATCTAAACCAAATAGCTAATCTGCACTTGCTCCGTCTCTGTCTAATATAGGATTTCTGCTTACTATGTGTAGTAGGTCATGATGTTCTGTAATTTCAGAGGACAGGTAATACACCAGAGGCACTTAAATGAATCCTTAGCAGAGTCTCTTGCCTTCAGTCACAATAGTACCTTTTTTCTGTATGAAGGAAATTACTCTTGTATTTTTCAAAAGCAAAAAGCCCTACCTGAAATAATTTGTTCAGGTCTGGACACCAACTAACCCAGAAAATGCTGATGAACTGGAGAGCGTTAGAGGACAGCAACAAAACAGACCATGAGGCTGGAGGGATTGACTTGTGAAGAAAGACCAGAAGAGCCGAAATGTTATCAGCTTTGGTAAACGGAGACCTTAATAAATATTGAAACACCAAGGAGGGAGAGGCATTATTTAGAGTGGTACATGTGGATTATAGCTAAGTGAAATGAAGAAAAGGAAAAATTAGGTTTAACACTGGGAAAAAATTCTGAGATCTAGTTGGGTGTAGCATAGTTTCCCAAGGGACACGGTGGAAGACACATTGCTTGATACATTTAAAACTAAGCTGGATGAAGCACTAGAAAATATGCTGTCTGGAACAGTCCAGCCCTGGCAGAAGGATGGACTAGGGCAGGGATGGCCAACCTTGGCCTGAGAAGGAGCCAGAATTTAACAATGTACATTGCCAAAGAGCCACAGTAATAGGTCAGCAGCCCCCCATCAGCTCCCCCACCCACCGGCAGCACTGCCAGTCAGTGCCTCTCCCTCCCTCCCCGCACCTCCCGATCAGCTGTTTTGTGGCATGCAGGAGGCTCTGGGGTGGAGAGGGAGGAGCGAGGGCATGGCAGGCTCAGGGGAGGCACAGGCAGGGGTGGAGTGGGGGCAGGGCCTGTGGCAGAGCCAGGGGTTGAGCAGTGAGCACCCCCCGGCACATTGGAAAGTTGGGACCTGTAGCTCCAGCCCAGGAGTCGGTGCCTATACAAGGAGCCGCATGTGGCTCCAGAGCCACAGGTTGGCCACTCCTGGACTAGGGAGTCTTCTGCATGACCTTCTCGTCTCTACTTTCTCTGATTCTGAATTTCTAAAAGAAAATCACAGGAATTGTTACTCCTTTAAATTAAACAAGGCAAAATCAGCCCTGGAATTATGAAGTAGAAATGTACAGACATGGTTAATATTGTCTTCAAAGTGTTCAGGACAGGCTTAGTGCTCTGACTGAACACTCAGGCTGGGCATATAATTAGCCGGTTGATTCTCTCAGACATTCCTATGAAGCAGTGATGAAGGCCTCAGAGACCTGGCCTCAGATCTTTCCCTAGTATCTAAATTGCTGTTTACCATGCGCTGTCTCAGCACATTCCAGAAAGCAGTGATACCCACCATGGGAGAAAAGGATGCCAAGCACATCTTTGGCCTACATGCAAATGCCTCTAGTGCCTGTCTGCCCTTTCTGAGGCAAAAGAGTGAACAACATAACCCTGTATACCTGAGATCCTCTTGAGAGAGACAGCCAGACATAAATTGAAATTATAGCTGGTGTTCTCCTCAGGCCCTAAATGTCTTTCCTTATCCAACCTTACTGAAAGGAATCTAATAGAGTATTGCCATCTTCACCAAGAGAAAGTTTCCATGACAACACATCACTGAGGAGCTGGTAGAGACTTGTGCAAGCCCCTGGTTAGCAGAGACAGCCACAAAAGCAAAATTTAGGCTTCCATTTTAGTAAAAAAAAAAAGTAAGTTTCTTGCAAAATGTGAACTGATATAAACCGACCCAGCCAGGGGAGGTTGGCAGGTGCAGCAGGGGAATGGGTGAAGGGGAAGGTGTATGTGTTGGGGTAAGATCCTGCCAAACACTGTCTGTGTGTCGAGGAAACCGCTGAGCTTGGGCATAGCCCCTCAAATCCTTAGGACAGCTCTGTTTATAATGGCGTGATCATGGTAATAAGAATCTGATACAGGAGTTGGGGGGATGGAATTATTTGATAGGGCCTGACTGGAAATGTTAAAGCGGGCTCATCCTGTTGACAGTATCAGCCCTCTCAGAGGGTGGGACTGAGCTGACAGGTTGCACCAGCTATTGCCAGGGTATTGTTGCTACTGGGTAATCCTCTTCTGTGTTTCTATGCACCTGCCCCCACAAGCACTTTCAAGAGCACATGGGAGACATCAGATGTAGTCCCATGACATCATCCTACATGCAAGAAAAGGAAGCCAAGCTGCAGCTGCACTGAATGGCAATCCTGCAGCCCCTCTCCCTTCCTGCCAGTGCTTGCCTACCCAGTCTGAAGAGCTGGCATTGGGAAGGAGCCTGGAGCCCTGTTCTCTCACTCAACAGCCAGAGGAGGCCCAGCCCCATCCACCAGTCTGGGGAGAACTTCCGCTGTCAGGGGAGAGCTACCCACTTTAAGAACAGAGGGGGAACTCCACCAGTGAGGCAGCTAGGGAAACACTTGCCAGAAGCGAGTCCTAAAGTCACCACCCCTTGCCTCCATGGGGGGAACCTAATGATCCAGAGATGGACATGGTATAAGAAATTAGATTTAGACTAGATACCAGAAATGTTCATGGGTCCCTGACCTGTGCTTCCCCACAGCACTCACCAGATTTTAAAATTTAACTATGGTGCTAAGTAAATAAAACTCCTATTTTGCATATAAACTGTGTGGGTAGCTGTAAATGGAAAACCCATTCAGAAACACAAATCAAAACTTATAGCTGAGTTAATGTAGGCAACTGGTTATTTGATATTGCATAAAGGGTACATTTTAGTGCCCTAGCATTAGACACGAAGTGAACTAAAACACAAAGTGACAAGATAATTATGCTTATTTACAATCACTGACTTCAGCATGTCTACAACGGTCTTGTTAAAAAAGACAAGCCTTAGGAAGTTGTGCGTGAAATACATTTTCTTCAGCGCTGTAAGGACAGCATAGCAAGAAATAAAAACGTAAGCAGTGCAAGTATGAATGCTTGGTTGATTTTGTGGCACTACAGTTACCAGAATTGTTACTAAGTGGCAGCTTTGTTAGAAGTTAGAGACTGGGAAGAAGAGATGTGAGACTGTTTAACTATAGAATCCTGCCAATCAACATCATCTCAAGTCCACAAAGGGTATGTCTACCTTGCAATTAAAAACCTACGGCTTGCCCAGGCTACTTATTTGGGCTCACGGGGCTCGGGCTAAGGGGCTGTTTAATTGCGGTGTAGATGTTCAGGTTTGGACTGGAGCCTGGGCTCTAGGACCCTGCGAGGTGAGAGGGTCCCAAAACTCGGTCTGCAGCCCAAGCCTGAACGTCTACACCACAATTAAATGGCCCCTTGGTCCAAGCACCGCGAGCGCGAGTCAGAAGCACGGGTCAGCCACAGAGTGTCTAACCGCAGTGTAGACAAAGCCTTTCAGACTCCACTGAGTATATTTCTAGGTCTGCAGTCATCAAACAGTTATTACTGCCTGATAACTGTTTCGTGACCTATGGGAAACATGTTTCAGTCCTACTGCACAAGTATCTCATTTGGTACACTTACTGGCAGGCTCAGCAGAGAAGCCAGGGATTAAAAGAATATAGAGCTGGGACTACCTTCTTATTCCTAGGAGAAATCCAAGTGGCATAGACTGGAGGCAGATTGGCTGGGCTGTGTGAAAGAGCTCACACTATTGCTGCCTATGCTGTATCTGTTCTATGGAGGGAGGAGTTTGGTCTCCAGCTTGTTTCACTAGCATTGAGATAATTTAAAACAAATTATTCCCCTAAAATCCCACCATTCATGACAAGGTTGGCTTGGATAGGTTAGCACACAACTTTCTGGAAGTGATGGCCTTACAAGTATGAGCTACCATATGTCATACCATTCCCAGAGAGTAGTTATCAGTGGTTCACAGCCATGCTGGAAGGGCATAATGAGTGGGGTCCTGCAGGGATCAGTTCTGGATCCGGTTCTGTTCAGTATCTTCATCAGTGATTTAGATAATGGCATAGACAGTACACTTATAAAGTTTGCAGATGATACCAAGCTGGCGGGGTTGCAAGTGCTTTGGAGGATAGGATTATAATTCAAAATGATCTGGACAAACTGGAGAAATGGTCTGAAGTAAATAGGATGAAATTCAATAAAGACAAATGCAAAGTACTCCACTTAGGAAGGAACGATCAGTTGCACACACAAAAAATGGGAAATGACTGCCTAGGAAGGAGTACTACGGAAAGGGATCTGGGGGTCATAGTAGACCACAAGCTAAATATGTGTCAACAGTGTAACACTGTTGCAAAAAAAAAAAGAAGCAAACATCATTCTGGGATGTATTAGGAGGAGTGTTGTAAGCAAGACATGAGAAGTAATTCTTCCAGTCTACTCCGTGCTGATTAGGCCTCAGCTGGATAACTGGGTTCAGTTCTGGGCACCACATTTAAGGAAAGATGTGGATTAATTGGAGAAAGTCCAGAGAAGAGCAACAAAAATGATCAAAGGTCTAGAAAACATGACATATGAGGGAAGATTGAAAAAACTGGTTTTGTTTAGTCTGGAGAAGAGAAGACTGAGAGGGGACATAATAATAGTTTCCAAGTACGTAAAAGGTTGTTACAAGGAGGAGAGAGAAAAATTGTTCTTAACAGGACAGGATAGGATTTTTCCAAGAAGCAGTGGGCTTAAATTGCAGTAAGGGAGGTTTGGGTTGGGCATTAGCAGGGCCGGCTCTAGGCACCAGCGTTCCAAGCATGTGCTTGGGGCGGCCCTTTTCAAGGGGCGGCACTCTGACTTATTTTTATTTATTTTTTGCTTTGACGCGGGGCCCCCCCCCCCCCCCTTTTTTTTTCTTGCTTGGGGTGGCAAAAAACCTGGAGCCGGCCCTGGACATTAGGAAAAACTTCCTGTCAGGGTGGATAAGCACTGGAATAAATTGCCTAGGGAGGTTGTGGAATCTCCATCATTGGAGATTTTTAAGAGCAGGTTAGACAAACACCTGTCAGAGATGGTTCAGATAATACTTATTCCTGCCATGAGTGCAGGGGTCTGGACTAGATGATCTCTTGAGGTCCCTTCCAGTCCTATGATTCTATACTTGCCCTCCCTGCATTCTTGTCATTGAATACCTTGGAATCACAGACTGGTTTTAAATTAGTATTACTGGTTGTGGAAAAGTCCTTTACAGGGTTGGTCCTGGTTACGTTCAAGAGCTGCTTGTATTCTGGGAATCCGAGCACACATAACACTTATTTAAAGAGTCCATTATCTTATCTAAGGTCAAGAGAGCAGCACATTTTTATTATGGGCATGAAATATGATCTCTACTGGAATTAAACCCATTTTCCTTTTATAAAAAGACCACCAAGTCCCATTCTCTCTGTCTTTGTTTTTTGCATTGTTTTTAAAGGCTCATCATATTGAATGTGGAATGTCATTCTGTACAGTGTCCCCCGAGCTTTAGTGGGAGGACATTTTATCAATATGGTTACTAATACTACTACTTCACAGTTGCAAAAATAAAGTATATTTTCAATAATCTCAGGGCCTTTTGGTTAAGATCAAGCATAGTATCACTATCACAGATGTCCTCCAGTAGGGGAGCAATTTTTTCAGTCTCTTGTGTTAAATGACTTTATAAATTTGCAAATAATTTGGTAGTATTTATTTCCCAATAAAAATCACAGCATGTTACACTTTCAGAATATGGTTAACTCATTACTTACATTTTCTCAAAAAAAAAAAAAAAGCACAATTACTATTCCCCACCCCCATCGATGGTTTTGATGTATTTTTGTTGGGAAATAATACAATTTATTTGAAAATGTATGATGTACCCATCTTGGGATATTTTTGGATGATTTTTCCAAGCACGCACGGCCTTGACACCTGCTAGACAATATAACGAGTCCAGGGAATGAATTCTCAGCTCCTGTGGCACTTGTACTATTTCGGTAAGGAAAAAGAATACTTGTTTGCATAATACATTCATTTTTGCAGTATGCTCTGAGCACAGAAAAACCTCATAATGTCACTCAGTCGATTATAGGAACAGCAGCCGTTGTGTCCATGTGATGGAAAAAGCCAGGAAATAGGTTTGTTAGCATTGCTGTAATACATAAATATGATTGTTGGTGGTTGATGCCCTCCCGCTGGGTGCTTCATGCTACATCATATGCATGTCATGTTACGTTAGACTGGACACAAAGAACAGCCAGGGAAAAGGAAAAGAGCAATGCTATATCCACAGGGGAAGCTATAAGCACAGATTTTATAGGCGAAAACTGACTCCCCAAAACTTGCTTCTTCCACGATGCCTGAAATAGGGATGTAGTAAATAAATAAATACATAAATAAAATAATAATAATAATTAATATACAGAAAGGGGGAAAAGTAGTTTATTTTGGACATCCATATGTGCTCGGGCCTCACCTGAATAACCATCCCATTGTAGTGCTGCACCCTACTGTTGCATCCTAGCTAACATTGAGTTTAAAATCTTTAGGCAAGGCACCCTTGGTTTGAAGTTTCAGAAGAGTCCCATGTTCAAAAGCAATTTAGGCCTGGATCCTCCGAGGTGTTCCGGCGCTTGGGAGTTAGATGCCTAAATACATTTGAGGATCTGGGCCTTAGGAAACGAAGTCCCATTGAAAGTCAATGCTATTTAGACTCCTATGTGCCTATGTCACTTTTGAGAATGGATCTTAGGGTATGTCTACACTGGAGCTGGAGGTATAATTTTTCAGCCTTCATAGACATACCTGTGCTAGCTCTGATGGAGCTAGTGTGCAAAAAAGTAGAAGTCTAGCCACAGTGGCATGAGTGGTGGGAGGGGTTAGCTATTCTAATACATACATAGGCTCTCAGATGGGATCATACTCAGGGCAGCTAGTCCATCTCCCCACTTGCACCACTCCATTTTTAGCATGTTAGCTTGATCATTGCTAATGTGTGTATGTCTATTTGAGCTGGAAATTATATCTTCCAGATCCAGTACAGACATACTACTAGGCTTCTAAGTCACTTAGGGCTAGCTCTGTGAAGGGATGCAAGTGCCTAAATGCCATTTTAGGTGCCTAGGTGCAAAATTTAGATCCTCAAAACCTCTACTTGGATGCCACCTAATGCAGTAGGCACCTATGATAAAGTCCCCTAGGGGCCCTAATTTCTGCTGGTGGACATGCACAAAGCCACCTAAGTCCTGACACCCAAGCTGCTTGGCACCTAAGTCCCTGCTCTGATGACTATTTATGGATTTAAAAGATTTAGCCGTTAGGTGCTTTTGAAAATGTTAGTCCCCCTGTCTTTCTACATGCTTTACAGTCCCCCTTGTTCTGTAAAGCATGTAGCACTCTCCTGGGCACGGTAAACATAACTAATAAAAACAGTGCTGGATCTTCATAGTCCACCTGTCTTGTGGATTTTCTATCCTGCAGGGTGAATTCCATTGAACAACATCTCTGAATTACTGCAAAAAAGACCTTCGCTTCCTTTGGGACAAGAGGAATTTCAACAACAGTAATAATAATCCATTAAATGAATGGCATTGTTTTAGGCATGAAGTGACATTTGATGGCATAACAACATTTTAGCGCACTGTATAACGTATAGAGTATCCATATCTGTGTTACTTCCCTTTCTGTCCCCACCATGAACCCACCTCTTCTAGCTAAATAACCAGGGGGATTAATGAGTGTCATTTGCCTTGAGTGAAGGATCCAGACCACTGCATCTCCAGGTTAATATATTACATACTGCTGCCAACCCCGTCCAACATTGCTATTACAAACACCTTTTCCTCAGCCTTATATTAAAGACATATTGAGCCCCTTTGGTTTACTTATTTTGTGGTACAGACATTTATATCATGACATTTATTTCTTTTTCAAGTTGTGAAATGCTGATTACTTACCGATCATTGGAGACTCTATAAAACTCCATGCATTAGTCTGAGGGACATATGACTGCAGGACTCCAGCGGCACGACCAGCTTCATTCACCCCACCAAACACGTAGATCTTGCCACCACAAACAGTGGCAGCTGCAGAATGCACGGCCTTTGGCAGAGGAGCAATTGTCTCCCACTGATTGGTGATTGTGTCATACCTAAAACAAAAGCAATAGGAATAAGTCCAGATAATACAGCGATGGATGTGTTGTAAATGCATGACAGATTGACAGATAAAACAGACCTAGGGTACGTCTATACCCAGCCGCTAGTTCGGCGGCAAGCAATCGAACTTCTGGGTTTGACTTATCGCGTCTTGTCTGGACACGATAAGTCGAACCCGGAAGTGCTCGCCGTCGACTGCGGTACTCCTGCTCGGCGAGAGGAGTACCGCGGAGTCGACGGGGGAGCCTGCCTGCCGCGTGTGGACCGAGTTAAGTTCGAACTAAGGTACTTCGAACTTCAGCTACGTTATTCACGTAGCTGAAGTTGCGTACCTTAGTTCGAATTGGGGGGTTAGTGTAGACCAAGCCTGAGAGATAGGCAGCTAGGCAAACAGATAAAACAGACCTGAAAACATACCTTCTAACACCAAAGCAATCCAACTGTTTTGGTAGATAATGCCATTAATGCCATTTTCTATCCTTTAAAGAAGATAATGATACAGGCAAAGAGAAAACCAGATCTATTTCTTCATATGCCTCTCAAGCCTAATTATAGCTTGGGCTAAAGAAACTTAGGACACCTTTGTCAAGATGACTTCCACTAATTAATTTCTACTAATTGGAATACAGTAAGATTATTCTTGCAAATCAGTGTGGTGATATCCAACAGCAACCAGAGGCAGGGAATTGTTAATATACTTAAATTGTTTAGCTTGTGAAGCTCATCACATCATCAAACATAATGCAACATGATAGCTCTTTTTACTCTAGTTAACCAGCCATTAATGCACATTTTGTGCATGTGTAAATTGGCTTCATTTAATTGCCACTGTATGTATCAAGCTACTACTACACTTCATTGCAGGATATTGCAAATGTTAATGGGGAGTTTGCTACTGGAATAAGATTTCCTCATTGCATCCATTTTTAACATGTAGCGCAACAGAAAAGAATATACATTAGAGCACTAAATTAGTTTTAAGGTCATCAGTATCTGATTTAATTAAGCCATTGACCATAAGGATGTGCAGTTAATAAACAATGGATTAAGATTAATTTTAGACAATGTCACAAGATCAAACATCTATTTTTTTAAATAATGTGGCAGTGATCCAAAGAGCTCCAGTAAAATGAGCCTTGGAGACAGTGGAAAACAACATGGTTCAATATTTCCATGTAATGGTACATTCAGTCGAATAGTAGTTGCCTAAATGGTAGTAACTCGGAGCAGTGGACGACAAACACACAAGCCTTCATCACCCATTTAGAGCTTTGGCTCCTGATAACAGGATGGATACTTATAACATGCAAATACTCTAGATTCCTGGTCTTCAGAATCTCTTTCTGAAACGGACATATTTATTCCTAGTGATATTCTCCCTTTGTGACACATCTCTCAGTCTGCCAGGGTATATCTACACAACATCGGGGAGTGAGCCTCCCAGTCCGACCCTGCAGACTAAGTAGTTTGAGCTTCTTAAGTCTCTCTCTGGCATGTTTTCCAAACACCAGATCATTCTGGTTTAACTTCAGTCAGCTCCTAAAGTGTCCACACAGGAATTTGCACCGGATTAACTACATTGGTTTAAAACCAGAATAAAGCTAATTCAATGCAACTTTCTTGTGTAGAGAAGAATGACAACCAGTTCATGCCTTGGCTTTCTGCTCCTTTCTATTTACATTCTTCCTTTCATTCTTGTTATCTTCATCTTTAACTTACCTGCCACTTTTACAACAGTGGTGAGTATCTTCTGACACTGTGTTCAACTGCTTACAGCCAAGAGAATTAACCTAAAAAATAACCACCTTGAACTCTTTCCTTGACTCAGACCTCTCATTTGACTCTGCTGTTTACAGTAGTAAATTAAGACTTAATTTACTGGATCCCATCCACCCAAAGGTTTCCCTCTGCAAAAGTGCTCACAGTACTTCTGGCTCTCTACTATGCCAATGCTAGCTCCTGCTTCCCTGTTTCCAAGCCTGTCCACACCATTCTCTGGTGGCGGGCCTACCAAAACACTGTAGGTCTATTGGCCTCATCCCAGTTTATGGACTAGACCTGCAAAATAAAAATAACCCTCCTTGTTTTGAAAATTCTGCATTCCTCAGCTTTCCCTTGTAGGACTGATCTTTCTCTCACCTCACTCACCTCATTTAGCATGTGCTTTCTTTCTCTTCCTTTTCCCAAAATCTCAGCATTAATGGCAAGACAGGCTTTTACTCTGCAACTTCTGTCCTTTGGAGCAGCTCTCTGTCTTATGAACTCTCCAACTCTTTTCATACTTCAGCTGAAAACACGTTTCCCGCACTTTTCCTCGGCCTCTTAATTTCTCTCCTTCTAAGGTTAAACAGCCTTATGACTGAATGCTTTAATTTATTCACATTATAAAGTCTTTATGCTATCATTATCAGTAGTTTATAGACCACCAACCCTTCACTGTCTTGTACATTATTTAACTTTGGAATACAATTTTCAGGAAGGATGCAATACAAAATAAAGCTTCATTGTGTAGTATCGATCTGCACTCCAGATGGCTCACATGATGTTTAAAATCAAATTAATGGTTTTGCCTTTTTCATTTCCTTCTGACTGTTCTGGATCTTAATGAACTATTCTTGGACAAGGTTCTAGATGTAATTTTGTTAAGACATCAATATAACAGTAGGTTCTGAAACTGTGTGTAGAGACAATTACAAATTATTTTTATATTTCATTTTTTAAACTGTATTCCATGTGCACATATAAATCAAAGTAGTCAGCCAATTTTAGATAAATCTAGAGGCCCTGTATCAGAACAACATACTTCATCGTTCAACACCCTTCAGACAGATAATTACTATGAAGTATCAAAATCCATAAACATTTAGTCATATATATAGTCAGCATATGCTGCCTTTTCAGCTCTCACATATTAAGAAGCCCCATCCATTATCTAGAAACCCAGTTCATAGATCCTCGTCTTCCCTCCATCCGTTATTTGTACACAAGCACAGAATACTCCTGGGGGGATTCTGCGGGACTGCGCACCGGCAGAAAACGCCCCTCTCCCCCCCGTAGAATTCCTGTACTTCCTTGCAGAAAATGTCAGGGAAGCCACATATGTTTGTGTGGGGGTATGACCATCGATGCAGTTTTTTGGGGGACTGCCCCTCCCAAACAGAGGTGAGGCATGGGGGGGGCAAATGGTTATGTGCCACTGCCCCCCTCCCTCATTTCTGCAAGCACAGAGCTGCCCAGCTGAAGGAAGGAGGCTGCATCTCGGCTCCACTGACTCTGCAGCTAAACGCTGCATCCAGTGTCAGCTGTGCTCTCCTTTTGTGTGCTGGGATCCTTCCTGTTTTCTGTGCAACAGTGAGTGCTGGCAGTGTGGCTGGGTAAGGAGAAGGTGGGGGAAATGACAGAAGGGGGGTGAGGGGGTGGGGGGAAGAGGCAGTGGGGAAGGAAGGGGGGTGGAACAGGGCAGGGGAATGTTGGAGTGAGGGGAGGGGGTGGTGAAGAACAGGGGATAGGGAAATTGTGGGGGGAAGCGGGAGTCCGGCATGCGGTGTCCCCTTAGCAGAAGCTGGGGCTCCCTCGTTAAGCAGGCCCATTGAACCCTCACCCTAAGAAGCCCTATCCCCCTACATCTAGACCCCCTTCGACGAGCCCCCCCACCCCAGTGAGCCCCCCAAACCCAGACGCTCACACCAAGCCCCTTCTTCCCACACCCAGACCCCCCCCGCTGAGCCCCAAACACCTTCACCTGGATCCCCTGCAGTGTCCCATTGCCCCTGTACCCAAAACCCCCCAACAAGCCCCTGTGAATCCAGATCTCCCATTGAGCCCCCCGCACCCAGATTGCCCAACACAGAAACCTCTCACCCCACACCTGGATCCCCCCCAAACTAAGCCCCTCCACACTTGGATCCTGGTGGGCTGGCCCTGCCTACCCACACCTGCTGCATCTGGCGCATAGGGGCAGGGCCCTGGGATGCTTCTGGGGCAGGCCCGGACCTTGTGCTGTGTCAGGGTCAGGTGCAGCCTCACTGCCGAGTCCCTGTACTGAGGGAGGTGGGGGCTTCAGGGTGATCTCCCACCTCAATGCAGCCAGTGGTCTGTGCTCCCCACTGCTGTGCTGGAGCCCCATTTATTTACTGACAAATAAAATTTGCAGAATTTTAAAATACTGTGCACATAATCTTTAATATTTTGGCGCAGAATTCCCTCAGGAGTAACAGAAGCAGACAGGTTGGTGTGAAAATCTCTCACCTTAAACATCTAGGGACTTATTTCCTGTTACACACAAAATTGCCAGAGGGGCTCGATTGAGAACTGTAGTGTCATTGCTATTTCCTTAAAAACCTTCTTCCAAAACCATTGCCCAACAATCCAATCCCGCAGAAGATGAGTCTATGTGCTTAAAACATCCATTTCACAGAGTGAGTTTATGATTCAGGTCAGCTGGCACGTACACATTATTTCAATAAATAAATAAATAATAATAATGCATTACACATATCTGTCTATTTATATATCCCTTTAGGTTTTAAGAAAGTTGCCCATCTTAGTGGCACCTGCTTGGCTCTTTAAAGACATATTAGAAAACAAAGAATGAAATCTTGGCCCCAGCTCATAACAGTATCATAATGTATACTCGCAAAGGGGCTGACTAAAAATTGCCCAGACAGTCTTAATTCTGGAATTTCCTAATTTCTGAGTGCTTGACTTTGCAACTTCAACATTCTTGTAATGCAGTGTTTTGTATGTAATACTATCTAGTCTGGTTAATAAATGATCTAAAGGCATAGATGGTCTCCTGAGGCTGTATTTCTGTGCCCCATCCAAAGCAAACTGGCACATTCAAAGAGCAATGTCCAATCCACACTATAGTGGAAAATGTAATCTCTCTATTAGTGCAGGTCATAACCACACACCCCCACACACAAGGAAGGAACTGGGAAGTTCCGAGTTGGGTTTTAATTGTGCATGTGACATCAGAAAATTGAGCAATTAAATTAACATTATTCTGAACATTACTGATTCTCCTGAAAGAGATGACCCAGATTCAAAATGCCTCATTGCTCATAAGACTTGGAACAATTATTTCGTCTACCTTCAATTTCCTGAGTACCTTCTAAAATTAGGATGTTGGGGCAATTGGGAGATGTTTCTGTTTGAATAATGTCAGTCTGTGGGTTGCAGTTTTTAAGGTGAACTTTTTCTCTCCTCACTCTTCCACTGTTAAAAGCCCAGAATGTCAATTCCAAACCCGAATGCACAACACACGTGCACACAAATGATGTAAGCAATGAAACTAACACACTCTTTAATCCCTCTACTTCACTTTAATTTTTAAAAACTTCTGATCTCCCAGCATAACCCAAAAGGGACACACAATCTAGGCATGCACTCTGTTCTACTGTTGCTTCTCATAAGTCACTTTTATCGATAATAGCAGATTAATTATAATTGCGAGTTTAACAAATCCCCATCACAAGGGTTTACCTACCCCTGCAGAGGCAGAATGCATTGAAATGATATGGAGAAAGCCTACTATTCTACTAGATGAGCATGCATAACAGGCCTACACTAGCCTTGCTTTTTTAAACTGTAAATATTCTAGCATGCTCAGTTTAAGGCTTGTTGGGGCCTGAGCCACAAAATCTTTCATCAAAACGTGTGTGTCTCTGTGAGATCACAATGTGCAGGCACCACATGGTCTCAGTTAGTTAAGTTCATTCTTGCAGTGCTGCCAACCCCAAGAGTTCCAAATCATGAGAATTGCCTTAAAATCATGAGATTAAAAAACACATTAGGGGTTCTCTTATTAGCCTTCTGGCTTCTGAGCCATTAGGGTGCATGTTTTCAAGCTTTTCTCCACAACCACAAGGGTTAGAAATTCAATGGAGCTATGACGTGTGCTCCTCACCTTTAAAATGTAAGCTCAGATTCTAATGCAATCGTATGACTCTGGGAGCTGGGGATTTAAGAAAAATACCAAATATGATGAGACCTGTGATAACAATTCCAAGAGTCATAAGATTTATTTTGGGGGCTGGAGGCTGATCTTGAGGGACAGGGGGTCTGGAGAATCATAGAATTGTAGAACTGGAAGGGACCTCGCGAGGTCATCTAGTCCAGTCCCCTGCACTTGTGGCAGGACTAACTATTAGTACTACTATTAGTATTAGTATTAGGAAGGGGAAGGACCGGCTTTGCCTAATTCTCAGCCTACACAGTCACTGGTTTTGGAAAACCAAACTGTTCTTTTTTTTGTTGATGGTCTGTTTAAGAGAGAACATGAGAATCAGAGCAGAGCAGGGCCGGCTCTGGCTTTTTTGCCGCCCTAGGCCTCTGGCCGCCCCCCCTCTGGCCAGAGCGCCGGGGGCAGGGCTGCGAGCCCCAGCGGGGGCTCGGCTCTCCCCCTGGCGGCCAGAGCGCAGGGCGGCCGGGGCAAGGGCGGGGGGGGGCGGCCAGAGCGCCGGGGGGGAGGGCGGCGAGCCCGGCTGTGGCCCCGCTCTCCCCGGCGGCCGGAGCGCCGTGCCGCCCCCCTCCAGGTGCCGCCCCAAGCACCAGCATGGGTGCCTGGTGCCTGGAGCCGGCCCTGGAGCAGAGAAAGAAACAGACTAGGCAAAAGGACATATCCTAATCAAAACTAAATACAGTCTACTAGTGCACACAGGACACCTGCTTGCATCAGTGTCATTCCTCTTTATCTAAAAGAGGATTTAAAAAACAAAAACCCTCTACACTTCCCTTGTAAAAAAAAGCATGGCTTTAAATTACAGGAGAAGAGGTTTGGGAATTTGAAGAAATTTTGCAAACCCATGAAACAGTTCTAGTCCCCCTGGGCCCACTCATCATCAGCTTGGAGTGTACAGCATGCACAATGCTAGCAATTTACTCTTCACTGTTTATGCTGCTTGTTTACGTCCCCTGTTCTCTCATTCACTGAGACAATCAACAAAGTCAGTTTCATTTTTGTTCATTTCACCTCTGCAATGATGGGATTGCAAACACTGCATGGAAAGGTTTACTCTCAGACATGCGAAGTGTCACACACCTTGTACGACACACACATTTGGTAGCCCTGTTACATGTGTGCCACATCTCAGGTACAATGTTACAATGTGAAGACAGAGACCAAGCTCCACACCACTCACATCCTCTTTTGCCCAGGGGAAGGCGCACTGGTCTAAGAGCCAGGAGATCATGGCAAATACGTCTGATTCTCCCATTTTACTGAGAGGTTGTACACAGTTACTTCCGGAAGAACTGAGAACAGAACCAAGGTCTTTACAATAGTAGTACCAAGTCCCCAGTGCCTTTCAGAATGAATGTCTACTTAGCTATGCTATGTGTCACTAATACTTGTTCTGTTGTAGAGTCAGAGATTGCGATACATTTCACAAATAGCTGTATTACCCACTACCAAGTGTGTGTGTCTCTAGAAGTTGGTCATCATAGAGGCCAATATCGCTTTTCTGCTCCTGCTTAATCATTAGCTCATGCTCAAAAAATCTGTAATGTGGAGCTGAAGAAACTCGGTTTGAACCCTGCTAATGATCCATGCTGAGAAAAACAGTAGGTGATCATGCAATTACAGCATGATCCTACAGCACAAAGGGGTAGGTTTAAGGTTGCAAAGGCATTTCTTATTACATGATAGGAGGGGCTGCTGATAGCCCCACCTATTATTAAGGTTGCCTGACACTTCCCATACTAAGACCTTTTTTCAGCTTCAACTTTACCAGAGATTAACCATTTGAGCTGAATTTTTCTATGCTGGGTGTCTGCCTCATGCTGATTTTTTGTGTGTGGAAAATTCTAGACAAAATGGTTCAGTCTTTACTAAGAATGCAGCAAGAGAGAAATACTTTGTTTTGCCCATGTTAAAAAATTGTGGAAGGCTTTTTTTGGACCTGCCAGTATATTGAAAAATCAGTTATTTGCATAGCTCTAATCATAATGCATACACACAAGGAGGACAAATGAAAATTGTACAGGAAACCTTAATTCTAGGATTTCCTATGGTTTGCATGCTTGACTTTGCAACCTTAATATTTTCTTTTAATATAGTTTTTTATATGCAATATTTATATATTATTATATATACACACCTCTACCCCGATATAACACAACCCAATATAACATGAATTCGGATATAAAGCGGTAAAGCAGCGCTCCGGGAGGGGGGGCGGGAGGCGGGGCTGTGCGCTCTGGCGGATCAAAGCAAGTTCGTTATAACGCAGTTTCACCTATAACGCGGTAAGATTTTTTTGGCTCCCGAGGACAGCGTTATATCAGGGTAGAGGTGTAATTACATAAAGAAAACTATGTTAAAAGAGCATTAAGTTTACAAAGTCATATGCATCCGAAGAAGTGGGTTGTATCCCACGAAAGCTTATGCTATAATAAATTTGTTAGTCTCTAAGGTGCCACAAGTACTCCTGTTCTTTTTGCGGATACAGACTAACACGGCTGCTACTCTGAAACCTTTACAAAGTCAAGCATTCAAAAGTTAAATGAAACATCTGGTTCCCACCATGCTCTATTCAGCACACCTCAATATGGATTAAAAGGTGTTCCCATGTAATGGATGCCTATATGAGATGAATTTGGTATGTCTCAGCTCCAGTTCCCATGCCACAAGCTACTGTGTATTTGTTTTAATACAATTTTTTTTCACTGGAACTTTTAAAAAAAGAGTAAATATTTCTATTTTGCTTATCTTCTGTAAAAGCTTGTTTTGACCAAATCAAAATTTTGGAGCTAATTTGAGTCAACAGTGTGCTTTTACATCACATGTCAAATAATTTCTTTAGGAGGAGACCCTTACCTTTCCACATGATCAACATTGCCTGCCACACCAACACCTCCAATGGTATAAATTTTCCCATCGTACACCAGGCTGTTGTGCCGACACCTTGGGACTGTCATTCGGGATACGAGATTCCAGTTATCAAGTAAGGACATGTAACACCAGACATCAGACAGCGTGACACCAGACTCCATGCCACCTGCCAACAAGGCATGGGTGAGAAAAGGAGAGAATTAAGTGAGAACTTGGATGCAGGTAGTTCACTGTATGTTGCAATCAAAGCCAGTTACTAAGTAAAAGCTCTTCAAATGACATTTGAGTAATTAAAATAAATCACCCTCAATAGGGAGCATCTGTTCCTATGAAGCAGATCTGTGTCATTGCGTCTTTGCATCTCAAAGGTTTGTTTTTTTAAGATGAGATGAGGATATCAAGATGTCAGACGGACATGTGCATTAAGGAATATACACATCCAACAATAAATAACTTCCAACCTATTAAATTACCACACACTTGTAAGAAGGTGTCATGTGGCAGAGACTGACTGGCTTGCTAGACACTGTCCACTCTGAAATCCAGAATGCTTAATTCAGTTAAGTGACAAAGAATGGAAACAACATGTTTTGTACACGTATAAAGTAGAATTAGGGGATTTTAAGGTTTAACTCCTAATTTTCAGGCATCACTTCCATGTTTAGTTTGGTTTTCTGTTACAGTGCAGAGCCAGTGTTATAGGCACTGCCAAAGAATTTAAAATGATCAAGCAGTATACTAATACTGGATATTTCTGTAGCTCTTTCTAACTGAAGGTCCCAAAGCATTTCACTTTCCAACACCTCATAAAGTGGGTAAGTATTATTATTCTTTTTTACAGAATAGGAAACTGAGGTACAGAAAGGCAAAGTGATTTATCTAAGACCACACCAGGAGTCAGTGATTGAGCCAGGAACAGAACACAGAGTCTCAGTTCTATGCCTTAATGACAAAACCATGCTTCTTCCTCAGTAATGTTTTACCAAAGGATATTTCATTAAACCTCCTGTGTTATCCACTGTGGAACACAGCAGTTTCAGGTGTTTTATTTTATTTTACTTTTATATTTGCTTTGTGTTTCACATCTGAGCAAAGCAAAAAACCCAGTGATACTCAGCAAGTTTTGTACTGAAACCGTGTGAGGCTCCTGACTTTTACATAGTTTCCACCCAGTACCATAAACGGGCCCAGATTCACCAGGTTCACAAGAAAGGGATCTAATAAACTTTGGGGGGTTGGGTTTCATTATTAATCTTTTGCACACCTCTGGTTATTACACAGTCTGCAATGTGGATTCCTAATACGATTCTTAATAGAAACTAGGTTAACAAAATGGCCAGCATTGCACAAAGACCTCCACTGGGGAACTTAACACCGGTAGGAAAACAAAGAGATTTGGCTAAATTGGTAGCAATAATTTTTATTCAGCTCCTGGGGTTCTAACATCTTTCTAGTCAGCATAAGGAGAAGTGATGGGGGAATTCAAAACCACGCAAACCACTCCTTGCCTGAGATTCTTTCGATTCTCAGACATAATCAAACTTACACCCAGGGACCACTAGGGGGATCCTTACAATTACCTACTGGAAGTTGCTTTTTTCCCCAATCCAAGGAAATGTACCATATGATTGAATACAAACAGACGCCTTTATACTTCAAGCACAAATTGTAGTCGGCAACTCTTTTAGATAAACCCTTTTCAGGAGTGTGGCTTCCGGAGCATTGAACCTAACAAGATTATAGGGCTACAGTCTTCTATCAAAAGAAAGATTTCAACAACACTCTTGGAAACAAATATTTTAAGTGTAGGTCACATATTCAGCAGCTCAGTCAATCTTGAATGCAGCAACCCACCATTTAGACCCAACTTCAGCCACTGTTTTAAACTATGTTACTACAACCTGGAAACCTCTTTCACAGGTTTGATGGTTGTTGAACCTATTCTCTATATAACTGCAAAATGTGCTGTTGAGTGCTCTGGGACGAAATTGGAGCTTAAGTGAAATGGAGAGTGATAAAAGCATATTTGTTTGTTTTTTCCTTTCCCCGAGGGGTGGTTGAATAAAACTGGCAACCGTTCCTCCCTGCTTACACTGTACAATACAGATTGCGAGGAGCCAGTGCTTTTCTGCTCCCAATGTGTATGCTACTTACCTGAAAGATAGATGTTGTCTCCAGCGCTGACTACACTGAAAAACTCCCGATCGTAGAAAGGCAGGCTGGCCAACGGGTACCATTTATTGTTTTGAGGATTTAAACAAGTGACCGCCGTTAAAGCTCGTTGGTTCATGCCAATCATCTGACGACCT
Source organism: Terrapene triunguis (assembly GCF_002925995.2). Lineage (NCBI taxonomy): Eukaryota > Metazoa > Chordata > Testudines > Emydidae > Terrapene > Terrapene triunguis. Next base: position 68,686,826 of record NW_020664393.1, on the reverse strand, counting down.
CCCACTAGGACTATTACCTCGGCCACACCTAGGATGCAATTAACCAAAATACATTCTAAGAAAGCGTCATCTCTCACCGGGGAGGTAAGCTATCTAAAAGCACTTTGCAGTCAATCCAGTTCTCTATCCCCATTAAAAATACCCTTAGAAAAACAAATCTTTTTTTGGTCTCTAATAGTCTGCAGCTAGCCTATCATTTATAATTTGGTTCCTTGAATATTGTTGCAGCTTATTAAAGGCTCATCTATGAAAAATATTGTAGGCTGAATGATAAAACAGGAGGCGGGTGGGGAGAAGGTGAAAAGGACATGGTGATAATGGTGAGTGAGGAGATACAATTTAAACATAGCAGGATTTAATAAGGAAGGTTGGAACCAGTTGTATTTGGATACAACCCCACCCCCACTCAATAGGGAAAGATAATATAAAGGCCTCTATATCAAAAGATGGACAATGACTTCAATGGGATCAGGATTTGATCTTAAGCATCTAAACTGCCATCTGGCTTTGTCCTTGATTAATGTATCCTCACACCAAAGACTGATGTATTGAAAACTTTTAGGCTTTATCTCTCTTGGCTGCATTTCTTCAACATTTAAGTTTGTTTTCCATCCACTCCTTCAAAGGGGCTCCTTTTCAAAATACTCTTGTGTGGTTATGTAACACTACAGACCCTGGTCATCGGTGGGTGGGATCGAACCTTAAACCTCTGGAACTTAGTGCAGGAGCCTTTACCGCATGAGCTAAAAGCCAGTGGCTTCTTATCTAAGGCTACAGAGCAGACTCATAATCTCTCTCTTTAAGTGGTCTCGGTGCCACTAGATGGGACAGAACACCACACCAGAGGTGTATGGGTTACATTATCCCAAACAAACTTTGCCTAGTTATTAATTATTATTGTTATATGTGCATTATGGTTGTGCGCAGGAACCTCAGTCCTGGATCAGGTCCCCACTGTGGTAGGTGCTGTACAAACACACAGTGAAGAGGCAGTCCATTCCTTAAAGAGCTTGTTGATTTAGATTTACCTGCGCAGACGGAGATTTCTAAAACCTTTAATCTTAGGTGTACAGTGGGCCAATTTCCCTGCTAGTGTGAATGGGTGATACACCACTGTAGTTACTGGGGCCCATCTACTGAGGTTTTAACTCACAGTTTACTCAGTGCCTGGACTGAGGTAAATCTGAGCAAGACTCTCAGGATCTGCCCCTATACCGGATCCCTATGGTACATCACATTTTAACTGCTTGACACCCTCTGGCCTGAAACACTCACTGTCAAGTGCTTGAGATATTTTGGATTTAGTGCTCAGTGTAACAGCAGAAACAGCAGGCCCTGGTACAAAGAACTATTCACCAGGATATTGGATTGTTGTCCTCCATCATCTGGATTTTTGCGTTTTTATATTGAAGTGTTCTTCAAACAAGTTTACTCTCTTATTAAGATATGAACCTAAAATACTATACAGTTTTAAACAAATATTTCTTAGTAATAAGAGATCATTATTTTTAGTACATACCAGAAAATGTAATCTGATGTGCTAAAGATAATGTGCTGATAATAAATGACCTTGAGAGGGCATCTCACACCCTGCAGCAGACCCACAAAGGGTGTTTGGAGATCCTTTGTGCATCCATAAATGTAGACAATATGCAAAATAAATGGTTCTATATAATTAGACTCTGACCTAAAAAAATATAATCACCCTCTCTTATCCCAAAAGAATTACTTTCCCCTCATCAATAAGCTTCTGTAAAAGGTTTGCATTACATCTATAATTTTATATACAAAGATAAAATAAGCATTTTTCAAAAATCTTCAAACATCACACCATTAGCCGTCTTCAGCAAAAGACTTTAGTGTGAATTGTTATTGAAAGTCATCTATGTTTCCTCCTTCTGAAAAGTGCTTTGATTAGGCAGTCTCCACAAGCTGCAAATGATGAGGCTTGATATACAATACATATACCGTACTAGCTTCAATAGCCATGTACATCAGGCAGTCTGCTTAGCCTTGTCATTGTACTTGCTCGGAAGAAGCAACAAGCAAAACACACAGGAAAGTTTCACCTATTTCTTCCACATCTGATTCTTATTTGTTGCAGTTGTTTGATACATACTATTTGTACTAACTTCCAGAGTAACAAGTATTTAGAAATTTTCTAACACTACCTTGAAACAGATTGATTTATTACACTGGAGAATTGCTTCTTCTTTATTTTTGCTAGACAAAAAACACATGTATGCCCCATGTGGAAAGCTTCTTGAAGCAACGCTTTCTTCATAGATTGTGTGTGTGTGTGTGTTTTAAACGTAATATATCTGTGTGATCCTTTTGATTTGAATGCGACAAACAGCCTGATCTGATACTGTAAGACTTGTGGTATTGAAATAAGAATACATCTACACAGTGCTGTGAAAGTGAAAACTGCTTTACAATAATTAATCAACTGATCCTCACAATACCCTGAGAGGAAGGTAAGAAAATATTATTGTCCTGAAAAAGCTGAGGTAGAGAGGACAAGGACCACATTTTTAGAAGTGTTGTCTAGGTGTGGGGGCTCAACTTTAAATACAGTAACTCCTCGCTTAACGTTGTAGTTATGTTCCTGAAAAATGTGCCTTTAAGCAAAACGATGTTAAACAAATCCAATTTCCCCATAAGAATTAATGTAAATGGGGGTGGGGGGAGGGGTTAGGTTCCAGGGAAATTTTTTTCACCAGACAAAAGACTATATTTTATTTATATATATATATATATATATTCTATATACACACACACACACAGTATAAGTTTTAAACAAACAATTTAATACTGTACACAGCGATGATGATAGTGAAGCTTGGTTGAGGTGGTGAAGTTAGAGGGTGGAAGAGGGTGGGATATTTCCCAGGGAATGCCTTACTGCTAAATGATGAACTAGCACTCGGCTGAGCCCTCAAGGGTTAACACATTGTTGTTAATGTAGCCTCACACTCTACAAGGCAGCACTAATGGAGGGAGGGGAGACAGCATGGCAGACAGAGACACACACCCTGTGTGTGAGAGAGAGACGCGCATTGCCCCTTTAAGTATGCTGACCCCACTCTCAGTACACTGCCTTTTTAAGTAGATCAGCAAGCTGAGACAGCAGCTGTTGCCAGGAAGCTCCCTCCATCCTGAGTCCTGTCGTGTGTTCCCCCTGCTCTATGGAGATGGGGTAAGTGGGGTGCAGGAGCAGGGGGGACGGGGACACCCTGACATTAGTCTCCCTCATTCCCCCCTCCCCCGGCACAGTAAGCAGGAGCAGCACATGGCAGTGGGGGGAGGGACAGCTGAACTGCCCGGCAATTGATAGCTTGCTGGGTGGCTGCCACACAGGGAACTTAGAGGAGCGGGGAGCTGATAGGGGGGCTGCCAGTCCACCCTGGTTCCAATCCCCCACTAGCTGCAATGGGCTGCTCTTCCTGCAAGCAGTGGACAAAGCAGGCGGCTGCCAAACACCGTTAGAAGGGAGCATTGCGCAACTTTAAACGAGCATGTTCCCTAATTGATCAGCAACGTAACAACGAAACAAGGTTAACCGGGACGACTTTAAGTGAGGAGTTACTGTACTTAGAGCCCTATTTTCACAGGTGCTGAGCACCCTGCCACTGAAGTTAATCATTCCTGAAGATCAGACCACTCATTTAGGTGCCTAAATATGGATTCAAGTGCTTAGCTTTAGGCACCCTACTTTGATCATTTTGGTGCATGTGTCTAAAAAGTTGGGCTTCCCAAAAATAGAGTAAGCCAAAAGAGGGGAAACTTTTTGGACCTTAAGTGACTTGCCTAAATGCCACAGAAGAAGGGTGATCATATTTCTCAAAGAGAAAACAGGACACTGCGAGTGGCTGGCCTGAGACCTACACCTCCTCCCCACCCCAACCCCCGCCCGCAGGGCTGGCCCAAGCTGCTTGCCTGAGCCCCCTTCCTTGCACAGGGGAAGGCAGGGCTTGGGTGAGCAGCGATGCACATACTAGATAGGGTGACCATACTTCCCGAGATCGCTGCTCACCTGAGCCCTGCCTTCCCCCCTGCATGAGGCTGGAGTTGGTGTCGCTGCTCGCCCCAGCCCTGCCTGCCTCCCCCCCTGCGTGGGGCTGCCATTGCCGCTTGATCAGTTTGGCAAGAGCAAATGGAACAAATGCCCACTTTTGCCCAAAAAGTCAGGACAGCCGGGACAGGGCTTAAAAAAAGGGACTGTCTCGGCCAAAACGGGATGTATGGTCACCCTACACAGAAGGAGACAGAGTCGCAACTCTGGACTCCCTGGCTCCCAATCCTGTGCTCGTGAAAGGTGGTGAATGGAAGAGGAATGACACTTACTCCTCCCTTCCTATGCAAACTACAGACAGTCTGAACCATTCAGTCTTGGACTGCAGGAAGTGTCAGATCAGAGAGCTTTTCCTCTGAAGCTAGCTTTGCTTTACCTGCTGATAGCCTGGGCCGGGTTCTTGGTGTCTGCATCTCTTGTCGGGCATGTGGGAGCATGTGATAACGTTTTGCTTCGTTCACTAGATCCCGGCAGGCCTCTGAAGACTTTATCAACTCCTCATTGTCAACAACATTTAGCAGATAACTGGGATGGATGAAGGGGAGGCGGACCACTGCCAGCAACTCCGCAGCATACTGGAGAAAGAACACATGGCAGCCTTAGTGCTTGATTTCAACCATTTGGGGTTTCCTCCTCCCCCATCACAAACACTTCCCCTTATTACCCAACTTGGGAATATATTATACTTTGAGCTGCCCTTAGTACCTGAGCTTTGCTGTACACACTCCTGATTTTCATGGATCCTGCATACACTCCCCAAACCTTCATTATTGTTCAGGTAGCACAAAGACAACACATTCCTTAGCTGCTCCACTCTGAAGGCTTTTTGGGGGGGGGAAAGGGAGGGGTCCCATATGGAGACAAAAACAATCTTCAAAAGCTGACAATTCTTGTTATACAGAGATTTTGTTGTAAAAGCAGATTCTCAACTTATGCTCAATATAACACCTTATGCACAGGAGACAGGCATTAATCTTCCTAGCTTCCTGAATTCACCTTGAAATTTAAGACTGGTTGCTACATTGAAAACAAATGGCTTTTCTAGCATTTTGTGTGTGAAAAAAGCAGATGAGCAGCTGGGGTTTGAATAGCCGCTATGGTGGAGACTAAAAAACACCATCCAATTTGTTAACGATCTTTTAATTAGTAGGATTTATTTGTTGGTGAAACAAATCACGTACTTCAAAGTTTTCCTAGAAATCAGATTCCTGCGGATGCTACGCAAATACTGACACTACACCCCATCTTCTATATAAATAAAATAAACCTTGTAGTGCAAAGGACATTGGAAGAAATGAAGCTGTCTGTCGCTGGTTATTGCTTAAAGGAAAATAAAACCACAAAAGTGAAAATTGCAACTGATAAATGAAGAGTCCATTCACTGAGAACTGATTTTAAATCACTGTTTATCTTACAGCATATCACAGAACACTTCACAGTGAGAGATAGAAGAGTTGGAGAATGCATTTATGGAGCTGGGTATAGGGAACATATCAGGACAATAAGAACTAACTATGGCTGCATATTTAGAAGGACAGTAAAAGAAAGGTGACTATTAAAAGCAACAAAGATGATTGTTATTAGTAAACATTTATATTATCGGAGCACTCAAAGGCCCCAATTGGGATTGGGACCAAGATTCAAGGAAATATTCTTGAAGATTAAGGGGTTGAGCCTGAGAGGCGCTTAACACCCAAAACTTCCACTGAGCTGCAGGTGCTCATTACTTTCTGGAATCCATCTATCTGTTTAGTTGTTTAGACCATGTTCATCACCTTAGTGATGAACAGACTGGACTTCTACATAGAGTGCTTCCATTGACGTGCACGAGCTGAAATTGTGGAAAAGCAGCATCACTTGCCCCATAACCTCAGCCGTGCAGATCACAACGCCATCCACAGCCTCAGAAACAATTCTGACATCATAATAAAAAAGGGCTGACAAAGGAGGTGCTGTAGTCATCATGAATAGGTCAGAATATGAACAAGAGGCTGCTAGACAACTCTCTGACACCACATTCTACAGGCCATTATCCTCTAACCCCACTGAGAATTACCAAAAGAAACTACATCATCTGCTCAAAACACTCCCTAAAGAAGCACAGGAACAAATCTACACTGACACACCCCTAGAGCCCCAACTAGGGGTATTCTACCTGCTACCCAAAATCCATAAACCTGGGAATCCTGGATGCCCCATCATCTCAGGCATTGGCACCCTGACAGCAGGATTATCTGGCTATGTAGACTCTCTCCTCAGACTCTACGCTGCCAGCACTCTCAGACACCACTGACTTCCTGAGGAAACTCAAATCCTTTGATGATCTTCCAGAAAACGCCATCCTAGCCACTATGGATGTAGAAGCGCTTTACACCAACATTCCACACAAAGATGGACTACAAGCCATCAGGAACAGTATCCCCGATACCATCACGGCAAACCTGGTGGCTGAACTTTGTGACTTTGTCCTCACCCACAACTATTTCAGATTTGGGGACAATTTATACCTTCAAGTCAGTGGGACTGCTATGGGTACCCGCATGGCCCCTCAGCATGCCAACATTTTTATGGCTGACTTAGAACAACGCTTCTTCAGCTTTCGTCTCCGTACGCCCCTACTCTACTTGCGCTACATTGATGACGTTTTCATCATCTGGACACATGGGAAGGAGGCCATTGAGGAATTCCACCAAGATTTCAACGATTTCCACCCTACCATCAACCTCAGCCTGGACCAGTCCACAAAAGAGGTCCACTTCCTAGACACTACAGTGCTAATAAGCGATGGTCACATAAACACTACCCTATACCGGAAACCTACTGACCGCTATACTTACCTACATGCCTCCAGCTTTCATCCAGAACACATCACACGATCCATTGTCTACAGCCAAGCTCTAAGATACAACCACATTTGCTCCGATCCCTCAGACAGAGACAAACACCTACAGAATCTCTATCAAGCGTTCTTAAAACTGCAATACCCACCTGGTGAAGTGAAGAAACAGATTGACAGAGCCGGAAGGGTACCGAGAAGTCACCTACTACAAGACAGGCCCCAACAAAGCCTGAAACAAATACTCACCAGCAACTACACACCACACAACAAAAACACCAACCCAGGAACCAAACCCTGCTACAAACCCCGGTGCCAACTCTGTCCACATATCTATTCTAGGGACACCATCAGAGGACCCAACCACATCAGCCACACCATCCGGGGCTTGTTCACCTGCACAGCTACCAATGTGATATATGCCATCATGTGTCAGCAATGCCCCTCTGCCATGTACATTGGCCAAACCGGACAGTCTCTACGCAAAAGAATAAATGGACACAAATCTGACATCAAGAATCATAACATTCAAAAACCAGTAGGAGAACACTTCTCTCTGGTCACTCAATAACAGACCTAAAAGTGGCAATTCTTCAGCAAAAAACCTTCAAAAACAGACTCCAATGTGAAGCTGCAGAACTGGAATTAATTTGCAAACTGGATACCATCAGATTAGGCCTGAATAGAGACTGGGAGTGGTTGGATCATTACGAAACCTAAACTTAATTTCCCCAATCCTAATTTCTCCCTACTGTTACTCACACCTTCTTGTCAACTGTCTGTAATGGGCCATTCTCTTACCACTTCAAAAGTTATTTTTCCTCCCTTGGTATCCTGCTGTTAATTGATTTATCTTGTTAGACTGACCTCACACTTGGTAAAGCAACCCCCATCCTTTCATGTATTTATACTTGCTCCTGTATTTTTCATTTCATGCATCTGATGAAGTAGGTTCTAGCCCATGAAAGCTTATGCCCCCCAGAATTGTTGGTCGCTAAGGTGACACAAGGACTCCTCGTTTTTTTTAGTGTGTGAGTGCCTCTAGTGTCTGGGAATCAGGTGACAGCTGCAGTGGAGGAAGAATGTAGAGATACAGGGATGGAGAAAGGAAAGATGAGTGAGCAGTTGTTGGTTAGAAATATTTCTCAAGTTCTAGTGTGCACAATTGGTTCCACCCTGCTAGGTGATAAGCGATCATACTCATCACAGGAACATCTTCTACCACTTCCCATTTCCCTACAATAAATTTAAAACAGAGGCATCAGTTTGGTAGGACATGCAATTATCTCTTTCCAGTAGGAGTCTGCACTAACCTACCTCCTTAGAGCCATGTCACCGTGATGATATAAACTAAGTTAAAATGAGCATGTGATGTGACTGAAATGGATTCAGTCTGGCAGAGAGAAGAATACAGGTTTTCACAAAATCCAATCACTTCATTTAACAGAGTGTAACAGACATGGAAGTGCTTGGCAGTCTGAAATGTCCAGTTTTCTGAGAAGAGATGAGTGTGTGTTTGCATAACAGTAACACCTCTGAACTTCACAACTATAATAAATAACACAGTAATAACACTTTACACTTCTGAAGCATCTTTTTGTCTGAAGAGCTCAAAATGTTGTGCACACACTAATTATTGTGAGCCTCACAATACGCCAGGAGGCAGGCAGGTTTTACAGATGGGGAAGCCGAGGCAAAATGATTAGAGTGACTTGCCCAATGTCAGAGTGACAGAAAGATGACCAGAAGCAAATGCTGACTATCTTGTTCTAACCGCTAATTCAGGAGACTTCCTTAATACAACATGAGATTTGGGAGATGTATTTGCATAAGGCCAAACACTTCCAGGAAGGACCCTTTGGGTTCAATCCTGAGCGTCACGCTGCTCCACTTGTATCAAGGAAGTGGTATAAAGGGAGTAGAAAACAACAGGGTTTCTCCTTCTGGGGTGGGAGGCGTCCTCAGTGACTATAGAGCCATCTATACCTGGGTCTATGCGACCCATCCTACAGCCTGCAGAATAGGGGGCATGTCAAAGGTGGGGGAGGCATGCAGGAGGTGCGGTCTTAGCAGGCTGCCCTGTAGCAATTCCTATCTGTCTGCTTGGGGGTCAAGGCCACTTGTGTGAGACTACTCTAATCTACATCAAACTCTAGGTTGGCCTCACAGAAGCAGCCCCAGGATCAGGGAGACTCAATGACCTCACTTGTGCCCCTAAATTTTGCCTGGCAGAAGATCAGTTGAGTAGCTGGGCACAGGTAAGAATCTGAGCCCTGCCATCTGCCACTGTTCCATACAGTGAAATAAAAGATGCTTCCGTGACTCTTTCCTCTACTAAAATTTATTGCAGAGGGGGGTGAAAAAAAAGTTCTGCCCTTTCCCTAGAGTCACAAATGTCAGGGACTTGGCTGCAGACATTTTAATGCCATTAAAATGATGCTAACTTGTGGGAGAGGGAACACAGTCGACATATGGCAGTGGGAGGCAAAGCTCCGATTTCAGGAAGTGCCTTTTTTAAGAAGTCTGGGGGCGTTTAACCTTACAGAGGAGCCAAGATGAAATGCAGAATCAGGACACCAGGAATAATGAGGATATTGATGGGGACATCAAAGTTTAGCCAGTGAGTCTCTAATGGGGATGCTAATCTCGTGCTGTAATGAACTAAAAGGAATAGCTAAATAATAGTTGAAGTAATGGAGAAATTGGCATATGCACACATCTACAGCTAAGGCAGGCCAAACAATCTTCCTAAGCATCCTGGTTCATCAGAAAGCTGCCCCTTCTGCCTCTCCAATAGGCCCTGTGCAGGAAGCAGCCATACTGCCAAGTAAGACAAAACGCAAGCAAATACTCATGTCATTAAATGAGAACCTGGGGTTAGACACCAGGATGTCGCCATGTTTAGCTTAAATTGGCATTTAGGGGAGAGCTCCCCTCCAGCAACGAGAGGCAATTCTCCTGACTCCACCCGCAGAGATACTGCATTCTTCCCCCAGGCCTCCTAGAATAAATGAGGCAACGGCTGCTGAATTAGCAAAGCACACTCTTTCTTTCGCCCACCTTTCCTTAATTAGATTAGTGAGAAACTCTAACTGTGTTTCTCTCCCTCTCTTCCTCTGTCTGAGCTTGTGGCTCATTGTGAAGGCTAATAATAATTAGAACATGTCGCTCTCTCTCCTCAGCATGAAAGCTAATGTCACATATCAAAGCTAATGTCACATATCAAAGCTAATGTCACATTTCACTCTTATTCTTTCCCCACCCAAACAGCTACAGAAATACAGCTGTATGTGTGTGTGAGAAAGAGAGCACACACCGTTGCTGCTCTGCTTCATCACTGCTAGCATTAAGGGTATGTGTCATCTTATTGTTTTTTACCAAGGGATTTGCAGGGTATGTATAATCTCACTGTCTCTAGAGGATGGTAGAGGCTTTTATAAACCAGTGGCTTTTCGCACTAGCTCCTTTAAGCACTATAGTCGATGGCGAGTTTCATTTGGCTTTGCTGATTTAAGTACATCCAAGTGGTCTAGGGATTCTGTAGCCTATTCCTTTCTGATTCTGCCTTGTGACTGCTTCATAGCCTCGTTAGCTATGATTGTATTAAATAGCTTGTGACCATTATCCTTTTTATTGAAGATTGGAATAAGTACTAAGCATTTCAACCTTCTTACCATCTCTTATTTGCTCTTCTTCCTTTTCTTTCTCCTTCCCTTGCTCCTTGTACACATATAAAACTTATATGGTTCCCTTTTACATTATTAAAATTATTATTAATAATAATAAAATAGTACAATAGATGTGAAGGGCACTTTTCAAAATGTACACGGCAAAACTTTCAAAGAGCAGCCTCCATTTTTGTGGATGCAAGTATGGGCTTACAGTTTGTGCCTGTAATTCCACTGTGGCTACACATTTTTTAGAGCATTCATTTCTCACATTCTGAATGCAAGTGCAAATTGGATAGTCAGAGATGCAAATATTCAGATTTGCGCCTGCAATCAATTGGTGTAATTCTATGCAGGAGGTCAGACTAGATTACGATACGATAATGGTCTTTTCTGGCCTTAAATTCTATGAATCTGTTAATTCATTTTTGCAGGTGGTAAAAGGCAGACCACGTCTCAGCCCCTTGAGCATTTAGCTCATTGTTTAGACAAGGCTCTACTCCAAGGAGTTCACCATCTAAATTCAATCACTGCAATCATACAATATCAGGGTTGGAAGGGACCTCAGGAGATCATCTAGTCCAACCCACTGCTCAAAGCAGGACCAATCCCCAGACAGTTTTTTGCCCCAGATCCCTAAATGGCTCCCTCAATGATTGAACTCACAGCCCTGGGTTTAACAGGCCAATGCTCAAACCACTGAGCTATCCCTCCCCCCTATACAAAGAATGAATGAGGCATGAGTATGGGAACAGACAGGACAGCTCTTCAACTGGTGTAAACTGGTGTGGCTCCATTGACATCAATGGAGCTATTCTGATTTATTCCAGCTGAAGATATGGCTCATAGAATCACAGACAGTTGGGGATGGAAGGCTAGACCCCCTCACTGACTCTTTGTAGAGTTTGCTCTCCATGGGGGGTCGCAGGGGAGGAGAGGTGGCTTGACAACTCACGAGTAAGGGGGACTGGCTATGAGGGAAGGAGTAGCCAGATTTGGCGTGGGTTGGCTCCTGAGGCACATATACATTTGCCAGACTGCTATCGATTTCATTAGCTCAGCTGGCCAGCAGTTTCTTCACATAGCCTGAGTCCCTGAGGATTTATAAAACCCAGGACAAAATGCCTTTATGTTGCAAAACAGACAGGGTTCCTGCCCCATAGAGCTTACAATCTAAATTTAGATGTGACACAGTGAGCGAGAGAAACAAACCATAAGGTGGCATGCAGTGGGATAGCTCAGGGTTATACCAATCAGATCATACTGAGCAGTGGTGCGCATATGTCGCTGAGCTTCTAGTAGGCAGAAAGCAATAACCCAATCTGGAATTTGGCCAAGCCTTTGTGGTTAATGGCCCTATCCTGTGGGAACTTTAATGACCACACATAGTCATGACGTGTGTTTAAGATCTCCTCTGAAAGGATGGCACCTCTGACACCATAAAGCCCCCAGTACTACAATGGGATATTCACTGGTTACAGTTTTCACAGCACAGTGAAGATATAAATTGTTATGTAAGTGTTAAATATTATTGGGTCAGTACTGACTCAGAATGATGGTGCTGCCTGTTGTACCATCAAGATTATTTCTTGCTGATTCGAGATGTCTCATCCATACATCTAACCCTGCATAGTTTATCCACCTAACTTCTGCATATGTTTTCTCAACTTCTGCAGTCAGAACAGCTCTCCAGTTGGATCACAGAATATTTTAATGCCATTTACATTTCTGCTTGGTGGTCTGAATGAGGATGTTTACTTTGTTAAACTTTTTGTGACCTTTCTTCCCCTAGTAATTATATCTGTATTATTAGCAGTTTATAGAAAGTGGGCTTTAGTCTGATACCTGACTTTCAAAACTCTTCAGTATCACATTAAAAAAAATTGCTTTTTACTCTGAAATCCCCAAGCTAGTAAAATCCTCATAGGTATTCTTTAAACGACTGTCACTGTGCTTCTGCTTAGGCTATTGTCACAATAGTATACTGCTAGTTTTAGGAAATATGTTTACTGTTGCAGAATCAAATTTCCTGCTCTTTAAATATTACACTGGAAAGCTATCAAGATTTTTGACATTTTTGAAGTAATGCCCAGAGAGGTCAAAATAATGTTTCCCTGATGCCTTATAGCTCATCTCTCTGTCTCTGTTTTACTATTCTTTCATACAAAAGACCCTTTGTGCTAGCTGCCTAAAGAAACATATTTTAGCTAGAAGTACACATACAGAAGTAAGATTATCCATATTAAGATAGGTTTTTAGTCCAACAAACTGCTATTTCAGCTGTTTATGCATAATTCTAAGAGACTATTTTTTAACATTTTAAAACTAAACTAGGAATACATTCAATTCATCAGAGAGACTAAGAAGATTAATACACCACAGCCTTAAAAAGATTTCTCTGCCCTCTCACACAGAGACTGGGTTCAAATTCAACTGGATTTTAGAGACAAAATAAAAAAATTCTAATCTGACAGTTGCGGCAAAAACTCAGCGGTACTGTTAAACAATTATGAGATGACTCTGAGGTGGCAGCAATGCTACACCCACAATAACACACTGAGACCTGTAGGGGGAACATGTTTTTAAAAAGCGGAGGTTATCCCTTAGTTCCTGGACTGGTGGTCAGATGATGAACTGCATGTTGAGCTGCACTGGCAATGAATGCTAGAAATCAAGAAGTTTCCAGTGGCAAAGAGACAAGGCACTGTGGGTTAGTGCCAGGCAAGAGTCTTGACCTGTCCCCACCTTCCCGCTGCTGCTGGAAATCCTCCATGATCTTCTGAACTAGAACTCCCTATATGACACCAAAAAGCCTTCGCAAACTATAGGTGTCCAAGTGCAATAACAATGGGGAACTGGCTGTTTTTTGAAAGTTTAAACAGAGTTCTCGAGACAGCAGCACCAGTTGCTGATTCGAAGCTTCACTAGAACAAAGCAAAGCTTTATTTTTGGGGCATCACAGTGCTACCTGGTGATCAGGGCAACCACTTCAATGCATATTGCCCATGGGTGCCTCAAGGGCACGCGTTCTTTCTAATAATCTCTTCCATATTTATAAGTGTTAGGACAAGTCCAAATCAAATCTCTGTTCTCTGGTGTGCACAGCATTTGTCTACTATTTATTATTGTTTAGTTTGCATTGGTTCAATTTCTTTGAACTGAAAATCCACTAACTATAAAGCTTGAGTATCATTATAGCTGGAAACCTTATAACATAATGAGATGAACATTTGGAATGAAGTCTGGTTCCCAGGCCCCGGACTCACGCAGTGACTCAGTGGGAGGGAGCTACATGTAGAAATCCCATGCAAAGCAAGAGGAAAATAGCACCCGCCTCACTTCTTGAAACGAAGTTTTAACATGACATCTTTATGGCAGCACAGCTGACTAAACACCATAATGTCATCAGTGTTGCAGAAAAGGAGCTGCTATCCTGTTCTCCAAACAGTTCATGGAGCAGCACGTGAATATGTATTTCTAGATGTAATGTGATGAGGTTATATTTAAGCACACAGGATGATGAATCATTAATTCATTACACTCAGAATTTATTTCGCACTCAGACATTTTAATAAAGAATCTTATCACAAACGTCTTATTCTGCTGACTAAACTCTACCAAAATAAATGTCCTCAGAAAGTAACAAACCCTCCAACAACCAGTGATTGGCATTTCATTTGTTCTGGTTATAAATATACACCCACATATACACCTGTACACACACATATGTACCACAAAGGCATGCTGTCAAGATTAAATGGTGTTTATAACGTGCTTTGAAAAGGAAGAGCGCTCCTGACACATACAGCATAGTGATACACACATACAAAGATTTTTTTCCTATTTATAATGCAATCCTGAACTTCATTTCCCTTTCCATTCAGAAAACCCGGGAGTGTGGCCTAATGTTTGGACTGGATGACTTGGGAGTCAGGAGTTCTCTTCATGATTCTGCCACTGACATAAGTGTGACTACGTGCAATGCAAGTAATCTCATGCATACAGCTACTCTGCATGTGCATGTGCTTGCAGGATGGAGGCCTTAGTCATTCAGTTTCCTCAGCAACAGAAGAAAGAAAAACACTGTTAAAAGTAGGAAGATGTGTTGGTAAAGCCACAAAAAACTGAGAGGGGATTTCAGGACAGGTGCAACTCCCAAAGCTACTTTCAACTTTTTTTTAAAAAAAATTAAATAAACTAGATTTCAAGTTGATGGTAGGACCCCTTAAAAATAAAGAGTGCCATATACCAGCCGTTAGTGAGTAACAGAGAACTCCACCTTTACCCTGCTTTATTAATTAGTGGACCTGTTTTCTCTCTTGTATCGCTTCTTCTCTTGATGTGTTTTTTTTATTATTCCCCTGGACCCCTGGGACTAGTATTAACTCACCCATTCTGTTTCCTCCCACTCTTGTTATTCTTCTCTCTCCAAGCCTGCATTGGTTCTGTGAATTCTTGATTGTTTGGCCCCCTAGAAAAGGACTTATTTAAACCCCAGATCTTTGAGCAGTCTGTCACTATGTGAAGACACAATGATTACATCTCATTCCTTGCACTCTTCACTTTCAGAGAAATTGGAGTTTGTTACACTGCAATTATGGCATCCATTAGGACTCTTCTGCTTTCCAAAGGGGAGGCTTTCAATGCATTCTGCTATTATTGTAGTCACTAAGGATGGGGTTTCCAAAGGTGCTAGGCACTCAAATTTCATTAAATTTTAAAAGAAGTTGGGTGCCTAACTCCTATCAGCTCCTTTGAAAATCCCAACCTTCATTTCATACTTAGCCCATATTTGCTTTCCTGAAGCTAACACTCTTGGACTGCATTGTTCAGTGAATTCATTTCTTACTATGATGAATTTAAGTAGCTTCCTGGTACTGAATGTCATCATTTTGAGTTTTCTTATCATTTTCTACCCATTGCTAAGGAAAAGGCTCAGAGTGTTTTTGATACTTTCTGTATCATTAAGCTTCTTCATAACTATGGAACCTTTCTGATGCTGCATGTTTGACGATATGTGTTAGCTGGGTATTTAAAATTCTCCACGACTATGGTATCCAAACACCTTGAGAGTTGCCCATTTTTCTTCCTTCCAGAAATCCACTGTTTCTTCTTCGTTATTTTCTGCATCCTAACCAAAGTCATTTTATTGCCATTCTCTTTAATTGTCAAAAGGTAGCTCATTGGCATATATAACGTTTGACATAATGCCACTTTTCCTTCTCCACATTGTCTTCCCTTTCCATCACTCCTAGCTACTAAACTTACTGGTGTGCATGGTGTTCATTCAGCCTGTATTTGCTTTGCCTCAATTTTATCCCATTGCCCCTGCAGTGGTTATGCTCCCTTGCATCACCCTAGGTAATTCCTCTCCTTTCCTCCTCAAATACTTGTAGACAGTTATCCCCCTTTAGCTGTTGTTAGACCAAGTCAAGCATATTCAATCCTTTTAATCTTTCCTTCAAAATCAATTCCTCTAGTCCTTTAATCATTTGTTTTGTTCTTCTCTAAATTACCTTCAATTTGTCTACAAATCTCTGGTTCTCAGGTGCCATTAAGATACTATTTAGACAGAGCTTGCTCTGAGGACACAAGTTCATAGACAGCTCATTAATTTTTTTATGGGTAAGACATTTCATTTTATAAGTGGACATTTTGATGTTAAACAGTGTTTTTTTAAAAAGGGCACACTATCATGTCTGTATGGATCACAGAGAAAGGTGACATAGGCACATGGCACTCTGGTCAGATAATAAATTTACTACTTTAGATCTTTAACGTCTTGAATAGACATTGGTCCAGATCTCCAACTTGAGTATATTGACATAAATCCATTCACTGTTAGCCCAGCAACACTGGTTTGCACTAGCTGAGGATCTGGCCCAGTATCTAGTATATCCTATCAACACTCCATGTGATAGGTATTCCCCCCCCCCCATACATTTCACAGAGAGGAAAGTGGAGGTAGGTAAACTGGCTTACCCAAGGCCACACAGCGAGACTATGGCTAAGCTAGGATTAGAGCACAAGAGTTTCTGGAATTAAGCCCTGCCTGTGCTCCGACCCCTATACCATGATGCTTTTCACATGACAGTGCCTCATTATGCAATATGTATTTTGTATGATCTCCCCAGAGGTAAACTAAGGTTAAAAGGAATAACTACCACGATAAACCCTACCATCTCCTCAATCAGTCTGGAAGAGAAATAAATAGAAAACCAGCAAATCCAGCTTTTCTAGATGTGTCAGTCTATTGCGAGATTTCCGAGTGACAAATAAAAGGAATCTCTACAACCAGTGGTCTGCTTTCACTGCCACAGGAAATTACCTAACCATTCAGGAACCTGACATCAGATGCCATTTCTCTCAGTTAGATTGATTTCATGCAACTGCATTACTAGCAGGGCTGAAAGAGTTATATAAATGTTGCCATATGCAGTTGGCATACCGTCCCAAAGCACTGGGGTACAGTTATTTACCAAATATTAGTTTAATAAATATTTCATTATTTGAGCTCACTATCTGTCTTATGTAGATGGATCGGTGACCTTTGAAAGCTCTGTTACTCTCCCTTTGTAGCACATCTCAGATGCTGTTTTCTGTAAAGCAGTACAGCTCTTTTATACAGCCCCGTAAGACTCCTACACGGCACACTTAACAGAATTAAAACTGGCGAGGGTATATCCTTTCACCTTGCTTTCCACAGCCCAGGTCCATTCAGGAGCCCCCCACTGCCACTTTGAGCCTGGCCTTAAGAGGATTAACAACACTAAAAAGAATTTGATACCCAAGGAGTAGATTTTCAATGGCACAAAGAACAGTTAGGCACCTGATCCTCATTTACTTGCAGTGAGAACAGGGGACTAAATCCCACTTGTGCTTCTGAAAATATAACTCCCCCTCATCTCCCCCAAAGAAGCTAACATAATATGAGGACTCTGGTGATTACAACCAAGGTGGTGCACGAGCAATAGCAGCTTTCCAAAGAGCTTTTCCTCCCTGGAGTGGTCACCCTACTTACTCCCTGCTGTGGAGAATGAAGAGCTATGTGTAATTTTTTTTTTTTATAAATATCATCTCAGTTCACCCAGTTGAGATTATCCTGCCTGACTGCATGGAGTTCAATCAAAGGAGGCTGTTTGGGGGAGGGAGGGAGGGAAGGGGAAACAAACAGGAACAAGACCGTGACAGAAATAAGGCTCCTTAAGGGAACAATGCTGGGAACTATTAATTGGGGAATGCCCCTGGCCAGCTTTCAACCAGTCTGGCTAGGTTTATGATTTCCATCTCTCAGTCTAAGCGTGAAGGGGATATTGAACCATTAAAACCCCCCATGCCTAGGAAGGAAGGGGGCTTGAGTGAGCTGCCAGCAGCTGCCTCGGGGGAGATGCTGCCAGAGACACACAGAGAGGGAGAAGATGCAGCAGGTAGCCTGCTCCCCCCAGTCCAGGAGCAGGGATGTCTGGGCTAAGTAGAACTCACCCAGCACTTGCAAGGAAAGAATGAGGTGCAGGTAAGAACCAGGCATATAGGCCTTTTGTTGTTTTACTCTTTGCTCTGCCTGCTATGTAACTCTGGGTGAATAATAATGCTTTGTTTTGAGCTCCCTAAGGAAAAGGGCTTACAAGTGCCAAACAGAGCGGGGCCTACAGGATTAACATGCTTGGGAAACAGGGGGATTGCAGCCCAGAGATCCAGTCCCAG
The DNA here is from genome assembly GCF_002925995.2 of Terrapene triunguis. NCBI lineage: Eukaryota > Metazoa > Chordata > Testudines > Emydidae > Terrapene > Terrapene triunguis. The sequence goes on along the minus strand of NW_020664393.1, from coordinate 68,668,543 downwards.
AGTGGTTGAACCACAGGGTTCCATGCACTTTAGAAGGAGAAAAATGGATCTAAAACACAGCTCACTCTGTAACCACGACACCTGCCTTCCCATGCGTCGATGCCTTTACTCACTATGTCAACTTTATGAATTACACAGCATGCGCTTCTGGGCAAAGACCTTGTCTTAATGTATTTTCAAAAAGCCCCATGCACACATATGACACACCATCCATATACAATACAGGATAGAATATAGTGGTTTAAAGAGCGTGCCCTTCATACTCTCCACCATTAAACTGCAGACCCCTGACCAGCTGTACCCCTGCAAGAATTCACCCTTGGTGAAGGACAGCAGTGAGGGGTGCACTGTGCCTTCCAGCAGAATTTTAATTTGTAACTGGAGCTCCACCGGACCCCCCCACTAGCAGAGGCTGCCCGGGAGCTGCCCTGAACCAGCATATTAACTGGTCTCTCGGGCCATGGACCCTCCCAGTTTTGTGGCTTTGCTGGCTGGTTACTGAAGCAGTTGCTGTGGTTCCCTGCACCCTCTGGTTCCCTGTACCAAGGGATCTTCAGTGACAGAGCCTGGGTGAATCAATCCCATTATACCCTGAATGAAGTTAGAGCATCCTGTGATGCTGGCAGGCCAGGTGCCAGCTCATGCCAAGCCCCTATGCTTCACCCGAACACTGACAAATACATAGCTGAATCAGTCTGGCTCACCTGTGTGTTAATATTGTTAAAACCGGGATTAGATTTATAAAAACATGTTTAGTGTTTAGACTTGTAAGTTGCTGCATGTATTGATCTCACTTATAATAGCTGTATCCCATGTTATAAGATAATATTTAAGTGTTTGCTCTATAACTATAAAAGTGTTTTCTCTGAAACTGTAAACTTCCAGTCAAGAGAGAAGCACTACCAAGTGTGAAATACTAGTTTGCCACAGGAGGTATTATCTCCTCCTGCCCAACAGAAAAAACGGCTCATATACATCAGACAAACCATTGTGGAACATCAGAGGACAAAAGACTTTGTTATTGGCCCTCATCCCCCCCAATGAAGAGAAAACGTGCACATGAACTCGTCCCATCACCTTGAACTCTGGGGGGAAGGCAATAAAAAAATCCCTGACAAGAAGAAGAAACTATATCTTAATGCTGCTTGGACTCTGGGAGACAAGGATGACTAAGCATAAACAAAAGATCCCCACTGCTTGGCCTGGGTTAGCCCTAAAAGACATATAGAGCTTGATTATCATAGAAGCTTCTATTACCTTTTGAAACTTTTTTCAGAGTGGTAGCTGTGTTAGTCTGTATCAGCAAAAAGAACGAGGAGTACTTGTGGCACCTTAGAGACTAACAAATTTATTTGGGCATAAGCTTTCGTGGGCTAAAATCCACTTCATCCGATTAAATGGGTTTTAGCCCATGAAAGCTTATGCCCAAATAAATTTGTTAGTCTCCAAGGTGCCACAAGTACTCCTCGTTCTTTTGAGACTTAAGACTTTAACTCATTGTGTGTGTATGTTTACCTGCTTTAAACCTTTTAAATAACTCTAATTTCTTTTTCTTAGTTCATAAATCTTTAGATAGTTTATTATAGGATTAGCTAAAAGTGTTGTCTTTGGTGAGACATCTAGGGTGCAAATGAGCTGAGGCAGTGGTTCTAAACCTATTTACCATTGTGGGCTGCATATGCAGCTCTCTCTGTGTTATGTGGGCTGCATCCACACAATATATATACACTACCTGTATGGCCCTGAGGATGTCACATGGGCTGCAGCTGTGTGCTGATTGGGCCGTAAGCAGCCCATGGGCTGAGAACCACTGACCTGGGGTAAGTGACTGGTCCTTTGGAACTGGGAGTAACCTGAATATTGTTGTGATTTTTGGTGAGGGGACCAAAAGGCAGGTTTGCCTAAGTGGCAAGATAGACCGGAGCACCCAAGGGGACTGTCTGAGACTCCATGTTAAGGCTGTTTTAGTGCTTGAGAAGTCCATACCTGATGCTTGGTTGGTGAAATCGAAGTATAAAACTGACAACCAGTTTGGGGTTTGTGCCCTGGTTTGTAACAGTCTGCCCTGTGGTTGGCACTCACTGTCATGAGCCACTCCAGACAGCTTGACATATCCATTCAAATTTGAGAAGTGTTCAATGTACTCAACGCATTACACTGACAGATTCGGCAGAAGTGGTGGGTCTGATTCTGTAAGGTGTTGAGCACCCTGAACTCCCAGTGAATTCAGGGACTGCGGATCTGGTAGGATTGGGCTCGGCATTTCTCATGCTGGAAGGAGGCGTCATCAAAATTTCTACAGACCATCTTTATCAGACAGAAGACTGGTTAGTCTGACTTTATCTCCATCCCCAGAGTAATTTGTTTCTGAGCTCTGAAAATGTAGATGCCATTATAAAATTTTAACGAGAGGGTGTTTCATGGTAAATCTAAAAAGCAAGAGCTTCTGCTTTCAGAAAATAAGCATCTGACTAAGAGCCTTATATATAATACAGCAGGATACAGAGAGGTAAGAAAAAGTTAGAGCAGCCAGCCTGCCACCCTTAAAACCTGGCTTAGCAGTAGGACTGGACATGAAAGCAGCCAACTATTGATACCTTTAACATTAATTTATTCAAAACACTCATCTCCCTGTAGATACATATAAAAAATTGAAAGAAAAACATAGGAAATCAAACACCACAGTGAGAAATTTGGAGAAACAAATAGAGCTATAAAAGCACTTCAGAAGCAGGAATGCAAAAAGGAATGCAACTTGGAAAAAAAAACCCACCCCAATTGCTGCAACACGAAAGCGAAAGAAGAGGAGGTAGTGGTGGCAGTGGCAGCAGTGAGAGGGAAAACAAAAACCACCACTTAAAAAAAAAACAAATTCATAACATCAGCACAGCAGGAGGCAGAAAGAAATATTTAAACCAGCAATCTTGAAAACATAACCTAGATTGCATGGTGATTGACACCCTCTGTTTGTGACAGAGAAACAGATTCATTCTGCAAGGTTCTTTCCACTACTGCCCTCGAGAATAATCCCACCGTTTCCATTAAGTTCTGATTCAGTACAGGAGCAGCTCAGAACGGACTGTCTTCATCAAACTTTAAACAAGCAGAGAAACACACAAACAGTACTGCACATTTCCCAAGGCCAGTGGAAGCTGAGAAGGGGCCCATTTCAGTAAATCAACAGCACCGTATAAATTTTTTGTGATAATCATAATAATATATATGGCCCAGACAATCCCCTCCAGAAGAGAAGCCTAGAAGGTGGCCACAGAGGCAAGAAAACTGTATGAAGTTCCCCTCAGAGTCTCATGTACATTGTCCATTTGAAGAGGAGAGAAGAAGTTTTGAGGTGGCTCCCTACAGCCACAGACTGACTGCAGGAACTGTGCTGCCATCAGACGAGTCCCCTGTGGCCGCACGTCTATCTTAGGTACTTACATGGAAGTCATTACCACAGTAACTGAGTACCTCTTTAATGCGTTTATCCTCCCAACACCCCTCTGAGGTAGGGAAGTTCTATTACCTCATTTTACAGATGGAGAACTGGGATACAGAAAGACTAAGCGATTTGGTTGAGTTTACACAGGAAGTTTGTGGCAAAGCAAGGAATAATACCTAGGTCTCCCGAGTCCCAGGTTGGTATCCTAACAACTGGACCATCCTTCTTCTTTAAGCAACCCTGGAAAGGATCCAGGGGGAGCTAATGCAACTCTGCGAGTATGTGTACACCAGAGCTGGAGGTGTAAATTTCCAGCTCAGATGGTTCTAGCTGTGCTACCTCTGATCTCGCTAGCACGCTAAAACGGACACGCGGCTGCGGCAGCGCGAAGAACTAGCGACCTGACTACATAGCTATGCTCTCAGACGGGATCATACTTGGGCGGGCTAGCCCGTCCCGCCACTGTGGCTACATTTCTATTTGTAGCATGCCAGCTTGATCAGAAATTACACCTAAAGCTCCTGTGTAGACATACTCTAAAACGGATCAAGTCGTGGTTGTATTTCTTTGGGGAAAATAGAGTGGGATCAGCTGAGGCTGGAGCTGCCAGTGTGAGCCAAACAGCAGCAAGACCAGGGGCCGTTCACTTAGTTAAAATGACTGACCCCTTCAGCAAAGCCTGCAGTGACTCATTACTCAGGCATGCTGCAGCAGCCTATCCCTGGGCAGGACTGGGGTCAGATGACCTTCAGGCAAATGTATTTCACTCTCACTGCCAGAGCCAGAAGTTAGTATGTGAAACAGCACCACTCAGCTAGGAACCCTCCAGCTGCCACGTGGTGTTACAGACTCCTTAGGCTTCCAGCCTGCCCTCGATCCTGTTGCCCCAGCCTTGCTCGAGCCTTGTTCCAGTGCACATCAGCCTTGTCTGTATCTTATTCTTGCCCTGCTCCAACCCTGTTCCTGACTTGCTTCAGCCCTGCACCTGCCTCCTGACCCCAGACCCTTGGACTGATACCAACCTGACCTTTGACCTGCATCCGGACTCCAACTACCATCCTGATTTGGCTTCTCTACGGATTCTGACCCCAGTTCTGACCCACAGCCTGACTTCGGGCCCTGATTTCAGCACCACTCTCAGCCTGGTCCTGACTCTATGTCCAGCTTTGGCTCTTGGTACCTGTTCTCAACCACCGCTCTAACCACCAGGGCTGACTGCCTAGAACCCAGAGCCTGATAGCCAGAAATGGCCAAGCACCTGCTTTGGCCTTCCCTCCCACCCCACCCTCCAAACGGAAGCTCAGCAGGGTACTGGGGAAGCGACAATAACATGGGGGAGGCATTCTCCCTTCTGGGCGGGCCTGGACAGAGCCCATCTGCAAGAGGGAACATTCTGACCCAATACTAAGGTTGGGGTTCAAACCAACAATCAATTTAGGTACTCGGACATCCCCTTATCACCACAGTTAGCTATCAAGATCAGCTAACTGCAAATCTTATTTAGTTATATCTAAGGAGAATGGCAGGTTTTTAAGTGTCACCAATGTAATTCGTCTATCTCAAGGACCATGTTTTGCCTTTATTGTCCTCAAAACCAGTCACTATTTATAACACTTATCTGGAGATAGTGCTAGGCAAGGTAATACATTTAACTTCACAAGTTAAGGGCAACTGCATAACTCAGACAAATGGTGCAGACAAACTAACCCTAATAAATATTTATATACTACCAGAGGGGGTATCTGAATAGCCAGTAAAGGTACAGTATAATTTTTTATACATAGTGTACTTATAAGTTGGTCATGCTATTAGCATTCAGCACCAAAAAAAATTGTGATTTACTGAGGATTTTTGCTTCCTACTGTTACTGAATGTGCATGCCTTCCCAAAAATGTATCCCTTTCCTGAGGTAACCTATCATGCAATTATAAACCTTGAAGATTTATCTTTGACCAAGTCTGCAGCCAACAATTCCAAGAGTCTATGTTTCTAATATACGTGTAGCAAATGAGAAGCTTTTAATTCTAAACAATCAGATGGGGGAATCAGATTCTGAAATGGCATACAATTTGTGCATAACCTGGAGTCACTTGCTTTCTTTTTACCTCCACAATCCCATCTTTTATTCATCTTCACATTTAAAATTGCATGGGGATAGTTTCTACTTTAAAGAGGTATTTAGGAGAATGGAGGAGAGTGGTTTCTCAGATTATTTTTACCTGAGCTCTGAGTGCAGCGTCCTTCTTAATCCATTTTATCACTGTTTCGTACACCAGCTCTTCTGCTTTGGTGTTCAGGCTGTCATTGGACATGTAGGAAATGAAGTCGTCTTTTGAGATATTAAGGATCTCCTCTTGATTCGCCACCTCTGGGAAAATTTGTAGGGCATATGCTTTGGCCATGTTGTATAGTTCACTGCACTGCATAGCTTCAGCCATGGCTAATATTCCTAAGCAGTTGCTGGCAGTCAATTGTTTTTCTAAAAGGAGCAAATAAAATATAAATGAATGAATAAAAATGGCATTATTTCATTGACAAATAGATGCTATGAACATAAATAACTCTGGTTCACTTTGAATAGCACCCAGCTTATTGCAATGAGTCACCATTAAAAGAAAAAGGTCTACCAAATGCAGTTCCTTTAGATCTGCATTTTAAATCTTTAACTGGGTGGAAGATATTTTCTGGGCTTGTTTTTCGGGGTGTGGTCTAGTGGTGTGGTTGGGAGAAACTGCTGACATAACCTTATAATTAAGGACCTCTTCTCTAGTAGGACTCAAGTAGTGAGACCACTGCTAATTCGAATGCCTACCATGTTCCTTTAAGAAACAGCAAAGAAGTAAACCCTAGTGCAGGTGCTTTAAGAATAAACTCAAACGGCTCTGAGGACATTTTTGAGGATGCTACAGTTGCTTCATGATAATTTATGTCCTGCTTAGCTACTAAGCCACTTCAAATAATAATAAAAAAAATTCCCCACAGGAACTTTGTTACTGTAGAATGTGATGACATTCCTTATGCAAAACACAGATTATACTAATGGTTTCTGTTAAATGTTGTGTAGTGGTGTTTCAAAGCAAATCATGCACAGAGGAGACAGCATTATCTGCTTCCTGGCAAACAAGTAACTACACAGTGTGTAGTAGTATGTTAAGGATGAGCTATGCTGTACACTTTGCTGTCCTTTTTGCTTTTCAGCTATTCTGAAAAAAAAAAAAATCACCAATAGGAAATTTGTGCAGGAGAGGCTAACAGGTTATTGGGTCTCAGCTTTACTAGCCAAGGCATTAGCAGAATACATTTTATTAAGATTCAAGGCACAAAGCCTAAAAAAGTATGTCTACACTGCAAAGAGAAACCCATGGCACCAAGGTCATGGCTTGCGGGGCTCAGGCTGTGGGACTAAAAATAGCACTGTAGATGTTCCTGCTTAGGCTGGATCCTGGGCTCCAAGACTCTGACCCCTTGCTGGGTTTCAGAAAATATTAAAAATATTCCCCAAATGCAGCACTCTTGTTCTGGAATAGTGTGCGCATACATGGAGTTAATCAGCAATAGCTTCTCAGCATTAAACTCACACCCTGCCTTGCTTTGGATTAACTTTAATGGGTAGACAAGCCCACATATACACACAAACCTGTTTAAAACTAGGTGGATAAAATAAGCAGGCGATAGAAATCTAAATTCTTATCACCACCAATATTCGGAAAACTAAAGCCAAAAAGCAAATCTGACACCGGAGTCACATCAATCTTGTAATTTTTAAAAGAAATGCCCCAGCCAGACCACCAGGGCATAGCCCTACACACATCTTTAATTCTGCACAATGGAAAACATCTGGTGGAATAAGCCTTTACTCATACGAGAGCAGATAGCCTACTTCAACACCTTTGCAAGTGGGGTTTTTGAGTTCTCAGATTTCTGTTTATCGGGTAACAGGCTTGGGTATGGGACAACTGCACTGGCTGCAGCTGATCTTCTCTGAATGGGGGATGATGATCAAATATCTGTGCTGACTTTTCTAGATCTGATCTTGGTATTTTACCTATCTTTAATCCCTTGTAGATGTAGACAGATGTTTCTGAGTGGCCCAGTCTTTCCTTTTTTAGAAGGACCAGAGGGTAGTGTTGGACAATTGCTGTTCTTCCCTGAGAAACCTTTTTGTGGCATGCCAAGGGCTCTATATTATTATCCTTTCCCACATGTACACAAGGCCATCAAGAAGGTTTGTGAAGAGGTGCGGGCTGCGATATATTCAACAGGTTGATGACACTTCATCAATTCTACTGGCTGGTACAGTGGAACAAATGACTCGGTGCCTTTCTGAGATAAGAGCTCGGATGTAGGCTAGCCGGATGCAGTTCAACTGGGGTAAGACTGAAATAATGTTAGTGGGGGAAGCAGTTGGGGGATAATAATGTTGGGGGAAGCAGTTGGCAAAAATTATCTCAGCACCTTTAATTGAAAGGGTTCACCAACTACTTGCATCTGTAGTTCGTCATATAGGTGTCTGATTAGATCTTGAAATACTTCTGGATGCCTAGGCAACAAAGAAAGGCTGGAGAACACTTTGCTCCATCTATGATTGAATAAGAGAGTGCTCCATTTTCCCTCTCATGCAGACCTTGCTACAATTATCCATGCCTTTGTCATCTCAAGGCTAGACTTGAATTGCACTCCACATGGGGCTCCACCCCTAGATTATTCAATTGTTAAGTAGAGAGCACATTACACCAGTGCTCCAGGATAGCTGCCAACAGATTTCTGGGTGTAATGTAATGATGTCAGTTTTAATCTACGAATTCCTAAATGGTCTGAGACCTGGTTAAATACAAGATCACCTCTCTAACCTTTGCCAGACTGTTGCAACGGAGATCGACGGAGGCACTTGAGCTGGCAGGGCATTCTCTACTTATGCTTTGACTTTGGAATTCATTCCCTATGTTGATCTGCCAGAGTCTGTATTTGTTAACCTTCCAGGCAGGCTGCAAAGCCCATCTTTTATCCCAAGTATCTGGGGATGGAGTGGATGCCTGAGCAGGGATATAGGCAGAGATTGGTAGTATGCATGAAAGATTACTTGGCAGAACTGTGGTACCAATGTAACAGGAGTTCAATAATTAGTGCGAGATCCCATCTGTTTGTGTTGAATATTGTCTTTTTAATTTAGGGAGGATGGAGCGTATGAGCTAGGCATTACTAAAATCAGCACAAACACACCTCTCCGTTACAGGCTGTGATCCATTTAGTTAATGGGAGTCCATCCTTGCTTGTTCAAACAAGCCTCTAGTGGTATATTGTCTGGTCATATCTATAAGCTTCTGGATGTAATTTATCCTCCAAAAGATCACAAGGCCATTGTGATGGTCTCACTTTCCCATTGTCAAACTGTCTAGTGCCGCAGTTTCCTCACTGGCTGGGTGGTCTGGTTTTCCAGCTGACCCCAAAATTCCCCATCTGGAGTAAATGAAAACAATCCAGAACACTTTCTTGGGCAGGGTCTGGGTGGACCTCTCTTCATGCAGGGCTCCCAAATGCTTCCCTCACTGCTTCCTCTTAGGCTTCTTTTGGAAACTTGTTCTTCTCTCAGAAAAAAATCAGAGATTCTGCTCTTCCCTAGTTGCCTCCTTGACAGTCAGACCCCCAGCAGGTCCCACCATCTCTCTCGGACTGAGGAAAGGAGGCTCTTATATACTCAACATGCTTTGTGACCAGCCTACTGTTCCAGACTGTACTGTAAGTCCCAGAATCCCTCTGTTTAGTTCACTCCTGTGACAGCAGCCCCCTCCTCACAGACCCCAACTGAGATACTGATATATCTCCTGAATTCTGGTTTGGTTCACATGCCCCAAACCTTTTTCTTCCCTGGGTGCACAGACTAACCAAATTGGGGTGGCTTTTAGGAGTTGTTTTTAATCCAGTTTCCTCTGCAACACTGAAACAAACTAGAAACCCATCCTTTCTCTTTGTTCATGCACCAGAATGCTTGTTCATGCACCAGGCACTGTAAGAAAAATCTTTAATCCTTGTTATCATCAACCACTAGCAAACACAGCACAGGAAATATACCCTGTGCTTGAAGCCATTATGTCCAAAAGGAAGGGCCATTTTCCAATTCTGCAGGTTCAGTTGGCTTCTACTGGGGGATAATTACAAATCCCAGGTCATTGCCCAAAACAAAATACTTTTCCTAAACATTTATATGGCAAAGGCTCCGCTATATCTGAAGCACAATTCAGTCAAAGCTATAAATTCATTCTCCAAATGAACTGTATGAATTCTCCAAATGAAAATCTAAAACCCATATATCACTAAACTTATAGCCAACTCTCCTAGTTCAAACCATAATATGGTTAACTGAATTAAAATATTAAATATTGGAAAAGGGAACTCTCTCATTGATTTAGTGAAATAAATGTATTTTGTTTTTCTGGCTGAATCTTTCTTTAGTGACAATGTACTTAAATACATCTAGTGATCATTGAAAGCTGTAAGATATATTCATTTAAAAAGGTACTGGAGGGAAGCTACAGAAAAGCAATGTCAGTGCAAGAACCTATACTCAAGGTTCACAACCAACAAACTGGGACTGAGAGAGACAGTTTTCAACCTACCATAGCACACTCATTTTTAAACAAGAATTTCACATTTTTAAACAAGTGACAACGAAATTTATTGAAAGAGGGAGCTTGAAATAATGGCCTGATTCATTACTGCATCACTCCAGTTTTACACTTGTGTAGCCCCATTGCAGTCAGTTAGGGCAGCATAGCACTGGGCAGTAACAGTGATGAACCACACCCAAGGTTGGATTTTGATTTTTGAACATGTATAACATTTTCTAAATGCTCATCTTCAAGACTCTGCATTTCTGATGTCAATTTACAGTGACAAACTCTTGACATGACTCCAGGTTCATGTGGGACAGAGATAAATTTTGGTTCCAAAGGGAATGACATGTCTTGCAATGAGGAAGAGTTAAGAGATATGTTTTAGGGAAGGGGAGAACAAGGGCATGAAAAAAAGTCTTGATATGGTGTGTACTGAATGCAACACAACATCTGGGTCAACCTTTATATTAATAAGATTCCGTTTATAAATGGTTTATACAGGGTTAACAAAACATTAATAGATCTTATAAGCATGTCACAGAAATGAGTACCATGTGTTATAGGTAGTTATGGGCATACCAGTACAAGGTGTTATTGATGGTTATAAGGCATGGTTATCGGTAATCTATCTTCCTGTTGAGACTCTATATCAACATATAACAATTGACAATAATATCTATTAATCATTTATTAACAGAACCTTAATATAAAAGTGTGACCATTCTACCTGTTGTGGTTAAGATGGATCTCATTTATAAGGCTTTGGAGAGTGCCAGGACTATTACTTCAGTGGCCACAAGGATCTTTCACCTGACCCTTAGAATCTGTTTTTCAGGGGTGCAGGAAAATGGCCGACTCTGACCCTTAATGGGGAGTCCATATTCATCTACTGTTATAACAAACCTAGTCTGGCATAGCTTCTATAATCTACTGTAATGACCATATGAGTGGGACATGCATATGCATTTTAGAACTCAGTGTCTGCATAAAGTGCAACCTTTGTCAAATTAAATGGGATGCTGATACCAAGAACAAAAAAATCTATCCAAAATGTGAATGCAGCTGGATTTTTTTTTCAGCTGCACAAACAACTTTACTGACTGTAAATCAGTTTAGTGCTGCAGCAATGGGAACATTTTACGTTCAGATCTCAGTCCAAACAAATGAAGTTCTATTGTGTTTCAAATAACATTTAATCGTGAATTTCCTAGCAGAACTACGAAATTAAAAAAAAAAAAAAAACATCCTAAGGCCTATAAACTCACAAGATGGAACGGGGATGACACTTACCTAGAAATGACACACAGACTTTACAGAAAGTATGAAACTGGAACTTGCTGGCAGCCTCCAGAAGAGTTTTTGCGTTGGCAGAATCTATGATCAAAGAACCTGTATAAACAAACTCCAGTAGTAATTCCAGGACTTCTGCAGTGAGGTTTGACATGGCCAATTCCAGCTTCTCCCCGCCTCTGCTACTGTCTCGTGGTGACCTGGTAACAGCAGACAATGACATTCTTACAGGACATTATGCCATCCCCCTTTTGTTGTTGTTTACCAATTAGCGAGGGCTAGAAAATTGATTCATTAACTTTCTCCATATTTTTAAGGAATTGAAGAGTATTGTATTTTAAAATAACTGAACTTAAAGACTTTAACTGGATCTGAAAGAGAAGAGTCTTAAAGCGAGTTTTACAAAAAAAATCAGTTTATTGCTACTCTGCATTTTCATGCAAAAGAAGGTTGCAAAAAAAAAAAAGAAAAGAAAGGAAGAAAGAAAGAAAGAAAGAAAGAAAAAGAAAAGAATGAGCCAACATTAATGAGAATGAGGACCAGGATTAGCTTTCAAAGGGAAACAATACATTTTAACATTCAGAGTTAACATCTCATCTTTTGTGCATAATAGGACATAGTAAGGCAAAAACATTCTAAATTTCAAGAGAAAAGGTCACCTAGTTTTTCAAGAGCATATCCCCATCCAGTACATGGAATAATATTTTAAATGTCATGTGCATTTTGAGATCTATTTAAGGACCTTTTCTATCAGCCATAATAATAGTAAGATTTTAAAAACTGTTGGGTTTTTTTTTTTGGCTTGATTCCTCAATCAATGTTAATGTAACAATATATATGATGTTTTTGTTCTAAAAATATATTGTTCCCTTATAGGTACTAAAAAAGGAAGCCCCTCATGGCATTGCTTTGAAAACTGAATACAAGACAAGATAGACAGACAAAATGGTTAGAGCAAAGAAGAGAGGGGGGTGGGAAAACAATAACCAGCTCTGCCACAGGAAGCCAGCAGCCATCCTCTAGGAAGTTTCATGACTGTGGCCTACGATTTTTCCTGCATAAAGTGCTAAACAATTTGGGGATCAAAATATCTCCTGCATTTGAAGTGTGCATTAGTGCTTGTGAAACTATGGGACAAAAAGTAATAGTAATATATTAAAATAAGGGCCCAGTTCCTAATGCATGGTTGGCTGGTGTAGCTGCAACACTAAGGACAGGTAACACCTGAAAGACAAAAATGATAATAAATTTGGTAACGTCAAGAATGGGGGGAAAATCTGTTAAAGTAAGAAAATAAACTCCTTTAGTGGTTAGAGCCATTCAGCATCTTCTTACAGAAACATTAATTTCTCCTAATGACCAGACAATCCAAGTCTGCTCATTCCATCACTGCTACAGTTCTCGTGAAAACCACCGCACGACCAGCACCAATGTGCATCATAGAGACCACCAAACTCTTCATAATAAATGGCCACTTTACTATCCACTGACCAGGGCCAGGTTTAAATACAAGCAAGAATCACTTCTAGCAACTGCTTGGGAACCTACATGTTCAAGGTTCACAATGCTGTGAAGAAGCTGATGGTCAGATATCCCCTTCTAGCCCTGGAACCAGAGGACAAAGTATACAAGGCCAGATTTTCTTTCCCTTGTAGAAATTCATACTCTGATTCTGCCCCTCTCCCCACAAACACACATACAAAAATCCACAAAGCAACTTGGGGGATCTGTAAATTTGAGACATGCCCTGTCACTTTTTTTAATACCTCTGAGTTAGACAATGGTTTTAGGTAGTAGAACAAGCCATACTTAGGCCCTGACCCTACAAAAGCTTATGTATGTGAATGGTCCCATTGTGGTACTGATAGTGAGTAAAATTAAGCGCATGCATAAGTCTTTGCAGGATTGGAGTCTTAAATTCACTTCATATTTCTATTTAAGGTACTTATAGGCCTCAATTACCACAAATATTCAGCACCTCACAATGGGGTGATTGTAGACCTTTTTATCCTCATAACACCCTGGCCAGGAAGCGAAGTACTGTTATTCTCATTTTACAGATGGGGAACTGAACTACAGAGGGTATGTCTACACAGCATTTTGGATCATGCCTCCCAGATCAGGTCAACAGACTTGGGCTAACAGGGCTTGTGCTAACCCTCTAAAAATAGCTGTAGAGACAGCACTTTGAAGATGCAGCTCAGGCTGGAGCTCAGGCTCTGAACCCCACCCCTCTGCCTAGGCTTCAGAGCCTGAGCTCCAGCCTGAACTGCAACTTGGAAAGCACAGCTATTTTTAGAGCACTAGTGCAAGCCCTGCTGGCCTGTCTGTGAGGCTCACTCCAAAATACTGTGTAGATATGCCCAGAGAAACTAAATGACTTGCCCAAGGTCATGCAGGAAATCTGTGTCAGTGCAGGAAATTAAACCCACATCTCCCAAGTCCGTGGCTAGTGCCCTAAACATTGGGTCATCCCTTTGTGTAGACATAGCCTGTGGGTGATGCCATATTCCAAAAGCAGATGCATAAGCATGTACGTTAAGCAGGTTGCTTATACTGCCCAACATGCACCCATTGTACTAAACCCTGACTTTTTAACAGGCGTGCTGTATGCTCTCAAAACTGTCATGCATGTAAGCAGTATTTTGCTCAGGCTACAATTCCTCTTGGGATGAGATAGAGAAGTAAAGATTGGTTGGGCCCTGAGAGGAAGCCCATAATACAGTCTCTCTCTCTCTCACAATCCCCTGTACCTAATCTCTAAGTCTGTATAGATAGGGAACCTACCTAATGGTAGAGCAAGAGAACCTTTGACCACAAGGTACTTCGGATGCCATGCATCAAAGTGATTCCATGGTATGTGAAGTACCTTGAGGTAAAAAGTTCTCTTGCTCTACCATACAGTTTGTCATGAGTTCATCAGGCAGGTCTGGTTAATGTTATTCAATGTTTGGGCATAGATGCTCACATTTTTATAGGTATTTTGGTACTGGTGTGCTGAGCAGCACAACATCTAACTGATTTAGGAGACTAAATTTCATTTTCCAAAAGGGATTTAGGCATTCTGATGGAATTCAGACTCCTAAGTGCCTAAATCCCTTTTGGAAAATGAGATTTAGGACCCTAAATCAGTTAGGCATTACTGTACCTAAATACCTTTAACAATCTGGGCCAGAGCACTCACTAATTTAAATGGGATTTTATGGCATTTGGCAATGGCAGGATTGAGTCCTTGTACTATAGGCAGGCCTGTTGCAAGCAAATAATTGTCTACGGTATTAATACCATTTGTGCTGGCAAATGTTGTGGGGGTGAGTGCGTGCACTGACATGGTAACAAAGCTCTTCGGGTGACTAATCATGTGCAGTTTCCGACTGTGACTGCAGCAGTGAAGAGGCCAGACAGTGCAAAACCAGTAGCCTGTCACTGACATTAGAATAAAGAAAATACCAATTTAAGCAACGACTCCAGCCTGTCAGTCTTTAGAATAATTAAGTTATAATCTCTTTTCCTTTGTAATACACCAAGCAATAAATGGCTGCTGCAATTGATTAAATACCAAAACAAAGCTAAGGTGTTCAATCACAAAAGCCACTTATGGCAAGTATAATACAAAGCAATAGAGATTATTCATATTACTCAACCAGCCAGAAATGGAAACTGAGTTGTGTCAGTTTCTGCCTCTGATGCTTTAAAAGTAGCATGTTGTGGTGCTTGGGCAACAGGGTCACAGCTTAGAGCAGTGGTGGGCAACCTGTGGCCTGCACATGGCCCGTCAGGGTAATCCACTGGCGGGCTGTGAGACAGTTTGTTTACATTGACCGCCCGCAGCTCCCAGTGGCAGGGGGCCGTGCCTGTGGACAGTCAACGTAAACAAAATGTCTCGTGGCCCGCCAGTGGATTACCCTGACGGGCCGCAGATTGCCCACCACTGGTTTAGAGGCATCACTTACTTGGGATGCATACTGAAAACAGGCCTGGTTCAGCCAACTAAGTAAAATAACAAGCCTGCATGGCTTCCATGCTGATGACCTGGGCTCTGTAGATTTACTCAGCCTGGAAACCAGATGGATTATTGTCTAAAGCAAGTCCTAAGGGATCAACAGTGAGTTTTCAAAGAAACAGAGAAAGAGAAACGTGTGTGGAAACAGCCTTTATGACTGGAGACATCACAGAGAGTATTAGTGTGGTTTGAAACAGGATTCTGGGGTCTGATTTAGTGAAATGGTTTTATAATAGAATTTTTCCTACGTATTTCCTTTCTAACTCTGATGTATTGTATAATGATATTCTTAAAGTGGTTCCCGTGTTTCTTATTTTATATGCAGCAGGATATAAAGATCCTCTATGCACCTAGCAGATTTCGTAAATGTGGGCTATATTCTCCTCTCGGTTATATTGGTGCAACCCCAG
The DNA here is from genome assembly GCF_002925995.2 of Terrapene triunguis. Taxonomy (NCBI): domain Eukaryota; kingdom Metazoa; phylum Chordata; order Testudines; family Emydidae; genus Terrapene; species Terrapene triunguis. Next base: position 68,652,790 of record NW_020664393.1, on the reverse strand, counting down.
TGAAGTCAGGAAGTTGCACAAGTATAACCAAGAGGAGAATTTAGCCCTGCTGTAAGTGCTTACACAGTTGACCAAGTGAAAAAACGTATGTGTATATATGTACACTTGTGCACAAGGGGTCTGATCCTGCACAATTATAATCAATGGGAGTTTTGTCACTCACTTCAATGGGTGCAAGATGAGACCCTAATGGTCTAACATTGTTCTCAGAGAGGTCAACAGCAAAACTTCTGTTGGGGAGAATTTGTCTGTAACTGACAAAAGTGCACACAAATAAACACATGCACACACAGTACATGTTAATGGAAGCTCATTATAGATATAAATAAGAACATGCACATACACAATGCATTTTGGACATCTGATAGACTGTCTCCTTAGCATTTTATTCTAGCTTGAAGGTGGGTAATATATGTTTTAGGTCCATGGACATAGTTAAACAAGGCACATTTTGCTATTTGCTCTGTGAACTCTAAAGTTTAAATGGAACAATGTCTTTTTATGGGCCTTCCAATCATCGCTCATATTATAAAGGTCAAACATTTCACATTGTGACAGAAAATCAATAACTCTTCCAACAGCCACTGGGGGCAAAAAGTTTTGCTTCTAAAGAATAATGTGTAATAAACAATTTTAGACCTTACTTTATCATTGCTGCAATCTCAGAGAACAGCTAGAGTAAAAAGCCGGTAATTCCTGATATATAAACTCATTAAAATTAGGAAGTGATTTAGAATTGAACTTTAAAAAGATGCATCTTGGGCTAAGCAGCAAAAAGGTTAGATTAGGTCTATATTTAAACAAGCTAAGAGAGTTCTTTTACAACTTAACTATATTGTAGCTGTCAGGGAATTTTTTCAGATTTACAAATCATATAGCCTCCCATGGGGTGATTGTAGACCTAAAAAATGTGAAAACAAAATTTAATGAAGAGATAAGCAAAACCACATATTAGTTCTGCACCGATAGTGCAGAGTTACTAAATAAACAAAACAACTTTTTACTGTTTGGGATAATTAGAGCTACCTAAATAAAGCCAGGGTCCTTGGGCATGCTCTGTCCACTTAGCTCAGTTACAACTTTCAATGTAATAACTTAAGCTGGAGAGGTCATAGGCACAGGGAGACTTTTAAAGCAAAGGACATCTCAGTTATAAACAGGAACCCAAAGAACAAAGTTATTGGCCCTTTCATTGAGTTAATCTATATAGTGAAGCTAATAGAAATGCACACCGGTAAAGTAGGATTAATATTAGAAGGGGGAAAAAATCCTTGCTTGCAATGTTCAAGATTGTGCTCTGGAAAATTTTTACTTACTTACTTACACACACACACTGAATTCTTGGTATTACCAGTAATTTTGTCCTTGAAATGCATTTCCTGAGATCCAGCACACATAGACAAACATCAGCACTAGTGTTTCATGCCTAGTTCAGACATAACTAAGTTTTCTTCATCATCTCCTGAATAAAGTTTAATACACACACACACACACACACACACACACACACACACACACATATAAATTCTATTAATGAGATAATGCACTTGGTGTATTATATAAAATAACTTCACTGCATCATTTTATTAAAAGGTTCTTTTTAACATAACCTTTCTGTGATGCAGTACGAAAAATTTTATAACGAGATGCTTTGAGTGTCAAAGCAGCATTTAGACTCCAGCTGAAGTACCCTTATATATGGAGTTCTCCTAGTATTTCACTTCATCAATTTACAGACAACGATACTGTTGCCTCAAACTGGCTTGCAACACTGTTTTGATTGACTAATGGTCTGGTTGCCTCTTAGAGTTGGCTACAGTCTTACTCAGTTTCACTTCAAATGTGAAAAGCTACCTATGAGCAGTGGAGAAACCAGTTCTCTCACTGTTTACAAGCTACAGTCACAATAAAAGTCAAAGCAAATTCAGAGAGACAAGGTGGGTGAGGTAATATCTTTTATTGGACTAACCTCACCCATCTTGTCTCTAATATTCTAGGACCAACACGGCTACAACAACACTGCATAAAACAAATTCAAAATATTCAAAATGGAGCCGCCTGCAAGGAATGCACATGAATAATGCACAATGCTTTATGTAAATGTACATTTCTGACTAGGAACAGTTGGTTCAACTTTATCCCACACTGCCTCATCATGCTGTATGTGAACAGGGAGACTAATAGACCTTTCAGTGACATCTCTTCACGTCTGAAGCAGCATGACTACATGGGGTGCAACCTCAAATGCATGTCATACATCACAGCTTCTCCCTATGAAAATGGGCACCGAATAAAAGATTAACCTAAAAATAGAGACATTTTTAGTATTGTACACCCCCCACAACCCCGCCAGCATGCAGTGTTTAGAGTCTGCCTCTTTCTCTGTTTCTATCCAGGGCCCATCACAATTCAACAAACAAACAAAATTTAAGCAGCCAAGAAAATTAAATTGATTTCTATCAGATAGATTCAGCTATTGTGGGCATCTTTGACTTCCCTATTGATTATTATCCTGCACATCTTGGCCACTTGGAATTTAATGGCAATAGAACTCAGATACCCCTGTACTTGAAAAGCACATGGCTCTATGGTTTGTGCTAAAGGAGATTTCTGTTAACATAATAGGGCTTGTGGCCCAAACAAATTAGCAGTTTTGATTCTATCCAGAGGGCAGTGGAACATGCATTCTATTCTTTACAACGTATGTTGACACCTGCATCCGAGAGCCATGATATTGCCCCCCCGATGCCATTGGTATGGCTGGAAGTTGCACACACAGACATAGTATATGGCCCTTAGGATTGCTGTCTTCTATATCCAACTACCTAATGAACTTCCAGCTTCTGCTCCACCTCCTAAATGTACTGTGACATTCTGTTCTTATTGGTTTTGGTTTCATAGTGAGGGACATAATTAATATAAGAGCAAATATTTGTGTTCTCATTTCACTAGAGCAAAACATTTGCTACCTATGCTAACGGAATAAAAAAAATCAGAAATTAAATTGCTTCATTCCCTGGACACTTTGTTTGGGTCTAAAGGAAACAGGAAATCCAAGATTAGAATATGAGATGAAGCACTTAAACCAAGAACAGCTACTTCTTTTTATCTCTGTCAAATAGTTTTGATTACCAAATAGAGAACACTAGACTGGGATTGGCAGCTTCTCATGAGGCTGAAGAGTCTGTTAGTTATGTGCTCATTAAAAACTTTTGTTCAAGTCTACACAATTTAGGCGGAATACCTTGGTTACTGTGGAACATAATCCTGGAGGTACTGAAACTCCAGGCAAATAAGAACAAAGTGCAGCATTGCTGCATACTAACTGTCCACTGTTTGACTTTCCATCATCAAAATTATTAAATGGTTCAAAGTCACATGTCTGTTTATCTTGGGATAAACAAAAAAGAAGCTTAATGACATCTATAGCTTACCTCTAGCTAAGTAGAGAACAGATATTGTACTCTGCATGGAAAGCAATGTTTCATGCCTAAGAGCTTGATTTACGATTCTGTATAATTATAGGCTCATCATGAGATATAAATGTACAGATTACACAAACACAACAACATGGATTTACACAACACAGACCCCAAGATGCATGTACACACTGTGGTCACACGTTATTTACTGAGTTACTAGAGTTTATACAGCTGCAAGATAATCAGTCATGTAAATGATGACAACAAGGGACATTTATAGAGCAACATCATTGCAATACATGTGCCATAAGGTGGTGGATGTTCTATTAAATAGGATTTTTTTAAAATAAATTATACCCTAGCATGGCTTCTCTTTTGGAATTATTTTATCGATATCAAAATGTACTAACTTGCAAATCTCTGCCTTCTTTACGCTATCTCAGAGATAAATATTATCTGGAGCCTCAGCTACTATCCATCTGTCTCATGAAACAAGAAAAACACGTACTGTAATGATGCTATAGTGTGATTAGGGTAAAGAACTAGCAAAATCATGAGATTAAATAAATTAGTGTTTAAACACAGCCTTGCAAATTCATCATGAAAATTTACCTGACCAGGCACAAAATCTACTTGTCCACGCTTTACCATGACATTGATGCAGATAATGTTATTACTTGCTCCAGGCAAATAGAATTTGGCAAGGCTGGTTTGGCATACCAGGGGCCAAATGCTCTCAGTTTGCAGCTGTTCAATCCCAAGTAAAGTCAGTGGAGTTCCATGGGTGTAAACCTGTTTGTGTATCGGGCATTTTCTCCTAATGCACCATCCACAAATCAGACAAATGATAATTTTAGACCAAGACAAACTATAGGATTAACAACAAATGCTTTTGTTAACAAGAGACATGGCCAGAACAAAACAAAAAACAAACAAAAGAGGCAAATCTCAAATATGCTTTTAAGGCTATTCAAAGATGGAACATGATCTAATTGCTCTATACAGGCTGCTTCAAAAAAGCAAGGCCAGGATCAGTTGAAGGGTGTAATGCTATAGTAGCTGAGATCACAGACTGAAATATAAATCTGCCTCCCTGCTGAGACTTAAGAAACAGACAAGCGTCAAGAGGTCAGTTTAAACAAGTGGCAAGAGAATGAGCCAATGGCTCTTGGAAGAGCAACATTTGCTGTCTCTGGACTCTTTTGCTAGGGCCTGGGGACAAAGTGAGTCCCTACTTGTGGAGTAATGAAAAACTGGGCCACAGTATTAAGAGTCTGGGCACCAACATACTTGCAAAAGCCTCATTTGAAAAGAAAACAGCAAAATATATTGAGGAACAAAAATTTTGCTTTGGGGATTTTAGACAAAGGAAGAAGAATTAAAAATAAATGTCATGACCGACAACAAGTTAATTCTTGAAAAACTAAAGGTTCCCCTCATCCCACTCAGATCTGATCTCTTCTGATCATATTTACTGCACAATAATAAAACAGCTTACTACACAGTTGGCATTATACAAATAATAACAAATCTATTTCATTGGATGTGGTGAAATTTACACAAGTGTTTATGTAGGTATATCTAAGGCTCCCTTTCAACGCTGGGGGGAATAATTAAATATTTATTAATTATTATGATTACGTATTTATATTAAGGTAGTAGCCCTAAGGTCCTAATTGGCATTTCAAGGATTAGAATGAATTTTGCAAGGTGCTAGCTCTTTGATATAGGGTGTTACAGTTACATTTTTGTAATACAGTTAAGCCTTGTCTACATGGGGACATTCAGGAAAGTTAATCTGCATTAACTAAACGTGTGAATTTAAAGTGAATTAGGTAAACTGCATTAGATCCTTGTGTGGGCACTCTAATTCAAAATTAAAGTGGCCTTAATTGGTTTAGCTTAATTCACTTTTCTGAGTGTCCCTGTAGAGGCAAACCCTTAGAAGAGGCATGTACCACTTTTAAGAAATAAATAAGTGAAAGGTATTATACCACGTAACAGGTAGTGTGTTTTCACATATCTCCTATTATTGGTACTGGGGATTTGTTACCTATAGCAAAACTTCAAGGACTGCTCTGCACATTTTGCTCATCAGTGTTTAGTGCAACAGGAACAAAGGATTTGGCAAAAGCTGATCATATCATTAACATAAATTCAATATCCTAATCCAGCAGTGGCCAATACCGGATGTTAAAGAAAAGCAAAAATAAATAAATAAATCCCACCTCAAAATGAACTTGTGCAGTGTTGTAAATACAGGTGGCATAGGCGGGGTCAGAGTCATCCTTGACCCCCTACAGCTACCTTCTAGCATCCTGAACCATCATATTTGATTATTTTAATTTTAGGTCAAGACAAGCTTTTGGCGGGTGGCCAAAAACCACAGCGTGGTTCCAGTTCCTGGACTGTGCAGTTTTTGCCTATCTGTCTTTGATCCATTTAGCTTGAACTGGCTCTTGTAACATAACTCTTCCCCTTTGCCGGTAAATTGCAAGTCCACAACACAGTCAAGCTCAGACTGGGCCCTGAGATGTAAGTAAATATAGCTAGGTCACACGAATCAGTGTCTTCCGAGCGGCTGCATGACAGCAATGTGGCTTGCAGAAAGGCAAGGGAGTGATTAGTCTGTCATTTCTTGGATAAGATTTGTAGGATTTGTAGTTCTGTCTAGAAATTACGTGAGTGAGAAGCCCCTGCCTACCAAAGAGAGAGAGGAGGCTGAGGTTAAGTGATTCTGCATGGTACCTCTGCAAGCTGGAACTGTCCTGAGGCAGATGCTTGATTTCCACGCCATAGCCTGAGCTTCAAGATGGACCTGCCCTGCCTCACTTGCCAGGTATTGTCTTTCAAAATAGAATGAATTTACCTGCCTGCCAATGCAGAGCAAGCATCCAGAGCAAGCCTGTCACCCCACCAATCCACGACTGCGTTTGCTTGGCTGAATACAGTCACACTGAAACGTCTGCTCTGGACTCCGTGTCAGTTCCTTGGCCCTTTGGTTCAGAAGCACAGTTAAGTATTTGTAACCTGCAGTTCGTTCATAGTGAAGCATGTGAATTTCTGCTCAGTGAAAACATGTTTTTCAGAGCCTGGCAGCTGCGTAGTATCAAACCCTAGCGGCCAGCTGTGACATTAGGGTGTGAGTGTTGCTGCTGCTTAACAAAATACAAACGGCAGGAGAACAGCAATGACAAAAAAGGCTGCCACTTGTAGGAGCATAAATCTACTTCCCATGGCAGTATTTCAAGCCCAACATACTGTAGCTATGAGTTACTTGTTTAAGAGGAAAGGCATTTATAGCATTACTTGCACCTTCGCAGCAAAGGAACAGTACACTTTGTACTTTCCATTAAACTTCCCTTTTTCATAGGCCCCATAAATGGTTTAACAGAAACGACTGATGATATCCCTCTATGTACAGTACATCTCTGATTGCACCTGAAAAACGTATCTGATTTTCAAGACCTTCTCCTCCTCTTTCAAAAAAAAAAAAAAAAAAAAAAAATAAAGGAAGGATTTACTTTCACAAATGTTTTATCTTTACAGGGAAGCTGAAAGAGGCGGATGCAGATATGCTCCCGACTTCTCAACTGGGGTTAAAAGCAAAAGTTCTTGATAAGAAGCAAAACAGGAAGGGGTTGCTAAGAGTGGATTTTTCTTTCATCTGCTATTTCTCATTTTTGGCTTCTCATAATGTAAACACAAACCAGACAGTCTGTTTTCCAGACACCTGAATGCTTTTGCAGTTTTGTCATACTGTTTCAGATGGAGAGAGGCAGATTTCTCCTTCTTGCAACCAAATTCTGCCTTCTTTTACAATGGTGTAAATCCAGAGTAACTCCCATGACTTCAATGAAGTCACACTGGATTTACAAGGGTGCAAGGGAAAGCAGAATTTGGCCCTAATAGTCCAAAATTCTCTCTCTCTCTAGCCTTAGCACCCAGGTCCCAGATACAGAAACAGGACCCGCTACCCCATTTTAGAAAAACAAAGTAACAGAGAAAAGAAGCAGGCTATCCTGGAAAAACAATTTAGTCATGAACTAAAGTGACTTTGCTCCTTTGGAAAAGAAAGAGGACCAGAGTGTTGCCAGATTATGTTCCATCAAAATTCTTGGCTTTGTGATCTAATCTCCTGCTGTGTGCATTTTATGCTGTACGCTACTGGAATTAGCCAGCCCTTGGGGCTACAAAGTTAAGAGCATCATTAAAAGCAAATCTTGAACAGTTAAAAGGTACAGAATACTATCTGAACTTCTCTGTACTACTGCCTCACAAAGAAATACAACTCTGAGGTTTGCTTATAAGAGCCAGTATTTGGGCCAAGAAAGGGATTTTAAGCCAAGAGCTTCCTATCAATGTGAATTTGGTAAGGATTCCAGGACTTGGGGCTTAGAAAAAAAAAATAAAGCTAATTAAAGAGGTCCGGTGAAGTTCACTTTGCCCTAGAAGCATCATACACTCCATTTATATGGCAGCTGTATTTGTCTACTTAGGATGCAGTTTAAAAACATTATACCACATCATGGGATTTTCCATCCCTTTCTTCCAGACACACACAATCAAAACAAAGAAACATACACACAATCAAAACAAGGAATTCTAGTTACAAATGAAGCTGTAAAATCTGGTTCTGGAATGTGGACAACCTTGCCAAAGTTGGGAGGGGAGGGATCCTTGGGTTTGGGGTTTTGGTTTGGCCTATTATAGAGATGGAGCCCAAAGCAAAAATTAAGATTTGGATTTTGAAACATGCCCTCTATCCCCCCATAAAAATATATGGTGTGTGTGTCAAAGTTGGAGGGAGGGCTGTTTGGATTCTGGTCTATCTCTAGACATGTAGAGATGATCACAGATGTATCTGACATATACACACATATAGCATTCACATACGGGTTGAGCCAGAGCCACAAAACTCAGATTCAGATTCTGGTCTGCATTTCAACCTCGCTTCCATAAATGGAAAGAATTCAGCTTTGGGTATCTGTTAGGGGCCAACTCCAATGCACACGTACAAGATATGTGGATATTATTTAGGTTACAGGGGATCCTCCTGTTTCTCCACCTCTCACCCTTGTTTAACATTCACTCCCCCTCAAGGTCGTCTACTGCAGTAACCTCCTGTTGGCCAAGTCTGAATAGGATCTTGAGTAATGCCACCTGATTAGCCAGAGGACTCCCTCCAACAAGGGCTGAACATGCTGTCTATCTTATCACCAGCTCTAGGAGCAAGTGATAAGATCAAGTAATGAAATACATCTCTCTCAGGAGGAAAGTTCTAAACATTAACCAAAAGAGTCACCAAGAAAAAAAATCCTTACAAATTTAACATAAAGGCCTGGTCCACACTACCCCCCCACTTCGGACTAAGGTACGCAAATTCAGCTACGTTAATAACGTAGCTGAATTCGAAGTACCTTAGTCCGAACTTACCGCGGGTCCAGACGCGGCAGGAAGGCTCCCCCGTCGATGCCGCGTACTCCTCTCGGCGAGCTGGAGTACCGGCGTCGACGGCGAGCACTTCCAGGATCGATCCGGGATCGATTTATCACGTCTAAACCAGACGCGATAAATCGATCCCAGAACATCAATTGCCTGCCGCCGGACCCTCCGGTAAGTGTAGACGTACCCAAAGAGTAGTAAGTCTGTTCCAAGAGTTTGATGTTTAAGAAAGCTACAAAGTAAAGGGGCATAAGAATGATAGGAATATAATTAGGCCTGCCAGCTGTGCTTTGGTTTGAGGGCACACACATCTCACCCAATCCTTCGGCTTTGCCTGTCTGCTTCATTCTTGTAAGCATGGAGGGTACAAGAAACCTGGAGCAGAGTTCAGACACATTTCAATATGCTGCCTGCTTGTAGGAATGAAGCATGTAGGTATAGCAGCAGGATGGGGAAGAATGCCAGACAGTGAAGAAGCCCAATTCATTGACTTGTTATTGTTGGGTTGTTCAGCATAGGAGTCTGTTTTTTTTTAAATATTGGCTGAAAGCACAACTTGGGCTTAGCCAGAGTGCACCGGACCTTCACCCAACAAAGCATACAAGCTTGTGTTTAATTGAAAGTACATTGTCAATGGGACTACTCATGTTCTTAAGTGCTTTGCTGGTGTGGGGCTAGAGGGCTCAGCACCTTACAGGATCAAGCGATTTTTAAGAACCAACAGATCTTCTAGGATCAGGAGAACAATATGTTTTTATTTGAAAATATAAATATTTTAATGGCATATAAATAAATTAATGTTTGTTTTAAAATGTATATTCAGTTTTGGGTCAGTCAAATCTGACTGTGTCTTTTTCATTACAATGTGGTACACTGAGTCTGAGTGCTGGATTTATTCTTTAAAGACATTGTTGTAATTGGCCTTAATTATTTTCTAACATTCCGTTTTTACTCATTTGGGGTGTCACTTGCTATTCTGCCTTCAGATATTCACCTACAACACCCAGTGGTATCAGATGCAGATAACCAGATGTGTTAGGGCAGTAGTTTGTCCATAGTACAGGATATAAGATGCAAGTACACTGAAAGGTATTTTGCAAACATGTATATCCACGGGGACATGTAGACACATACCCAGAGCATCTTTAAGGGGATGATCCTGTTCCCACTGAAGTCAGGGACCAAACTCTTGTTGACTTCAGCTGGAGCGGAATCAGATCTTATATTTATTGTACCACTGAACTCAATGTCCTTTATATAAATATTTAGGAAATACAAAGACATTTACTTATTCTTCAGCCACTTAATCCAACTGTGTCTGTTTTTATTTTTATGATAATAGAAAGAGTGCAATATAAATCACATTAAGCTTTACGTGTGATCTGCGTTTCATCTTTCCTCAAAGGAGCTGTTAGCAACAGGTGACCATTATCAAGAGAACATTCTAAACATGCTATATTTATAAATATACTGCCATTGTGAACTATCATGATTTTATATTACTAAGGGCATGCTCCCACAAGGTGCTGATTGCCTCTTGCAAGTTTAGTGTCCTCAACTCCCATTAACTTCCATGGGGTCCCTGAAAAGTGCATCTTTAAAATGGTACCTCAGGGCCCCAGGTTTAAGGTCTCTCAAAGACTCTAGCACCAATTTGCACATTCAACAGGTGAACATTTATTTTTCCTATTTTCCCCACCAGACAGCCTGAAAACTCAACCTGGCATCAAGGTGGGTTCCTCCCTATTCAAGTTTCATCACCAGTAATAAAAATGTTGCTGCCTTGGATCCCCCTGTGTAGCCCCATAAGCATTCATCAAGGTTACATGAGTGAGAGTGAGGCCATATATTGAAGACAGTGGGGCTGAAACGGTCTAACTGAGGTCAGAATTTGACCTGAGAACACTTTACTACTGCTGCCGATGTGTGAGAAGGAAAAGAACACAAGCTGACTTTCAAATTCCTGGTTGAGTTTTCAGAGCCTGCAGTTCAGGGGGAATAAACAGCCACCTTTTTCAGTTGGAAACTGAGTGAGTCTGATGTGAGTCACAGAGAGACAAGTGTGGAACTCCAGGATTCCACTTTCGCAGAGTCACTTTTCAGAGGAGAACTGCATTTAAGACTTTTTTTTTTTTAAATGATTGCTCTGTTAAATCAGCATTCAGTCTACGGTTCATCTCCATTCGACAACTAAATTACAATCCTCCCCAGATTCTCTCTAGAAATAGATGGTGCCTGATGACTTTTGTAGATGAACCAACGTCTTCACAGTCAAATCCAAATGACACGCCTTGGCCAGTCAATTACTGGGTTTCTATAAATGATGTCTAAGATCTCCTTTCCCTATAGACTGCATACCTTATCTCTGTGAGAGGCATATACTGTAGCCTTAACTAGCAAGTGATAATGAGCAGACAGGAGAAAAAGGACAGAAAAGAGATCTATCATAGCTAAAGCTAGCAATCATTAGGTTTACAGAGGGAAAATAACAAGCTACCAGGCCAACATATTTTTTATGAATAATTGATAAGGCAGTCAAGCACAATTATATCATAGTAATGTAATATATATGCACAATTAGAAAAACAGCTTTGTGCAAAAGGACATAATACATTGAAAAGGAGATACCAGCCAATATGCCATCCTGAAATAAAATACCATCACTATTGTGTTAGTTGGTAAAATTTAAATACAGAATTTGAAAGCAAGCAAAATGTTCTGTAATTCCATTTTTTAGCACAGTCCAGGCTCAGTCTGCTTAGGAAAATACTGCAAGGCAAAATCAGCAGCTGCATTAATTTGCTGATGATTGAGAGAAAAATGAAAGTTATCCTGGTGGTAGTTTTTTTTATCCCTCCCTTCTTGCTACTCTTACTAATAATATGAAAGCACCAATTTATTCCTATCGAGTATATGAAGCATACAAATTGAAAATCAATGTAATGGAAAAAAAAGATTATCATGCACTGTTTAGAATCAATCAGCTAGAAACTGGGGGGGGGGGGGGGGAGGAGGGGAATGCAAAGGCGGAGACATGAGGTTTAGAAATGTACATATTACATCTACTCTAAGCTAAAGCAGTGTTTGCTTAAGAAAAACTCCTCTTAGTCTAACATGCAGACTGAGTTATATTTTTATTTAACATTGTCTCTTTCCAATTTTTCCTATGAAAATTTGTCAATTGACTTTTTGGCCTTTAAAAAGGCCCCAAATAATATTTTTATAAATATTAATCCCCCTTTCTCCTAAGTGCCACACATGGCATGTGACAAAGATTTCAGGGCTGAAGGGGTTAACATTGTCTAAATACTTTATTGTTATGAAGTTTCAGCATCATTCACAGGAAAGCTTATGGCTTACTATAGCCTGAAGGATAAAGTTTTGTACTATGTAATGGAATCCCTTTAAAATATTGATCGCAATAGTTCTATCATGTGGTCTGGATTACTACTAATAGTTCTGTTTTAAGCTTAGAATTCTTAGTGATGGAACACATTCTTCAGCCAAAATAGGCCATTACTGATCAGAAATAATTACATTGTATGAGTCAGATGTGTAACAAATGGATCTGAGTCTCGGTTTGAAAATACATTCAAAGGAGGTGGAAAGAATGGCTACTGGCTCTGTGACAGGAGATTCAATCTTCATAAACCTGCAAGAGAGGGGAAGAAAAAAGCGACACAAATGCGCCCTACAAAAGAACAGACCAGATCACAGCTGGAAGGAAGGCAAACCTTTTAATCAGGTCCTTGAAATACAAGCTGCAGGAAGCTAGAACATTTTGGTGGACTTCAAACTCTTTGCCTTCAACAATAATTTTCAGGTCTGTAAACTCTTTCGCTCTGCGTTGCTGGTTCAACTCCTTCAACATTTCTGCAGAACAGAGAAGACAGACAGTGCCAGGGTTCCCATTAAGAGTTTTTATTTATTTTTTTCTTGTAAAGAAGTAGAGAAATAGGAAACACTTGATATTGTTTGTTGGCAAGACTGGCTCAACACTGACAGTCAAAGAAATAAACAAACTGGGTATTAAAAAAAAATAAGCAGGAACCAGTAGGTCTAAATAATTAAAAAAAATCCTAAACTTGTAGGGGTTAAAAACAAAAATTTAAAAATTCGAGCATCAGCAAATCAGACACACAGATAACACATCATCACAGAAAAGTTGAATATAATTTGTTATAACAGAATGTGAGAACTACATGCATTTGGAGAAAAATTAACTAACTTTTGAATGTATTGGAATAATATTAAGTAAAAACATGGCATTTTGATGTAATATGAACTGGATATGTGTCAAAAGAATAAAACCACAAACCCTGAAAAAACAGCATATCCTAAACTCAAACATACTAAGAATGTGTGAAGCTTCTCAGTCTACAAAATACAATAGTATTAATTGTAAGTATTATGTTATGCTATATTGTATTAAAGTTTAACCAGGATTATCAATGCAACTCATAAAATATCTTTACACGATAGGTGACAATGTAATATGTTAAGCTAATCTTTTAACAGCATTCTTATGATTAAAAAAAATCAGAGAGAGAGTAAATTATTGGCTTTTTTACTATTTCCCATTTTTTACACTCAGAGGATTTTCACCATTTTTAATTTGTAGCCTTTGATAGCTTCATTTACAGCAACAATCGACTTTCGCACATCACAAGAGATTCACAATGACAAAAATAACCTCTGAAAGTATTTCTGTCCTGCAGTAAGCACCTACCTCGCATGATGCCTCCTCTCACACAGCCTCTCGGTACTGAGAGAATGAAATAACAGCATGCCACATGTCTTCATATGTGAATGTGAACTATTAAGCAACCTAGATGTTCTATACACCTGTTGGATCATTTAGGTGAAAGCCTTTCACTAAGGTTGGAGACCAGAATAATTAGCAGGACAAATAACATACAGATAAGTTGAGGGGGAGTAGCGGGGTTGAAGACAGTGATCAAGATGATAAAACTGACTTTAATATTAATGTGTTTTATATATACATATATCTATATATGCACATACAGACACACACACACACACACACATATATTTGCAATAGGTCAACATCCTCATTTCCTCAAACATCATAAAATCATGTACAGATCCATTTTCAGATAGATCTTTACATCTAAAGGGTCCAATTCTCATTCACATGCAAGCCCCCTTTACAGTGTAAAGGCATCTTAAAGGGGGTGTAATTGTATTTATGCCCACTATATTGCAGAGTGATATAAAGGGGCCTTAGTGTAAAAGAGAATCAGGACCAAATAATCTTATGCTGTAGTCATGTTTCTTCTGCCTCCAAAATGAAACTCATCAAACAAGTGTCATTTTAGAGAAGCCTCAGTTATCCAACAGCAACAAAAAAGCATGCAAATACTCAACTGCTACATTAAAAAGCAAACTGAAATCCACCCAAACCCCAACATCTGTGGTGAACATTTTTCAGGACTAAGTAAACAAATGTCACCTTGCACATTTATATCTATTTAATGGAAACACAGTAGTGTCTGAAAGGCTAATTACTATGCGCTGAAATGGGTCAGCATTCTCTGGAGAGCAGGCAGATCATTAGAGAGGGCACTGAAATAACAGTAGGCTTGTGTCAGATCTATAATAGAGGAAAATATACCACTCTGTCCTGTTGGTGCTACACCATGGACTATTTTTAACACATTCTTTTAAACTAAAACATAACACTATTGCTCAAGCAAATGCAAAACTTAAATGGGGATGAAAGTGTTCCCTCTCATCTAGAGAAGTTTTAAGCTTTTGCATGTGGCAAACATTTGATGATGGACTCTAGAACATGGGCCAAAGTCTGAGCGGGGCCGGAACCCTGCAGGCGTTGTTCAGTCAAAACCCCTGCTGAAAATCCAGGGGCACCAATGGGTGTTTTGCCTGAATAGGCCTAAGTGACCGAGGTCTTTGGTTCCACAAGAACATCTTTAGATGCTATTTTTAAATATGTTGGGTTTTTTGTTATTTTTAATTTCCCTTTTCTCTTCATATGTACACCACATTTTTCTAGATCTTCTCAATCTTGGCCCATCTTTTCCTCTCTAATTTTCAGTAACTGGATTTTCCTCAGACCAATTTTCTGTCATTTTATACCTTCATACCTCATTTTCTCCTTCAAACATGTTTTCTGATTCTGTCTCCTCTCCTATATATTTCATCCTTTGTTTTCTGTATCTCTTTTTCAAATGTCCCCATCCAATTTTCTTTCCTCCTTTCTCTACACTTCTGCCTTTCTTAATCCCCTAGTCAATCCTCCTTCCTTCCCCCAGTTGCCATATCTACATAGCCTAGCCATTCAAAAATCCTCCACATATAAGAGATCCAGGTAATGGGAAAGAAGATGGATCCTTTGAGTTTGGTACATCTTTTCCTTCGATACAGTCAGACAGAATAAAGCTTACTCTTGTGCACAGGGTCAGGCACTCCAACACAACTTAATCCCCTAAGTCAAGCATTTCTGATGTTAAAAGATAAGGGGGCTGCAGGTAGAGCAACCATGCGGACCTTTGCCGCTCCTTCAGACTGGGCGGGTGGGTGGTACTTAATACCATTCTGAACATGCTGGGATGGAAGGTGTGTGGGATCTGGCAGCAATGCATACACCTGTGGATAGATTAAAGACAACAGGGATGGGAGTCACTGGATCCATGACCATGGCCAAGAACTCCTTCACACTAGGATTCAGAATTCAACCACTATACCTCCTCATAGGCTGGAGCAGAGGCTACTGAGGGGCTGTTCCCCCATGTTTGGGATGGTTGTTTTTAAGTGCCTGAGACCCTACACAATACATCGTGTAAAGCCTGATTACTTGGGCTTTACACAGCACTCATTGATTACACCCAACCCTGTAGCTGTTAGACTCTCTGTCTACATTGTTTGCAAGCAGGATTTACTTGTGCAGTATACTGCATGCATTCATTAAGGGATGCAAATCACAAAACACAGGTCTGCAGCAATGGTTCAGTTTGGCTCATAACAATATAAACCTGAACAAACCCTGAGAAGCAGCAGAAAGGCTTCTATTTTGCCACTGCAATTTTGAGGTTATAATTCCCCCCTCTCCCGTCTGACCCATTAGACCGCCCTGAACAGTCCTTTTTGTTATGTAGCTCAGTTTCTGAATCAAAGTGAGACAAGGCAGGGAGAAAAGAGAAGGAAGAAAGGAGGAAGTCAGGAAGCTCCATTGATTCATTGATCTTCCTTGTTGAGACCCCCTTTGTATTACTAAATAACTAGCAGGCATTAGTATTGGATACAAAGCTATATCAGAATGGATCCTTATTCTCAGTATATTTGTAATGCTCATACTGTGCTTAGCCAGGCATTAATGATTTATGAGGACTCAGGCTCAGTTGCAAAACAAATTTTTTCACCAGGTAATAATGCCTGCCGATGAATTGTACACTGCAGTCCTGGCAGTGAAAAATGATCTGAGCTTTCCCTTGCTTCTCTTTTTTGGAGTTCCTATTTTCATCTTTTCCTCCTAAAGATGGGATTCCCTAAAAGAATCATAAAGGAGTGCAGCGGGGTATTTATTATTATTCATTTATTCTTTTGGTTTCTTTGCTTTTAAAGAGGGAGTCTCTTTCTTTCTTTCTTTTCTTTCTTTCTAAAGGGACCCACTTATATGCACAGCTAGCGAAATAGAGGAAAGGGAATATCTACACTGCAACGGGGAGTTGGAGTGCTGGAACTGCAGCACGTGTAAATATAGCAGTGTACCCACAGTGTCACAAGCAGCGGCAAGGGCTAGCTGCCCAAGTACGTAGCCAGGCTTGTGGGCTGTATTTGGTTGGCTAACCCATGCTGCCGCAGTGGCTACACTCTATTTTTAGCGAGCTAACTTGATCAAAGCTATGGGTATGCCTATGTGTGTGATAATCACACCTCCCGATTGCAGTGCAGACATACCCAAAGACTATAAAACTAGCACGGTGGGCCCCAATGTTTTCTCCCCTCAGTGATTCCATAGCCGATATACTCAATTCGCAAGTCAAAGGATTTGTTCCTATGTGCCCACTCACTATAGGATCTAAGAAATTAAGCTGGGTCATTTCTGTTGCTTACATCATTACTAATGCTAAGGATCCTGTAACCAGAACCTGGCTGAAAACTGATGATGCATGATATAGAATAGAATCCAGCTTGCTCTCCCATAGCTCCATGGGCTCTGCCATTGGGCTAAGGACAGTAAAACCAAAAAAGGGATACGATTTAAAACCCAGCCTCCAAACAGCTCTGCAAAGTTTGGGGTGAGAGGTACTTTACCACTATTAGCCTTCACAACATGGCTAGGAGGTACTTTAAACACAGTTATACCCAGTTCACAAGAGAAAGAGAGGCACATAATGTTGAAGTGACTCTGCTGAGGTCATACAGTGAGTCAGTAGCAGAGTCAGGAACAGAATTCAGCATCTCTGATTCCCAGTTTCCAACTCTAACCACTGGACAACAGTCCCTCCCACTCAATTGAGAAATTACAAACTAAGCCAAAAAAGCCCAATAATCATGCTGCAGTAGGACCAACATTTGTGTTCTACTCCTGAAGAGCCAGCAAAGGGAGCAGAAGTAAACTAGTCAACCCTATTCCAAACTACCCATCATACTGCTATAACAGCCTACAAAGTAACTTGTTACCCACATTTAGACTGTATTTCAAACAGTGGGGACTGGCAACACAACCCATGGAGGCTTAACTTGTTTCTTAATAATGCCCTCAGATTTCCTTCCATTTGTAATAATAGACTCATTAGTTTAGTTTAAACTCTGAGAAGTTCATATGAGAAGTTCAATTATGAAGCAAAAACAATGAGTCAGGTATGTAATGATGACAGAAAATTTTGTACAGTAGTGAGCTGCTTCACTTGAGTGGCTCCCTGGGAGAACAAGATGAATGCCCCCTCCTGAGATGCACGGTTATTTCTGAGGGCAAGTCACAGAACCATAGCCAGCTATGTGACCTGCCGGGATATTGCACTGGGTCTCACATTCTGTTAGCATCTTTTGAAAAACCCTTCTTCACCCCATCCCGACATACATGAACACACAGACAAAAAGAGTAAAAAGAATGGGGAATGCTACGCTGAATTGGTCCCCTTACTCTGGCAATAGTGTTAATGACAGGACTGATTTAACTGTGTAGGCAAGTTTCAACGCTATGCCTAGACACGCTATTACACTCATCCATCAGAAGTACCTAGGCCTCCCTGGCTATGCAGCTGCTAAGGCTGTTTTCTATTCCAAGGTGGCACTTTGACCCTGCACACCTGTCTATGACTGTGCTGATCACTCGGTACGTTCCAGGATGATGTGACGTGGGGATTGGTTATTCCCCACTTGACAGATGGAGAAGATTCCACATGCTGTGAAGACAAAAACATCTCCTTGGATAACAGATTTGTACTTATGAGTCAGGGAAAGGAAAGGGCCCATCATTCTCTCCTGCCTCCTCAAGAAAACAGTAGGAGGAGAGGGGAGGGGGATAAGTGACTTTCCAACAATAGAGGGCAGGAGAGGGCTCCCATCCATTGGCCTGTGATCCTGGCATGAGTCTGAACTTTGGGGTAATTATTTGTATGCTTTTTACAATTAAAACTGACATTAGCCTGCACCTGAAACATGTTCATCGTCATTCTTGTGGTCATTCAGGTATAAGGGCCCAGCAGGGGTAGGAGGAAGGGAAGAGAGGGAGTGACAGGACAAAGCAGAGAATCATTCATATAAAGCTCTTCTCCCCAGCGTGAACAATTATAGGTGTTTATTGTGACCTGTCCACAGCAGACCAACCTTTCTCCCAAATAGTCAGTTTGCTGCAGAGCCGGCATGGCCGGCTCCAGCATTTCTGCCGCCCCAAGCAAAAAAAACAAAAACAAAAAAAACCCGTGATCGTGATCGGCGGCAGCAATTGGGGGAAAAAAAAAAAAAAGCCGCGATCGGCGGCGGCAGTTCAGCGGCAGGTCCTTCGCTCCTAGAGGGAGTGAGGGATCTGCCGCCCCCGAATTGCCGCAGGTGACGCCCCTCTCCCTTGGCCGCCCCAAGCACCTGCTTGTTAAGCTGGTGCCTGGAGCCGGCCCTGAGAGCCGGGATCTTCGGCCATTGTGACCCCAATGCATATCAATTTCTGGTCAATATTATGAGCAGCTCACTTCCATATGGCCCTACATCAGACAAAACGAGCAATTAAAAAAAACCCACCGCACCCTGTACTGGGGAACCAAAACCCAAAACACAGACTCACTGACCGGGTTTTCTGTCGGTTTAGTATTGTGGACAACTTTAAATATGTATGCTGACAAAGAAAGCAATAAGCTAGCTGCTGGAGAGAGTGTTAGATCATTTTTAAATTCAACATTGAACAGATAGTTACATAAGATCATTTCCTTCAAAAGACACTTCATCTTCTAGTCAGTGATTTTCCCATTTTCAAGAATGGTGCCAGTGATGATGAGATGCCTTGTGGTGCTAAAAAGGGTTTCCATTATTCATATATGGCCAAATCCTGCATGCCTTCCCCATGTGAGTAATGGACACTGAAGTTAGTGGGACTACTATTCACATAAGGAGGAAGCTGCGCAGGGTTAGGCCTGTAATTAGTCTTCTTCAAGTTACTCAAAACTCTGGAATGCTAGAGCACCATTTTTTCCCACCAATTTGCAGTTCATTGTCATCATCTTAGCTGACATTAGGATGTACTCTGAGGACAGAAACCTCTTCACATGTTATGCAGGTGACATTTTCCAGTCCTATGTCATGGAGATAATTCTAGTGTATTATTTTAACACCTTTTCTTTTTACATCCAGAGATGAAAAAGAGCTAAGTATCTGATTGCAGAATATCCATTTAAAATGTACTATTGGAGAAATCATTGCTGCCATAAGGTATGCTTTAAAAAATATAATATAAAAGGAGTCTGTTTTGTACTCAGGGCCCATATAAGAAGCCAAACTTCAGCTATCTTGACTCACATTCTCAGAGTAAAATCTTCTATACTGTAAAATTAGTGGAGTAGACAATATGCCTGAGAGTTTGTGAGTGCTGGGGGTTGCCAATCTCTCTAAGGAAAACCTGTTTGATTAGCTTGGGAAATAAAGTGGTTTTACTCTATACCTGGGGTGGCAGGAAGAATGGGAAAAAGAAGACAATTATAGAAAAAATATGGTCTGTGTTCTCCAACGCAACCTGCGATCACTGGACGGACAAGCAGTGAGACTACAGTTCCAACATGCAGAGGTCCATCAAGATGTGCAGATTAAGATGGAGCATCATATGCCAAGATCTGTAGCCTTCTGAGGTTCCCCTCTGATTAAATATGAGGCTGGCAGCAATCTGCTCCACATTAGACAAATCTGGCATAGCCCAGGGGATCCTGGCAAGTTGCCAATGCGGCCCTCTGTTCTGTATGCAACATGCCACTATTTCATGTAGCACTGTAATCTGGTTTCCAGTCAGACCACTATCTTCTCCAGAGACAGAGAGATACAAATCCAAGCATGGAAACTCAGAGTTGCCTGGTTTTAAACAGAAATCTAGCCCTGATTGTTTTATTTGCCAGAAGATAGGTCTGAATATCAATAGATGCTTATGGGACAGCTAAAATATTTATTACTGTGTGATCTGGGATGGATTCAGCTTTATCCTAATTGCCTGTAGCAGAAGACTAGTAGATAGCTTTTAGACCTTTTTTGATGTCCTTATGTAGTGCAAGGCAATAACTGAACGTTTTTCTAGTTTTGAAAGCTCTGAACAAGAAGCACCCATCTGTGCAACTGATAGTGTAATTAAAGGCTCCCCTACATGTCAGCAATTGTCAAGTGTTGACCAGTTCA
The DNA here is from genome assembly GCF_002925995.2 of Terrapene triunguis. Taxonomy (NCBI): domain Eukaryota; kingdom Metazoa; phylum Chordata; order Testudines; family Emydidae; genus Terrapene; species Terrapene triunguis. Next base: position 68,632,070 of record NW_020664393.1, on the reverse strand, counting down.
GATGGAATAAAAAACAAAAACGACATACGAAGTATTCACACACAGAGAAAGGAAACGCTTGCTTGCCAAACTGTACAAATCACAAAAGTCTACAGTTTTTTTAAACAAGTGAGATGATTTCTTACAATTAATTAGTGGTGTATCCAACAGAAATTACAGATAGTTTTAGAGGTTAATAAATAAATACTTTGCACTTGCATAACACCTGTCAACTGAGGCGACCAAAGCACTTTACATACTTAATGAATTAGCCCCCTATTCTATGCCCAATTTAGTCAATAGCAGAACTCCCACTGACTTCCACAGGAGCAGGATTGAGGGCTTTTCCTCACACTGCAAGGCAGATATAAGTAAAGTACAACTTGGAGAGAAGTCGATATTTATTCATCAGTTGTAACAGCCATTTTATAACTGTTCAAATTACTGTAACACATGATACCTTGTGAAGGCAGATAAAAAATCATTTAAAAGAGCAGCCATGAAACCCCACACTTTCAAAAGGCATAATGCATTATCTAAAACAAAAAAACGATGAGTATAAAATAGAAGAACTTAGCACGCTATACCTCTCTAGCGCCTCCTGTCTTGGAGTCCGGGAGATAGCCCTCCGGCTGTGTGGTTCAAGGCATCAGCCCCCTTGCAAGGGGGGAAGTTAAAGGAGTCCAAACAAAAACTCAGTATGCTCCTGCAGCCCACAAAAAGCTGAGTCTGAGGTGTTGGGAAGTCAAAGAGAAAACAAAGAAAAAAGAAAAAAAGAAAAAGGAGCCTGGTCTGCCAAGGCTCCCAAACCATTTCCCAGGTCAGCAATCCCTGCTTCCAGGGCCTGGGAAGCTCTGAGTTGTAGTCCTGGTCCTTCAGGGACTCACCCTGCACTGAGCAGGGATCCTCCCTTTTAAGGACTTGCCCATCTCCAGGCTTGACAAGCATCACAGGTGCACTGGGTTGAGGCTGATTGTGCCCAGAGGAGCTCTTTAACTCTTTCCTGACTGGGGTGGTGTTCTGCCCCACCACATATCTTCCCCCTCAAGGCAGAGCTCAGGATCCCATTGTCGAAGCCCCACTTCCTGCAAAAAGAAGTCCCCATTACTATGTTTCTTTCCTGCATGGTATTGTACTCTAAACTATAGGGTTGGCAAGACAAGTACCATCACAGAAAACATGGGCTGATTTCCTTCATTGTACTTAGTCCCCAATAAATAGTCCCTAAGGGCTGCCAGTGCTTCCTTTTTTGATCACTGAACAGCCCTTTTCCCTGGGAAACAGCTTGCAACTTAGATTCAAGACTGGGTGCTCCTCAGGGTTCACCTCTTGTGAACGTACTGCCATAAGCCTCCATCAGAGGTGTCTGTCTATAAAGAAAACTCTTTGGAAAAATCTGGATGGGAGGGGGCAGGTTCCTGGCACTGTCAATCTTTCAAGGCATTAAGGTTCTTCTCACCGGTTGTTGTGTCAGGGACCTTCCTTGGATTCCCATCTTTTATCATGTCTGCAGAGGGGCGGTGATGGTGGCAAAACTGGGAATGAATTGCCTCTAGTAGCCAGCTGACCCAAGGAAGTGCCTCACCTGCCTCCTCATCTAAAAAAAGGGATACGCTGACAATGCCTGCGCCTTGCTCACTAGAGGCCTAAGTTGGTCGCCTCCCACAGTGTAACCCAGGTAAGTCACTTCCTGATTTGCCAGTTTGCATTTTGCTGGACTGGCTGTGAGGCTCTCAGCCAGGGATTGGAGGACTGCCCATACCTGTTGCAAGTGGTCATTCCAGTTGTCACTGGATGTAACTATGTCATCTAAATACACAGCAGCATACTGTTGGTGACCTCGGAGTACTCTGTCCATTAACTGTTGAAATGTTGCAGCTGCTTCATGTAAGTCAGAGGGCATTGTCCTGAAATGGAAGAGCCCAAAGGGTGTTAAAAAGACTGTTTTCTCTTGTGATGAAGTTGAAAATGGGCTCTGCCAATACCCATTTGTAAGATCCAAGTTGCTGATATACCTGGCAGTCCTTAAATATTCCAATAGCTTGTCCACTCATGGCACTGGGTACACATTCAACTCCCAGACGGCATAAACTTTTCAAAAGTCTATGCAGAAACATGTTGAACCATCAGTTCTGAACAAGAATGATGGGCCTTTGCCAGTTGCTTTGGGATTCCTCAACCACTCTTAGATCCATCATAGCCTACAATTCCTCCCGGCCTATCTCCCACATCTTCTGAGGTAAGGGCCCAGGGTTATTTCCAATCCACTGTCCCAGGGCTAGCTTGTTCTGGTGGTGTAACAGCTGGGTCTGACTTTTTGTTCAGGTAGAAGTTCAGTGCCCATTTGCATTTGCACTGGCTCTTGGGAATTGGGTGCTTGAGGCCCTAGTTATGGCTCTGGTGGGTAAGGAGTTATTAACATCCCCTCTCTAATTTTCCAAGGGTTTAGCAGGTTCACATGGTATAGCTTAGTTTCTTTACACTTCCCAGGCAGGCAGACCTCTTAGTCCACAGGGCCAAGCTGATGAACCACTTCAAGAAGTCCTTGATACCTGGCTAGCAACTTTGAATCCGTGCTGGGAGGCAATATCAGTACTTGGTCCCCAAGTTGGAAGATCCGTAGGCATGCACCCTGGTTGTATGTTTCTTCTTGTGCCTGCTGGGTCCCCAACTGGTTTTCATGAGCAACTCCCGCCCCAGCTTCATGAAGTGCTCCCTAAGTTGGATAACAACTGGGCTGTACTGGTTGCCTTCGGGTCCTGCTCTTCCCAGCCCTCATGTAGGAGGTCTAATACTCCTCGAGGCTGTTACTCATACAACAGCTTGAAGGGAGAGAACCCAGTGAAGGTTTTCTTATAGTAAACAGAGGAGAAAGTAGCCAGTCCCAATGTTTGGGATCAGAGGCAACAAATCTTTTCATACCACTGTCTTCAGGGTTTTGTTGAATCTTTCAACTAATCCATCTGCTCGTGGATGACAGATGGAGGTTCTTAGCAACTTGATCTTCACCAGGAACCATAGCTCCTGCACTACCTGGGATGTAAAGCTGGTCCCCTGATCCGTCAGTATCTTCTGAGGGACCCCTACTCAAAAGAAGAGTTACATGAGTTCTGGGGAAATTTCTGTCGTCTTTGCAGAGCACAGCAGGATGGCTTCTGGGTATCAGCTGGCGTAGTCTACAGTCACAAGAGTGTACTGATGCCCCTCTACACTTCTCTCCAGGGGGGTCTAGTGTGTCCATTGTAATGTGCTTGCAGGGAATTTTGATCAGAGGGGGTGGGATTAAGAGGACCGTTGTGACATCCTCTTGGGTAGTTAACTGGCACTCGGAACAGGAGGCACAGTATTCTCTGACTGCCTGGTAGATGCAGGCCAGTAGATTTAAGCCAACACTCAGGACAAGGTTTTTCCCCAGCCTAAGTGCCCACCACAAGGACTAGGTTGTGTGCTAGTTGCAGGAGTGCCTGGGTACCCGTAATTAGGTCCTCACCTCCACAACCTATCTCGCTCAATGTGGCATTCTCCCCAGAGTATAAAATGGGGCTGCTGCCTCAGGGTTCTACCACCTCATCATTCACAATCTGCAATCTGACCATAGGCCCTGCTCAGCATAGAGTCCCCCCTTTGTTCACGGGAAAAATCCATGTCACAGGTAAGGGCTTCTAAATCTGGCGATGGGAATCCTTTGGCTACTGCTCTTGTCTGCAACCTGGATGGATGTCCCATGTATCTCAAACTCCCCTTAATGGGGTCTTCTGGTTCTCCTAACATGGCTATTCTCACTGGTCCAGAACCTGCCCCAGGCACTGAGAATGGGTCAGAGGCCACGGTTTCCAGTTTTCCTAGCTCATGGATAATTTCCCCAAAATATCACCAGTCACAACCAATAATGACAGGATAGGCCAGTACTGAGGATAGAGTCACCAGGAGGGCATCCATATGCCAGCCCACACTTAACCATAGTCATCTGCTGGGGTAGGCCTTCATGCTCCTGTGAATGCATGATTGGAAGACTCTCTCACCTGGGGTCTCTTCTGCCCTGGCCAAGTCTGAGTGTATCCAACAGACCTTGCACTTCATTCCATTGATCCACACAGGAACTGTTATTTTAGTGGGTACTTTCTTCCAAGCCCTGCTCTCTGCTGTCCACACCTTGGCGTACTGACAGGCTATAAGGCGGCATTCTCTTTGGATCTGTCCTGGTTACCCACATGAGAAACAGGTCAACATGTTGTGGTCTGTGCCCATTCTCTCATCCAATAATGACCCAGCCAGGTGTGGCATCTTAGTCCATACTACCCCCTCTCAATAGGGCAGCCAAGGACCAACCACCTTTTAGAGGGTTTTTCCTGGCTTGTTGCTTTGACTCGCCCAGAGTTGGGGTGATCATCTTAACTGCTGAGAATCTGAAAACGAGAGTACTTGTCCCTGATCGGCAGAGGTTGGCCTTTCCTGACTGGGCTTCACATTAGACCAGCTTCTTAGGCCCAGGTTGCCCCCCCCTTCTCCCTTATTGGGGGGTTCCTCAGAGACCACAAAGTTTTCCACCAGCTGCACTGTGTCTATTAGTGACCCCAGGTGGTGCCTCATTACCCACCTCTGCCCCCCAGTGGGGACTATTTGTACAGTATGTACATTATTACTCAGCCACTTGACCTCCATTCCGCTCCTGTGGCCGTAACCACTGCCAGCAATGGTTCTTCAGTTTTTGGGCCACTACCCATGGCCAGGCTCCCTAGGAATATGTTTCTGACTGGCAGTGATGGCAGTGCATTCTTCACTGACATTGAGAAAGTCCAGGATGGCAACCTTAACTCTTGCATAATCCTGTGTGGCCATAGGGCCAGTGCTCTGGAGGCCATTGGGAGGCCACTGCCATAGGCTCAAAATTGGGTCAAAAAATCTGCAGGGTCATTGTCAGACCTCATCTTAGTGAACTTCAAATGCAGGTGGGAGAACTGGCCCTGGGTCCCTGGCCCTGGCTGCCAGACCCCTGGCTTCACTAGCATGCTGTTGCCCCATCAGTAACTGTTATAGCAGGTCCTCCTACTAGGATGCTATTTCATGTAGTAGCTGCTGTTGTTGGGTCGTCTGATGCTGTTGAGTGTCCCATTGTTGCAAAAGTTGCTGTCTCTCAGTCAGCCACTTGAACCACAGCTCTGGATCCAGGTTGCTTTGCATGAGCTTTCAATTTCCCTCTAATTTGCCCTTGGGTCAAGGCTGGGAAGCAAATGCGTGCACTCATCACCATTTGTAGCAGGCCATAGCTTTCTAGTGCCTCCATGGAAGAGGGTGAGGACTGCTCCCCTCTCAGAGACCAGGACACAGCCCTCCAGCTGTTCTGTTCAAGGACTTGGCCCCTTTGTGGGCGGAAGTTAAAGGAATCCAAACAAAAAGTCAGTATACTTCCACAGCCCACAATAACCAGAGTCTGAGGCCTTTGGGATGCCAAAGACCAAAAAAAAAAAAAAAAAAGGATGAGAAAAGTACCAGCCCTCTCCTTTTTGCGAGAGCATAGGTGGCCAAAGCTCTCAAGTCGTTTCCTCAGTCAACAGCCCCCGCTTCCCTTTTAAGGACCTGCCCATCTCCAGGCTCCAAAAGCCCCACAGGTGCACTGGTTTGAGGCCAATTGTGCCCAATGGAGCTCTTTTAACCCTTTCCTGACTGGGGTAGGGATCTGCCCACCACAAATAGTATATGTATAAAATGAAGTATTTCGGGAGCTTAAATACACTCTGGAAATCATCAAAATACAACACCAAAACCAAACTCAAGATTTATCAGAGCTGAGTACTTTCAACACTACTTTATAGTGCAGAATGTTGGGGAATAAGAAAGTAGGACATGTCCAAACTGTCTTCATTCCATACAACCTGCCTCAGAAAAATCCTACGTATCTTTTGGCCCAGAACAATCTCAAACCAAGATCTATTGACACAGTGCAGCCAACAGGATCTGAGCACCATCATTGCCAGGAGGCGGCGGAGATGGATCAGTCATGTGCTTCGGATGGAAACTGATTCCATCACCAGAGTAGCAATAATATGGACACCTGAAGGCAAGCGAAAACGAGGCCGCCCGAAAACAATATGGCAAAGAGCTGTGGAAGCCGAGCTGAAAAACCTGGGGCACAGCTGGGGAACCATTGAAAGACTTGCCAGAAACAGACAGGAGTGGAGGAGCTTCGTCACTGCACTAAACACCAGAGGCGTAATAGGAACATGATGATGAAAATATTAAGACTTGATGTGTGGCTCTAGATATTCAGTGGGCTCTTAGTGGATAGAACCTGAGATCTTCAACACCAAAATACAGTCTTCTACCATTTGAGTTTAAAGGAATAACTTCATTAGCTGATGGCAGTAGTAGGCTCTTATCTTTTATGTGGACTAGCCATGAGGAAGACGACTAGGAATGGTTCACTTAGCCAGGAACTCCCTTATGAAAGTTTGGAAAAATGGTGGCAGCTTGAAATGTACAAAAGTTCAACTGGTAAAAAGCTTAATTTCCCCCCCCCAGCGACTTATGGATGTGAATTGTGGGAGATTAATGCTACTGACAAGAAGAAAATTGAAGCCTTTGAAATATGGTGCTGGCAGAGACTCTTGTGTATCTCCTGGATGGAAAACAAGACAAATGTCTGTGTTAGAAATATTATTGGAGAGAAGCAGAGCCTGCTGTCGGAAATCAACAGGTGGATATGTATGTCCTTTTGGCCACATCAAGCATAGAGATGGAAATAACCTCAAGAAAGTTTTCATGGAAAGAATGGGGGTAGGTCATGGTGGTAGGAAAATGATCGGTGAGGAGATGGATAGATGGTATGGGACAGATTACCGGGAAGTCAGCTGCTGCGTGCTCAAAAACAGCAATGGATTGAGAAGGTTTTAAAAAATCCTGCTATGATGTCACCAATAGTCACACGCAAATAAATGGATTTTGTTTTTATTTACTTATCTAGTAGAGAAAGTAGACATTTCCACAGTACACATTTTCACACGTTTAGCCAGTGTGTTATACATACAGAGTATTGACAACTTGTCAGGGAATCATTACAGAAGCATTCCTTATGGGTTTAATCCAGAATATTTTAGAGCATCATAGTGCCAGGTTTTGGGAATAATCACAGCTCTGCTGGACACACATGAGACAGCTAAATAGTAGACTGAAGCTGTCAGAATCATTCCCTTTCTTTTGAGCAGCAACCAGGATGAAATGGGCTGGGGGTAAAAAGAGAAGATAACCCTTTTGGAGCAGAAAGGAGTGAAAATGTGTGAAACGGAGCCTCAAAGAGGCACAGAATCACTGCACAGTCCCACCATCAGTAAAAATGAGTTCTTTAACAGACTTGAAGTGGGGCACACTCTTCTGTTTGTCTTTTGCATGTAACTGCCCTTTCAGGGTACATCTCCCAGTACAGTCAGTTTTTATACCCTTTGATTTTTCTATGTAGTTTTTGTTTGGTTTTGTGTAATACAGTTTGAATGAGAAGTTTTTTCGAAATTGGTCTTGGCTACAATTTATCAGGGTTTCTTAATGTCAGATTGTATCTCTAACACAACATTCTACAAACACTGGTAGAAAGGTGAGCTAATCAAACACACCAAACTACTACACCACATATCCACAACTAATAGTGTTGGGAAGGAGTAATGTGCCGAATGCTGAGGAGTAGTCTGTTGTGTTTGGAGGTGGTCGCTTGGTAAAGAAGATGATGGAATAATGGAATCCCTAAGGGGGGGCTGAGTTAAGGTTGTGGCACATGGTCTGTGGGGTACAGTATTTGCAACAAAGATAACGTCTGCCTGTCGGGATGGAGGAATACAGAATATGTATTGTTAAGTGGCTTGCCTTCATTTTCTTTCTTTGTGGGTTTGTATTTGGTATGTTATGTGCACAGCAACCTTAAGGGCTTCATAACTAAGTTTTTTGTATATTAGTTTCTATGTATTATTTAGATTGTGGCAGAACCCCAAACATACAAGGCACTGCACTGGAAGATACAGTTCCTACCCTGAAGAGTTTACAGTCTAAAAAGAACAATCAATTGGTGGGGCAAAAGGTTAAAACACAGAAGCATAGAGATAAGGATGATCACACAACTTGTCAGTTGCACAATTTTGTGCATATGTATATGTGAGGCTGTATTATATAGTATATTTACAAGACTACATATGGATTTGTGAGTCTCTTGTGGCATTAACCAGAAGAGAGGGAGAATGAGAAAATGAAAGATGTTCTTGAAAACCAATCCCCACTCCCCCAAAACACAAACCAAACCAAATCCAACACCCCCTTCCTTCTTCCACAAGAACAAAGGGAATAGGAAGAAATATTGGACGTGCACATTTTTTGTGAACAAAATGTTCCTTTACTCAGATTTGCTCCAGTCAGAAATCCCTCTTTAAATGGGGTTACAATTCTTAATGCTCATCATTCCTTTAAATACACATTCTTTTAAAATTGGACTCAGCTGTGTAGTGTTTATACCTAGGGCCATACCAAATTCACGGTCCATTTTGATCAATTTTATGGCCATAGGATTTTAAAAATCATAAATTTCATGATTTCAGCTATTTAAATCTGAAATTTCACGATGTTGTAATTCTAGGGGTCCTGACACAAAAAGGAGTTGGGGGGGAGGGTCACAAGTTTATTGTAGGGGAGGTTGCAGTACTACTACCCTTATTTCTTCGCTGCTGCTGGCGATGGTGCTGCCTTCAGAACTGGGCTGCTGGAGAGTGGTGGCTGCTGGCTGGGATCCCAGCTCTGAAGGCAGAGCTGCCGTTAGCAGCAGCGCAGAAGTAAGGATGGCATGTAATGTTCCCTCTAATTTTTTATATCCGTGTGCGGAATGAATTTTGCTATGTGCACCAATATGGAGGTGATGTGTGGCGAGGGTGGGGCTGAGGGGTTTGGAGTGTGGGAGGGGGCTCAGGGCTGGGGCAGAGGGGTGGGGTGCAGGGAGGTGAGGGCTCTGGCTGGGGGTGCGGGCTCTGGGGTGGGGCCGGGGATGAGGGGTTTGGGGTGCGGGAGGGGGCTCAGGGCAGGGCAGAGAGTTGGGGTGCTGGGGGGGAGGGCTCCGGCTGGGGGTGCAGGCTCTGGGGTGGAGCCGGGGATGAGAGGTTTGAGGTGCAGGCTGCCCCGGGGCTGCGGCAGGGAGAGAGGACTCCCCCAGCCCTCTCTCGCCACGGCAGCTCTGAGGCTGGGACTGGGGGAAAGGTGCCTCTCCCCTGTCCGTGGCAGCTCTGAGGCTGGGGGAAAGGCACCTCTCCCCGCCTGTGCGGCCCTTGATAAGGGAACTTAGATGGCATAATATGGGATTGCCACCCTTACTTCTGTGCTGCTGCCTTTAGAGCTGGGCCCTCAGTTGGCAGCTGCCACTCTCCGGCCGCCCAGCTCTAAAGGCAGCAGCGCAGAAATAAGGGGGGCACTACCATAGCATGCCATCTAAGTACCCTTACTTCTGCACTGTTGCTGGGGGGCGCTGCCTTCAGCGCTGGGCGCCTGGCCAACAGCCGCCGCTCTCCGGCTGCCCAGCTCTGAAGGCAGAGCAGAAGTAAGGGTGGTAATACTGCGACCCCAGTAAAATAACCTGGCAACCCCCCAACAACTCCCTTTTGGATCAGGACTCCCAATTTGAGAAATGCTGGTCTCCCCTGTGAAATCTGTATAGTATAGGGTAAAAGCACACAAAAGACCCGATTTCACTGGGAAAGACCAGATTTCATAACGCATTTTTCACGGCCATGAATTTGGTAGGGCCCTATTTATACCTTACAAGCACAAAGAAAAGACTTCAGGGAAAATCCTGGCCCCACTGAAATCAATGGAAACGCTCCTACTGACTTCAATGGGAACAAGATTTCACCCTTAATCTTTTTCTTTTGCATGGCAGTAGGAAGACTAACATTTAAAAAATAAATAGTAAATATGGCTGTTCTCACAAATTCACATGTGCCTAGATGTATTTTTATGGCATACAAACTACCTTAAGATGAATGCCAGCATCTTTTCTATTCATATCTCGACTTTCCAGGCCCTATAGAAACTCCCCCAGTATTCCATATCTAATGTAATATATGAAAGTACTTCAATTTGATGCCTGCGATTTTCACCCTGTGGTAGCACATTGCCACTTCTTTATAGCCACCTGTCTTGATACTTTACAAAACCTCTTATGATTTGTGAAACATCCTACTTTCTGCAGGCGAAATGTTATTTAAAAGTGAATTCTATAACAGCTTTCAAGGTATCTTAAAGTGTTTTACATAGTAATGAGTTAGTGACTAGTCACTGCAATACTACATAGGCAAATTCAGCTGTCATTATGCACACAGCTGAAGTTTATATGTATAGGAATGGACATTATAATTTTTATTTTTAAATAGCAGAATCTCAGTGGACAGAAAAGCTAAAGCCAACTTTTTTCATAAAGTGCAAGAGGACTTTAATTTCCACATGGGCAACGAAAGAAGGTGGGCAGCAGAGATCTGTAGTTTAAGATACCGTCACCAGGTGGGCATTATAAATCTTCAAGCATGTCACCCCATAAACTGAAATGTTAGTTTGACATAACTACTTCAGTGTATTTACCATTTATGACCTCATGCCTGTACTATTTAACAGATATCTCTATTGCTAACATACTAAAAGTAAAGTATTACACATAGGAATGCAGCACAAACATAGTACTGCAATGCAGTTTCAGCTCTGGGAAGATATCCAAGTTCTGATGAGACAACTCATGATCTCTTAGTCCAGAGTCAAGTACTACAAGCTGCACACCAAAATGCATTTGTAGTGTAAATCTGGAACAATTTAACAGAGTTACTCCTAGCCCCTGATCTGGCAAATACCTAGGCCTTGTCTATACATGAAAGTTATACTGATTTAACTAAACTGATACAGTTGATTTAATTAAGCTTATACAGCCTCTCTGTGTGAAAAACCGTAAATCAGTTTAGGAGTTCCTTATACTGATTTAGTTTAACTCAATTTCTTACTCCCATTTGGTGATGCAGGGGGGAGCAGGAAAAGGATTTATTTCCTCCCTGCAGAGCAGGAAATGTTGGGGCCTGTCTACAGTGTGCCAAAGAGGTGTGATCTGTAAAGAACATAGTTCTGTTCCAGTTAGAGTGCAGCACGTTAGTGCGCTTTACAAATCACACCCCTCTAATGTGCTTTGCTGGTTCAGTGTAGGCAAGCACTTGGTATCAGTTACAAGCAATGGGACTTGTCCAGCCGGGGCACCCTTCTGAAAGTGCCTCAATGACACTCCATCCACACCAAGCCCCAGCCTTGCAAATGCACACCAGCTATAAGAGAAACTGACATAAGTGCCAACACAAGGAGATTGCCCTGATTTAACTACATTAGTTTCTGCACTGGTTTTGTTAAATTGATATAACCCCTGAGGGTAGCCAAGGCCTTTACTACCAAATGGAATGCTTAGCACAGTAAGTAGTCAAATGTATTTCAGCATGAGAACTCAAGTATGCAAGCGCTAGGTGGGGTAGTAAGTGTCCGCAGGGTCCAGTCGAGACAGTAGTGTAGCAGAGGAGAAGAAACATAGTTAGCCAGAGGAGAGTCTACAGTTATTGTTCTGGACTCTGATTCTCCTTTTACTTACACCAGTATGGTGGTGTGTGTGTGTATATATATATATATATATATATATTCAAATACATTTATGCTGAAACTAACATACAATACCATCAAAATAAGATTAAGGAAAAAGTATGGTTTTGTTGATGGTTTTAGGCTCTTAAAAAAAAATTCTAGTCTGCTAACCCTGTTTTTTTTTCCTTTTCCTTAAAAGTGTTAGATCTTTATTTCGTAACTATCACTTATGTACTTGCTATTTCCTCCTAGCAGTATTTTTAAAGGTGGTAATATATCACAGTAGAATGTGATTAGGATAATTTAGTGCATTCCTTATAACACTAAATTGCTAAAGACTGACATGGTATCTAGAGTAGGCTGCAACCCCTCCCCCCCTTAAATATGTAATACTGTAAGTGCAAAGTAAGATTGAAAATGAAGTAGTAGCCAGGGGTCTTCTGCATTTTTTAAAAGAAGATTTAGGTTACATTTTCCAGAGTGGCTAAGTCTCTTAGGACCCTGGGACTTAGGCTTCTAAGCATATATCTACACTGTAATGTAAACCCAGGGTTCAAACTCAGGCTTAATGCTACCCCCCTTCTGTCTACACACAAATCATGCTAACCCAGGGCTTGGACCCCAGGCCTCAGAACCCCATGGGGGTGGAAGGTCCAAGTCTGAATCAAGCTGTGACCCAGGGTTCAAGTCCTATTGCTTGCCAGTATAGATGCAGCACCACTGGATTCATGCTCCGGGAGTATGCCAAAAGGATCCCACAATCTCATGAGCTGACTTTCTTTGCCCTCTGGACAGTCAAGTTTGGTGGACATTCGAGTTTTCCCACACTGCACCACGAACAAAGGGCTAGAGTGGCCCCATTTCAGGAGGACTAGGAAATCTGGGATATGGATGGTTGAACTCAGGTCTGCGTACTGCAGTGTGGACACTGGAGCCCAGGGTTTGGGCCTGGGGTACAAAATTTTTAACCTAAGGTTGACAATCAATGTACATACTCAAGCCCTGAGTTCTCTAACCGAGGGTCAGCTGACTTGAGTTCCACTAAGTGTAGGCTGTCCACTACTCCTATGCTTACATTACAGTGTAGACATTCCCATAGAGTTAGTAGAACTCGAGTTAGGAGATACTGGATTTAATCTACGGCTTGAGCATCTACACTCATTTGTAACCGTAGATTAGGAATTGTTGAATCCTGGGTCCCAACCAGGGGCTCCAGCATCTACAGTGCATTATGTGGGCCTGAGTCCAACCACCCATATCCCAGACTTCCTAGCACCCTCCCAAATGTGGCCATTCTAGCTCCTTGTCCATGGTGCAGTGTCCACCAGGAAAACTTGACTGTCCACCAAACTTGACTGTCCAAGGACAAAGAAAGTCAGTTCATGGGATTGTGGGATCCTTTTGGTGGGCTCCAAGAGCACGTGTCCAGTGGGGCAGCATCTACACTGCAAAGCAATAGGGCTTGAATCCTGGGCCCTGTCTTGATTTGGACTTGGACTCTCCAACCCCATTGGGTCCTGGGCCCTGGATCCAAGGCCTGGGTTAGGACAATTTTTCTGTAGATGGAAGCCAAGTTAGGCTTGAGCCTAAATTCGAATAACGGGCTTACATTGCAGTGTAGACATGCCCTAAGTGATTTAGGTGCTTTTGTAAATTTTACCCTATATATAATTTGTCATAAAAGGAAAATGTTGATACTAACATGTGTAGTAATAGGGTCAGACTGCATATTAGTAAAAGGTAATATTTTGAGGGAGGAGACCAATACTATAAAATGGCTACATAGTACACTGCTGGACCCTTAAACTTTATCTATTCTGCAGGAATTTGCCTACCTTAGGTAAGAATGGGTTCACATTCAAGCAGGAAAAACTTTCTGCAGGAGAAGTGTGTGTGTGTGTGCGTGTGTGTGTGTGGGAGGGGGGGTGGAGATATGATTCTCCTGGTTTTACAACATTTTAACTCCATTGGGCTTTTTGTGTTCTAGTTGATTAACACTTTTGTAAGTGAAAGAATCAGAGTCCAGACCTATAACTGTAGAATTTCCTCTTGTTAACACTTTTTCTTCTGTTATTTTCCCTTCAGAAACTTGGGGAAAAACCCAGAAAGTAGACATTTATTCCCAATTCTCATGGTTTATAGTATCTATTCTGGAAATTAGTTGAAATAAATATAGACCTTTAAAGCTACTGTGTATCAAGTAGAGCTCCAATCAGAGAAAAGGGGACTTCATCAGCACAAAAGGTAATGTCTAGAACCCAGTGACAAACACTATTGTACTCCTCTACCTAACCCGACAAAAGACCTGTACATCAAGAACTGGACTTTAGTCATTAGTGACTAGAATGGACTCTACCTGAAACTGGTCCTTTTTAGTCGTTTCTGACATTTAAAAGAGAATACCACAACTGCTCAAGGAATACTGTGCATCAAAAATCATCCATGTGCTCAAAGTATACAGCCTGAAAGAGTTCAAACATGTAAAATTAAAAAAGTAAGAGCAACACTTGATGAGGAAGAGGCTGATAATGTGAAGGGATTATAGATTTATGCGTAGTCCATAAAGAAACAATATTGCTGATTAAATATCAGAAAGGAGGTGGCAAAATAGATTGGAACACAGAGTTCAGAGGAGAAGGGCAGGGACTGAACCTAATGGAAAGGGACACCAGGATGAAGACATCTGGCAGTTGGGGAGTCATGAATAAGGAAAGGTTGGTTAGGCAACTGGGGAACCAAGACAGCATGAGATGCCAGAGACTTGTGCTAAGTCATAGAAAAGGATGGAATGTTCCACAGTATCAAAAACAATACGGAGGTCAAGAAGGATGAGAAGAAAAATCCAAGGTCACATGAGAAAAGAGCATTAACCACATACAAAGGGATAGTTTCAGGACTCTGTCAATGGCTGAAACCAGACTAGAAAAGTATCAGAGGTTGTTTTACATAATTAAAAAAAATATACTAGTCTAACGCCACATAGACATAGATACATATATATACACCAAGAGGAGCCCATTAATGGCAGTCATGTGGGAGTTAAATCCTCATGCACTAGGCTAACAATGTAATGAAAGATATTAAAATGATCAATTATGGAACTTCCTCAGTGACAGATATGAAGAGAGAAATCCTCTGCTATACTGGACCTTCCTCAAAGAAACTTTTTTACTCCCATGAAAACAGAACTGTAAATATGCAGCTGTGGCAGATGTTAGTATATGAATATTTAAATATCCAAAGGCTTAGTGGACATTCTGGTCTACCCCACTAGGCATGTTAATATTTGACTAGATTAATCAAAGCACTGGGTTCATGAAACAATAATAAGCTGCCCCCTTACTTCCTTAGTCCAAGATGCAGTTCACATCCCAAAGAACCTACCTACCTTCAATGCGCTCGGTATCAAAGAATGTGACTCTGAAGCCTGTTAAAGTGAAGCACCAAACACTTTTGAATCCCCCAGCATTAGAAGTTTGGTTGAAACAAATTTTGAAAGTCTCTTTTAATAGGTTAAGAATAATTTGAGATTGATAAACAGTAACTCTGATCTGGGGTTGGTCCAAAAATAATAGGACAATTGTCCTGTCAAATAATGTCAAAAATAGTCAAATCTCATAAATTTAGTAGAACAGTAACAAAAGAGTACCCTTAGGGTATGTCTACACTGGCAGAGTTATAGTGCCGGCAGTTACAGCGCTGCTCAGAGAGCGCTGAAGGGACACTGCTGTTGTGTGTTCACACTGTCACCTGCCTGTACAATAGTGTGTTCACACTTGCAGCGGTATTTGGGGTGGTGCACTCTGGGAAGCTATCCCACAGAACATCTCTTCCTCTTCTGCTGCTAAGAGTTGTGGGAAGACGAAGGGGGTCGTGGGGCATCCTGCGTCCTGTCCCAATGCCCCGTGATGCATTGCTTCGCATTCCAGCAATCCTTTTGCTTCCATCCACATTTGGTGCCATCTTTCAACTGTTTGTGTACTGCGCGCTCTGCCTCTTCGGCCTGCAGGAATGGATCCTGCACTGTTGACCAGTATGCTGCTCGCTCTGACCAACACGTCACGAGTGGCAGTGGAGTTATTCCTTAAACTACAAAGGCAAGAGGAGTGAGACATAGCTACTATGTGTGGTGAGATCAAAGACACAAGATCACTTGTGGCATTCACGGAGGTGCTGATCACAGTGGAACGCCGCTTTTGGGCTTGGGAAACAAGCACTGAGTGGTGGAATCACATCATGATGCATGTCTGGGATGACGAGCAGTGGCTGCAGAACTTTTGGATGAGGAAAACCACATTCATGGGACTGTGTGATGGGCTTGCCCCAGCCTTGCGGCGCAAGGACACGAGAATGAAAGCTGCCCTGTCATTGGAGAAGCATGTGGCGACTGCACTGTGGAAGCTGGCTACTCCAGACTGCTACCCATTGGTCGCTAACCAGTTCGGAGTGGGAAAGTCGACCACTGGACTTGTGTTGATGGAAGTGTGCAGGGCCATTGATCACATCCTGCTCCGAAAAACCGTGACTCTGGGCAACGTGAATGACATTGTGGATGGCTTTGCACAAATGGGCTTCCCTAACTGCGGAGGGACGATAGATGGCACGCATATTCCAATTCTGGCACCAGACCACCTAGCCACCAAGTACATTAATTGGAAGGGGTATTTCTCCATGGTTCTCCAGGCGCTTGTGGATCGCAGTGGGCGTTTCATGAACATTAACGTAGGCTGGTCCGGAAAGGTGCATGACGCAAGCATCCTTCGGAACACTGGCCTGTTAAGGAAGCTGCAAGCAGGGACTTTCTTCCTGGACCAGAAGATCACCGTAGGGGAAGTCGAAATGCCCATTGTGATCCTGGGAGACCCCACCTACCCCTTTATGCAGTGGCTTATGAAGCAATACACGGGGCAACTTGACAGCAGCAAGGAGCGGTTCAACAACAGGCTGAGCAAGTGCAGAATGGCTGTTGTGTGTGTGCTTTTGGCCATTTAAAGGCCCGCTGGTGCTGCCTATA
Source organism: Terrapene triunguis (assembly GCF_002925995.2). Classification (NCBI taxonomy): domain Eukaryota; kingdom Metazoa; phylum Chordata; order Testudines; family Emydidae; genus Terrapene; species Terrapene triunguis. The sequence goes on along the minus strand of NW_020664393.1, from coordinate 68,615,455 downwards.
TGGGAGGCTGGACCTGGCCAATGACAAACGCTCCATAATATTTGTGAAGGGAAGGGTAAAAGCTTCACTCAGGGCTGGACCGCTGAGGTTCAGTGCCTGGAAGCTGAATTTGAACAGCCAGAGACTAGGACTATTAGAGGGCCGAAGGACAGGGCCATAAGGATCAGGGATGCCTTGAGGCAGCAATTTGAAGCTGAAAGCCACTAATATTTGTTGCTATGTGCGGGAGTGCAGTGCTTGTAATCCTAGGAAGCGACTGTGATTGGTGCAGATGATGCACTATCACGGTTTAAGAAAATTGCCTGTTGCTTTGCAGGGCTCTGTTTGCTTTCAATTAGTGGAATAAAGATTGCTTTCAAACCAAAACAATTCTTTTATTAAAAAACAACAACCGGAGGAGAGAGAAACAAAAAATCACATTAGCACTGAGGGGGATGAGGGAAGGAAGGATCCTAGGAGGAGATGGGGTCCCGGGACAGTTAAAGATTTGTGTATGTCCAGGTATCATATCCAACCTTCTCCTTTGGAATACAATGCAGTGGGTACTGTACTTCAGCAGGGCTAAACTACGGAGGGACAGGTGTTGAGTACAGTGGGTACTGGGAGTCCGCAGGGCTGGACTGTGATGGGGCAGGAGTGGAATGCAGCGGGTATAGACTGGAGCCAGGACCTTGATAAGAGTGTGTTGGCAGTGTCTGGGGGGCGCATGGGAAAGAGTTTTGTGACAGTGGCTGAGGGGAGGGCGGGCGCAGAGTTGATCGGTTTGCAGTGCTAGTAATGCTTGGAGCGTGTCCGCTTGGTGCTCCATAACGTTTAAGAGCCGCTCTGTGGCTTCATTCTGGCACGCCACATTCTCCTTTCGGTCCCGCTTCTCGCTGTCCCACCACTCCTTCAATTCTTGTTTTTCAGCCACAGAGTGCAGCATGACATCACGCAGAAAGTCCTCTTTAGTTCTTCGTGGCCGTTTTCTAATTCTGCGCAGCTGTTCAGCCGGTGATAACAAAGAGGGAGGCTGGGCTCCCAAGGTCATATTTGTGAAACCAAAATGCAAATTTTACAGAAGCAGTATTGTTTGCAACACACAGACCACTGATTTAAAACACAGCCAGTATTCACATACCTGTCACTAACTGGCTGACCGCAGGCAAGCACACATGAGCCACAAGACCCCCAAAATCATGAGTAACCGCAGGGGCGAGGGAGATCAGTGTTCCAGGACCGTACTGTACACTGGGCACAGTGAGGTGAGCCAGTACTGTAGGGGGGGCCTTATAATCATTCCTGTCCCCACATTTTCCATAGGCTGTGTTCATTATGGAAGATATCTCGCTGCTGAGGGTGAGCAGGGAATCAAGGGAGGGTCTTCTCCCAAGACTGCGGCTTCCGCCCTGACCTCTATGCAGCTCGCCTGTGTGCAGCAATGGTCCCCTACCAGTGACGGCAGAGTGGCGTGAGAAAGTTACCCTTAATAGGGCAAGAAACAAAGCAGATCTGCCAAAGAACCTAATGCAGCGGATTGCCCAATATCACCATGAGAGTTTCCTGGAGATTTATGAGGCAGATTCCCGTGAAGTGAGAGAGTCAATCAACACCCTGTTCCGACACTCAGACTTGGAATTTGGTGGTATGCGAATCATACAGACACAAGCCTGCTTTCTGCAACCCTCCTGCCCCCAACAACTCACTTCAGCAATTCCTGAAATCAAAGCCACTACCAGGGGCCTCCTCTCCTGTTTGTGCTCCGCCAAGCTCCAACAGCTGTGACTGGCTAGCCTCCTCCAGGGTAGAGAAGAGCTCCTGGCTGCATGTATCTCTGACCTCCGAGTTGTCCTCTGTCTCTGGGTCCTCCTCCCACTCCACATCCTCATCCAAGATTTCCTCCTCCTCGCTCGGTCCACTCTCGACTGAAGTATCCACAGTGGCCTTCGCAATGGAGATGGGGTCGCCACCAGGTATCGTGTCCAGCTCTTTGTAGAACTGGCAACTCATGGGCGCAGCACCGGAGCGGCGGTTTGCCTCCCGCGCCTTGTGGTAGGCGTTCCACAGCTCCTTCACTTTGACCCTGCACTGCAGTGTGTCCCAGTCATGGCCCCTTTCTGTCATGCATCATGAAATCTGTCCATAGGTATCATAATTCCTACAGCTGGAGTGCAGTGGGGACTGGACAGCCTCCTCTCCCCAAATGCTGATGAGGTCCAGCAGCTTGGCATTGCTCCAAGCGGGGAATCACCTGGTGCGTGGTGCAGACATGGGCACCTGGAAAGATGCGCTGAAACCACTGCACGCATCACCAAGCAAACAGGAAGGGGACTTTCAAAATTTGCAAGAAATTTAAGGGGTGGGGTTGATGGTTGGTCACCTGAAGGCAGGGCAGTAGAGTTCAAACCGATGACACGAGAGGCGAGAACAGGCATTGTGGGACACCTCTTGGAGGCCAATCGCAGCGCTGTAATCGACCAGGATGTCTACACTGGCACCGCGGCACGTAGCCCTGGTGCAGAAAGCTGTACGCCTCTCTTTGGGGTGGTTTCATTACAGCGCTGCAACTGCACAGTTTTTGCGTACTAAGTGGCTTGGCAGTGTGTGCACCTCGGGAGCTCCAGCACAGAAAGCTGCTTTACTGCACAGAAACTTGCCAGTGTAGACAAGGCCTAAGACTTTATGGTCTCCATTAGGCTAATCTTAGATATTTATACCTAATTAACAAAAAACAAGTTACTTAACTGAGTTAGTTTAACTCAGAAAAATGCAAAACAGAATAAAATAAAGTTCTAACAAATGAAATAATAAGAATAATTATTGCCTTTTAGCAATGTTAGATTAAGATTTAAAAGTGAATATTATTCAAGACTGGACAGTTATAAAGGAAAAGAAAAAGGAAATTAAACAGAAATAAAACAAACATCATAACTATAAAAGAAAAAGTCATTTTTAAATGGACTTATGCTAGGGAGGCAGCAGGCCAACTCTCCAAGCAGCTTAATGGTTGTGCATCTTTCCTTTTTGTGGTGGGAGAGGAGGTTTAATGACTGTGGACCCTCCTTTCCCTCCCCAACTCCCTTCTTAGTTAATTCTGTATGTTTGTCTACTAAGTTAAGCTTGTAAGGTCTTCGCAGCAGGGACTGTGTCTTTTAACTTCTTTAATGTGCTTTGTAAACTGCCTTGTACAAATAACGATGCACATATATTCATATAATATTTGTTCTAGAAGATTCCAGGCATGCAAGATGCTCAACTTTGAATTGGGTCACCTTTTTCCCAACAAGTGGCATTATCATTTAGTAAAATGAGTGATCAAGACATTCCTAGGCTTGCTAACTGAAGGAACCATGGTGCAGTCTGCTTACATCGGGGCATTCTTTTTGGAATATTTGACAATATTTGAACTTTTCAAATAAGATGCAATCAACTGACTGATCAATTGACATTATTTGACTGGTCAACTGACTGGCTTTCAAAGTCTAATCTGAATTGCAACATTTTTGGGGGTGGGGAGAAGGTGGAAATGAATTACGCTTTGGAGACTGTTTACTGCATGTACTGTGATTATTTATTGCATGAGGAGCTTTTAAAACAAGTCAGTTCATTTTAACCATGTTTTAAAACCAAGACTATACTCTTCAAATGGCTTTTCTTGCCATAAAGACAAATAAAGTAGAATGGTTTAGTGTGCATTTTTTTCAAACAGAAAATAGCAATTTTGACTCCTCTATTACCAGTTTCATAAGGAGAAATTACTTATTCATCAGAAATTGTATTTAATCTTAGTTCTCTATCTTCCTTTTTGAAATGTTAAAAATGTTAACAGATTTACAAAAAGGGAAGGAAGTTTACATACTTTTTTTTTTTAATTTTAAATTAAATTTTTTTTAAATTAATGGAGAGATCCTATCTCCTAGAACTGGAAGGGACCTTGAAAGGTCATTGAATCCAGCCCCCTGCCTTTGCTAGCAGGACCAAGTACTGATTTTGCCCCAATCCCTAAGTGGCCCCCTCAAGGATTGAACTCATAACCCCAGGTTTAAGCAGGTAAATGCTCAAACCACTGAGCTATCCCTCCCCCCTCTTTTAAAGAGCCTAAAAGCTTTCCTAATTTTTATTAAACATCTTAAAGAAAACAGAACCTTTACCATCCTCCTCTCTGCCCTGCTGGAAAAAGACACATTATCTTAAAGCTGTAACTAACTCAAGAAACAAACTGAAGAAAGAGAACTGCCCCAATATTTCCAGAGAGAGACTGAAAGAATCACGAAGGAGTCAACTGCTTGGTATTCCAAGGTGGAACCTAAGAAATCAGCATTCGCCAAAGGATTTCATGCAATTTTAAAAGTTATTTATTTATTAAATTTATTATAATCTGTCCTTCTCCTTCTGGAAAATATCCTTTGTCACCTACTACATTTCAAGCCTATTTTGTCTGGACTTAAATGGAAGGGCTGGGAGTGGGGAGGGGAATTTCTGTAGTTAAGCACTGTTTTGTTAATAATTCTTTCAGAAATCCCTATAAAGGTATTTAAGAACTGCTTTAACCAAGAACTTATCAAAAATATTCATCTGTAGTTAGAAGAGCATCTAACAAACAAACAAACAAACAAACAAACAAATCAATTAACCAACCCTTCTGTTCACTGTCAAGGCTCATACTGCTTGGATTTCAGATCTTGACTCCGAAGATATTAAAAAATCCTGGGCCTGGTTTACCATTTTGTTCCTCCAGTTTTATTGGAGTTACACCAAAGTAAATCTATATTAACACAGTGGTGAATCAAGGCTATTTTCCCATGTGACTAGGATTCTAGACAAAAAAAGCCTCTGCTTAAGTTAAAATCCCTTTTTCTCTGCCCCTAACTGGGAATCAAACGTGAGAATCACACAAGAACAATGCACTGATTGTTAATACTCAAGTATTAAAAATATCCGGCCAGCAAGTCAATATTTATATAGTAATGAGATTTCCAGCTGTCATAAGGAGTATCTGAAGAACAAGTGAGGTTTTTTTGTACAATCATCCCGCAGATGTCAAGCCATGTTGGAATGTATTTGTCTAAGAAGTATTTAAGAAAAAAATCTGAGAAGGCTGCCTTCCACCTCATTCTTGAACCAAATTTGGAAGTGCTTGTACAGCTTTGTGATTTGTCATCTTAGATAGCTACTTCAATTCACTAAGCAGTTAGAATTAAAGTGGTGGACAGAGTTATTTTTCACATTAACTGGAAGTCTGACATCTAGAGCTGTTAACTTGTACAACATGATCATGTTCCTTTGGGTTAATAGTGACAATACCTTTGCCCCGAGGCAAGCTAATGGCATTTCTAAAACATTTGAGCTGGTAGCTTGATTCAGCCAAAACTTCATGTTCTGTTTTTCATCTCTTCTGTCGTTCATGATAATCTGATGAAAGGTTATATTAATCTAGCTCTCTTCCCTTGAAAAGGTCAATTTTGAAACATAGGACTTGCCACACTGGTTTAAACCAATTGTCCACTTACTGTATCATATTTCTGATGGTGGCTACTACCAGATATGTCAGAGGAAAGTGCAAAAAACCCTGAGGGAGTCAGTTATGGAATAACCCACTCATAAAAAAACAGCTAATTTTTATCTATTCTTTAGATGTAGAATCCAGGTGTTAGAATGGGAAAAAATGATCGTAATCACTAGCTCTGCCCACAACCCAAGTTCTGCTGACAACATTTTGAGGGGCTGTGGGTGGGGTTGCCAAGTTTGTAATATTTAAAAACCGGACACTACAGCAGGAGTGCCAGAACCTCCTCTGCACTCCCTTTTCCCCCCTGAGGCCCCACCCCTTCCCCGCTCCTTCCCCCCAAAACCCCGCCCCCGCATTCAGTCTTCGTCCTCCTTCCCCCATCGCTCAATGCACAGTCAACCTGTGGAACTCATTGCCAGGGGATGTTGTGAAGGCCAAAACTATAACTGGGTTAAAAAAAGAGCTAGATAAGTTCATGGAGGATAGATCCATCAATGGCTATTAGCCAAGATGGTCAGGGATACAACCCCATGCTCTGGGTGTCCCAAAACCTCTGCCAGAAGCTGGGACAGGATGACAGGGGATGGATCACTCGATAAATTTCCCTGTTCTGTTCATTCTCTCTGAAGTATCTGGAACTGGCCACTGTTGGAAGACAAAATACTGGGATAGACGGACTGTTGATCTGACCCAGTATGGCCATTGTTATGTTCTCTAACCTAAGTTCTGCCCACTTGTGGTTCCAAAACTAGATGCCACTCATAGGAGTTATGTAGCTTTTCATATGGTCATTCTTCTTCTTTCTTGTGTGCTTTGATCAGCAATGGACATTTCAAAAAATAATGAATAAGCTTCAGAGTTAACATTCCATTGAGATACCCAGGTTATAAGGATGTGTACTGTTCCTTTAAATCAGGGCCGGCTCCAGGTTTTCTGCCGCCCCAAGCGGTGGGAAAAAAAAAAGCCGATCGGCGGCAGCTCAAGCGCGTCGCTCCATTCTTCGGCGGCAGTTTGGTGGCCGGTCCTTCACTCCCTCTCTTCCTCTGCGGCGGCACTTCGGCAGCAGCTCAAAGAGGAAGAGCGGGACTGAGGGACCCGCCGACCCTTTTTATTGGCTGCCCCAAGCACCTGCTTCCTTAGCTGGTGCCTGGAGCCGGCCCTGCTTTAAATAGGTATCAGCAAGTCAGCAATCAGAGTCTGGGAAGGATACTAGCCAGAGATCTAAAGTGAAGCAGAGAGAGGGACAGAGATAGAGTAGCTGTAGGGATAGTACCATTTTTCTTATTCTGATCAAGTTTCTAATTCAGTGTTAGATAGGAATGACCTTTTCTGTGAATTTTTACCATTGTTACATGATGTCAGAAGCTAACTCAACTTGAATCAGCATAAGTGAAAGGAAAGGGAAATGCCAAAGTTCACGAGGAAGAGGAGGAGGAGAATGTGAGGCAGGCAAGCGGAGGATCCATTCTCCCCAAAAGCCAAGAACAGTTTTTAACTCAGGAGCCCATCCCTTCACAGAACCAGCTGGTGGTGGAGCGTGATGCTGGGGAAGGCACGTCTGGTGAGTACACATTTCCAATCAAATTGTAGGGGTTACATGCTATTATTTTTTATATTTAATCTGAACAAAAAAGTAGGTGAAGTGGGTATCAGTGGTCACCAAGGGTGCTCTCTGAAAAAGACTGTTTATTTGCCCGAGATGGCCTGGGAATCCTCCATGGAGATCTCTAGGAAGCTTTCATGGCAGAAAGGTTTCTGGGAAGGGCTGCCTCATTTCATCCACCACAGTAGGACACTTTCCCGCACCATTCCAGTATTAATTCTGCTGGCATCATTGCAGCATACAGCATTGCAGCGAAAGGGCCAGGTCTGTACCTAGACGCTTGCAACATCTGCTCCCTTGCTGCCTCTGTTACCCTCAAGAGAGTGATATTGCATAGAATCACCTAGGGGAAACGGGGGGAAGATTTCAATGCTAGCCCTTAAACCGCAAACAATTCAACAAGTAATCTACCTTGTTAGCACTGACCCCCCTACTTGGTAAGGCAACTCCCATCTTTTCATGTGCTATAATATATATTCTGCTTACTGTATTTTTCACTCCATGCATCTGATAAAGTGGGTTTTAGCCATCAAAAGCTTATGACCAAATAAATTTGTTAGTCTCTAAGGTGCCACAAGGACTCCTCGTTGTTTTTGCTGATACAGACTAACATGGCTACCACTCTGAAACAAAACACTGACTCCCTGCCCCAGTGACACAAGCTGAGAGAAGCACCTCTCTGCAGAACTCACATTCCACACTAATCTGAGCAGTTAATCTGACCCCCCAACCTCGCCATGAACATCATTAGAAGAAAGCTCCCCACAGATCAGGACACAACAACTCGAAGTGGCACCAGACCCTGCCAGAACAACAGATGCAAAACCTAACGGACATCTCTCCACTGCTAAAATGACCAATATACCCCACAACACACCTTTCAAGATCCAGGGTTCCTATGCATGCCTATCACAACATGTGGTGTACCTCATTCAGTGCAGCAAATGCCCCAGCAACAACTATGTGGGTGAAACCAGACAATCACTATGCTCTCGAATGAACTCACACAGAAAAATGTTAAAGACAAAAACACCATATCACCCATGGGTGAACACTTTTCACAAAGTGATCACTCCATATCTGACCACTTAGTCCTGGTCTTCAAAGGATACCTGAACAATACCTTCAAAAGATGAGCCTGGGAGCTTAAATTCATAACTCTGCCGGACACTAAAAACCATGGACATAACAAACATTGATTTTATGGCTCATTACAACAATTTGTATACACACCCTACAGCCAGCTACCTCTTAGTTCTGCCCTTCATTTCTAGATGGTCTCCTACAGCATGTGTGTACCCCTTATGTGTATCAATTTGGCCCACCTTGTATTTAGTTTGGACACTCTGGTTACCTTCTCCAAACCTGAGGAAGAGCTCTGTGATGCTCAAAAGCTTGTCCTTTCCACCAACAGAAGTTGGTCCAATAAAAGATATTACCTCACCTACCTTGTCTCTCTCCTTTGTTGGCAGCATTCGCATGGTAAACAAATGTCTCTCTCTCTCTGACCTGGAACATGGCGTGCTCTCTCTAAATGAATTTTATGATAAAAGTGATGTGGTTCGGTTTTCCTTAGAAACTAAGCACATGCCATTTTAACATCTACAGCTTCAGCCAGCCTACGGCTTAGTATTCCAGCTCTACCCAGCAACCTGAATCTCTCCGTTGACAATGAAATGTTTAGTTGCTCCACTGGCAGAATTTAATGTTACTCCTCACCTCCCCAGCAACAGCAGCAACAGGCATTTGAACACACACACACACACACACACACACACACACAATGAGTGTGTATGGAAACTACATGGAATTAAATTTAATTAAATCTAAGCCCCGACAATGTTTATATAACAGGACTCTATGTGTAGCCTACAAGGGGCTGAATGGACCTGTCATTTAAATTATAGTGCACAATAGCTAAATGCCAATCTCAAAGTAGGTCGTTTCAATCTTACTGATCCTGTATTAAAAGTTACTATGAAGCAGAAGTTTAGAATTCCATCACAGTTTGAAAATGGCCTCCTCAAAGTTCACACACAATAAAAACACTCAATGTCTCTATCAGAAGATTTAAAGCTATTTATGTCTCTTTGTTCTCATGAAACCTAGACTATACAGTATTTATCCAAGATAGCTGTAGAGAAAACAAAGCAAAACCTTGATGTTAACCTCTTAAGTTAGGTGTCAATGTTTCAGAGGAAACTCTGTATGATCTGAAGGCGCACAAAGCGACTATTCTTATAGCAAGAATAGTGAGAAATCTCTTAATGGTAAAATGCCACCTCAGTAGTATGAATCAAAGCAAAAAAATAAATTAATTAAATGTAAAATATATTATCAAACTTTAGTTCAATGAACATTGCTTTTCAAATTATTTTTTAAATAATAATGTTAATATTTAGCATTTATGTGTAGAGCTTTTCATCTTCAATGTCCTTTAACAAGGAAACAGTTTATTCTCTCAGCTAGTGTTATACGAAATGCTGAAGTACTTAATGCTTTTTTTTGCCTTGGTCTTCACAGACAAGGTCAGCTCCCAGACTGCTGCACTGGGCAACACAGTATGGGGAGGAGGTGAGCAGCCCTCAGTGGTGAAAGAACAGGTTAAGGACTATTTAGAAAAGCTGGACGTGCACAAGTCCTTGGGTCCAGATCTAATGCATCCAAGGGTGCTGAGGGAGTTGGCTGGTGTGATTGCAGAGCCATTGGCCATTATCTTTGAAAATTCGTGGCAATCGGGGGAGGTCCTGGATGATTGGAAAAAGGCAAATATAGTGCCTATATTTAAAAAAGGGAAGAAAGAGAACCCAGGGAACTACAGACCGGTGAGCCTCACTTCAGTCCCCGGCAAAATCATGGAGCAGGTCCTCAAGGAATCCATTCTGAAGCATTTGGAGGAGAGGAAGGTGATCAGGAACAGTCAACATGGATTCACCAAGGGCAAGTCATGCCTGATCAACCTGATTGCCTTCTATGATGAGATAACTGGCTCTGTGGATATGGGGAAAGCGGTGGATGTGATATATGTTGACTTTAGCAAAGCTTTTGATACTGTCTCCCACAGTATTCTTGCCAGCAAGTTAAACAAGTATGGTTTGGATGAATGGACTATAAGGTGGATAGAAAGCTGGCTAGATTGTTGGGCTCAACGAGTAATGATCAATGGCTCGATGTCTAGTTGGCAGCCAGTATCAAGCAGAGTGCCCCAGGGGTTGGTCCTGGGCTCGATTTTGTTCAACATCTTTATTAATAATCTGGATGATGGGATAAATTGCACCCTCAGCAAGTTCGCAGATGACATTAAGCTGGGGGGAGAAGTAGATACGCTGGAGGGTAGGGATAGAGTCCAGAGTGACCTAGACAAATTGGAGGATTGGGCCAAAAGAAATCTGATGAGGTTCAACAAGGATAAGTGCAGAGTTCTGCACTTAGGAAGGAAGAATCCCATGCACCGCTACAGGCTGGGGACTGACTGTCTAAGCAGCAGTTCTGCAGAAAAGGACCTGGGGATTACAGTGGATGAGAAGCTGGATATGAGTCAGCAGTGTGCCCTTGTTGCCAAGAAGGCCAATGGCATATCTGGCTGTATTAGTAGGAGCATTGCCAGCAGATTGAGGCAAGTGATTATTCCCCTCTATTGGCACTGGTGAGGCCACACCTGAAGTATTGCATCCAGTTTTGGTCCCCCCACTACAGAAGGGATGTGGACAAATTGGAGAGAGTACAGTGGAGGGCAACAAAAATGATTAGGGGGTTGGGGCACATGACTTACGAGGAGAAGCTAAGGAAACTGGAGTTATTTAGTCTTCAGAAGAGAAGAGTGAGGGGGGATTTGATAGCAGCCTTCAACTACCTGAAGGGGGGTTTCAAAGAGGATGGAGCTAGGCTGTTCTCAGTGGTGGCAGATGACAGAACAAGAAGCAATGGTCTCAAGTTGCAGTGGGGGAGGTCTAGGTTGGATATTAGGAAACACTATTTCACTAGAAGGGTGGTGAAGCACTGGAATGGGTTACCTAGAGAGGTGGTGGAATCTCCTTCCTTAGAGGTTTTTAAGGCCCAGCTTGACAAAGCCCTGGCTGGGATGATTTAGCTGGTGTTGGTCCTGCTTTGAGCAGGGGATTGGACTAGATGACCTCCTGAGGTCTCTTTCAACCCTATTATTATATGATTCTATGAAAGTGGCAAATATTTTTATTCGTTTATTTTTTTTAAATTGTTCTGAGCTGTATCTTTCTTTAAGTGGCATTTCCTCTAAAAAAATCAAAATGGCAAAATTGTAGGTGGTGTTTAATATAAAAGCTGAAAAACAAAAGAAAATTTTCAATATTTTTAGCTTGTTTGAAAATTGCACCCTTTTGAATTAAAATAGGCTAATAATGGTAGATTCTATATTTTTTGTATGAAACTGGACCAATTTCAACCCCCCATAAAATCTTAAAATGCTCCCATTTTCAAATTTCTTTGAGTATTTCACACAGCCTTACTTACAAGACACCTATGAGTTAAGGAAGTAGTGTTATTGCCATTTTATGCATTAGAAAACAGGCAAAGAGAAATAGAGGCCATTATTGTCAAACTTGTGTGCTTAAAGTAAATCCAGTCTCTGGATCATAATCTATAGTAAATTCATACTTTGGCACAAAAATATGTGGTCTGATACCCTATAGCCCAGGGGTGAGCAAACCTTTTGGGCCGAGGACCACATCTGGGTGGGGACATTGTATGCAGGGCTGGGGCAGAGGGTTGGAGTGCGTGAGGGGGTGCGGGGTGTGGGAGGGGGTGCGGTGTGCAGGAAGGGGCTCAGGGCAAGGGATTGGGGCAGAGGAGGGGTGTGGGGCGTATGAGGGGGCTCAGAGAAGGGGGTTGGGGTACAGGAGGGGTGCGGGGTGTGACAGGGGGCTCAGGGCAGGAGGTTGGGGTGCAGGAGGAGTGAGGGGTGCGGCAGGAGGCTCAGGGAAGGGGGTTGGGGGGCAGGAGGGGGCTCAGGGCAGGGAGTTGGGGTGCAGGAGTGGTACGAGGTGCAGGCAGGGGGCTTAGGGCAGGGAGTTGGGGGGTGGGGTGCAGGAGGGGTTCAGGCTCCGGCCCAGCGCCGCTTACCTAAAGTGGCTCTGGGGTGGCAGCGGTGCGCAACGGGGCCAGGGCAGGCTCCTTGCATGCCTGCCCTGTCCCCGGCCCCGCGCCACTTCAGGAAGCGCTGCGGCCCCTGGGGGAGGGGGGGCAGAGGGCTCTGCGTGCGCTGCCCTTGTCGCGCCTCCAGGTACCTCCCCCAAAGCTCCCATTGGCGGCGGTTCCCCGTTCCCAGCCAATGAGAGCTGCAGGGGGCGGTGCCTGGAGGCAAGGGCAACGGACGGAGCCCTCTGCCTCCCCGCCCGGGTCTGCAGGGTCATGGTGCCGGCCACTTCTGAGAGCAGCGCGGGGCCTGCGGCACCATGGGGAGCAATCCTGCGGGCTGGATCCAAAGCCCTGAGGGGCCGGATCTGGCCCGCAGACCGTAGTTTGCCCACCCCTGCTATAGCCTCATTAGGAATAGAAGTTGTGGATTCTTAGTACCTCTGAAATTTAGGTTACTTTTTAGGTAACTTAACTTTAGGCTCTCCAATTTGAAATCATGAGAGCAAAGCCGCAGAAATAACCAGTGTCAGAGCCAGGAACAAAATTCAGGAGTTCCTGGCTCTCAGTCCAGTGTTCAGAGTACTAAATTGTGACTCTCCTGATCAGGACAACAAAACAACCTTTTATTGGTCTAGTCTGCTGCAAACATCACACCACACGGGGAAGCAGAAGCCTCACATAGACAAGGAAGCAGAAGAAGGTAGGAGGCTTTAAAAGATCTTGCTGTGCTTGCTGTGAAAGGAGACTAGTGTCTAGGCTATGGCATCTGGTCAGGACATACAGGTAGAGATAATTAGCAAATTGTTGCACCTTGTTCTGTTAGATGAACCATCATAGCATACAGCTGACACTGAGGGCTCTTCCACAGATAGATTTACAATGACAATATGCTCTCAACATCCAGGAGATGTTGCTAATCTGGGTTGAGGGTTTGGGTGTTTTTTTTTTTAATTGACTAATCACAAATCAGGCAAATTTGAAACATATTTTTGGTTTGCCTGATGATAAACTGAAAATTGGGTGATGATAAACTGAAAACTGCATCACTCTTCTATGCTCCTGGTACGGCAACACTCCATGTCTGGGGCTGTCAAATTTTAAATAAAGAATGTTCAGCTGAAATACGCCTCATTCTTTGTGGGAGAATTTAATATTTGAATCTTTTAACTGTTCTTCTCATGGGCACATACGACCTGAAAGAATTACAGTGCTGTGCCACAGTGCGATGGGGTCACTGAGACAGAGCATTACCCGCACTGTGAACTGTGAATTTGAGCTAAAAGTGCCAGGAAATCAAATACCGTGATGCAGGACAAATGACATTTCTGAAGACAACAAATACGCTGTTCTCTGACTCTACATTTAAATCCTGTACCAGCATGAAGCAAAGGGTGACAACATACGGTGAGAAATGTAGGAAATGATAAAGGGGTAAGGATGTTAATAGCTCTGACAAATTAAGACAGTCTGGAGATAAAGACAACTTCAGTTTCCCCCCCGCCGCAACTAACTCGGTTCCTTTACTAGCAATTCCATGTAGGAATTTTGGTGCTTACCAGAATTTTTCTTTCTTCAAGCAGTAAACTCCACAGGTCCTATGATGGGCCTTCAGCATGCTTCTAGCTCTGGAGGTTGAAATCTGACCCGTCATTGATAAATGTAACTATAAATATGCCTAGTGCTGAGCAATGAGAAGGATGGTGATATTGTTGAGTGTGACAGAAGGGAAATGGGAAAACTATGGGAGGAAGGATCAGAACTTTGGTTTTGGCCATGTTGCATTTAAGCCAATAATAAGACATCTGAGAGGATATGTCAGAGACAGAGACGTGGGCAGGGCATCCAAGAGGACATGTCAGAGAGACAGGGAAGTATCCAAGGGGTTGCTTAGAGAGTTTTTGATGTCTGGCTGAAGTGATATATTCTTCCCTCTGGATATTTCCAGTACACTGAGTACAGCTGATACTTTAAACTGAGTGTCTTTAAATCCAGAGTGAGGCAGTCCTGAGGTAATGTTAGCATGCAATATATTTTTCTGCTCTTGATATATTGCTGCTACTAGTTCGCCAGTTTTTAAACTTTAGCCAACTTAAACCGCTTTGTTGGTGGACTTTTCTCTAGCAGCCAAAAAAGTAAAGATTTACTTGCCTCTTCTTAGATGGTTTCCTTTTACATTTTAGACAATCAGCTTTGCCAGAGTTGAGCTGTGTGATGGGATGCTAGTTAAACAGGTCCTTTCTAAATGTCAGGAACAGGGGCAGTTCTGTTAGACTGACTAGGCCCGATAATCACAGTCTCTGCACTTATCATTATTTATATTATGGTAACACCTAGACGCTGCAATAAGAATCTGGGCCCCATTGTGCCAGGCACTTTATAAAAATATATAAGCAATGTATTGCAGCAAATATAATGCTGTCCAAATCAACAGCTCTCTCCTCTTCCTGACTTTCTGTATTGTCTGGAGCAGAAGCAGGAGCAGCATACATGAGAATATAAGAATAGTCATACTGCGTAAGACCAGTGGTCCATCTAGTCCAGAGTCTTCCAATAGTGGCTGGTGCCAGATGCTTCAGAGGGAAAGAACAGGGCACTCATTGAGTGATTCATCTCATGTCGTCCAGTTGTAGCACTTGACAATCAGAGGCTTAGGGACACCCACAGCATGGGGTTGCATTCCTGACCATTTTAGCTAATAGCTAGTCATAGACTTATTCTCCATGAACTTGTCTAATTCTTTTTTGACCCCTGCTATAATTCTGGCCTTCACAACATCCCCTGGCAATGGGTTCCACAGGTTGACTTGTGTTATGTGAAGAAGTACTTTTATTTTGGTTTATTTTAAACCTGCTGCCAATTAATTTTATTGGTTGCCCCCTAGTTCTTGTGTTATGTGAAAGGGTAAATAACACTTCCCTATTCACTATCACCACACTATTTATGATTTTATAGCTCTCTATCATATCCCCTCCTTAGTCGTCTCTTTTCCAAGCCGAACAGTTCCAGTCTTTTTAGCCTCTCCTCATATGGAAGCTGGCCCATACCCCTAATAATTTTTGTTGCCCTTCTCTGTACTTTTTCCAATTCTAATGTATCTTTTTTGAGATGGGGCAACCAGAACTGCATGCAGTATTCAAGGTATGGGCGTACCATGGATTTATATAGTGGCATTATGAGATTTACTGTCTTATTATCTATCCCTTTCCTAATGGTTTCTAGTATTCTGCTAGCTTTTTAGACTGCTGCTGCATATTGAGCAGATGTTTACATAGATCTATCCACAATGACCCCCAGATCTCTTTCTTGAGTGGTAACAGCATTTTGTATTTATGGCTGGGATGTATAACAGAAAGTCATACAGCAGGTACTTTGGCCAGGAATGGGATAGCACTTTTGTGGATACCGATCCCTAATCTCGTCACCTGGCAAAAACAGTTGATATGTTATTGTGCCTACAAACAAAGAGACCAGTTCCTTGCTTGTCAGTGTTCTAGCTGTGTACTGTCTACATCTCTGGAAGTAGGGTCAATTATTCCTGGTCTATTCTTTGCCTGCTTTATCTGTTCATTTGTGCAATACACAGGCAAAAAGAGATTCTCTGTACATATGAGTATGATCTCAAGAGTGAGCAACCTGGATTCACCTTTCCCACTTACTTTTTCAGGTACATCATGATGGGTGAACTGTCTGGTATAGCTGTAAAATCTCTCTTGAGTATGGAAGGATTCTATGCCTTGGATTATTACCATTTTCAAGTATTCTTCCTATTCATCCAGGTCACCATATGTGGTTAGGATCTGTCCACTTCTGAGGAATGGAGGTTTCTCTCTTTTCATCCACTATTGATCTGACCTGGGTAATTCTGACAGGGCTTTGAACTTGGTTGGCCATGACAGTAAGGTCAGAATTTCCATCTCTTATGGAGTTTGATCCATGGTGGTTTGCATACAAGACATCGTCATCATCAAGAGACTCAGGAGGCACTGTATGGTGGATTGTGAGGAAGACTGAATCATCTGTATGACTTTCACTGACTTCCATTTTTGCTCCTGGGAGCTAAAATATCTTGTGATGAATTGTCTCTTTCTGCACCTCTGTATGAATAATTGTTTGAACAGCTGTGAGCTGGTTCTTCTCTTTATTTATCATGAAGTCCTCTACTGCATGCCAGGTGTTCACTGGGGCCACATTAATGGATGGTGGCTGAGTCAGGCCATTTAAAAAGGTGTCAATATTAACCACTTCCTGTCTGAGAGTTCTAGTAGAATCACCAGGATCTACATCAACACGTACAGACTGTTCTAGATTTCAGTTTGACAAATAGGGAGGAACTGGTTGAGAATTTGAAAGACAAAGACAACTTGGGTGAAAGTGATCATGAAATGATAGAGTTCATAATTCCAAAGAATGGTAGGAGGGAAAACCGCACAATAAATATAATGATTTTAAAAAGGCAGACTTTAGCAAACTCAGGGACTTGGTAGGTAGGATCCCATGGGAAGCAAGTCTAAGGGGAAAAATAGTTCAAGAGAGCTGGCAGTTTTTCAAAGAGACATTAAGGGCACAAGAGCAAACAATCCCATTGCATAGAAGAGATAGGAAGTATGGCAAGAGACCACCCTGGCTTAACCAGGAGATCTTCAATGGTCTAAAAATAAAAAAAGAGTCCTACAAAAAGTGGAAACTAAGTCAAATTACAAAGGATGAATATAAACAAATAACACAAGTCTGTAGGGACAAAATTAGAAAGGCCAAGGCACAAAATGAGATCAAAATAGCTAGAAATATAAACGGTAACAAGAAAATATTCTACAAATACATTAGCAGCAAGAGGAAGACCAAGGACAGGGTAGGCCCATTACTCAATGAGGGGGAGCAACAATAACAGAAAATGTAGAATGGCAGAAGTGTTAAATTACTTTTTTGTTTCAGTTTTCACCAAAAAGTTCAGTAGCGATTGGACATCTAAATTGATGAATGCCAGTTAAAATAATGAAGTAGGATCAGAGGCTAAAATAGGGAAAGAACAAGTTAAAATTTACTTAGATAAGTTAACAACAAGGAGTCTGGTGGCACCTTAAAGACGAACAGATTTATTTGGGCATAAGCTTTCATGGGTAAAAAACCACTTTTACCCACGAAAGCTTATGACCAAATAAATCTGTTCGTCTTTAAGGTGCCACCGGACTCCTTGTTGTTTTTGTGGATATAGACTAACACGTCTACCCCCTGATACTTAGACAAGTTAAATGTCTCCAAGTCACCAAGGCCTGATGGAATACTTCCTAGAATACTTAAGGAGTTGGCCAAGGAGATATCAGAGCCACTAGTGATTAATCTGTGAAAAGTCATGGAAGACAGGTGAGATTCCAGAGGAGTGGAAAAGGGCAAATATAGTGCCAATCTATAAAAAGGGGAATAAAGACAACCCGGGGAATTACAGACCAGTCAGCTTAACTTCAGTACCCAGAAAGATAATGGAGCAAATAATTAAGCAATCAATTTGCAGACACTTAGAAGATAATAAGGTGATAAGTAACAGACAGCATGGATTTGTCAAGAACAAATCATGTCAAACCAACATCATAACTTTCTTTGATGGGGTAACAAGCCTTGTGGATGGGAAGAAGGAGAAGTGGTATATCTTGATTTTAGTAAGGCTTTTCATACTGTCGCACATGATCTTCTCATAAATAAACTAGGGAAATACAACCTACATGGAAATGCAACCTAAGATGTGTGCATAAGTGGCTGGAAAACAATTCCCAGAGAATAGTTATCAGTGGTTCACAGTCAAGCTGGAAGGGCATAACAAGTGGAGTTGCGCAGGGATCAGTTCTGGGTCCAGTTCTGTTCGATATCTTCATCAATGATTTAGATAATGGCATACAGAGTACACTTATAAAGTTTGCGGACGATACCAAGCTCGGAGGAGTTGCAAGTGCTTTGGAGGATAGGATTAAAATTCAGAATGATCTAGAGAAACTGGAGAAATGGTCTGAAGTAAATAGGATGAAATTCAATAAGAACAAATGCAAACTACCCCACTCAGGAAGGAACAATCAGTTGCACACATACAAAATGGCAAATGACTGTCTAGAAAGGAGTACTGCAGAAAGGGATCTGGGAGTCATAGTGGATCGCAAGCTAAATATGAGTCAACAGTGTAACACAGTTGCAAAAAAAAGCAAACAGAATTCTGGGATGTATTAGCAGGAGTGTTGTAAGCAAGATACGAAAAGTAATTCTTCCGCTCTACTCCATGCTGATTAGGCCTCAGCTGAAATACTGTGTCCAGTTCTGGGCGCCACATTTCAGGAAAGATGTGGACAAATTAGAAAGGAGCAACAAAAATAATTAAAACATGACCTATGAGGGAAGACTGAAAAAATTGGGTTTGTTTAGTCTGGAGAAGAGAAGACTGAGAGGGGACATGATAACAGTTTTCAAGTACATAAAAGGTTGTTAAAAGGAGGAGGGAGAAAAATTGTTTTCCTTAACCTCTGAGGATAGGACAAGAAGCAATGGGCTTAAATCGCAGCAAGGGCAGTTTAAGTTGGACATTAGGAAAAAACTTCCTAACTGTCAGAGTGGTTAAGCATTGGAATAAATTGCCTAGGGAGGTTGTGTAATCTCCATCATTGGAAATTTTTAAGAGCAGGTTGGACAAACACCTGTCAGGGATGGTCTAGATAATACTTAGTCCTGCCTTGAGTGCAGGGGACTGGACTAGATGATCTCTTGAAGTCCCTCACAGTCCTATGATTCTATGGAGCTGTGATAAGGTGGATGGTAAGGATCATTATCTGAAACATGAACTATAAGCAAACTGAGTGAGCCTGCTGTGGAATGAGCAGTTAGGGATATGGCAATGTGTCTTCTTGAAGACTTGGCTTAGGAGAATTTCCCTTGCAATACAGCTCCACCCTGAACTTCAGCTTTCACATAAACTTACTCAGGCACTTCAAATCCAGAAGTGCTCTGGTCCCGCCCATTCTCTCAAGGGGTAGGAATCTCCTCTATAACCCCAGTCTGAAGGAGGTGGGATACCTTCTTTTTTGATACGTATGCATATTTCAAAGCAATGGAATAAGCTTGGAATGGAATTCATACAGGCCAGGGCTTTATAAAGCAGCGCACAAGCGACCAGCGACACAAGCGACTAGGTTCGACGGGGACAGGTGAGCAAAGCCCGCAGGTAAGTGGGGAACATGGAGACCTGGGAGATGGGTCGGAGACGAGAGGGAGTGTGGGCTATATTGGCAGAGAGAAAGGAGGGTCAGGACAAAACCGGGAGGAAAGATCAAACCAGTATCTTAGATGCCTATATACAAATGTTTTGCAGGGGCTGCTAACAGGGAGTTTCGCAAGGGAGTTGGGAAGGGGAGCAGGAAGGGAGCGCAGGTCCCTTGCCGGTTCTATCTGTTTTCCCTTTATTCCCCTTAAAACTTTAAACTTCTTGCTTAAACAACCCTTTCAGCGGACAGGGGGCTGCAGACGGGAGTTTTGACAGAGGGAGGCTTACGATGGTTAGGAAGACCCGCAACACCTGTGCCAGCACTGCTTCTGTCTCCTCCACCTGCGCCTGTAGCCAGACAGAGCGCCTGAGCATGGATGCTTCTACCCAGATCCTGGTGTGGTTTTGCAGAGACTGTAACTTGCAATTTCCACTTACTGATATCCAGGCTGGGGGGACCATCCAATGTGAAAGGTGCCTGCTGGTGGAATCTCTCAGGCAGCAGGTGGGAGAGCTACAGGAGGAGGTGGCTAGGTTGAGAAGCATCCGAATCCACGAGCAATTCCTGGACAGTGTCCATGTGGAGACAGCTGAGGTAGCTGTCCCAGGACACAGGACTGCTGATACACCACTGGTGGAGGAGGAGATGGCTCAGGGTGGACGCTGGCAGCTGGTTACTTCTGGCAGCAGGCAGTGCTCCACCCCTGCTCCGAACCCTCCCGCTGTGGTAATAGGTAACCGTTATGCTCTTCTTGATACAGGAAAGAAGGCATCACCCCCTACAGTAAAGGAGGAGAAGCCTCGTACCCCTAAGGCTGGGAGGTCTGCTGCCACCACTGCGAATAGGAAACGTAGGGTAGTGGTGGTCGGAGACTCTCTGCTGAGGGGGACGGAGGCGCCCATCTGTCGCCCTGACATTTCATCTCGGGAGGTATGCTGCCTGCCGGGAGCCCGTATCCGAGACGTTACGGAGGCATTGTCGAGGATTATCCAGCCCTCTGACTACTACCCCATGCTACTCATCCATGTGGGCACAAATGATACTGCGCGGTGTGACACTGAGCGGATCAAGAGTGACTACAGGGCTCTGGGAGTACGGGTGAAGGAGTTTGGAGCGCAGGTGGTATTCTCTTCGATTCTTCCTGTCAAAGGTAGGGGCCCGGGCAGAGACAGATGCATCATGGAGGTGAATGCCTGGCTGCGAAGATGGTCTCGCCAGGAGGGCTTTGGCTTCCTAGACCACGGGATGCTATTTGAGGAAGGACTGCTAGGCAGAGATGGTGTTCACCTTTCGAGGAGGGGAAAGACCCTATTTGGGCACAGACTGGCTAACCTAGTGAGGAGGGCTTTAAACTAGGTTCGACGGGGACAGGTGAGCAAAGCCCGCAGGTAAGTGGGGAACATGGAGACCTGGGAGATGGGTCGGAGACGAGAGGGAGTGTGGGCTATATTGGCAGAGAGAAAGGAGGGTCAGGACAAAACCGGGAGGAAAGATCAAACCAGTATCTTAGATGCCTATATACAAATGCGAGAAGTATGGGTAATAAGCAGGAAGAACTGGAAGTGCTAATAAATAAATACAACTATGACATTGTTGGCATCACTGAAACTTGGTGGGATAATACACATGATTGGAATGTTGGTGTGGATGGATACAGCTTGCTCAGGAAGGATAGACAGGGGAAAAAGGGAGGAGGTGTTGCCTTATATATTAAAAATGTACACACTTGGACTGAGGTAGAGATGGACATAGGAGACGGAAGTGTTGAGAGTCTCTGGGTTAGGCTAAAAGGGGTAAAAAACAAGGGTGATGTCATGCTAGGAGTCTACTACAGGCCACCTAACCAGGTGGAAGAGGTGGATGAGGCTTTTTTTAAACAACTAACAAAATCATCCAAAGCCCAAGATTTGGTGGTGATGGGGGACTTCAACTATCCGGATATATGTTGGGAAAATAACACAGCGGGGCACAGACTATCCAACAAATTCTTGGACTGCATTGCAGACAACTTTTTATTTCAGAAGGTTGAAAAAGCTACTAGGGGGGAAGCTGTTCTAGACTTGATTTTAACAAATAGGGAGGAACTCATTGAGAATTTGAAAGTAGAAGGCAGCTTGGGTGAAAGTGATCATGAAATCATAGAGTTTGCAATTCTAAGGAAGGGTAGAAGGGAGAACAGCAAAATAGAGACAATGGATTTCAGGAAGGCGGATTTTGGTAAGCTCAGAGAGCTGATAGGTAAGGTCCCATGGGAATCAAGACTGAGGGGAAAAACAACTGAGGAGAGTTGGCAGTTTTTCAAGGGGACACTATTAAGGGCCCAAAAGCAAGCTATTCCGCTGGTTAGGAAAGATAGAAAATGTGGCAAAAGACCACCTTGGCTTAACCACGAGATCTTGCATGATCTAAAAAATAAAAAGGAGTCATATAAAAAATGGAAACTAGGACAGATTACAAAGGATGAATATAAGCAAACAACACAGGAATGCAGGGGCAAGATTAGAAAGGCAAAGGCACAAAATGAGCTCAAACTAGCTAAGGGAATAAAGGGGAACAAGAAGACTTTTTATCAATACATTAGAAGCAAGAGGAAGACCAAAGACAGGGTAGGCCCACTGCTTAGTGAAGAGGGAGAAACAGTAACAGGAAACTTGGAAATGGCAGAGATGCTTAATGACTTCTTTGTTTCGGTCTTCACCGAGAAGTCTGAAGGAATGCCTAACCTAGTGAATGCTAATGGGAAGGGGGTAGGTTTAGCAGATAAAATAAAAAAAGAACAAGTTAAAAATCACTTAGAAAAGTTAGATGCCTGCAAGTCACCAGGGCCTGATGAAATGCATCCTAGAATACTCAAGGAGCTAATAGAGGAGGTATCTGAGCCTCTAGCTATTATCTTTGGAAAATCATGGGAGACGGGAGAGATTCCAGAAGACTGGAAAAGGGCAAATATAGTGCCCATCTATAAAAAGGGAAATAAAAACAACCCAGGAAACTACAGACCAGTTAGTTTAACTTCTGTGCCAGGGAAGATAATGGAGCAAGTAATTAAGGAAATCATCTGCAAACACTTGGAAGGTGGTAATGTGATAGGGAACAGCCAGCATGGATTTGTAAAGAACAAATCATGTCAAACCAATCTGATAGCTTTCTTCGATAGGATAACGAGTCTTGTGGATAAGGGAGAAGCTGTGGATGTGGTATACCTAGACTTTAGTAAGGCATTTGATATGGTCTCGCATGATATTCTTATCGACAAACTAGGCAAATACAATTTAGATGGGGCTACTATAAGGTGGGTGCATAACTGGCTGGATAACCGTACTCAGAGAGTTGTTATTTATGGTTCCCAATCCTGCTGGAAAGGCATAACGAGTGGGGTTCCGCAGGGGTCTGTTTTGGGACCGGCTCTGTTCAATATCTTCATTAACGACTTAGATATTGGTATAGAAAGTACGATTATTAAGTTTGCGGATGATACCAAACTGGGAGGGATTGCAACTGCTTTGGAGGACAGGGTCATAATTCAAAATGATCTGGACAAATTGGAGAAATGGTCTGAGTTAAACAGGATGAAGTTTAACAAAGACAAATGCAAAGTGCTCCACTTAGGAAGAAAAAATCAGTTTCACACATACAGAATGGGAAGAGACTGTCTAGGAAGGAGTACGGCAGAAAGGGATCTAGGGGTTATAGTGGACCACAAGCTAAATATGAGTCAACAGTGTGATGCTGTTGCAAAAAAAGCAAACGTGATTCTGGGATGTATTAACAGGTGTGTTGTGAGCAAGACACGAGAAGTCATTCTTCCGCTCTACTCTGCTCTGGTTAGGCCTCAGCTGGAGTATTGTGTCCAGTTCTGGGCACCGCATTTCAAGAAAGATGTGGAGAAATTGGAAAGGGTCCAGAGAAGAGCAACAAGAATGATTAAAGGTCTTGAGAACATGACCTATGAAGGAAGGCTGAAAGAATTGGGTTTGTTTAGTTTGGAAAAGAGAAGACTGAGAGGGGACATGATAGCAGTTTTCAGGTATCTAAAAGGGTGCCATAAGGAGGAGGGAGAAAACTTGTTCACCTTAGCCTCTGAGGATAGAACAAAAAGCAATGGGCTTAAACTGCAGCAAGGGAGGTCTAGGTTGGACATTAGGAAAAAGTTCCTAACTGTCAGGGTGGTTAAACACTGGAATAAATTGCCTAGGGAGGTTGTGGAATCTCCATCTCTGGAGATATTTAAGAGTAGGTTAGATAAATGTCTATCAGGGATGGTCTAGACAGTATTTGGTCCTGCCATGCGGGCAGGGGACTGGACTCGATGACCTCTCGAGGTCCCTTCCAGTCCTAGAATCTATGAAGCTGAAACAAAACTTGGCTATTCTGGTTAATTCTACTGAGTATGTCTTGGACTACGGCCGATACCCATTTACCCAATATGGCAGGTGGCCATTTGTCTGCACAGGAAAGGACTCTAGTTGAGCCTAGGTATGCACAGAGGAAGAATCTGGGATCCAGGGCATGTCTACACTGCAATTAAACACCCTGGGGTGACCTGTGTCTGCTGACTTGGGCTTGTGGGACTGGCTATGGGACTGTTTAATTGTGGTGTAGACATTCAGGATCGGGCTGGAGCCCAGACTCTGGGACTCTGCCAGTGGGTACGGTTATGTTTTCACAACCTTTGCCTTTTTCTTTCCAGACCAGAGCTTTGGATAAGGGCAAGCTACAGCATCCTCGGTCAGAGTCTGAAAGAGATTAGGAGATATCAGCAACTCTGAGTTTAAAATGAACAGGGTTTTGGGCACAGGGAAAAAGGGAGGATCTGGGAGTGTGGGCTGAACCCTGCTTGGCTTTTGTCCTTTTGTCTTACTCACATAGGGGAGGCACAGATGAGGAATTTCTTAGCAAGATAGAGGTGTGTGCGTGGGAGGGAGGGTCTCCTTGGATCATTTTACTTTTAATTTGCCCCACAGAGCTGCTGCTTCTTTGATCCCTCACCAGGGTGTCTAAAGGCAAGTTGCTGATGCCTGAAAATTTTTGCTAAGAATGGCAAGTCTCCAAAGGGAATTGCAGTCACCTGATCAAACAGAGGGGGGACTGCAACTGCTCCAGGGAAACAGTCTCTACCCCAATATACCCTGGTGCTAGACTGTTCAGTTTTTGACAGTTTCTGACTCCAGCTCCTCAGCTCAGACCACACCCTTTTGGCTCACAGCTAGGGTATCTGCTAAATGCAGAGTTGTTTTGTATCCTATGCTGTATACAGATGATTTAGCTACCTCACATCCAACATCACCCTTAATTTTTGAACAGAGTAGTGTCATCGCCTTCAAATGCCACAAAAGAGTTAACTATAAAACACATTCATAATTCACAGAGAGAGTAATGGTGGTCAGTCAATATTTTAGAAGACGCATATGTTGCTGCATGAGAGGCTCAGAGGCATGCAGTTCCTTTTGAGCAGCATAATCAGGGAGAAAAGAAGAGCCATGGTTTTGCAATGGCAGGTTTTTGCAGTAAATGTGTGATAAGAGGTACTTTTGTTGGATTCTCATCTCTGCTTATAGTTTCCACTGACTATGAAGAGAATTAAACATTTAAGTTGGGGGTGGGGAAAAGGGGATATCCATGATGAATAAGCTGTAAAGCTGAAGAGAATTTGCTGTACATCCTGACCAATTCAGCAGGGAAAGTAATCAATCCATTTACCTCTCTACTGAGAGAAATGGCAGGGAGATAAGAGGATAATGAATTCCAGGCACAATACTGATAAGAGGGACACTTAAAATGACCAGCCTGAATATATTCCGTAGTTAACAATGCTGACAAAAACAATGACAAAGAAATAATTTATTCATAGAAAATGAAGGTAGACTTTTAAATCAAGGCAGCTATTGAAACCAAGGTAGCTTTACTAACCAGTAACCACTAGTGAAGTATTGTAGCAAAGGACACCTTTCTTCCCCCACCCCCAGCTTGCATGTTGTTTATAATGTGTCAGCTAAGTTGTGAGACCTTGCAGTTTACAAATGGGGATAAGTTTTTCTCCTCTTTGGACAATTCTGGCTTTCCCCCACCTTCTGGTTAATGCAATAACAGTTCTTAGGCAGCCTTGCATATTAATTTGCAACCTGAATTCATAATGGTTTTGCTCCACCGCTGCCATAACCTCTGTCCCTTAATCTTTTAAGGGATTGACACAGGTATTTTGCCTTTGATAATAAAATGAAATAGTGAACTAATGTCAAGCCTAATTTTTTTTTTAAATAAAAATGTTTGCTGATTCATTCCAAATGCAGCATTAAATTAAGTTAACAAAACCACAACTGTCTGAAATAACTTTAGATGCTAAAGTTATTTCCCTGCCCCAGAGCCGAGTGTTGTATGACCACTTGGTGCAACAGGATGTGCTTGACATATATAAGTCACTGTAGCTACTGCATCTGACCAAAATAAATCCCATATTTGCTCAAGGTGCTTAAGGTCATGGCTCAGAGTAGGCTGCTCCATCCTGATTAGTTTCTCAAATTTCTCTTTACTATTTGAAATCGTTTATACAATTTAGAAGAATAATTTGGACCATTATCCTCTTGGTAAGTGAACCAAGTATGCTGGGTTTTCAAGTATGCTGGGTTTTACAATGCACAAGCAAGCATGCTATCTAACCATCTAACCTTCTGGCCCAAGAATATTTATTAATAATTATTGTTATTATTTTCAACATTTGCAGAAATACACTCTAGTTACTTAACAAATCCCTTTCCCATATTTTGTCACTGGCATCAGACATGGAGGAGGTGTAGTAGTTATTACAGGAGGTGTAGTAG
Source organism: Terrapene triunguis (assembly GCF_002925995.2). Taxonomy (NCBI): domain Eukaryota; kingdom Metazoa; phylum Chordata; order Testudines; family Emydidae; genus Terrapene; species Terrapene triunguis. The sequence continues at coordinate 68,589,196 of NW_020664393.1, read as the reverse complement.
TTTACTTATTTTCTATCTAGATGTCTATTACAAGTATAGGGGTTCATTTTCAGGCATCTTTCCTCAGGTTGGACCAAATTATTATCTATAACTTGCATGACTCTATGACATTTTGAGAATTCTTCTTCTATGTTTAAAAATCAATATCTGTTATTTAAATCTACCTTTTATTATTCTAATAAATGTGCATAATTCTACTGTCAGTAGTAGTAATTACACACATCCTACCCCCACCATCCACTTTGTAGACAGGATACTGTATGATTCTTACCACATTAAAAGTTTTACTCCCTCACCACTCAACTGTAAGAAAAATGGATAAAGAACACATCTGAGTGAGAACATTCAAGTCACTTTGGTGAAGGTTTTACGACAAAAAAGCTCTCACTAGACAGAATTTTTTGTTGTTGTCTCTACTATACATATTGAATTTTCTCCTCTGCACTTGGCGTGCAACTGAATTAGCAGGCCAGAGGATTACAAAAAAGAAAAAACAGACACTGAAGATCATCTAGTCTCTATGTATGAATCCACAGTAACAGAAACCAAGAAAAGACTGGAAACTTCTGAGCATGAATGGACTTTTATTCTATTCTGTTTGTGCTCCTGGAGAGTACAGAGACGGGAACAATCTTCAGAGAAGGCATAAAACTTGTCATCAATAACAAACAGGTCTAATCGCCTTATAACTGATCAAAGAAAAAATGGGGAGGGGACACCCATGAAAAATTTTGCTGGAATTTCCCATTTTACACTGAAATTACAGGTGTTCTTTTTTTTTTAATTCTGACCAGCATGTTACCAAGTCTTGAGATATAATTCAGAATCTCATGACAACTAATAATTTGATCTGAGCACATCCTGAAGGCTCAGAAACCAGAAGGAAAATAAAAAGAACCCAACCCCATTTTTTTTTAAATCATGATTTTAAAGCCAATCTCATTATTTGGGGGGGGGAGGAGGGGCTAACTCATGATTTTTGTATTTTGCGGTTGGCAACAGTGCATCTTGTAGATAAATACTGGACAAATTGGCAAGTTTTTTCTGATTTTTGTTTTAATTTTCCAAGTGGCTATACCTTCCCTATAGCACATGGAGATACTGCCATTGTGGGCTTCAGAGAAGTCCTTGCACATATATGTATCTACCAACATATAGCCCCAACAGCATATTACATGAAGGTAGCTACAACCAATTCACTTAGCCTGCTGAGAAATCTAACCGGCTTGCTAAGTAAAAATGGTCTTTGCTGGAAGTAACTTTTTAATTTGAATCTATGTTAAATTGATGTTTAGGAAGAACATTTTGTGGAACAGTCAGTTATACTATACTGTCAATGCCAATCCCACTGAATAATTTCTGGCTTCTCTTGAATAAATGAACGACAGTTAATCTGAGGAGCAAGTTAAAAGAATAAAATAAATAAAAATGTCAGCAAAGTCACTAACCTGTATCAGATCAGTTATGTAACCCACATTCTGTCTGCTACTATTCAAAACCCGTAGGGAACTGAGGATCTGGGTCATCTACAGGATAAGCAGTGTACTATCCAGGAATCAATATTCACAGTAGTAAGGTTTTCACCTCCCCCTTTTATTATTACATGGAATCTTACTAGTTGACATTCTAGGGGGGAAAAATCTAAGCAATTTGCTACATTTTTCATTATGGCACATCCCTGACTATTATGTCATTTGGACTCTTCAGTAACCCTGCAACTTTCCTGGAAATAAGATACTGCATTTTCACTGTTAAGGTGTGACTCCTATAAGATAGGCTTAGTATAAAGTAGTAAAAACCACTACAATGTTATTCCATCCATTAGAAGACCTGTTTCAATTACTACGAAGACCTAACAACAAGATTATGTTGTCATGAAATCTGGAGAAACATCAGCTCCGCCGGTGTGGCATCTTCAACTTCCTAAGACATATAGTTGCCTCTTGTAGCTTCAATAATGACTTTAAACTATATTTGCCTGATAATAGAATTTCTAGTGCCTAAAAATATCAAGGAAGTTTATTCACAGATATGCTGATATACCTCACGGATTACTCGGTGATTTCAAAGAACAACTGCAAATAAGTTGCTTTGAACAACTGAAATGCCTCTGCATCTACCCCTTATTTTTTCCATTTGCTTTTAGTGGTCCAAATGCATTCATTTATGCCTGACACCCTCATTTAGAAGCGGTCCAGATGCAAAAGTCATTTCTTATGCTATTAAACTATTTGAAGTTGATAGTGCATGTTCAGGAACCAAAAGCCATTGTCTTCTAGAGTTTATCTAAGCACCAGAATATTTTTACCTTCACAGCAAAGCTTCCTATTTCATGGTACATTATGATTCCCACTCATTGCATTAACTTATGAGGAAGGCAGATTGATCTGATTGCTTAAACTGGTGAAGCTTAACTTCTCTTAAGTACACACCCTCAGGCATTAATTTGCTGCTCTTTATACTGCACTGTGTGCTAGCATAGGGAAGACATGTAAGTATCCCTTGATCCTTGGAGGGTGTGATTAAAGTAGGAAAATCAGGACTCCTAGTCTGTATTTCCATTATTGCTACTGTCCCATTGTGTAACACTGGGCAAGTCACTTAGCTTCAGTTTTCTCTTTTGTAAGCTAGGGGAACAGTTGTAAAGCATTGAGATCATAGATAAAACTTGCCAGAGAAATGCAGCATTATTATTATGCGTGCTTTTTTTAGTATATTTAAAGGATCAATTGACCACTTTCCTGACAGATGTATATAATCACATCCAGAAGAATCTAGAAAACAATTTATAAATGTCACTTTCAGAACACCTTACAGGTAACACATTAAGATCAGAAATAAGGACTAACAAAAAGCATTACATTATTTTCAGATCATGAGTCTTTCACAGTTCAAAGACATCCAAACTCTGAAGTGACAGTTTGTTAGGCTATGTGTACACTACACAGCTTTTAGCAACAGGGCTGTGCCACTACAGCCGTGCTGCTTAAAGGCGCGCATCGTAGCCGCTGTTTGTCGACAGGAGAGAGCTCTCTCAACAAAAAACTTCCACCCCCGCAACGAGCGGCGTTAGCGTTGTCGTCAGGCGAGCGCTCCTGCCGACAAAGGGCTGTTCACAGTAGTGCTTGTCATCGACAAAACTTTTGTCTTTCACGTGTGTGTGTTTTTTTTAACACCTATGAATGACAAAAGTGTAGACAAAGCCTTAGTTTGCTTCACAGAATCACAGGCTCTGCTTCCCTTGGAAATTAGGAAACTTTTCTCTAATTGTTTCCAGAGTGTACAGATGACAACATATACCATGCAATTAATATATTCCCCCACTTGTCTTGGGAAGTGGGAGCCAGTGCTCTAAACCAGTGTTCCCCTTGCCAAATGAACCAGCAGATGTGGCAGGCCCAAGGGATGCTGAGCCCTCTGATCCCAAAGATAGCGAAGTTGTCACGAAGCTTCAACAACTTTAGAAGCCTTTGAGAAACGTGAAAGCATCAGACATTGCATACTAACACGTGAAACAGGTTTTAAGGTTCCACTTCAGAGTATCCTATCTTACAGAGTTGGGGGGAAAACGTGCCCGTCCTTCCAAGTGTGAGTGTGAGGGAAAAGGACCTCCAGAGATTATAACCTATCTCTGCTTCTGTAGTGCTCCTCTGCTGTTCACAGCAGGAGGAATGCAGAAATTAAAGCTTGCATTCCAAATTGAGGGGCCCAATACACCTATCAGAACAAAGAGCTTCTGTCAAGCGCCTCTGCTTATCGTAATTAAAGTGGTACAAAAATTAGAAAATGGGAAAGGAGGGAGCAGATGGATGGAATCCTATCCTGGTGGCTCATTTCTGGCTGCTTCTCCTCTGTAGTCAGACCACAGCAACAGAAATGTGCTTTCCTCTCTATTCCTAATGATTAAATGCCCTTTTTGTTGCTGCAATCTCCTGTGACTGAGATCTGGTTTTGTTATGGATGAACTATTCTATAATCATAGCAAAAAATTCACAAAAGCTGCTATATTCTACAGCACACTACATTCAGCTACTTGCTGGAAACGATGTGAAAAACTAATGCACAGTAACCCAACCGGCCCTGAAAATACATATTTAAATGACCACAATGAAGTACTGTTGTAATGTGTAAGCTTGTAGCATGAGACAAGTGACAGACAAACCTCAAGAACATTCAAAACTCACTAGAATACAAAACCTATCTCAGCTTCATCTCTCCTTTTCTTTGTTAGGTCTCTACAACCGCACACCCCCCCTCAGCACCAGCAACCCCCTTGTCATCTTCCCTCACAATGCCTCCCACAACCTCCTTTCATCACTGTGGATAACAACCCATTCTGCCTGTCACTCAGGCCCGTAACCTGGGCGTCATCTTTGACTCTGACCTTTCTCTAGGTCCTCATCTCCTGGCTATGTCTAAAGCTTGCTGATTCTGTCTGTATAACATCATTAAGCTATGGCCTTCCTTATTCAGTCACACAGCTAAAATTCTCATCCAGGCTCTCATCGTCTCACATCTCAGTCACTGCAACGTCCTTCTTTCTGGCCTTGACAAATGCAACCTTGGCCTGCTCATATCCATTCACAATGCTACTGCTGAGATCGCTTCCCTAGTTCATCACTTCGAACATGTCACCCCCCTCTTTGAATCCCTCCACTAGCTCCCCCTTCTCTATTGCACAAAACATAAGCTGCTGCATTCACTTTGAAGGCCCTCCATGGTCAATCCTCACCCGATCTGTGATCTCTCACTCACTACTGAGCTGTCGATGCTTGCCTCTGACCAGCCCATGATGTGAGCTTCCATTGCCCACTTGTTATATTTTCAAGCAAACACCTTTGTGCTTTCTCCCAGGCTGCCCCACATGCTTGGGCGGTGCTTCCCATAAAGATCTCAAAACCCTACCTCATTATCCATCTCCAAATCCCTCCTTTGCTGTGACGCTTGCAAAAAAAAAAAGAAAAAAAAGAAAAAAGGCCTACCACGCTGACCAATAATGTCTCATTGTTTCCTTATGCTCTCTGTCTGTCTATATCTGTCTATTGTCTCTTGCCTTATGCTTAGATTGTAAGACTCCTGGGATGGGGACTCTGTTTTTGTTCTGTGTTTGCACAGTGCCTAGCACAATGGGGCTTGGTCCATGACTGGGGTCCTAGGTACTATGGTAATACAAGAACTAACAACAAGGTGCCTTTCCCTATCTCCTCAAGAAGACTGGTAGCTGTAGCATATGGCTACAATGAAATGCTAAGGGAGATTAGAGAGGCTATCAAAATAAAGAACTCAATAATAGTGGGGGATTTCAATTATCCCCATATTGACTGGGTACATGTCACCTCAGGATGAAATGCAGAGACAAAATTTCTTGATACTTTAAATGACTGCTCTTGGAGCAGCTGGTATAGGAACCCACAAGAGGAGAGGCAATTCTCGATTTAGACCTGAGTGGAGCACAGGATCTGGTTCAAGAGGTAACTATAACAGGATCTCTTGGAAATAGTGACCATAATATAATAACATTTAACATTCCTGTGGTGGGAAGACCACCTCAACAGCCCAACATTGTGGCATTTAATTTCAGAAAGGGGAACTATGCAAAAATGAGGAGGTTAGCTAAACAGAAATTAAAAGGTACAGTGACTAGAGTGAAATCCCTGCAAGTTGCATGGACACTTTTCAGAGACACCATAATAGAGGCCCAACTTAAATGTATACCCCAAATTAAAAAACACAGTAAAAGAACTAAAAAAAGCCACCGTGGCTTAACAATCATGTAAAAGAAGCAGTAAGAGATAAAAAGGCATCTTTTAAAAAGTGGAAGTCAAATCCTAGTGAGGTAAATAGAAAGGAGCATAAACACTGCCAAATTAAGTGAAAAATGTAATAAGAAAAGCCAAAAAGGAGTTTGAAGAACAGCTAGCCAAAAACTCAAAAGGTAATAACAAACTGTTTTTTAAGTACATCAGAAGCAGGAAGCCTGATAAACAACCAGTGGGGCCCCTGGACGATCGAGATACAAAAGGAGCACTTAAAGATGATAAAGTCATTGCAGAGAAACTAAATGAATTCTTTGCTTCAGTCTTCACAGCTAAGGATGTTAGGGAGATTCCCAAACCTGAGCCGTCCTTTGAAGGTGACAAATCTGAGGAATTGTCACAGACTGAAGTGTCACTAGAGGAGGTTTTGGAATTAATTGATAAACTTAACAGTAACAAGTCACCGGGACCAGATGGCATTCACCCAAGAGTTCTGAAAGAACTCAAATGTGAAATTGCGGAACTATTAACTATGGTTTGTAACCTGTCCTTTAAATCAGCTTCTGTACCCAATGACTGGAAGATAGCTAATGTAACACCAATATTTAAAAAGGCCTCTAGAGGTGATCCTGGCAATTGCAGACCGGTAAGTCTAACGTCAGTACCGGGCAAATTAGTTGAAACAATAATAAAGAATAAAATTGTCAGACACATAGAAGAACATAAATTGTTGGGCAAAAATCAACATGGTTTCTGTAAAGGGAAATCATGTCTTACTAATCTATTAGAGTTCTTTGAAGGGGTCAACAAACATGTGGACAAGGGGGATCCAGTGGACATAGTGTACTTAGATTTCCAGAAAGCCTTTGACAAAGTCCCTCACCAAAGGCTCTTATGTAAATTAAGTTGTCATGGGATAAGAGGGAAGATCCTTTCATGGATTGAGAACTGGTTAAAAGACAGGGAACAAAGGGTAAGAATAAATGGTAAATTTTCAGAATGGAGAGGGGTAACTAGTGGTGTTCCCCAAGGGTCAGTCCTAGGACCAATCCTATTCAACTTATTCATAAATGATCTGGAGAAAGGGGTAAACAGTGAGGTGGCAAAATTTGCAGATGATACTAAACTGCTCAAGATAGTTAAGACCAAAGCCGACTGTGAAGAACTTCAAAAAGATCTCACAAAACTAAGTGATTTGGCAATAAAATAGCAAATGAAATTTAATGTGGATAAATGTAAAGTAATGCACACTGGAAAAAATAACCCCAACTATACCTACAATATGATGGGGGCTAATTTAGCTACAACTAATCAGGAAAGAGATCTTGGAGTCATCGTGGATAGTTCTCTGAAGACGTCCACGCAGTGTGCATCGGCAGTCAAAAAAGCAAACATGAGGTTAGGAATCATTAAAATCTGGAATCAGTACTTGGTCCTGCTAGTGAAGGCAGGGGGCTGGACTCGATGACCTTTCAAGGTCCCTTCCAGTTCTAGGAGATAGGATATCTCCATTAATTTATTTATTTATTTATTTATTTAAAAAAGGGATAGAGAATAAGACGGAGAATATCTTATTGCTCTTATATAAATCCATGGTACGCCCACATCTTGAATACTGCATACCGGTGTGGTCTCCTCATCTCAAAAAAGATATACTGGCATTAGAAAAGGTTCAGAGAAGGGCAACTAAAATGATTAAGGATTTGGAACGGGTCCCATATGAGGAGAGATTAAAGAGGCTAGGACTTTTCAGCTTGGAAAAGAGGAGACTAAGGGGGGATATGATAGAGGTATATAAAGTCATGAGTGGTGTGGAGAAAGTGAATAAAGAAAAGTTATTTACTTGTTCCCAAAATATAAGAACTAGGGGCCGCCAAATGAAATTAATGTACAGCAGGTTTAAAACAAATAAAAGGAAGTTCTTCTTCACACAGCGCACAGTCAAACTGTGGAACTCCTTGCCTGAGGAGGTTGTGAAGGCTAGGACTAAAACAGGGTTTAAAAAGAGAACTAGATAAATTCATGGAGGTTAAGTCCATTAATGGCTATTAGCCTCCATGGGTAAGGAATGGTGTCCCTAGCCTCTGTTTGTCAGAGGGTGGAGATGGATGGCAGGAGAGAGATCACTTGATCATTACCTGTTAGATTTACTCCCTCTGGGGCACCTGGCATTGGCCACTGTCGGTAGACAGGATACTGGGCTGGATGGACCTTTGGTTTGACCCAGTATGGCCATTCTTATGTTCTTATGGCCTGGGGCACACTGTTGAGCAGTTCCGATTCTCTCCAGTAATAGAAAATAAATTAATAATTAATAACAATAGTAAAATCACCCTGCACTTATATAGCACCTTTAATTAGAAGATTTGGAGATTTGAAAAGTGGATAAATATTATTACCCTCCCACCTTACTGTGGAAAGAAATGATTCACATATGCACATTATACAGTTATTTTGGCTTTGTTCTTAGAAAAAACTTGAGCATGTGCTTAACTTGAGGACCTGAGTAGTCCCAATGAAGTCAATTAAACTGTTTATGTGTTAAACTTTAATCATATGCTTAAATTCCTTGCTGGATCAGGGCCTATAATGTCAGTGTAGAAGGCAGAGCCTGAGCAGTACAAAGTCAACCTATATACAGTGGTTTGAATATTATACATCAACATGTAATACAGTAGTTCATGTGATGGTTACCACAATTATATAGATTTTCTTGTCTTTTTATATATTTTATGGCTTATAACATTTTTATCAGAATATATTCTGGTTTTATAAATTAAACTATGCAGCATCAATTTATGCTTTTGTTCTCCATTAGTTTTCATCACAAAGGACTGATTACTTATTAGTGCTGATGGCAGATGAATCACACCAATTACACCAAGATGAAGAATTTATATGAAGAATGATAAGTCACTGTTACTCTTATGGAAAAGTTCTATAGGGTTTAAGAGAAAATGATAATCTTTGTATATGCAGTGTTGTTACAGCCGTGTCAGTCCCCAGGATATTAGAGAGACTAGGTCGGTGAGGTAATATCATTTATTGGACCAACTTCTGCTGGTGACAGAGACAAGCTTTTGAGCTTACACAGCTCTTTTTCAAGCCTGGGAAAGTTAGGCCACATTCACACTTAAAATGCTGCACTGACACAGCTGCACCAATGCAGCTGCGCCGCTTTAGCACTTTAATGAAGATGCTCTAAGCTGACGGGAGAGAGCTCTCCTGTCAGTATAGTTAACCCATCTCCCCGAGAAGGTAGCTATGTTGGCAGGAGAAGCTCTGTCTACCTCGGGGGCGGTTAGGTTGGTATAATTATGTCACTCAGGGGTGTTTGTTTTTTTACAGTTTCTATCCCTACCTCCCTTAAAGTTAAGTACAGGCTTAAGTTCCATTGACTTAAATGGGACTCCATAATGGGACATCTTAAGCATGTGCCAGATTGGGGCTGAAGTCAATTTTGAATTACAAACTCAAAATGAAACCAAAACCCAAACCCCCTTCCACATCAATAAATCAAAACCCCAGCTTGCCCCAAAAACCAAAACCAAACCAAGTATCAAAAAAAACAAAAACAAAAAAAAGGGCTGTCGATTAATCGCAGTTAACTCACGTGATTAACTCAAAAAAATTAATCACAATTAAAAAAATTAATCGCGATTAATCGCACTGGAATGCAATAGAATACCAATTGAAATTTATTAACTATTTTGGATGTTTTTCTACATTTTCAAGTATATAGATTTCTATTACAGCACAGAATACAAAGTGTACAGTACTCACTTTATATTATTATTTTTGTTTACAAATATTTGCACTGTAAAAATGGTAAAAGAAAAAGTACTTATACAAGTACTGTAGTGCAATCTCTTTATCAAGAAAGTGTAACTTACAAATGTAGATTATTTTTGTTATATAACTGCACTCAAAAACAAAACAATGTAAAACTTTAGAGCCTACAAGTCCACTCAGTCCTACTTCTTGTTCAACCAATTGCTAAGATAAACAAGTTTTTTTAATTTACGGGAGATAATGCTGCCTGCTTCTTATTTACAATGTCACCTTAAAGTGAGAACAGGCGTTCGCATGGCACTTTTGTAGCCAGTGTTGCAAGGTATTTACGTCCGAGATATGCTAAACATTCATATGCTCCTTCATGCTTCGGCCACTATTCCAGATGATGTGCTTCCACGCTGATCATGCTCATTAAAAAAATAATGCATTAATTAAATTTGTGACTGAACTCCTTGGGGGAGAATTGTATGTCTCCTGTTCTGTTTACCTGCATTCTGCCATATATTTCATGTTATAGCATTCTTGGATGATGACCCAGTACGTTTGTTTTAAGAACACTTTCACAGCAGATTTGACAAAACACAAAGAAGGTACCAATGTGAGATTTCAAATAGCTACAGCAATCGACCCAAGATTTAAGAATCTGAAGTGCATTCCAAAATCTGAAAGGGACGAGGTGTGGAGCATGCTTTCAGAAGTCTTAAAAGAGCAAGACTCAGATGTGAAAACTACAGAACCCGAACCACCAAAAAAGAAAATCAACCTTCTGCTGGTTGCATCTGACTCGGATGATGAAAATGAAGATGGAGATATATCTATCTCCTAGAACTGGAAGGGACCCCAAAAGGTCATCAAGTCCAGCCCCCTGCCTTCATTAGCAGGACCAAGTACTGATTTTTTTTGCCCTAGATCCCTAAATGGCCCCCTCAAGGATTGAACTCACAACCCTGGGTTTAGCAGGCCAACGCTCAAACCACTGAGCTATATCAGTCCATTCTACTTTGGATCATTATCGAGCAGAACCTGTCATCAGCATGGGCACATATCCTTGAATGGTGGTTGAAGTATGAAGGGACATATGAATATTTAGCACATCTGGCATGTAAATGTCTTGCGACGCCAGCTACAACAGTGTGATGCGAACGCCTGTTCTCACTTTAAGGTGGCATTGTAAATAAGAAGCAGGCAGCAGTATCTCCCGTCAATGTAAACAAACTTGTTTGTCTGAGCGATTGGCTGAAGTAGGACTGAGTGGACTTGCAGGCACTAAAGATTTTGTTTTATTTTTGAATGCAGTTTTTTTGTACATAATTCTACATTTGTAAGTTAAACTTTCATAATAAAGAGATTACACTACAGTACTTGTATTAAGTGAACTGAAAAATATTTTTTCTTTTGTTTTTTACAGTACAAATATTTGTAATTAAAAATAAATATAAAGTGAGCACTGTACACTTTGTATTCTGTGTTGTAACTGAAATCAATATATTTGAAAATGTAGAAAACATCAACAAATATTTGAATAATGGTATTCTATTATTGTTTAACAGCGCGATTAATCGCGATTAATTTTTTTAATCGCTTGACAGCCCTACAAAAAATAAAACAAAAAAAGAAAACACCAAAAAACCAAACATACAAAAAACCCCCAAAACCTTTGAAAAAATTTAAATGGGAGAAAAACAGTTTTACCATGCACTGATAACTCAAAAATGGCCAAACAGAATGTTGCCAATTTAAAAATGCACCACAGCACTCAGAGTATGAACATTTTCAGCCCAAAGTTTTTTTTCTCCAAAACAATTATAAAAATCTGAAAACAAGGGCATATGAAAATGCCTCCCACACAGCCATAACAACAGCATTGCTAATGTGTTGCTATAATACTTGCTACAAATGATTATACTCTCTGGCTTTTGCACACCTATCCATTTAAGCAATTTACTTGTACTAAATTAAGCTTTGTTACAAATGTATAAATTAAATATCATTTTATTTTTAATATAATGCTTGCTATTCACAATTTCCACCCCACCACCTTCTGTTTCTAAACTTTTAAAGAGAAATCTTGCTGTTGTATTTGTCTTACTGTGACCTGTGAGATGATAAGCCAATTTTGAAAAAGCTCGTACAGTGATCACTCACTTACCTTAGCAGTGAATATCATATTGAGCATATTATACTGGTGTAACTTGCCATGCCAATAAAGTTATAGAGAGGGAGTGAACAAACTTACTTCTATTAGCAAACCAGAAAAAGTTGTTTTTTTCCACTAATCATATTTTGTAATTGCAATAGTATGTTTCAGTTTATTTATGGAAAGCACTGATGCCCGACACACAGTATAAGTAACTAAGAAATGAGTTATCAACAGCTAAGTAAAGCTGACTTTGAGGGAATCATTTCCATAGCAGGGAAGAGATTACATAGGAGAACTGGAGAGGTTTGGTGGGTGTATATTTATCTATGGAAAGTTCTTGATATTGTACTTTGTATGGTGCTTTTTAAATTTCTGGGATAAGGGACCAGAGCTCTAAATGGCCAGCTACGGAGATGTTTATAAATCTAAATAAATAAATTTAAACATCCATTGGTAACCAACATTAATTATGATTTTTTTCATATGATAATGGTTTTCTAAATGCTCATGTGTGTTATGATTAATGCTATTATATGTTAATTGGCTATATCAATATAATTAACTGTGTCAAATTCTTGACCTTCATATCTGATGCTTTAATAAGCATACTTGTATAGCGAATGCTTTATTAGAGTGATTTTCAACTTTTTTTCACTTGTGTCCCCTAAACAATTTTGAATGGAGGTGCGGACCCCTTTGGAAATCTTAGAAATAGTCTGCGGACCCTCAGGGTCCACGGACCCCAGGTTGAAAACCACAATTCTATAGTAACTACTACCTTTTGCGGACCCCTTAGACATAGTCTGCGGACCACCAGGGGCAGGGGTCCGAGGACCAGAGGTTGAAAAGCGCTCCTTTATTACATAAAATTATGACATAAAAATGTCCCACGTCACAATCCATAACTACATACTGATGTTACATTTCCTTGCTGTGATATACGCACCAAGTCCCAGGTCATTCTGAAAAGAAACTACAGATTTTAATAATTAAGTTCCAAATTTTGCCAGGATTATCAATGGTAGCTTTTGAGCTTTTTCTTTGAGTAACATAATATATCATAGTAAAAATGCACAGACAAGCGATGTGTCAGTTTTGATTTTTTCCACCTGATTCAGCAAGCCAAAATTCAGACACAGCAGTTTAAGCTGACTTGCACACTGAAGAATTTAAGTCTAAGCATTTAATCTGTTCTTTCCATAAATTTCTGCTGCTTGTGCTATTATAATGATGCTACCAGAGGAAGTTTATTTATATCGCAGATTTTCAGCATCAGCAGATTCAGAATACAACAGCAATCATTCAGTCAATAGCTAACAGCAATGTACGTAATAATATCATCACTAACACTCCAAAAATCAAAAGCACATTTAGAGAAGACATGCTAAAATAAAGTCACTTTGTATCATCAGTAATACAGAATTTACTAAAACAAAATTTATTTCCTTTATATAATATGTACACACAAGCTAACACACAAGCATCTATTACACATGCCATTTTGCAGCAACAGGCTGCAGATAATTAAGCAATAATAAAATAAGGAAGTGCTTATGGGGCAATTAATAGAAATACTCCTTCTAGATAGATCCATTTTACGGCTATAGCTTTGTGCATCATAAAACACCTGAAGGGATTTTGCACATGAACTGACTAAAACCAGGGGGACTGTCAGGTAGTGGGAAAAAACTTGACACTGTTCTGTCTAGACTCGAGGAAAGAAAACAATAGCAAGAACTCCACTTCTTTTTGTACAATAATACTGTATGCCCAACGCCCTCATACAGGAGAGAGAAAGGCAGATACTACTGCCTCCCGTAAAAACGCAATACCAGAAAAGTGACTGTGACAGATAAGAGCCAAACTATTTTTTTCAGTATATGTACATATGATTTTTTATAGTTTGCATCTAACATCTCAGTTCTACCATGAAAACAGTTCTCTTCCTTGCTGCTACGATGGTAGGCTGTGAAGTGCTTCTGAGAAAAGCCTAATTTGAGGGCTTGGAGCTGGTTCCCTCTCCCCTTACCCAAAGCAGTTTGTCCCCCAATTTTCAGATGGGGATTGGAGAAGAAATGACCCTTCCCTCAACAGTTTCCTCCTATTTCCAAGGAGTGGTCGTCAACATGTTTGCTTCCTGTCTTTGGGAGGGTGGAAAAATACTACACACATACACATACACACACTTATATATGTGTCCAGAGTGGTGTCCAAACTCAGAATGGTCAAGACAAAGTATTAGGGGAACACTAAAAGCCAGCAGACCACAGAATAAGGACTCTCACAGGTGCATCTATGCATATGAACAGGCTACCATAGTAACAGCAGGGACAGCTGCTGTCATTGAAGATCACAGATAATAGTCAGTTTCTTTTTTCCCCCCTTTGTTAATATTGCATACGCTCAGCTAAGTACTATGTTGTTCAGTGCACAAATGAACTGCATAGTGTGCTCAGTGAGAAAAATGACTGATCAGTATGAAATTTCTATTTGCATGTTAATATAGAAAAGATTAACTCCGTGGAAGTATAATCAAGGAACTACATGACTGGTGAGTGAAGGATCTTTGAGCACTAGCTGGATAGTGTCTGGAGCTAATCCTTTTTTTTTTATTATTTTTTAAAAACCCTCCTTTAGATTAAAACACAAACTTTCAATAGCAGCCTTTGTTGATCTGGTTAAAATCATACAGTCGGGGGTATCCATTGAGGGTTACAAATTCAGGGTGGAGGTGTAAAAGCATGCAGAAAATGTTCTAAGGTAAATTACATTATCAGAACAATAAGCATTAAAGATACGATGCTAAGAACAAAATTGTTATCGCTGTGTGTATTCGCCCTACCTCCTGACTTCAAAGTGCAATTGGGATTAACTTTCCTTATTCTTGGACTGGAGGAGGAGATTCCATCTTCTGGAAGGGAATGGGCAAGCATTGAAAAGAGAAAAGCTAACCTGAGCCAAACAGATTAAACCTTTCAGGATTTATCTTTGCGCCTAAAGTTCCTTTAAGAGTTCAGCTATACTGCAGTAAACTTTTTATAGAGATTTGCTGGGCACATTTGGAGACCTAGTGAATCAGGACTAAATATGGGGAATGGCATATGGTAGAAAACGTACAAGGGTTTATCACAACCTGTGCATTGGTCATAGGCATGCAGTCTGCAGTGTGGCAGTCTTTCCTCTCAAGCCGATCCAAAGAAAGACTTGCATATACCTACTAGAGGCTACCCTGTGATACTATGGAGAAGATGAACCTAGTGAAGAATTGGGCTGCCTGCATAGGTGCCTTTGCTTCAGACTGAGAATACATGACATCAGTGATCAGTGAACTGCGCTGGCTTCAGTTTAAGGTGTTGGTTAGAAAGCCTTAAATGATTTGGGACTTGCTTGCCAGGGAAATCACCTTTCACCATGTCTGATACCTGATACCTTCACAGTGGAAGCACTCTAGCTTAAACAGGAAGGGATATGCTGACAAAGCATTCTCCACGAGTGGACCTTGACTGTGGAATTTGCGCTCTCATTTGGTACACCAGAGTCTGGATTTGTTAACCTTCTAGACATGCTGCAAAATGCATCTTTCTTCATGGACATCTGGCGAGTGAGTGGATGGTTATATATGGGTTTATTATTATAGTGGACAAAGATTATAACGTATCACATGGGTAAGTCCATTCTATTTGATACATACTGTGCATTTCATGTTGTTTTTAAAACATGAAATAAAAGCATCTGGAGCCTGGCACAGAGACACTTAAATAATAAATCAAAATAAACAAATAGCATTGTGGGTACAGAGGACTAAGTGACTGGCAGGTACCAAGAACAGTCACATTGAAAAATGCCACCTCATAAAGCCAGTAGTCTCTCCCTGACCGTTCTCCATTATAGCTAATCACCATGTTGCCAAAGGCACTGATAGGGTATTTCTGGGGAGGGCATGGGAGGGTATGAGGGAAAGAGAAAGAATTCCTCATGTGTCTGGTCTCTCACTCCAAAACTGCAGCCCAGTCTGAAAGTCAAATATTTCACTCCAGCTGGCAAATTCTCGGAAAGAGTCCAAATGGAATATTGTAGCAGGTGAAATTGAAAACTGAGCAGATAAGCGGTTGCGAGGCACGCACTCCCCCTTGGCACTTTTTAATCAGGAACCCAGGACTCTTTGGTGGAGGTAATATCACATACTTACATTGGATTATATGGTAAAAGTAATAGCCTTGCATTGGTAATAAATTAATTTTTTTTTCAGATTAAAAGTTGGTTTAATTTTAACACAGATATCTCTGCTGAGGGGTATAGCTAGATATTTCCACATGAGTACATAGGCCTAATGCAAAACGAGCAGTTTAGCCCCTCTTCTCAGCAGTGATAGCCCAAGACAAAGCCTACCTAATAAACCAGCTGTAAACAGTCAGAAAGGACAGGCAAAGTACTGAGCCATGTACCAAATTGGCTTTGTACATACCAAGGGACTGCAAGGTAGATAGGAACGTGAAAGGCATCTTAGGGTATGTCTACACTACGAGAGTAGTTCGATTTTACCTAAATCGAATATGTGGAATCGATATTACAAAATCGAACGTGTGTGTCCACACTAAGGACAGTAATTCGACTTTGTGAGTCCACACTAACGGGGAAAGCGTCGACATTGGAAGCGGTGCACTGTGGGCAGCTATCCCACAGTTCCCACAGTCCCCGCTGCCCATTGGAATTCTGGGTCGAGCCGCCAATGCCTTCTGGGTAAAAAAATGTGTCGAGGGTGCTTTTGGGTAACTGTCGTCATCCGTCCGTCACTACCGCCCTCCCTCCCTGAAAGCGCCGGCAGGAAATCAGTTTGCGCACTTTTCTGGTCAGTGACAGCGCGGACGCCACAGCACTGCGAGCATGGAGCCCGCTGCGACCATGGCTGCAGTTATGGCTGTTGTCAACACCTCGCACCTTATCATCCACCTTTCCCAGAGGCAGATGCTGAGAAATCAGGCCAGGAGGCTACGGCAGCACGGTGAGGACCTGAAGTCTGAGAGTGGCACAGACCTGTCACAAAGCACGGGACCCCGCGCCGAGGACATCACAGTGGCAATGGGTCATGTTGATGTTGTGGAACGGCGATTCTGGGCCCGGGAAACAAGCACAGACTGGTGGGACTGCATAGTGCTGCAGGTCTGGGATGAACCACAGTGGCTGCGAAACTTTCACATGCGGAAGGGGACTTTCATGGAACTTTGTGAGTTGCTGTCCCCTGCCCTGAAGCGCAATGACACCCAGATGCGAGCAGCCCTGACTGTCCAGAAGCGAGTAGCCATAGCCCTCTGGAAGCTTGCAACGCCAGACAGCTACCCGTCAGTCGCGAACCACTTTGGCGTGGGCAAATCTACCGTGGGGGTTGTTGTCATGCAAGTAGCCAACGCAATCGTTGAGGTACTGCTCTCAAAGGTAGTGACCCTGGGAAATGCGCAGGTCATCATAGATGGCTTCGCCGCGATGGAATTCCCAAACTGCGGTGGGGCTATAGATGGAACTCACATCCCTATCCTGGGACCGGTCCACCAGGCCAGCCAGTACATCAACCGAAAGGGCTACTTTTCAATGGTGCTGCAAGCACTGGTGGACCATAGGGGACGTTTTACAAACATCAACGTCGGATGGCCGGGCAAGGTTCATGACGCTCGTGTTTTCAGGAACTCAGGTCTGTTTAGACGGCTGCAGGAAGGTATTTACTTCCCGGACCACAAAATAACTCTTGGGGATGTGGAGATGCCTATAGTCATCCTTGGGGACCCAGCCTACCCGCTAATGCCCTGGCTCATGAAGCCCTATACTGGCGCCCTGGACACAGAAAAAGAACTCTTCAACTACCGGCTGAGCAAGTGCAGAATGGTGGTGGAGTGTGCTTTTGGCCGTCTCAAGGGGAGATGGAGAAGCTTACTGACTCGCTGTGATCTCAGCTAAACCAATATCCCCATTGTTATTGCAGCTTGCTGTGTGCTCCACAATCTCTGTGAGAGCAAGGGGGAGACCTTTATGGCGGGGTGGGAGGTTGAGGCAAATAGCCTGGCTGCTGATTACGCCCAGCCAGACAGCCGGGCGATTAGAAGAGCCCAGCGGGACGTGCTGTGCATCCGGGAGGCTTTGAAAGCTAGGTTCCTGAGTGAGCAGGGTAACCTGTGACTTTTAAGTTTGTGTACAGAGAAGCTGAACCTGTCCCCCTTTCTTTACCCACTAAATGTTCAGTATCCTCTCCAGTTACATACCCCGTTCCCCCCTTCCAACACACGTTTAAAAATAAAATCACTTGAATTTTGTTAATGAACACCGTTTCCTTTATTACTGTTTTCGCGGGAAAGTGTTGAACCTGGGATGCAGACTGTGGTGGGGAGCGGGTGTAGTGTAGTGATGCAAATGACGCTTCTAAACACAGGCTCCGCAGTGGTGGACTGGTTGTTTCAACGGAGCCTGCCACCCCTCCTGTTCGGGACTCTGTGTGTGGGGGGGCTATGTGACTTTGTGGCAGGGGGAGGACGGTTACAGATCCCCTGCTGCGTGGCTCTGTGATCCAGGATAAGGACCGCTGCATAAGATCTCTAACTGCCCTCCCCCGCCACAAAGTCACAGAGCCCGCCCTCCCCCCACAGAACATGAAAACCACCTCCCAGACTGACCAGGGTAACTAGTGACTGCAATGTGTGTGTGCCCTGCTGCTGAACCTGCCCCCGCCTCTGTACCCTGGTAAAGGTGACTGTCCTGTCCAATTACCAACCCCCTTCCCCCCCTTCAGACAGACTCTCCTCTAAAAGAACATGATGGAAACAGTAATTAACAGAAACGTATTTTTTATTAGCAACTACACATGAAACTGGGGGGTGAAACTTGGACGGGGGCTTGGGTGAGGCGGGAAGGAAAGGACTTGTCAAATTTTGGGGAATGAGAGCCTTCTAGTACTAGAGTAGTCTGCAGGGGTGGAGTGAGAGTTTTCACGGACTCTGCCGCCTCTCCTTCTTTGGACTTTGGGTGAGGGGGGTATGGGACTTGGTGGCGGGGGAGGGCGGTTACAGATAGACTGCAGCGGGGCTCTGTCCTCCTGCCTCCGGTCCTGCAGAACATCCACAAGGCGCCGGAGCGTGTCCGTTTGTTCCCTCATTAGTCCAAGCAGCATTTGAGTCGCCTGCTGGTCTTCCTGCCGCCACCTCTCCTCCCGTTCCATGTGTGATCGGTGCATTTGGGACAAGTTATCCCTCCACTGGGTCTGCTGGGCTGCCTGGGCTCGGGAGCAGCCCATAAGTTCCGAGAACATGTCCTCCCGTGTCCTCTTCTTCCTACGCCTCATCTGCGGTAGCCTCTGGGAGTGTGATGCCAGGCTAGGTCGGGAGACAGTCGCAGCTGTGGGAATGGGAAAAAGGGAGTGAATTCCTCAGAAAGATAAATTTAGTTGTTAACAAAGAACATAGTCTTTCTCTGTGAACAAGACCATGCACAGCACCTATCACATGCGCACTCAGGACAAGGTCGAATTTTCGGCCTTCGCATTCAGTGCCTGGGGTCTTGCAGTGCAGATCAGAGAAGCGGGGCAGGACACCGGAATTTGTGTAGCAGGCCGACATGGTAAGCCGTAGACTTGTGGCTGCTTAAAACTTTAATAGTAGCACTGGCCTCCTTTCACATTGAAAGCAATGCCAGTCCCTGCTGCCAGCAATCCAGCAAGCATGAACTCTGCCCTTGTCCCACCCCCTCGCGGCTGTCCCAGGGAAAGATCCCTGTATGCTGCCCCTCTCCCGCCTCCACTGCGTGGCTGTAAACCGGCGGTTACAGTTCTGTAAAGGAACAGGCAAGCAGTCCCAATACTAACATTCCCCTACCTAATTCAAAGCAGGTCACCATGAGCGACATCACTCTGATGAGGATTTCAGAGACGGAAAAAGAAAGGATGCTTCGGGAAAGCCTGCAAAGACCAGGGCCGTATGCCGCCATGCTCTGCAGGGCAATGATCCCGGAGTACTTGCTTGTCTCCTGGCGCGGAAACGTTTCGTACCACGGAGGACCCAATAAGGCCGCTCTCCCCAGGAACCTGATGCAAAGGCTTTCCAATTACCTCCAGGAGAGCTTCGTGGAGATGTCCATGGAGGATTTCAGCTCTATCCCCGGACATATAGACCGGATTTTACTGTAGCTGCACTGGCAGGGACTAAACAGTAGAGCAGCTTGGGCAGAACAATCATGCTAAACCGGACATTGTTAGATTTTTTTCAGTAGTTGCACTGCCAGGGACTGAAACGTTAAGCGCCTAGGGCAAAGTAATCATGCAAAACCCATTGTTAATATTGTTAATATTCCTGTTCTGTTAAAAATAAATGTTTAGATGTTTTAAACACTTACTGAGTGATCCTTCCCCTGATTCTGTGTCCGGGTTAACGGCTGGGGACGGTTGGTAGGGGATCTCTGTAAGGGTGATGAAGAGATCCTGGCTGTCGGGGAAATCAGCGTTGTAAGCACTGTCGACTGCCTCGTCCTCCTCAACTCCTTCCTCATCTTCCCCGTCCACTAACATCTCCGAGGAACCGGCCGTCGACAATATCCCATCCTCAGAGTCCACGGTCAGTGGTGGGGTAGTGGTGGCGGCCGCACCTAGGATGGAATGCAGTGCCTCGTAGAAACGGGATGTCTGGGGCTGGGATCCGGAGCGTCCCTTTGCCTCTTTGGTCTTCTGGTAGCCTTGTCTCAGCTCCTTGATTTTCACGTGGCACTGCGTTGCATCCCGGCTGTATCCTCTCTCTGCCATGGCTTTAGAGATCTTCTCGTAGATCTTTGCATTCCGTCTTTTCGATCGCAGCTCGGAAAGCACGGACTCATCGCCCCACACAGCGATCAGATCCAAGACTTCCCGATCAGTCCATGCTGGGGCCCTCTTTCTATTCTGAGATTGCATGGCCATCTCTGCTGGAGAGCTCTGCATCGTTGCCAGTGCTGCTGAGCTCGCCACGATGTCCAAACAGGAAATGAGATTCAAACTGCCCAGACAGGAAAAGGAATTCAAATTTTCCCGGGGCTTTTCCTGTGTGGCTGGTCAGAGCATCCGAGCTCGGACTGCTGTCCAGAGCGTCAACAGAGTGGTGCACTGTGGGATAGCTCCCGGAGCTATTAGCGTCAATTTCCATCCATACCTAGCCTAATTCGACATGGCCATGTCGAATTTAGCGCTACTCCTCTCGTTGGGGAGGAGTACAGAAGTCGAATTTAAGAGAGCTCTATGTCAAACTAAATAGCTTCGTGGTGTGGACGGGTGCAGAGTTAATTCGATGTAACGGCGCTAAATTCGACATAAACTCCTAGTGTAGACCAGGCCTTAGAAATAAGATAAAAGAGTCGATAAAAGTTAAAAAGAGAAAGTTAGGGACATTAGCTAGACAGAAGGTAGTGGGACTATAATTTCCTTTTAAAATAATTGCATTCTATTTAGGTTCTTACAGTACATGCACTACCAAGTAATCTGACCAAATGCATGTGATTTTGAGCCCCAGAGTAGACCTGATATATGTAATAAAAGCCCCATAAAACACATGCTGAGGTGACTTACCGCAATTGCAGATTTTTTTAAAATTCTTTGTTTTTATTTTCCTCTTACTGCACTGGAGGCGAGAGTGTTTCTCAACCTGAGGATTTCTCTTAAGTTTTTCTATCTTAACCTCTCCCCCACCTTGAAATACCCTTTTCTCCCTGTTCTTTACAGCTAAAGAGGGACCCTCCTTATCTAGACCCTGTAATGCAGATGGAGGATCAGTGTTCACAAGCAGGAAGTAGCCCAGCCTCCTCCTAAAGCTCAATTATCCAAAGCACTCCATGATCTAAAACAGGGATATGACTTTCCTAGGACTATTAGTTACACTGAAAATTCCCTTTGAATAGTCAGTGATACTTTCACAATGTGCCTTTGACACAAGGATGATCAAAGGTGACCAACAGTCTCTCCAAATGCTTTTACTAAAAAAAAACATTCTGCGTGTAACTTTTTTGCTTTGCTTTCCCAAATACTCTGAGCCAACCTGCTACCCACCCTTCCTTCCCATTCCCCCATCAGCTCAGCTGCCATTGCACATTCAACAGTTCTTCAGCAGCAACTGTGTGAAGCTTTCAACTTTTTGATTTCCAGCAGGAAAGCTAGACTGACAAGTTATTTAATGCACCCAATTTAGAAGCTGAACCTGAAAGCAGCCCAGCCATGAGTGAAAATTTGTTGAATACAGAGTAAAGGTGCTGTGGAGTTCTTTTTTTAAATTTTAATTTAATATCGCACAAGTCACTAAAACGTCTTGTGTTCTTAGAAGAAAAGTAAAATAATACATTTTAGCTCTTCTCCTGATATGTAATACCTGTAACTGGCATGGGTTTATTTCATTAATTGATTTACAAAAGACACCCAATTCACATACTCCCTGGTTGCTATGCTACTTTGTACTGAGTCAACTTTAAGGACTAGTATCCACAATGACCCCCCTCCCCTTGAGACAAAACCATAAGAAGAGAAATGGGCTATAGCCCATGGACTCAAGCCCAGCAGATGAGTTCTGGCAGCCAGTGGATAAGGTGAACTCCAAAATTCCATCCCACCATCCTCTAAAGTTTCAAACATAGGGAGTGTTATGTAAGAGTGCTCCAGTTGGCCTCCACTGATATGCCAGAATTAGAAACATGGCCTCCTCTCAGACAGGCAGGACCCAAACCATCCAGGGCATCATAGATCACCTTAAATTGCAGCTGGAAGCAAACAGAAAGCTTCAGAATGTTTCAGAGAATTGGTGTTATACGCTTTCTACAACTAACAATGCCAAGCAGAGGCATTCTGCTTCAGATGTAGCTTCTGAGTTCTCTTTAATGGTAGCCCCATGTATTTATTTATTTAGATTTAAAATATTCAAGGCTCTAGGCATCCTAACATCATAATGATACAATAAATACAGTTAAATTAAATCTCAGCAGCATCAAAATCATCCGATCCACAGGAACTCAGTTGGCCACCTACCCCCTTCATCATCTCAGACTTCTCCAAAAGCCCTCTCAAGCAGGTGTCTTCTGCAATGTGCTCAAAAACTCACCAAATTCAGGCTATTCTGGACCAGGGGGGAGCAAGCTCTTGAGTCTTGGAGCCTTCACAGGGAATATGCCCTGCCAGCTGCCCCCTCTCTTTTATAACTAGAGTGATCCAGCTCATACTTCCCTGCTGACTTCAGAAATGGCATTATGGCACACAGAGAGAGGTGTATATATTACACACATGAGGGCTAAATCCAATTGGTGTAAACAGGTGCATCTCTACTGAAATCAATGCAATCCATTAAAACCAAGGGTTATGGCAGCAGTAAATCTGGCCCAAACGCTACATAGTCAAACTATAATATCTGGTACTCAAAGTCTTCCAACATCTCTATTGCAAATTTAATCACAAGGACGATATAAATAAAAAATTCCACCCAACCTATTAGAATCATCATCCAAAGCTATGGTATTCATACAGAAAATGTGGTATTTTCTAGGGTGTTGCCAGTTAATAAGATTTGCAATCGAGGTACATACTTTATAAAATTGTAAAATACCCTTTGAGCTTGATAATAGGCTGGTGGTGTTCTGAAACTATTGCCTATCCTATTGATCCACACTGCTTCATTGTTTTCTTGTGCCCCCCTCTTTGTCTGTCTATCTCCATCTGTCATCTCTTGTTTTATACTCAGCTTGTCAATTCTTTGGGGGCAGGGACTATCTTTTGTGTTCTGTGTTTGCAAAGGGTCTAGCACAATGGAATCCTGGTCCATGACTAAGGCTTCTTGGCAGTATGGCAATACAAATAAATAATAACAACAATAAAGCCAAAAAAATAAATGAAAATATCAATTGTCTTCAAATTAAGAGGGGATGTCTTTCTGGAAGATATTCTTTAGCCAAACACAGGTTATTGGGCTCAATACAGGGGTAACTGGGTGACATTTAATGGCCTGTGACATACAGGAGATCGACTAGATGGTCTAATGGTCCCTTTTGGCCTTAAAATTGAAGAATCTATGAACATAAGATTACCAAACAAGAGACTTAGTTAGCTAGCATTTCAAGTTGCTAAGTGCTAGTGTAACCCACATACCTCCTGGATGTGGTATTCTGTCCCCTTCTAGTGGCACCGAGACCACTTAGAGATTAATGAGTCTGCTACAGCCTTAGCTAAGAGCCATGTGGCTTTTAGCTCATGCAGTAGAGGCTCATGCACTAAGCTTCAGAGGTTCGAACCCAGGTTCGATCCCGTTCACTGACGAATGAGGTCTGTCGGCGTTACACGAGTCCAAAGAAGACATGCTGTTAGGCGTCATGCATTAAAACCCCCACAAATATTACAAATGAGGGAAATCTCCAGCTAAGATTAAATATACAATTCTGACCCTAAGCTTAATACAGCATTCACTGTCACACAGCCACACACTGGAAATTTCACTGGGCAGCACCAAAACAACCTTGGGGAGCAGAAGGGAAATAGAATTGGGGAATGAGGGGAAATGTGAATAGCACAAAAGGGACTAGGGGCAGGGTGGGGCTGGACAGCACAGAAGCAGTGGTGGAAACGGGCTGCAGTGAGTGCAGGAGGATAGCAGTGGAGGCTGTGATGCAGTAGGCACGCAGGCTGCAGATGGCAGTAGGGGAGTTGTAGAAGTGGCTGAAATATCAGGGGAAGCAGGTAGGGAGACTCCAGGGATGTTGGAGAGCCACTTGATCCACTGAAGATCTGCTTTGATATCTTTGTGCTGCAAAGGTAAATCAGCTTAGAGATCTGACAGGTTGTAGCCTGTTTCCCTCTGCAACACATTAAGTGGCTAATCAAGTTATGTATTTCCATTCCCGCTTGCCTGATATGGATCCTTCCACGATGTGAAGATTTGTTATTAAACTATTTTTTCTGTTAAAAACTCAATTTTGTTAGAAGACTACCTTATCCACCACTCCAGGAATGAAAAAGTAATTTAGCAGTCAGGCAAGTCCAAACTTTGCCTCACTCCCTCCTCTCTAGGCTGATTTTTTTTTTTTTTTAAATTGGGGTTTAGGATAAATATATCAACACATGATAACATATCACACACCAAAATCATGTATCACATGGACCACTCTCAGACTTTTAAACTCTATTCTTTGCTGGGAAAACATGAGAGAAATATCCTGAGATGCTGGGGTACATTTTGCAATGAAATACCACATGCATAGTTTGGATCTACAAAATTTTCACCAAACATTTTTTTTTCTACTAAGCTATTTTAACTATATACTTTTTCCAAAAAAATAAAAGGCTTCTCCAAACAAAAGTTGGGGGAAATAGAAAATTGGAGGTTTTAAATGGAAATTGGGACAAAACCTCAATTGTAGAGTTGGTAGAGTGGCCATCGTAATATTGAATTCCTGTGCTGTATAATATAGAATGGTGAATCTTTCATTTTATGTTCTATTCCATTGGGTAAGAGACAGGCTAACACTGAATAACTAACACAGAGCCTTCTCTGCAAAGCACACTCCTGTAATGGGTCCAGAATTTCTGAGCAGTTCATAACTCAACTCCCACATTAAACAAAAGGAGACAGCTGAGAGATAATGAAAAGGAACCCCCCAGGGAACAGAGACATGCAATGGACATGACTAGCCACTTTGTATTCCTGTTACTCTCCGGTAAGGAAAGGATGAATGCTTTGTTTAAAATTTCTGTGTAAATATTGGTACATGTAGAGGTTAAACAATATGTTGTACTGGAAACCGCCAAGCGTCTATTTATCCTTAGCCAGAGGACAGGGCAGGCAGTATGAACGTGCACTGACAACCTTTTAATCCTATCATAGAGAAACCATTCCAGGAATGAAAAGTAATTTAGCAGTCAGGCTAGTCCAAACTTTGCCTCACTCCCTCCTCTCTAGGCTGGGATTTTTTTTTTTTAATTGGGGTTTAGGATAAGCATATCAACACATGATAACGTAATGATAACACACCAAAAACCATATGCCAGTATAAATTACCATATCAAACCTTAAGAAAATGCTTCTAAAGCAGGGGTCGGCAACCTTTCAGAAGTGGTATGCCGAGTCTTCATTTATTCACTCTAATTT
The DNA here is from genome assembly GCF_002925995.2 of Terrapene triunguis. NCBI lineage: Eukaryota > Metazoa > Chordata > Testudines > Emydidae > Terrapene > Terrapene triunguis. The sequence continues at coordinate 68,563,391 of NW_020664393.1, read as the reverse complement.
AAGGTTTCACGTGCCAGTAATACATTTTAACGTTTTTAGAAGGTCTCTTTCTATAAGTCTATAATATATAACTAAACTATTGTTGTATGTAAAGTAAATAAGGTTTTTAAAATGTTTAAGAAGCTTCATTTAAAATTAAATTAAAATGCAGAGCCCCCTGGACCGGTGGCCAGGACCCGGGCAGTGTGAGTGCCACTGAAAATCCGTGCCATAGGTTGCCTACGCCTGTTCTAAAGTCTAGACAATTTTTCAGCCCCTCCTACCATCACGATTAAACCCTTATTCCAAATTCAAACTCATCCAAACTGACATAACTTCTGAACAGTCACTGTAGTAGTCTTGATGTATAATCCACAGGATCACACACACTAGTGTAACACGCTTCTAAGTCCCAGCCCCATACCAGTCACATGTGTAAAGCTAAGCACATGAATAAGTGTTTGGAGGATCAGGGCCTAAATAAGCCCTCTTCATATTGAAAGTTACAACTTGTTTCAATGTATTGCAGGGTGCAAATTACAATTCCATTTATAGTAAAATTCTAGCAATAAGATTATGTTATATATAACACACATTACATACACACCCCTAATACTGTGTGTTGTATATATTTATTGTATATACACACTTCAAAAAGGGAGGGAACAAATGGCTATGCGAGGGTGCTGAGAATCAGAACTCCTAGATTCTATTGCCAGCTGTGTACAGATTTATTGTGTGACCCTGGGCAAGTCACCGCAACTCAGTGCCCATCTAAAAAAAGGGGATAGTGATACCTGCCTTTGTAAAGCAACTGAGATCCTTAGATAAAGAGAAACTAAACACAATAGAGGGTTATTTTTTAACAGAGTGTTTTGAAGATTTGTTAGCATGAAGTTGGGGGGTGGAAGCAAAGTCTGAGCTTTGTTCTCAGCCAGGGATCTGCAGATTTGCTGACGTCATGAAAATAGCCAGTACAATCAAGCCATAAGCCATGCCAAGAACCTACTCCAGTCTACAGAATGATGAGACAATTCCTCCACAAATACTTAGCTCTAAGCAACTGCTACTCCCTAAGCAGTACTTTTAATTCAGACTACTCTGCACCATTCCAATTAACTGTATTTTATGCTTAGTTGCATTAGTCTCTATACTCGTACAGCTAAAAGATATAGAGCCAAATTCCTCTCTCAATTACACCTGAAGCTAGTGGAATACCGATGAGGGCAGCATTTGGCCCATATATTCCAGTTAAAGAAAAACAACCTCTCGACTTCCCAGTGCAATTTGGATTGGTCATAGAAGAAAGCAACAACAGCAAGTGATTAAAATTCATAGCACATAAATTCTTTAAAAAAATCCAGCAGGAGGAATAACCTTTTCTTCAACCCAGCATAAAAATATAACCTCTAACAGACAGAAAATCCCATTACCTCCATCCATCCAATATTTGGGTATGGTCTAACTCTTCCTTATGCAGAAACTCTGCAGCGTCTGCTGGAGGAACATTCAAATGACGACCCCCACTTTAATAGCATGATGAGTTTAGGAGAAGATTATCCCACAGCTGCCTCCTGAATGGTTTCTCACAGCTTCCTCTGAAAAATCTGGTACTGGCCATTTCTGGAGACAAGATACTGGACTAGACAGACCACATGTGCGATTCAGCATAGCAACTCCTATGTATGCAGTTTGGTAAGCCAAAACATTTGGTCAAAAAGACAATTCTGCTGTAATTATGCATACATTGTTTCTGAAAATCAAGCCTGGGTATACCTGGCTTCCTTCAGATAAATAACAGTTTTTCAGTGCCTATAGCTTCTGTCTCTCTAACACACATAGCTGTAAATGCTTTAACCTGCAGAAGATAAGTCTATAACAGTTCTGAACACTCTAGAGTCAATTTTTCATGGTAACTGTTTTATTTCAGTAACGGTAAGTGATGTGGCAGGTAGATGTGTAAGGGAGAGGTTTTTCCAGTATGCTCAGTGTCCAGTGTTACATGGGGCGGCTCCAGAGTTTGTGTGCAAGTGGCCGGGATCCCACTTGCATCCCACAGCTATGGTGACACGCAGAACTAAATCCCTCCAGAAACCTGACCTTCTTTCTCCAGTTCCACTCATCATACTATGCTTTAAGGACTGATGACTGAGGAACTCTTGTTCTGATAGTTGCCTATTCCAAATCTCAGGTGTTATCTGACTGGTTTTTCCAAGATGAGAACAGGCAATGGCATGCTGTAAAAGGATCTGAAAACGATCCATCCCCAGAACCTTCACCATGTATTCAGGAAATGTGGCCACGGCTTCTCCTGATGCTATACCTTCAGGAACCTCTATACGTTTATCTGATCTTTTTCCCCTTTAGACATTTCAATGCTGGATAATATCTAAGGTTCTCAGTTAGAGTATTGTCTACAAAAAGTCGGTTAGTGCATCTATGAGGATGAGGCAGACGACTCCACTCATGCCACCTAGAGCAACATGGGCCCCACTGGAATGGATGCCAGGATTTCACTATGTGCTTTTATTTTTTCTACCCAATGCACCTGTCTCACTGTGTGGTGCTAACAAACAACACTGCTGATGTCATTCCTTGTTCTTTTAGTCAGAGCATGTTGCATATCAGAGCTAATCTATGTGTTTTTTTAATGCCTGTTTTGGTATGTTTTTCTTTCTGCGGCATCCTCAAATGGTTAAGGCTGCTCAACTCAGGAATTCTTTATAATTTTCCCATTTGGGGATGTCTGTGTATTTTAGACTAATGGCTGTGTGAAAAGCCTATCAGATAGCAGGGAATCAGGGACAGAGATCTGGTTAGCTGGATGTAGAGATTCCTTTAGAGGGTGTATCTTGGCTGCAGAATATTGTATTTGAATGCACATTAAAGTGGAGGCTTTGCCTATGTTTTTTTCATGTACCCATGGACAAATCAATAAGGTATACAGTTTTTGAAATGACCTATAATTACTACTGAAGTATCAAAGAGTTTGTGTCTGAGATAGTACTTTAGTTTCATAGCCTTAGAACATTCTTAACATTAACAGAGAAAAATTGCTCTTATGAAACCATTCAGTTGTGTGAATTTTTTTTAACCATACTGACATTAAAGAAAATTGAATTTGTTCTACAGGGAAGTTTTTAGAATTAAGATAAAGTGATGGTAAGAATTATTTCTTGGTTCAAGTGAAAAGCCAAGTTAAGCACAGGAAAGAAACCGATGATAGTTGCCAGACACTGCCTTCGGAAGGCAATGCTGCTATTCTGAACTTTAGGGATAATCTCTAATGACCCCTGTAAGTACACCTCTACCCCGATATAACGCGACCCGATATAACATGAATTCGGATATAACGCGGTAAAGCAGCGCTCCGGGGAGCCGGGGCTGCGCACTCCGGCGGATGTAAGCAAGTTCAATATAACGCGGTTTCACCTATAACGTGGTAAGTTTTTTTGGCTCCCGAGGACAGTGTTATATCGGGGTAGAGGTGTAGAAAGAAAGAAAGAAACTTTGTTACTAGCCCACACTGAAATTTAACCCAGCACTTTAAAGGACGATTTGCTAAGGGAGTTCTGAAATATATACTGAGAGATTCCAAAAGATGATGGATCTTACTTTCAGAAATAGCAAGATCTGAAGGTCTTTAAAACTGCATGATACAAACTCTTTGTGAAGATGAAAGAAGTGTTCTCTATGTTACATTTTGGTTTGTATATGCAAAATTGCGGGCCAGGCTATGAAGCTGAGAGCCCTGTGAAACCCCACCACACTTCCAAATGACTGTTGAGAGTTTTAATGAACTGGGTGGACTTTCAAAATTTGTTTATTATACATTTGCCTTGAATAACTTCAGACTGACAAATCACAACCCAGGCTTGCAGACCTTTTATTTGTCACCAGCATTAGCCCAGGGGAAGCAAGAGAATGCCTTTGAACAAGGATTGATAAGATGTCTATTGACTAAGGATAAAGCTGAACCATGCTAAGAAAGCAAAGCAATTCATGGTGATTTCTTAAAATTAGTGTCTCAATAGTCAGAAGAAACATCTGAAACATTCTAAAATTACGTATGTCTCAAGGGTCCACGTTCTAAAATTACATATATCTCCAGGGTCCAAATGAATGCAAAGTACCGTTAGGCCCAAGTTCCAGGCAAAGGAAAGTACCATTATGAAGCTTTCTATAAAGGAAAATACAGACAAAATATATGAAAGCCTGGCCCTTGCTCAAAAATATTCTGCCTCTAAGCACTGGATTTTGGTGATAAGCAGTGTAACAAGATTGGCTTGGGATCACCTCTGAAATGCTTTCACTTCAACATTCTTGCTCTCAAGTATTTCTGTACTCTAGTGCTAAAAAAGGTCTTGTAACTTGAGTGTTTGTATTGTTGAAGGAATTGTTATTATAAAATAAAAATTCACAAACATATTGCTGCCATCTCATTACAGAAATTCTAACATTCAGTGTGCTAGTTAAAAGAAAGAGACCAGGCAGCACTTTACAGTTTTGAATATGACTAATACTCTGTAGAGGAGAAGATGTAACATGAATGGAAAGAACTGTGTCTTCAAGAGATGCTCTTGAAGGTAAAGCAAACATGACTTTAGGTCATCAGTAACACCATTAACTAAGAAAACTGAGCTTGATGCAGATGTAAAACAGAAAATAGGCTCTACAGTTTCAACTTCAGGGACTGTCACATCAGAAATTGGTAATTGTGACTCATTTAAATCTAGCAAACACAGGAAACCAGAGAGGACAAAACCCTCACAGAGGTCACCAAGGTTTTCCTGTCAAAAATATATATTGCAATCATTATAAAACAGACACTTCAACTTCTCTGGAATGACTAAATAAATAAATAAAGCTAAAATACTTTTTCTGACAGAGAGCCTGCTTCCAAAAACCTAATGAGATCTTGCAACTGACTCGAACCTTCTTAGAAATGTCTCCAACAATCATATTACCAGCAGTGATTTTTGCTTGCTTCCATGTGGCTAACACTGTGACATGCCTAACCTTATGTCTAACACAGGGTGTCCTAGAAGGACTGTGGAAAAGATGCACTAAAAAAATCTTCAGACATTTGCTATTTTTTAAAGGAATTGAGGAGGATGGGGAGGGAAGAGCAGGTAGAAGTTAGAAATCCATGTCCATCTACAGTCTGTGTTTATGGCCTTGGCATTCCATGAATGTTCAAAGAAAAATGCCTCTGGAAGTGGTGTCATTTAAAAATATTCTGACATGAAAATGCTAATCAATAGACTCTATAGGAGTGCCTCCTTTAAGCCAATTGAAATGCCCAGTGTCCTAATGAAAATGAGACTTTAAAAATCAATTAAATATTTTATACTGGGTTTGGGGGGGAGGCGGAAAACAACAAAAAGCCAATTTCCCCTGAGGGAAGATTAGCCAACACGATTTAACTTTAAGGCCTGCATCTAAAAGGATACAGCTAATATGCCTGTCTGACTGCCATTTTGTAAGCCAACCTAAGTGCATTATAGAATCTATCAGGGTGTCGCTCAGAAATGCTATGGTCGGATCAATTCCTGCTGCAGGCACTGTGTTTCTTGAGTTTTGAAAGCAGGAAAAAATCCTTACATGAATCAACATGCCATTGCAATGTCAGGCTACCCACATCTACTGCAGAGACAAATACTTAAACTGCTGAGAGAAAACGACCTGAGAATTCCTGATAGTAAAACAAAAATCCCACATTTTTACTATTTATTATTTTGCAATTGTTTGCGGGGAGCCTCTCAAAAACAAGTAATGAAATAGTATCTGCCTTCAACAACTTGCAATCTAAATCCGGAGATGACTTGACAAGTGAGGGTTGTAAACTGACAAGGTGGGGAGTGGAGAGGCAGGATGCCTTAGTCTTAGTGCAGTAAAGTAGGTGTAACACAGGCTGTTGTGTCATGTCTCCCTTTCGTGGTTGGTACATTCAGGGTATGCCTTCACAGCCTACAGAAGGGAGCCTCCCAGCCGAGGTCAACAGACTTGGGCTAGCGGGGCTTGTGCACTTCAAATTGCTGTCTACACCGCTGTTTTTATAGTGCTAGCATGAGCCCTGCTAGCAGGGCCGGCTTTAGGGAGATTCAGCCAATTCCCTGGAATCGGGCCCTGCGCCCCTAAGAGGGCCTCACAACGTCCCGAAGGAGCTGCCGCCGAAGTCCCGCCGCTGTCTTCGGCAGCAGCTCAATCGCTGCCGTGGAGGAAGGTCCCTCCGCCGAAGTGCCGCCGAAGGCACCGGCAGCCAATTGAGCTACCACCAAAGTCCCGGCACTGTCGTCGTCGGCAGCTCAATCATTGCCGCTGTCTTCAGCGGCATTTTGGTGGAGAGTCCTTCCTCTGCGGCAGTGATTGAGCTGCCGCCGAAGACAGCGGCGGGACTTCGGTGGCAGCTCCTTCGAATCGGGCCCCGCGTGCCTAAAGCTGGCCCTGCCTGCTAGACCTAGTCTGTCAACCCAGGCTAGGAGGCTTGCGGCTGTGGGCTGTGTAGATATACGCATAGAGGATGAGAGCCTAGTACGCATTTAGTTCAATTAGTAGAGGTGCATGATTTAGAGCTGAAAATCCAGGGTTCTATCTTCACTGACAAATGGTGATACAGAGGGAGTTTGCAGCCCATTTGCTGGTTGGCTAAGTGAATCCTACCTTCATCTAATGCAATCTACATATAGGATAAGAGCCTACTGCTTTGTTAGCCACTAACAGAGTCACTCAGTTCACTCCAGTGAGAGAGGTCTGTGCTTTAGAAAGGAGCCCACGGTTTTATTTTTTCTGGCAACTGGTGGTGGATTTGGTGGCAGTCATTAAACATGTATACCGGTATGTCCTGAATGAAGAAGGCACTGGCAATGTTTGTGAGAGAAGGAGATGAAAAGGGCAGTGAGGATGGTGTCATATTCAGAACAGATGTGAGAAGAGATCAGACCTAAGAAGTAGGGAGGGATGGTAATTATGAAAGTAGTGCTAGCTGGAAAATACAAATTCCGTTTCATGCAAAATTAAGTTTCCAGAGTTTGATTTTTATTCTGCACCAAAATGAAAATGAGACCTTTCATATTTTTTGCAGAAAAGCAGAGAGACCCACCCCAGAACAGCAGGTTAGGACATTCACCGAGACGGTGGGAAACCCAGGTGCGTGCTGTGATCACTCAGCTCTTGGCTATTCTGGTGTCTCTCTCCCTCTCTCTCTCTCCCCCCACCCCCCCATTCCATCCTGGACCTGAGAAACTCTCCAGACTAAAGTTTCATCAAAACCCATATCTTTTGTCAAAAAATTCCTGACCAGCTCTACTTGAAAGCAAAGTCAAGAAGTCTGAATTTGATGTGAAGTGGGGAGCCTGCAAAGGGAGGGATACTAATCACAATGTTTAACCAAAAATAAGCTATTGTAAATGTTAGTGGGGAGTAATCCTTCATCTGGAAAAATACAGGAGGTGGAATATATACAGGCCATATGGGAAATTATTTGTTATGATGTCACAAAGGGGCAGGGCTTAGTAGTCTCGGCTAACATTTTGAGCATGCTCCATTTACTTATAGCTTTATTATTTTAAAACTGGGCACTCAAATCTGGTAAAGCACAGATACCTCAGTAAGTGCTATTCGCTTGCAAGATATGGAGTTTTGCTGTGAAGCAATTTTTTAAGTTGCTGGGCCGCAAAATGGCTCCTAACACGCTAGGAAAGTATATGTTTATCTGCAGCTGAAGGGATTTTCCTGAAGCATGTGTGCATACACACGTGTGCGCACACACACACATACAAGCACACATATACTCAAAAACAGCAGCAAAAATTCACACCTGGACTGAGACAAAGTGTTTTAAGTTCCATAGAAGAGTTTTTCACAATGTTATGAGCAGACGAAAGGATGAGGTTATAAAAGACCCAAGATAAAATTAGTTAATGAAGTTGCTACCCCTCACACAGGGAAACCTCCCTGCCCTTTGAAATATTGAACTATCTGAGACTCTACTATAGAAATATATAGGATCTCCAATTGGCCTGCATTTGCACCCCTAAAAAATTATCTTTTGCATTTATCTTCTGACCCATTCTGGTTCCCATGAGCCTTGGAGAAAGCTGCTACATCCAGCATTCTTTCCAATTCCATAAGAATCAGAGAAAGGCCAAAAAGAGCAAAAAGAGCTCAGAGGCCACAATCCAGCTCGCTGATGAAGAGAAACTTTTCAAAGAGGTTTCAGAGTAGCAGCCGTGTTAGTCTGTATTCGCAAAAAGAACAGGAGTACTTGTGGCACCTTAGAGACTAACAAATTTATTTGAGCATAGAGGGGGTTTTAAGTCCAGTACCCCTAAGCAGCTCTCCTGTCCATTCGAAGTTATGGTTTTCCTCACCTAATTTAATTGCAAAATGGAACTGCGACTGCTTAAAACTGAAAGTTGAACTGGATTTAAGGAATAGGATGGTTCAAATAACCCTTGGCACAAAGGTGGAAACCTGAGCTTTGCACTTGGGAACAGGAGCCTGAACTTAGAAACTAGCACAGACCAATAAATCTTCTGTTAACTTGCAGACAAGACATGTAAGGAGGCAGAACACTGCTAAGAGACCTACGGGACATACCGGGAGCATAGCTAAGATCACAGGATAAGAATAGTATCAGAGGGGTAGCCGTGTTAGTCTGGATCTGTAAAAGCAGCAAAGAGTCCTGTGGCACCTTATAGACTAACAGACGTATTGGAGCATGAGCTTTCGTGGGTGAATACCCACTTCGTCGGATGCATGTAGTGGACATTTCCAGAGGCAGGTATAAATATATTTATATTGCTTGCATATTTATACCTGCCTCTGGAAATGTCCACTACATGCATCCGACGAAGTGGGTATTCACCCACGAAAGCTCATGCTCCAATACGTCTGTTAGTCTATAAGGTGCCACAGGACTCTTTGCTGAGGATAAGAATAGACTATGGAGAGCATTTGTGAGGATGCTTAGACCAGCATGTAGACAAACAACCTCTAGAACCTTATAAGAGTTTTCCCTGTTGTAAGTGTAATTGAAGTCTCAAGTAGCAATGTAGGGCCTCACCCAGCAAATACTTATGGCCAGGCGTAGCACGTACTAGGTATAATCCCTTTGATTTTACTGGAACCACTCTTATTAACAAGCACCATACCTGGTTTTACATGTTTGCAGGATTGGGCTTTTAAACGGTAAATTCCTTGGGGCAGAGGACTAGTATTTTTGTTTGCTTGTTTTTAAACATTGTAAAGCACATGCACATACATAGTAACTAAATAATAAAAATAACAGTCAGGTGCCTATGAAATAAACCGTGGCAAAGGATGAGGGGTAGGGAAGGGCTGTTGCTCCTGTTGATCTTGCTGAGGATTATTATGCTGAAGCTTTTATGAGTGATTTCGTAAAGAAGCTTCTAAAGTACTGAGGTTTTCTAGCACTGCTGAAATATCTTTATTGCTTTTCTTACAAAACTGTGATTAAGCTAATTCCACTATTGTCTATGGATTATTTCCCCCCTTGTGAACTGATTAAACCCTGGGAAAAGGTTACAAATAAAAAACCCTAAAGATGAAGCTCAGAAAGTGACGTCCAACTTCAAAATTAGCTTCAGTACGTTCATCTAGGTTTGGCAAGGATTCCTATAGTGGATTCCATTCCCATGTAACTAGTCACTGATTGGTAACAGACAAGATTCCTTGAAGCCTAAATTTGCAAATGAAACCTGTTTAAGATTCACCCACTACTCCAGATTTCTGCAAAATCCATCCTGATTGTCTCACTGGATTCTGAGTTTCTTCAAGTATGAGTTGATTGTGCTAAATATTAGCAAACATTTGTCTTACCTGCGACTCCCTACAGGTGCTTCCCCCCCATTACATGTGATCAGGGAAAATATTCTGTAAAAGGAGAACATGTGATTACACTGCACTGAGAAGAAGTATTTTTGTGTATAAAATACACAGGCTGAGCCCAAGCAACACACAGTGCATTTCAGGATTGGGGAGCACAGGAAAGTGGCTTTAACTCTCCGACTAGCTATCAGCCCTGCAAATCCACTTTATATCTGCAGATATTCACTATCCGTGACCATGTTTGTAGATCGCGGATCAGATACGGATACAACTTTTGTATCTGGAGCCCTGCAAATCTGTGGATATCTGCTTTATACCAGCGGACCATTTTTGCAGACTGTGGATCGGATGTGGATACAAATTTTGTATCCGCACAGGGCTCTATGGACACTCTACAGATATAATCTAGATATAATGTACTGGCCACTCTACAGATATAATCTAGAACAGCCCTCAGGGCTGACCACAGTTGGGATGCAAGGAAGACTTGGCCATGTCCCCTTTTCCATGGCCACACCCTCTACACAGGCAACCGGGAGGGTCAGAGCCACTACACCCCCTCTGCACCACTGGAAGATTCCCTACACCAAAAGCTCATTCTGTTGCTGCCTATGCTGGTTTTAGCGTAGTGTTGCACTTGGAGTGCAGCAAAATAGCTGCAGGACAGCCCATGTTTTATCTTACAAGTCGTCTGCCAATGGAATGAATTTGAACTGTCTCAAACCAACAGTCGTGTTACTCTTTTCTTTGTGGTCTTTCTTTCACACCCTCCCACCTTAAGTTACCTCAAAATCCTGTTCTACAGTTCACATTGAGACTACCAGAAAAAGCAGGCTGTTCTGCAGCACATCCCTCACATTATTCCACTTTATTTAAGTTGCGGTTTTAGTTTTTGTCCGCTGGTAGCAAATTTGAAAAGTGGAGTTACATTACAATACACTCTATAGTTAGAGTAGTTAAGAACATTTATTTTTTTTATTAGTGGAGATATCCTATCTGCTAGAACTGGAAGGGACCTTGAAAGGCCATTGAGTCCAGCCCCCTGCCTTCACTAGCAGGACCAAGTACTGATTTTTGCCCCAGATCCTTAAGTGGCCCCCTCAAGGATTGAACTCATAACCCTGGGTTTAGCAGGCCAATGCTCAAACCACTGAGGTATCCCTCCCCCCATAAGAATGGCCATACTGCATCCCTCCCCCCATAAGAATGGCCATACTGCATCAGTCCAAAGGTCCATCTAGCCCAGTATTCTGTCTTCTGACAGTGGTCACTGTCAGATGCTTCAGAGGTAATAAACAGAACAGGGCAATTTTGAGTGATCCAACCTGTCGTACAGTCCCAGCTCTGACAGCTAGAAATTTAGGAGCACCTAGAGCATGGGCCCTCTGACCATCTTGGCTAATAGCCAATGATAGACCTATCCTCCATGAACTTTTTTAGACCCAGTTATACTCTTGGCCTTCACAACATCCCACGGGATTGAGTTCAAAGGTCGACTGTGTGTTGTGTGAAGAAGTACTTCCTTCTGTTTGATTTAAACCTGCTGCCTATTAATTTCATCGGGTAACCCCTCGTACTTGTGTTATATGAAGGGATAAATAACACTTCCTTATTCACTTTCTCTACATCATTCATGATTTTAGAGACCTCTATCATATCCCCCCTTAGTCGTCTCTTTTCTAAGATGAATAGTCCTAGTCTTTTTAATTTTTCCTCATACAGAAGTATAATTTTTGTTGCCCTTCTCTATACATTTTCCAATTCTAATATATCTTTTTTGAGATGGGGTAACCAGAACTGCATGCAGTAGTCAAGATGCAGGCCAGATTTATATAGTAGCATTATATTTTCTAATGATTCCTAACATTCTGCACATTGAGTGGATGTTTTCAGAGAATTATCCACTATGACTCCAAGATCAATTTCTTGAGTTGTAAGAGCTAATTTAGACCCCATCATTTTGTATGTATATGTTTTCCAATGTGCATTGCTTTGCATTTATCAACACTGAATTTCATTTGCCATTTTGTTGCTCTGCATCCCAGTGCAAAAGAGCTTTTTAGTATGCATGGTGATTTAGCTAATCTGCATTAAGAGAAAGTAAATAAAACCAAATAAAAATAATTTACTTAAGTGATAAACACTATGGAACTAATGGCAATAAACCTTCATTATCCATCCTAATTTTCTAAGACCTGTGCATTAGCCTCTGCTTTACTGTAGTTCAGGAGAGCAGTTGTTGTGAAAACATGTTATTTTAAAAAGTTTTTTTTTTAAAATAATTTTAGAAACCCTTGCTGATCCAAAGTAAGTAAAAGGTGACAAAATCCAACTTGACCATTACACATGTATTATATATATCAGGGGTCGGCAACCTTTCAGAAGTGGTGTGCCAAGTCTTCATTTATTCACTCTAATTTAAGGTTTCACGTGCCAGTAATACATTTTAACGTTTTTAGAAAGTCTCTTTCTATAAGTCTATAATATATAACTAAACTATTGTTGTATGTAAAGTAAATAAGGTTTTTAAAATGTTTAAGAAGCTTCATTTAAAATTAAATAAAAATGCAGAGCCCCCCGGACCAGTGGCCAGGACCCGGGCAGTGTGAGTGCCACTGAAAATCAGCTCGCGTGCCGCCTTTGGCACGCATGCCGTAGGTTGCCTACCCCTGATATATATATACATGTTTTAGCTCCCTTTTATAATTATTTTATCTATGTATATTTAAAATGTATATATATATTTATATAAAATAATTTAGATAAAATAATTATAAAAGGGAGCTAAAACATGAATTGAGTTTTTTTAGGTTCAAGCATATTGGTAAACTGATCTCCAACGACACTTACAAGGTCAAAAGTTGGTAGAACAGCAAAGCCAAGCTTATTATTTATAGTACAGTAGCCCCTACAGTTCTAATCAAGGAATATTTCCCTACTGTGCAAGGTGCTGCACAAACATGCATTAAAATTACAGTCCACGCCCCAAAGAGTTTACAGTCTAAGTCCCCAATCTTGCAACGGACTCTGCAGCCAAACTCCAGCACCCACTAAGTGCACAGGGACCTGCTCACATGCAAATAGTTCCAGGGACAGAGCCTTGGCTATAACTAGAGCTGTGCGAATAATGGATTTTTTTGGTTCACTGGAAATTTCGTTGTTTTTTTTTTAAACTCGTTTCAGGTCAAACTGAAAATGAATTTTTCCTGAATTTTTGGCAAATCAAAAAGTTAATTAAAATATTATTTCAGGTCAAAGCATTTTGTTCAACCTTATGGTTAACCACATCCCTTCTAGACATTCTAATGAGAGAAGCATAGGCAATTCCTTAGGGTTGTGGAGGTCCTCTGGGGATCTTGTCCTCTCGTTGAATAGGCACTAGCTTTGCTTGGGGTTTTGGGTGTGATTTCTGGTATACTCAGGCTGCAAGACGACCAGTGAGAATGTCAGACTATTGCTGCAGTATTGAATGGATCCCGAGCAACCTTTAGTATATGTAGTGTTGTTGTAGCTGTGTCAGTCCCAGGATATGCAAGTTTTAACATTCCTGCTATTCCTCATCCTCCTGTGTGACTTCATTCCTATTCTATTTTCTCCCTTTCCTATCTTCCTTTCTGTCTAACTGATTCCAAGCCTGACCAGCTTTGAAATTAATTTAACTGCATGGTGTCATCACCATAACCAGCATAACAGGCTGAGACAGCATGAGCTGCCTTGGCCCAATGTAAAAGCTTACGGGTGGGAGGAAACCAGAGCATACCAGCCAGATGTCATCCCAGAATGGGGAAATGAGCTGGGGCCTAGAGGCTAAAGCACACCTGTTTGGGACTGACCTGTCTATGGACCAGATGCTGTGCAGCATGTGAATAAAGCAAGCATCAATGAGACAGATGTTAACCTTTCTTCTCTATCCCTTCTCTTCCTCTCGTTTGTATTTGTCATGTTTATCTAAAGAGCACGGATAATCTTAACATCAGAAGTTGAGCACCTCCTAAAACTGAGTTGCTTTTTTTCCCCAGCAAGGACATTTGAGAGACTGTCAAGCAAGGGCTTTTTCTCTTCAAAAGATTCTATACACAGCAAGAAGGGCATTTAGATAGTACTGTAAGAGGGCCATGTAAGTACGTAGATAAAATAGAAAAGAAATAAGGTAGGATATCAAAATGAAAATTGGTCTTTAGGATTTCTGTGTATTTATTTTCCGTCACCTACTCCTCTTGATAGACAACTAGGAAAATTCAACTGTCTTTTTAAACCCTGGACAAAATGAAGGGCTTGTTAAAATTATGTCTATACATTTTACAAACAGTGCACAGCATTTTAGTATCAAATCACTAAGAAAGTCAATGGTCATACCTGCTCAGATCTCAACTGCAAAGCAAGGTCAGTTCTTAGAGGGGAGGCCAACAAGGTGCTTCAGGCAGCGGCACTGGTGAAAAAGCCAGTGGCACTCATCACTCTGTATTAGTACAGACTAGTGTCCCAATATTACCTAGTGGACACTGTTCTGCTGTAGGTGCCTTCTTACGCAAGATGTAAAACCAAGGTTATGACTGATTGAGGTTCTTAATAACCCTGCGGCACTTTTCACATAAGTAGGGCTGCTAAACCTGTAATTCTAGCCAAATCCCAATTCTCCCTTTACAGTTCCAGCTCGATGTGATATTCTTTTTACTTGTTATACTAACTATGGTTGCTGAATGCTGCCTAACAGCTGCCACATTCTACCCCAGAGTTGGTGGCACTTCAGTGATGGGACAGGAGAATGCCAAGTACAGCGTTTAAAGCACAATAGGTATTAGAACTTTCATATTCACATATTGGTGCTAAATGACCACATTACTTGGTGACGGTTTCTAGGACCCTCCATAGAAAAATACAGCGTCTCTCTGTTGGTTGCTTTACGCTCAGGTACTAGAACCCTGCATCAGGATGCAGAGAAATTACTGTTGACTCATGCTGGGGCAGTGGTAACTAAGGGCTGGGACAGAAGAGGTCTTGCAAGGAGTTTCTAGGAAACTCAAGTTTGGGGACAAAACCTAGAGCAAGGTTAATGTTTTGGTATTGTTTTTTGAGTAAACAATAAAACCAAACCATAGGAAGGGGTACGTTTGCAATATATACAATGGGTTAGATCCTCAGTTGATTTATATTAGTGTAGCTCCGTTGACTTCAATAGAACTATGCTGATTTACACCAGCTGAGAAGATAGTCCACTGTGTATAATTCTGGACCAGCGTGGGAAATCCATCTGCTTATATATTGTTTCATCTGCAATAAAATAAGAATCATGACCACTTTGAAACAGATTTTAAAACTGTCTCGTTTCTCTCTAGCTTTGGCAAGGAGCTTAGCATCCTCTGCTGAAACACTGCTGTGTAGTTTTTTACTGCACCATTCTTCAGTGAATCACTACGGGTGCCATAGCTGTGGAGAGGGGCACTATATTTTCATAGTCTTTAGTGATAAAAGCATACCACAGTTTAGTAAAAAAAAGTGGTGTTACTGTATATAATCACTGTAGTTCTCTCCAGATTGCTGTACTTAAAGTGGACAATAATGGTAATTTACAATGACTCTCTGGCTGGTTTACACAACATATCCTCTTGAGACTGTAATGAACTCCTCATAATTAGTGTTATTAATCATGGACCTCGTGTAGGGGGTACATATCATGCATTCCATGTCAAAGGTTTTTATTAATAAACATTTTTTAATTTTCCCAGCTGAGGAGAGCTAACAGGCTGCCATAAGTCTTTCCATCATTCAAATCTGCTCCAGTCTCATAAGCAATAATAGGGCTCAATCCAGATCTCAATTCATGGTACTTCAGGGTGGTCAGCAACTTGTGGGAGGCACTCAGTACCCTACATGATGTATCACAGTTGAGCCTTCATTGACAGAGTTCTATAAGGAATCTATACTTGGGTCAATGGGGCCTGACAAGAGACCCATAAAACATCATACAGTAAAACTGGGGTGGCCAACCTGAGCCTGAGACGGAGCCAGAATTTACCAATGTATATTGCCAAGAGCCACAGTAATACGTCAGCAGCCCCCCATCAGTTCCTCATCTCCACCCCCTCTCCCAGTGCCTCCCGCCCACCGGCAGCCCTGCCAATCAACGCCTCCCTCTCTGTCCCTCACCTCCCAATCAGCTGTTTCATGGCGTACAGGAGGCTCTCGGGGTGGGGTGGGGAAGGAGCGAGGGCACAGCAAACTCAGGGGAGGGGATTGGAAGGGGTGGAGTGGGTGCAGCGCCAGTGGCAGAGCCAGGGGTTGAGCAGTGAGCACCCCCCGGCACATTGGAAAGTTGGCACCTGTAGCTCCAGCCCCGGAGTCGGTGCATATACTAGGAGCCGCATATTAACTTCTGAAGAGCCGCATGTGGTTCCAGAGCCACAGGTTGGTCACCCCTGCAGTAAAATATTAAGGCCTAGATTTTTAAACAGTATTTAGGCCTTGCAAAAGTAAGGTTCTACTCTGATTACAGCTGTCAGGGCTGATTCCCCACTCTGGCACTTTGAGTGCACAAGGTGGGGGCCCGCAAGGATTCTAAAAATTAATACTGGCCACTCCAGGCCTGTATTAAACTCCCAAGGTTACAGCTTTACTCTAACCTTGGATGGGTAGATACTGCCACCACCCAAGTGCAAAACTCCTTTGAGAACCCAGGAAAGCGCATTTGGGAATTCCTTCCTGTGGGGTACCCTCAAGCCCTTTCACGCCCCTCCCCGGGGAAGAGCTGAGAAAAAAACAAAGGAAATCAGCTGTTGCCACCACCTAATTAAACAACATGTGCACAAACCTCTTAGGACACAAAAATCCAATCCTGTTCTCAAAAAAGGTAAATTTTATTAAAAACAAAAAGAAAGAAAATACACCTGGAAACTCAGGCTATTGCTAGATTTAAAAAAAACCCACTTACAAGGATTAAGCATCAAGAATATCGTTCTTGAGGTCCAGCTTAAAGGTTATAAGCAAAACAAAAGCATTTGGGGTTAGCACAGAGGAGTCCATAAGTCATAAAGAAATAAAAAGAGATAAAACCTAATCGCGTCTTCCTAGACACTTCCTGATCTACTTACATATCTGAGATTTCAAATGAGTAGTTTCTAGGTATGATACCGATGATTTTTCATACCTGGCCCCAAGTTTCTTACAGCATCATTGCTGTGTGTCTGCTTCTCCCCGAGAACAACAACAGACAGAAAAAAGGGGAGTCTTGTTTCAATTTTAAAAAGTTCTAGTCTTCCCATTGGCTCTTTTGGCCAGGTGCCCACTCACTTCCTTTTACCTATGCATCGCAGTGAGGCTTTTTAACGCTTTACAGGTAAAGCAAGTAGAGAACAGCTACTAAGAGGGATTTTATAGCTAACTGGCTGGCTGGGTCCATAAAAGGGAGCTACCCCCCAACCTTCATTTATCACAACAGCTCTTGCTAATTTCCATAGGCATGTGTAGTAAGTGAGCTGTGCAAGAACTAGTGGCACAGTCATAGCTAAAACCCAGGAATTCTGAATTCCAGTCCTGCTCTAACCAGTGGATAACATTTCCTTTCTGTTCTCACATTATTCTCAAAGCCTTTTGGTATCAAGGGTTGAGTAGTCTGCAAATCCTCATCTCTCAGCCATTTAACCTAAACTTTTAACGTAATTTTTAATATGGAGTTTTGTGTGTTAAATTGATTGTTTTATGGTAATATGTAAATAAATCATAAAGATGTCACTGAAATCCTATGTTCTCCAATGTATGATCATAGCAGAGTCTGCCAAGGATGGCTCTAATCCACAAATCACTGAGAAGATAATGGTTTCATTAGTGTGCACTTCGGGGCCCTTAATCCACGCATCAATGACATAGCTCCTTTGGAGTTGCTACACTCTGTTCTGACAATGCCTGCTTATGGAGCCTGGAATCTGTGGTCCTAGAATGCACAGTACTCTGAACTAAAGCCTTGTCTACACATAGGTTTGTACCAGTATACGAAATGTTGCTTAGGACTGTGATTTTTTACCACAATAGTTATACTGGTAAACCCCTAGTGTTGATGCAGTTATACTGGTATAGTTTATTTTCCTTCCCTTACAGGAATCAGCTGTCCTGGTATAAGCATTGTTATATTGGTATATCAGCAGCCACACTGGGGGTGTGGGATGGGGCTGCACTGCTTTAACTATATACATATAGTTAAAGTGATACTACTTTTGTGTGTAGACAAGCCCTAAGAGTCCTTCTGAGAATGTGATAGAAAAAAGTGGATTTCTGAGGGCAGCGTGGGACTGACTGTCCAAGTTCTTTGTAGGAATGCATAGCTCCCAAACTGTCAGCCCATAGTTACGGCACACTGTTTCCATGGCTACAAGGCAGGAGTGGCCTTCAACCCAGCGTTTGTGATTAGGAAACTTATTTGGCTGACTTAATTGTTTCCCTCGCAGCTTGCTTTCACGTGCACAAGATATGGGTTTATTATCTTATGTTGTTGTACACTGCATGCCTCTTCTATGCGCAAGAAT
Source organism: Terrapene triunguis (assembly GCF_002925995.2). Taxonomy (NCBI): domain Eukaryota; kingdom Metazoa; phylum Chordata; order Testudines; family Emydidae; genus Terrapene; species Terrapene triunguis. Next base: position 68,545,044 of record NW_020664393.1, on the reverse strand, counting down.
TTAACCACTAAAAAGTGTTGTAAATAGAGTAAGGAAAGAAAAACCCCAGGAAAGTTTTCCTGGGAGGCTTTTGGCTTGAGGCAGAGAGGCTTTTCGGCTACCACAGACCTGGTGTTCTGTTTCCTTTCTTCTGTCGTCGCCACAGCTCTTACCTGAGCCCCAGAAAGAATCAGCCAGGCTCAAGTCCGAGCCCCGAGTCTGCCCCCCAATTTCACTCTCTTGTACACATCTTTAAGATGCTAGTATTGCACTAGCTGAAGAGGGCTGGCTTTCTGTTGTTTCCTCTTGGCTTTGACAACCTTATTTCTTAAGCAATATGGGAGTGTGACTGAGACCAAGTGAATAAGCACAGTCACTTGGGCTGAGACCATATCTTAATCACGCTCTCTCTCTTGGTGTTGAAAATGGCCATGTCCCAACTGCACCACCAGTTAAACTGTCTTCTTCACCAGTTCAGGAGAGGACCTGTTGCTGACAACTACTGTCAACCAGTGTAGCGACTGTATGGCCAACTCTTATGTGACAGACCCAGTTAGCCTGGGACTGCCCTGAGCTTTGGAAATTGTTCCTGGGTATTTTCAGCATTGCTAGAGCACTGACAATGTGTGGAAGCACCTTTCCAGCTATCCAGACAACATGGGAGCAGGTTCTCACTCCCTCTGCGGTCCCTCAGAACTCTTCCCAGCACCAAAACTGGCTCTCCTCAGCTGCTGTCAGTGGGAGCCGAAAGCAGCTCCTTCCACTGAATCTGAGAGGCATGATGCAGGTGACTGGGCTGGGGAGGCCAGGCTGAGAGATGCAACATTCTCCTTCAAGAACTGAAACAAGAAAGTAAGGAAAGAATGAGAGCCTGACATAAGGGCTGGGGGAACAAGGAGAAGCACAATGAGGGGTGCTGTGGGGAGGTGAACACATAGCACTCCCTGTGCTCCCTTCCCCACAGAGAGAGGGGAGGTCTCATATCTCTGATCACAGCGACATGGGAGGGAGTGCAGGGAAGGGTGACATAATGAAGCGACAGTTTTTCAGGTAAGCTGGGGGTCTGAAATTCTAGTACCCTCTCACTCAGTCCCTTGCTCACAGAGAAAGAGAGAGAGAGAGAGAGAGCACACATCCTAAGCATTCCCATAACATTTTGGTAATTTTCTCTGCCCTTCGTCACCCTTCTAAAAAGAAAAGGAGTAAAATAACCTAAAATTCACCAAAATGCACATAAGAGAACACCCTTGTGTCCCAGACCCCACCCTGCTCCCAAAGACTCCCCCCACCACAAAAACCTGTCCATAGAAAAAGGGTCCAAATGTTGGCAAAGAGGGAGGATGGAGAGGAGGAAACTGGTTGTAGGGAGTTTTATATTAAACAAGAACCACTGTTATTCCCTTTTCCTTCCTTATTCAGCTTGTCACTTTATCCTGAGGCACACAGACTGTTTAACATGACTCATATGTGCCTGCCATAGTATTTTATTGAAATTATTACTTGTGACTCTGTTAAAAATACTGGCTGTGACGGACGGGACTGTATATCTAGCGTATATCTCAACTTTCAAAAGTTAACTCTTCCTAGTCTGTTAGGAGCAGGGGTCATGGCATAGGTCAGCAGAAAATTAAATCCCCTCCCTTGGATTTGCAATATGCTCAGATTTGACTTGGACATCCTGAAATATTAATAATTTCTATGGAGTTAAAATGCAGTCAGAAACATGCACTTTTTTGGGATCGATTTGCTAAAATTATATAAATTCACAAGGATAAATGCAATTTGTAGAGCTCATTAGTAATGTAATTTATTTGCCCTGAATATACCCATTTCCTTGGTTGAGGAGCTCCAGTAGCTCTATTATATTTGCAAAATTTGTATAAAAATCCAAGCCATAGCAACAAAGAAAATACTGTTACAGCAATCACTTCTCTAAGTTAAACAACTTTGGTATTTATTTGTTTTATTTTTAATTAGAATCTCTAAAACCATCAAGACCAGAATATGGGGCAGATGCTTCTGCAGAATTTAATTTAAAAAAAATCAATCAACAAATATGGTCTGAAATTAAAAATGATACTTCCTCTTCGCTTGTTAACTCAGAAACAAATGATTTAATGTCCGACCCCTATTTATAATAATTTAATTATCATAACTAGAATAGCAAAGTCTAACAGTGCTCAGTCTCTAACACTGGGTCTATACTGTATCCAGGCACGCCTGGTTTGCGTAATGCTGTGCTTCAATTTCACTGTAGTATTAAGCCTAGAAAAAGGAGCAAATGAATCCATTGCAAAGTACCCATCATTACCTGTATCATATCACTGAGGTATTCAACACAGACAATATGAAAGCAGCCAGTGCAATTTTCATACTGTTATCATTTTTGATATTATACTGGCTAAAAGCAGTATCACACAAGAGCAATGCTTTCATCATTTTCAATGTGGGGATGATAGCAATTACATAATTTCTCATCATGATAAAGCTAAACAAAACTTTTCTTTAATAGAAAACTGTCATTTAGCCAATTAATGGGTAATTACCTATAACAGACAGAAGATTGAAACTTGGACTTACATTCACATTATTTTGATTTATATTTTCCTCTCATTTTTGTTTCCTTAGTATACCAAAAAAGGCTTGACAGGAGGAGAATCTATTTAATTTATAGGTAGCCCTTCTGCACTTGTGGGAGTTGCTACAAGATCAGCCTGACCCATACGAAAACACAATTTACTTAAAACACTTAATTCTGCACAATGATACAAAGAGTCTATCAACCCAGTGTGAACCAGAATTTATCACACCAGCACAACAGAAATTCTCTTTGGTGCCAGATTTTCAAAGTTAGACACGTGAAACTGGGCAAAAAGCATCGGCTTGCAAATACCTAATAGGTGCACAAAGAATCAGGTATTTAATGCACACAGCCACTTAGGTGTGAAGTGGTCATGTGGATGTGCATCAATATTGGAATCAGGGATGTGAAGATATACATTAGGTGAATGAAAGTGTAGCTGAAGGATTGACTGTATATGTCCTTACTTTGAAAACCTGGCTATTGACTAGCAAGTATCAGTATCAGTGTCCAAGATGGTGCATTTTCATCCAACCTTTGCCCAGTTTGAACATTCACTATCCAAATCAGCTGCTTCGTTTCATAATGCTCACTTTATGATGTGAAATAGAATAGAGCAGTGAAAATAATGGTAATTAACTACATGGGGTAATATTTCTGCCAGCCAACCTGGAGTGTCACTTATCATGAAAGTTTATTAGTAATTCCATAAATTAAAAAGATTTCCCCCCCCCATCTTCAGCATTTGGTCCTTTAATTTCCCCCAGTTTCAGATCAGGATGGTTTGATTGGTCCTCTTGCCAGCAAAACGTTTTCCTGATTGAGGTAAAATTCTGAGCTGACTTTACAATGAGGAGGTGATCTCAGCATCACTTTCTCATTGTGAAAGTGGATTAAAGGATTTTTTTTATTAATAACACTTTAGAGCTGTCTTGTTCATAGTAAAAGAACTCAGATCTTCCTGCTCCAAAAGTGCAGACCCCTACCATTTGAACTAAAGGAGAATCAGGGCCGGCTCTGGCTTTTTTGCCGCCCAAGGCAAAAAAGCCTCTGGCCGCCCCCCCCCCCCCCCCC
>NW_020664393.1:68360468-68541310 GCF_002925995.2 Terrapene triunguis | reverse complement strand
GCCCCGGCTGGGGCTCGGCTCTCCCCCCGGCGGCCAGAGCGCCGGGGGGAGGGCGCGGGGGGGAGGGTGGCCAGAGCGCCGGGGGGAGGGCGGCGAGCCCGGCTGTGGCCCCGCTCTCCCCGGCGGCCGGAGCGCCGCGCCGCCCCCCTCCAGGTGCCGCCCCAAGCACCAGCTTGGGTGCTTGGTGCCTGGAGCCGGCCCTGAGGAGAATCTCCATTAGCAAGTAAATCTCAATATAGGCTCGTGAGACACAGTTCAGTAGTTCTGATTCCATCCAATAGTGAGCAGTGCTTAGCATGCGTGCATGCACACCAATTCACTGTATCATTATATACCAGAAACAGAAATTACTCTTTCCCCAACAAACACATCCAAGGGGGGTTTCACCTCTATAAAAAACCTCATAAAACTCCGTTTTACAGAGGTCCCTAGCTATCCTGTTTCCACAACATTATTAACACCAGGAAACAGTATCTCTGACTCTAGGGGGAGGAATATCTAAAGGACCTCAGCATGGAGAATTCTTCTCCTAAAAGCAGTCTGGCCAAACCAATGCCTGGAAAAAAGAGAGTGCGGTGAGCATCAGATCTCAGAAACTGATTATCATCAGCATCATCAGATCTCATAAACTGATCAGGTTTGGGGCTGGGTCAGCACTTGGATAGGAAACCGCCAGGAAAGCCCAAATACAAGTGGAAGTGGTGCTGGCAGTTCAAAGTGGCACTCTTCTCTCTAAGTCAGGACTGATCCAATGCTTAGAGGATGCGATGCTACTAGAAGCACTGCCTCTTGAATGAGACAGAACACCCAAATCCTAATCAGATGTGGCCATTAAATATCCCATGTCATTACTCCCCAGGAGTTAGCATATTATTCTAGGTTTTTTAGATAATTATAATCTATATTCCTAAAATTCTCCTTTTTGTTTCAATTGGATCCAATATACTTATTCACTTCCTGTCCTAAACTTTTATAGTGTTGCCACATTCTGCCCCAGAGATGGCCACACTCCAATGCTGAGTAAAACAATTCCTCATGCCCAATCTTGCTCCCCCTGAGTCCAAGGGTATTAGGAGCAAGCCTATAGTTGATAACTTAGTAAAGCCTGCAAAGGCACTTTGGTATGAAAAGCACTGTATTAAATCATTTTCATTAGTACACGTGAAGTAGCCATTTCTCCCATAAAATAGCTTTATTTTCTGTAATAAATATTTATATATTTATATTGTGCATTGTAATTATAGTAAGAAATTATTTCTGTCCACTTATATAGCTGCCTTTCACTTCATAAATAACTACAGTACTGTACTTTGTACAAGGATTTTCTATGTTGCCCTTTCCCATAGGCTTTGAAAAGAAAGAGAATTTTAACTTTAAGGAACATCAAGTCTTATTGAAATAGTAGCTAAGGGTTTCCCTCACATCCAATGAATTTAAGCCTTTCTTTTTATTCCAAGAGTTTGGGAAGAAAAAGAAATGGTAAAATGATTTCCGGGCTTTGGCGAAATTCTGAACTGACTTTATTCTTAAGGTCAGGAGGCATTCTCAGTACCACTTTACCACCGTGAAAGTAAATTAAAGGATCTTTGATAACGCCTTGAGTTCACTTGTTTGTATTGCTGCACGTGGTGTGTCAAGAAGGCAGTCTTCACAAAAAGGTAAAATAATGATGCATTACATAAAGACTTACATGGTGCTTCTATCAAGAGCAGATTCCGTGGAAGGAAATCTTACTGGTGTTAGGCTTTATCAGATAACCGACCCCTGTAATACACTGGATTTTTGTGTCTTGGTAAGTGCATGGGTGTATGCTCAGACAAAGCACTATCTTGAGTCTCCGGCTCCTGAAAACATTCCATGGATTTTTTCCTCCACAGAGGTGAGGCGCTTACTTGAAAAGCTAATTGCTTTTGACATATGCTATGACTTCTGAACTCATTTGATAGAAGGCAATATTGCAGAGGCTTTATGTGTATCTCTGGCCCACGGACTTATATATGTAAAATCATCATTCCTGCTATCTCATGTACTTCATTGCTTGTGCTGAATTTACCCTACTTTCCACTCTTCCCAGAACATCCAGTTTGGAAAACAATTGCTCTAAATTGCAAACATAAAGATGGTGTGGTGTCATTGGTGTTGAGGGGGGAGGGGAGGGAGAGGGGGGAGATAGATATGTTGTCAACCTCAGATATATAAATAGCACAACAACAGGTTTTGAATATATCCATAATGGAAGACAGACTGAATACAAGTTTATACAGATCATTAAACTCATATATTGCAACATGGAGGACTTAGCTGCACATCCTTGTGACAAATGTACAGAAATGCATCAGAAAAACCTATTGCTGGTAAGAATTCTCTTACACAAACCACTATGATTGCCGTTCAAAGAATTTCCTACTTTGGAAAATGTATTTTTATGGATTTTAAACATACAGAACAGAAATCAGTAATTACTTTATCGCATATGAGAACATCTCAAACTAACACACAACAAAACATTTCAAATGGGCAGTTGTCTATCTCCTTATTCCAAATCTAAGTTTACAATGGTTACTCTTGCTTTTGCTTCAGACAAGGTCCTTGTGTCCTTTTGTCTTACAAAACCTGAACATCAATTATTTCCAGTTAAGCAGTTAATTTTTTAAATTAATGTTTGTCAAGTGCTTTGAAGATGTAAAACGCTATATAAGTTCTACAGTATTAGTATTATTTAAAATAGCTGCTGTTCAAAGCCCAGTTTTGCCGTGGGTTAGAGGACCATATCATCTGTAATCTCAAGGCACAGCAGGGTGAGCAGTGTTTCTGTTCTGAAATGTTTCTATTTCACAAGCCTGTTGAGACTTTTAAAAACAATGTAATATAGGACAGAATCCTTCTTGTTCTTGTTCTGGTTGACAAAAAGGAGGAAATAATTCCTCCACACTTCTTCTGAAGAAAGTTCAGACACTGCTCTGTTTTCAGATGAGTGACCAATGGTCTCCTATATTCCCAAACATTTTGAGCGAGACTCCCAAACATTTGCACCTCAATAAATCCACATGTGTCGAGGCCTCTGGTTCTCTTCTAAGATAGCCCACTTCAGAATCTCCAGAATGTGTGTGTGTGTATATATATATTGTGATGCTCACAATAGCACCATAGATGTGTAATGGGCTACACAGATAAAGTATAAAGCAGAGAACAGTAACAGGATGGCAGGGCTCTTCTGTTGACTCACCATTATCATAACATCAAATCCCAAAGGAATGTAGCCTCCCTGTAGATCAGTAGTTCTCAAACTTTTGTACTGGTGACCCCTTTCACTTAGCAAGACTCTGAGTGCGACCCCCCTTATAAATTAAAAATACTTTTTTATATATTTAACATCATTATAAATGCTGGAGGCAAAGCAGGGTTTCGGGTGGAGGCAGAGGTGAAAGTAAGCCGGTACACCCCAGTACGGCATACCGGCAAGAGCCGGTGCGCTGTACCGGGGCAGCCCGGCTTCCCCAGGTGGCAATTTAAAGGACTGCCAGAGCCCCGCTGCTGGAGCCCTGGGGTAGCGGCAGCGGGGCTCCAGGGGTTATTTAAAGGGCCCAGGGCTCCCGCTGCCTCTACGGCTCCGGCCCGTTAAATAGCCGCCGGAGCCCCGCCGCCGCTACCCCAGGACTCCGGGGGCTATTTAAAGGGCTGGGGCGGTAGAAGCAGGGGAGTCCTGGGCCCTTTAAATAGCCCCCAGAGCCCTGGAGTAATGGCGGGGCTCCGGCAGCGGTTTAAAGGGCCCGGGGTGGTAGTGGCGGCCGAGCCCATGGCCCTTTAAACTGCTGCCAGAGCCCCTGGCTGCTGCCGCTACCCTGGCGGGGGAGGGGGAGGGCACTTACTGGTACAGGGCAGGCCGAGGCTGGCTCTGACCCCCCATCCCCGCCCCTTCCGGGGGCTACCAGTAAGTCCCTATTTCTACTTTCACCCCTGGCTGGAGGCTGACAACTCGCGACCCCCCATGAAATAACCTCATGACCCCCTGAGGGGTCCCGACCCCCAGTTTGAGAACCCCTGCTGTAGATTGAGTGCTGCCCGGACTGATCTCTAGCTAAGATGTTCTGGATGGATGTTCAGTCTATGTCCATTATTGGTGGTCTTACTGTGTCAGTGAAGCTTCCATGTGGTTGCCAACCGTGAAATGGCATCCCTTCATAAATGCACTTTGTAAATTGCTGGTCTTCCATCCTAAATGTATGTTTGTACCAAGAAAACTGCCACGACCAAACCAGGGGTGATGGAGGTGGTTGCTGGGTTTGTCTATGAATATCCTCATTGCTGATCTTGTCCTAGCATTTGCTGAAGATGACAAGAATCGTCAATCCACCACTCTTCAGCACCCAAATTTCACGGCCGTACAATACAGTTGGCATACACGTGGTTCTAATCTTCAGCTTCACAGTAAGCTTCATGTCATGATGTCTTTGTGACCAACTGAGAATTTTCTGAAAATTTTTTATGAAGCCTATGTGTGCCTCAGTTTCCCACTGCACTTCGCATTGTAAAAAACATTGTCTCCTGCTAAAACAGCGCAGGAAGCATGAGGTATGTCTGGGTGGAATAAGTAAGGTCATTAAAGAACTGACTGAAACTGACCCTAAATCAGAGCATCCAGCAAGACAAAGAGACACCCCAATGACTGAACCATCGGCACCTAACAGCAGAAAGCCCTGGGAAGACAGATAAGGAAATGGAGCAGGAGAAAGAGGAAGAGAGAGAAAGCTGCAGATGGAGGCCATGACTGCTTGGCCGACTCATCATGGCACAGGGTGGACTATGGCATAACTTCTGCCTCTCTGGGCTAACCTAAGGACTTTCAGATTGTGTGTGCCAGGTGTCTAATAAATGGTGACCTTATTTTGAAACGGCTGCCTGTGTCACTGTAAATACTCACTGAGAGCATTGTGCCCTGAAGGGGCACAGTACAAGCCTCCCACAGGAGTCTGGCTTGGCTGCAATGAGCCATGGAGAGAGACATGGATCACTGATGTCAAAGGCCCAATCTCCGAGTCTTAGAGGCCGTGAGCCTGCTCCTGTGGAACTGTGTATGTGTCCTTGGGGTCCGGCACACTAGAGGGGTCACTTCCAGGAGACAGGTTACAGGCTGAGGCATAGACCAGACCAGTGGTCCCCAACTTTTTTCATCTGGCGGGCGCCAGATGATGAGCCACGGAGGACTGTGGCGGCGGACGAGAATCTGCCAAAAGCTGCCGAGAAGCGGCAACGTCAATAGGCGTCGCCGCCGAAATGCCGCCGAGAAGCAGCGTCATCCAGAGGCATCGCCGCCGAAATGCCGCCGGAAATCGGCGGCATTTCGGCGGATGCTCGTCCGCCGGCCACTACGCAGGCGCACTTAGATGCCCCGGCGGGCGCCATGCTGCCCGCAGGCACCGCATTGGGGACCCCTGGACCAGACTCTCTGACAGTCTCCACAGAAGCTGCTGAAGGGCTCAGAACATGGCGGTGGCTTCTGCTATACAAGTGTCCACATCTTTTGAGCATCCTCCAGCACTGTTTGTGATGCTTCCGTGTATTTGACAATCGCCACCTGTTTGATATGCCATCTGCACAGGTTAATGCTGAGCGGGTAAGGTGCTGAACTTCTGCTGACTCAGTATATTCTTGTTAATTCTACTAGAAAATTAAAGAAGTTATAGTGGAAGTGGAAGTGGCTCCCGTGGCAAGGGAGGAAATCCTGAGAGAAACGCCAGGGACAGCCAAGCTCCGGGCAGAAATTTGTGATTTACCTTGTTACTGTGTCTTAGTCACTGATAAAGAAAAACCCGAGGAAGGTTGTTCTAAGCATACGGAATAGCATGAAAGCAGGTAGACAGGTGGGCATATAAAATGACACAAATGGAACATCCATATAAGTGGCACAAGTCTAAGAAAGAAGGGCAGGGAAGAGGGGGAACAAAGGGAGATAGATTCAGAGAAATTAGAAAGTAAATTTAAGAGCCTTGAGCAAAGAGTCTGAATTTGATTTGGGCGGATACAGGGAGCCAATGAAGGGATTTTAAGATGGTCCAAATGAACTCTGAAGCAGAGTTTTTGATGGGTTCAAGCGGGTGAAGTCAGGGTGTCAGAAAGGCCAGAGAGGAGGAAAATGCAGTAGCCAAGGCATGATAATTAATGCCTGCCAAATAATTTTGCAAATCGTCCATGGGAATTTGCTGCTTACATGGTGTGAATCCAAAGGGTGACCCAGACACCTGTAGGACCCTAAAAAAAAATCCGTACTTTGTTCCATGTGGATGCAACATTGAATGGACAGGACCAAATTACAGAGCAAGCAGTGTTTGAAAATAAAATTAAACAAAGGTCAGACATGACTCCCCCTACATTTATTTTGAAAATAGTTGGCTGACATTGGCATGGGCAAGGCTAAAGGGATTGAGAAACCATATTCTGTGGAACCTCGTCTTGAGTGTGGTTTTTCAAAACCGTTTTGGACATAGACCTGGTCCACAGTCCATATTCAAAACCAATTCCCCAATTCAAAGCCTTAATCCCCACCCATTGTTTGAAGAAGTTGGGCAGGGAGAAATTGTTTCAATTGTTCAGATTTTTTTTAAATCATATTTTCAAATATATCCCCATTTCTATCATGGACAGGGTCTTATGGTGGCAGAACCACACCACCTACCAGTACAAGACATAAGCAAGGTAAGATTGGTCACACATTACTTTCAAAAGGAGGTGAACTCAAGGGTACCAGGTCTGGTACCTATGACTCTATTTAAAAAAGTAGCATTAAACAAGGTATCAGGCAGCAGATTACTTTTAAGAGAGTTAGGCAACTCTCATTAATTAATTTGCAAATGTCCCAATAAAATACACTGTAGCAATTAGATTCTCATGTGCTGGTTGTAAGTCAGAAATTAGAAGACATGCACTTGCTCTGGATTGCCAGTTCATCAATCAAAAAAAAATTGACTACAGATCAAATACCTATCTTTATACTGTGTATTCTGTAAGTGATGTAGGACTCTTACAAATTCTCTTTGACCATTCCACTAAAACTCTGTATGTGAAGAATTGACACATGGTGGCATTAAGATACAGTGGTGAACTTTGAAAACAATCCTGCTGGAGCATGAATTGGTGAAAATTATTATTGCAACCTCGTTCTGCTGATTACTGTGGTGTCTGAGTGCCTAAAGCTTCCCTAAAATCATTATATTTAATCTTGGAAAGATTATATTTTAAAGGGTCTGATATTGTACATGCAGTTATTTGCAAGTTAAAAACAAGGGGTGAATGTGCTAGAATGCTGATATCTAGGTACCACATTGGGCCTACAGGTTATTATTTATTTGTATTTTGGCCTAACAAGATCAAGACATCAATGTCCTAGGCACTTGCAAACACATAGTAAAAGACATTTACTACTCTGAAGAGTTTACAGTCTAAATAGACAAAACAGATGAAGGAGATTATAGAGGATGTATTATAACCACAATTATACAAACAGGGAAGTGTGACACGTAGAATAAATGACTTGTCCAAGGGCACACAAATAGTCTGTGGCAAAGTCAAAAATTGAATCCAGATCTTCTGTGTCTCAATCCAAAGCCTTAACCACAGGACCCTGCTTTCTCTTATGTAGTTAGAGGGCTAAAAGTTAGCTTTTGCCCCTGCAGTTAATTTTCCGCACAGAATTAGTTACAGTCACAAGACTGCAGGTCAAGTTGAAGCCCCTTTAAAAATAAGCCCTAAGTCAATAAACATCATTTTTTGCATAGAAAGAGAAATGAATGATTATCATCCAAAAAACCCTGCATTGTACCAAGTCAACATTTACAAAGAATAACAGTTAGTACTGTCTGAGGGCTAATGAGAGTTCCAGTGTAATGAGGTCAAGGGTGAAGACTATAAATGCTCCCTTTGATTAGGTCAGTGATGGTGCAACAGTATTCATTTGTAGGCATCACCTTGGTTTTAATTCATGATGTTTGATAATGCTTGAAAATGAAGTGTTGAGAAATTAGTATTATAGGTAAAAAATGCTCAGATTTTATTTCTTTATCTGTGATGACTTCTACAGTTATTTCTTTCTGAACCACAATTAGCATCTGATTTATTTTCCTTACTAGTTAAAAAACAATAAAACCAATAAAATATAAAAGAAAAATACTTGGAAATAAACAGCAATATTATCCATCAAAATTCATAAATTAAAACCAAAGCCTCTCAAGACTAATTATAAATTGCAGGGAAAAGCACTGCAGTACAGAACCTTGTTAGCCTCCATGGTTGACGTTATATCAAATTGCTTTAAAAATATACTTTTCATATTGAGAGAAGTTCTCAGAGCTTGTCTTGGAATTTTAATGTAGTACTATACACATGGCAGGACTATTCTGTGGATTTTCCACAGGCCCTCAGTAAGAGGAAACATGCGGTTGTGCGGCCCCATGAGGACTCAATCTCAGTTTGGTACCTAGTTCCCCCGTTACTCCAGAAAGGATGTAGTCTGTTCCAGTCCTTTATCTGATACATATTACTTCCATCCATCTCATGTGCTGGCTCAGCTGTGCTCTGCCCCACTCCAGGCTCAACGGTGCAGAAGGTGAAACAGCAGCCCTGAAGAGGTTGCTCTCCTACATTGTGCTATGAATTGCAATGCAGGTAGCATGTGTGAGGGAGTAAAGGGGCGACTTACATCCCCTTCCTCCTCCAGGCAGGTGGGCTGGGCAAGTGACAGTCTAGCCCCAAGATACTAAAATTGTACTTGAACATTCTTCTTGACTGGCTATAATTTCATATTCTACAGCAAGCATGTACACATTTATTTATGTGAGCTTCAGTAGATCCTCAGCGCATACTTCTGAATATACTTTCCTTTCTAATTCCCATGACACTTATCTTTCCAAGACAGAACAGGACTTGAAACAGGGATGAAGTGCAATAGCTAATTCTGTACTAGAATATTTGTGTGACATTTCTGTATTAAGGTGACATGGCTTTGGATGACAGCTAGAAATGCTTACTGTAAATTCAGCCCAAAGGCAGTTACTGTCTAAACCAGTCACATCTCAGTACTACTGTTGATCATGTATGATAATAGATCCCACACATTTCACAAAGCACAGAGATACAATTCTTCACACATGATGCATAAAAGTAATTATCATTTTTTAAAATACTGTTTACTTTTCCCATAATAGCTGCTTTTAAAATAGGAAATCCATTTGATTAATGAGGCTAAATATAAAAAAAATTGTATTTAATATGTGACAAAAACAAACAACAAAAAACCCTCACAGGATCGCCTCCCACAACCCAGTTAGGAAGAAAGACTTACAGGCCAATCCTGCAAGCCTGACTCATGTGAGTAAATCTTTATTTATGCAAGAAGTCATATTACAATTAAAGGGAATACTTGCATGAGTAAACATCGCAGGATTGGTCCTTTACACCGTAAATAGAAAGAAAATCTGCTGTATGTAACTATTCTTGTTAACATTCAAGAAAACACAAACAATCTGACTTCTTCAGTCATACATTACAGAAGATCACTTTGACCTATTGCAAATGAAACAGCATATCAACAGTGCCTTTAATTTTTTGTAATTTATTTGTTTAGCTTTAAATAGAAGTAACCAATTAAGAAACACAGTTTCGAGTGAATGCATTCTAATTTGGCCCCTACAGGAATACAACTCAGCCAAATGAAACATAATTATAGGAAACAAAATGTGAAATTTCAAATCAGTTCACTAATGAAGTCTAAAAATATCAGTACTCCCCTTATTCTGACTGGCAAGATCAGTTCTTTCAATTAGGGGAATGTTCTGTAATTATTCAGACCTGTGCAAGACTGGACTGTCAAGTCAAACAATAAAATAGAAAATCTCAAGAATTTAATAAGAGAGATCCTAAGGCTGTCTGCAGCAGATCTTCTTATATTGCTGACCAAGGTACCCCCAAAAAGGGAGAAAATCTTTTAAAAAATGGTAAAGAACCAGTTCAGACTTTAAATGTTTCAACAGCTTGATATCAACACATGTGTTTCCATTCCTTCTCTGAGAGCAAGCTGTCTATCATGTAAGAGCGTGAAATCAATTGGACTGTAGTGCCTTAAATCCCCTAGGGGAGGAATTAAAACAATTTAAAAAAAAATAACCCACATCCAAACCCACATGGTTTACAATAAGAATCCTACTCTACCACAGCAAGTTTTTAAGGTTGGGTTTCAAAACTCAGTTTTCTTCTCTCTTCCCTCCCTGGCCCCCTGCCCCCCCCTTTTTTTGTATATGCTTGTTTGACATTAGATTTGCCAAGCCGAATTATAGTTTTATAAACAAAGGCTTTCAAGATTAGAAGCGGAGGAAGAAATGCCCTGGGTTTTTTTGTAAAACAAGCTCTGCTTTTGAGGCATTTGAATATGCATGTTTCATTGTCTCTCTTTACCATTAAAAGACAGGGAATAAATTAGCTGCTGATGACCCTACATAGGGAAGCTAGTTAAATCTAATTCCTGGGAAAACAGCTGTCTAGCCAGCAATTTATGAAAAATAGCACGGCTAATCGGTTAGCAGTTAACACTGGTTAGAATTGGTGGTTTTCTCCATATTCTGCTTCTGAACATGTCCTAGGTACAAAGGTTCCCAATCACACATAGGGGTACTAAGTTCTTCTGCTTTGGCCTTGTATGACTGGCATTCTCTGTACCCTTTCCTCACCTTAAGTAGGAGCTTCTCTGAACTCAAGTATCCCACTGTTTCCCTGCCTCATATGTCTGTGTTCTAACACACAACGGAGCTGAGACTACACCTCTACCCCAATATAACGCTGTCCTCAGGAGCCAAAAAATCTTGCCCCATTATAGGTGAAACCGCGTTATATCGAACTTGCTTTGATCCACCAGAGCGCGCAGCCCCGTCCCCCCCGGAGCACTGCTTTACCACGTTATATCCGAATTCGTGTTATATCGGGTCGCGTTATATTGGGGTAGAGGTGTACTTTTACAACTGCAAGCCTAGAGTTTGGAGCAGTGTTAGCGTCATTGATAGTCAAGAGTTTGAAAACCAGTATTAAAAGCTTGCCATGATAATGAATTTTCCGCCATGAGATTTAGGGTGACCAGATGTCCTGATAAAATTGGAACTGTCCCGATATTTAACCCTTTGTCCCGCATCCTGATCAATGTACGATTGGGACGCCATTTGTCCCGATATTCAGATAAGGAGGCGAGCGTGAGGGAGGCACCAACTCTGTGGGTGCTCCAGGGTTGGAGCACCCACGGGGAAAAATTGCAGCCAAGCTCTCCCCTCCTCGTCTTCTTCTCCCCCACTCCCCCCAGCACACTGCGTCCCCACTCCTTCGCCAGTGCTTCCCGCCACCTAACAGTTGTTTGGCGGCACTTAGCTCTTTCCAGGAGGGAGGGGGGAGGAGTGGGGACACGGCATGCTCAGGGGAGGAGGTGGAGAAGAGGCAGGGCAGGGGCAGGGACTTGGGGGAAAGGGGTGGAATGGGGGCGGAGCGAGGGCGGGAAGAGGTGGGGGATGGGTGAGCACCCACCCAGCAGAGGGGAAGTCGGTGCCATAGGGGTGAGTGGTGGGCGGGGGGGTGAAGAGGCGAGTGACGGGTGGCGAGGGTGAAAAGGCGAGAGGTGGGTGGGGGACTGAGGAGGGATGCAGCAAGCCAACGGGGGCTGGGGGGATGAGGAAGGGCGTGGTGGAGGGGGGCTGAACAGGGAGGGAGCGGGACCTTGGGCAGAGTGGGGGCAGACCCTGGGAGGGGTGGGGTGGACTGTGGGCGGGGCTGACGGCACCCCAATGTGTCCCAATATTTTAGTGTTGTGATTTGGTCACCCTAATGAGATTAGACTATGGTTTGAAGCAGCCAGAGTTATATTGCAAGTTAAATGCCTGCAATTGGATGGGGAGTGGTAGGTTGCATCTGGAACACCTGAAGCTACTGGCACTGATTAAGCAAGGTTTTTAAGCAATCCCATTGACTTCAATGGGACTACACAAGTACTTACAACTAGGCACATGCTGAATCAGGCCTTAGGCCTGGCCTACACTTAAAAATTAGATGGACCTAGCTATGTCGCTAAAGGCTGTGAAAAATGTTGTGCCCTGTGCGATGTAGTTAGGTCAGCCTAACTCCCAGTGTGGATACAGCTAGGTCAATGGAAGAATACTTCGAGCTACTGCCTTTCAGAGAGATGGATTAACGACATTGATGGAAAATCCCTTCCGTCGATATAGGAGGCATCTAAACTGTGGCGCTACAGTGGCACAGCTGCAGCGATGTAGCTGTGCTGCTGCAGCCGCTGTAATGTAATCACACCCTTTGCCTGGTAAACTGAGGTAACTGGCCATAAAGGTTGAGAAACATTGCTCTGGAAAAGGAATGGCTTCAGTATAATAGAGAAGGATCTAATAGAAACACCACAGCTAAGAATCTCTCAGGTTTTGTCTAGAAGTCCCTTTTTTCCAATGGTTTATAACATGTAAAACCATCTGGGAAAACAAGGTCTTGGACCAGAGGGATTTGTTTTAAGAGAAACAATTGACAAAAAACACTCAAAACAGCAGTTTACCCATTTTCAACTGCTTGTCTGTACTTGTATCACTCAAAGTCCATTTAGCTTTTACAGGAGAGAAAAATAAGGAAGGCCAACAGCCTGCAATGGGGTTTAGTTGTATTTGGTAGTTTGGGACTGAAAAACTAAGAAAGCAGTCACAATATTTTGCTTTGGAAAATAACTGCTGAGCATGTGCAGTACTGGCTTCTCAAGAGGTGTTGGTAAGGGTTTGCACCTGCCAAAATATAATTCATATAATAAGCAGTAAGGGATATTGGGCTAACCATTTTTTAATAAAGATCCCTTGGCCTTAATACAGATTTACACAATAGACTTTAATAGCTCATAGTGAGTACATAATTTACACATGGGCCTTGCCTAAATACAAATATAAAAATAACACCACTGACCTAATGGATTCTTTGTGGTCTTTTGCATCAATTAAATAGATTTTGCTGACAGGAAGTTTGTGTTTTTTTAAGCTAAATTTTGTTTCGGCTTCACACCTGGTATATTAATGATTTTTTTAAAAGCTGGGCAAAACCCAAAAAGTGAAATAAAAATGATCACCACACAGAGACTAGATTAAAATAACATTCCAGGGTCTGGTATCAGACTGAAACTCTGAACATAACATTCCATTGTGCCTGAGTACAGTAGCACATTTCGAAGTTGCTCTTCAGGAAGGATCAACCTTTGAAGATCCACTGTTCATAGATTATTGTCCACTTAAGCCCAATGAAGTGGATAGTACATAGACCTTCACCTTTAACATTGAACTTCCTGGCTTTCTTTGGCTCCAGTCAGTAATGTAACTTTCACTGGTTTGGTTCCCTTTGAAATGCACAGGGCGGAAACAGTTAAAAACAAGTTTTTACTCTTGTAGCTCAGGCTCAACTCAAGCCAAAGAAAGTGGTCTGACTTATAAATAAATATATTACATCTCAAAAGGAATCATAGAAACTGTGCAGCACTGAACAGCAGCTATCTCATGTGCTTTGAGATGTGGAATACCAGATTCTTTGATGGACCCTAAAAGGTGTCATTCAATACTAAAAAAAGTCCAAGCTTTTCTTTCTCCCCCTCTTAAGAATTGGTTTTGTCATCTTTAATTCATAAAAGCTACTGCAGAGCACAAGACAGGAAACTGATGCTGGAGTACTGGCACAAGTACATCAACAGTAGAGATGCTTTTATTGGCTAGGCTGCGCCTCTTTTACAGCTTTCTTGGCACAACTTGAATACTGTGGCCTAATTCATTCCTGAGAGCCCATGTACTGTGGCACCATGTACCAAAAACAACATTAAGAGGTCCAGTCTGACTTACCTTTTGGATGCCAAGGGTCTGTGAACTCGTACTTTCCCACGCCAATAGTCCGTAGCATTTGTACCCCATTTGTGGTCTCCTGATTGCCCGTCTGGTTGGGAGGAAGCTGAGGAGCAGCCTGCCCATTGGTAGCTGGAACACTATTGGGTAGGGCAGCTGAAGGCAGAGCAGGTGGTGGTGGAGGCAGAATAGGGCAAGTCATATGACCATTCCCTACTGCAGTGTGGCCTGGGTGAGTCACCTGACCGACCCCAGTCATAGAGGACATGATCGGCTGGCTGTTAGTGTACAAAGGCTGGCTTTGCAGGTTCACAACCATGTTATTCAGAGGCTGTGAAGGCTGCTGTTGAAGCTGATAATGAGCTGGCATTAATGGAAGCTGAGGGGTAACGTGAGGAGGGAGTGAGGGTGTAACTCCAATGATAGGGGCCTGGACGTTCACTGCTGGGCTGAAGGTTGGAGGCTGAGTCATTCCATATGAATGAGTTATAAGAGTTGGCTGGCTACCGGCTGCAACTGTTGTAACCCATGGTGCTGTACCTGGAACAGAGAGGAAAAAGGAAAGCTAGCAATAAGAACAATTTTGGCCAAAAAAACAAACAAAAAAACCACCACACAAACTTTCTCTTTATGTAAATGCTGCCCATAAATGAACCTTTTAGTAGCACCTAAGGTTTCTTTTTTCTTTACAATATATAAAGTGGTGCAGGATCTGGAACTATTCCAAACTGATAAGTGCCTAAAATTGCTGCAGTGATGTAAGTGCAATTGTTAAAATACTGATCAGGTAACATGCAGCATGTTTACAATTTTATGTATTTTGTGCTTTATGCAGCTTAAGTATATGCTTCCAAGAAAATTAACCTCTTTCCCCACCGTGCTTTCATGGCTCCCTGACAAACACCCTGCATGTGTAATAGTAGCACTCCAGCCACTACAAAGAGGTTGCAATTAGGCATCTGGCATAGCTGCACAATGTACGTGTGTCTGGAAGCTGGAAATCGTTTCAGGTAGTTCTGGACATAAAAGAGATCTTAAAGTACTACCCAGTCCATTTTACTCTGGCAAAAACAAAGGGGAAAAACACATTAATGAATTTGCAGGCATCTTGATACATTTCTATTAGCCCTGGTGTATAGGAAACTTGAGGGGGTCTTTACAATGAGAGAGAAAAATCCAGCTGCAGTGTGTGTGTGTGTATATATATATATATATTCATAAGTCATATACATATATATATATATATATGACTTACAATAAAGTCTAATTTATAGAGGTAATTGGAGATAGTGTATTGAATTTGCTTTGAACTATTTTCCCTAGTAGAATTACAAATAAGGTTGAAAACATACCTGGGTTTTCATTCTCCCTCATCTGTTTAGAGGGTGGTTCATCTGTGTCCCAGGGTGTAGACTGATTGATGGGTGTCTGTCCCCACCTAACACTAGTTGCAAGTCCTTGAGGCTGATTTTCAGTCTTGGAAATGCAAGGCGTCTACCAGAAAGAGAGAGAATACATGGAATAAAAATGTTAAGAATAGATGGAATAATAATTGTACCTGAAAGCTAGCAGCATTTATTGTTGCAGAACAAGAATATATCTTAAGATCTTTAAATATCATTTTTACCCAGACTTGCACTAAATGTCAGTACCGCAATACAAACAGCATTTGAAAAAATATTTCTGGAAAAATGTAATAGAACCACCATTAACAAAAAAACAAAAAACAAAAAAAAACCCACCCCAACCAGGATTTTCAGAAATAAATTGCTCTGCATTCTTTTTTTAACCTTGATAATATCTGTTCATATAATCACCGTTTATATAAAAAATGGAACAATTTTCTGTTTGCTCAGTCTTTAAAAAAAAAGTGAGTTTTTGTTTAGCAGGAAGCAGGAGGAAAAAAAAGAGCTACTTTATAACTGTAGGACAAATTACCATAGAACTATAAAGAGAAGACTTAGTATTTAGTGTCTGGCAACCCCTAAAATTGAACACTAATAATAATAAAAAAAGCACAGTGTAACTGTCTGCTGCTAAAGTGGCTATGCTGGCAGTTCTTTAGAGCTGTTAACATAACTGTAAAGTAGTGAAAGGAGAAAGGCTCACTAATCATGGACGGGGGCATAATCAGAATGACAATCATGTAAACAATCACACAGGATTAAATGTTCAGCTAGGCAGCCATTCAGTTTCACTGGTTCCTCCCAAACAACTCATGATCCTACTGAAAAGACGCCTTTGAGTGCTCCAACAGGTCCAGTTTTTCTAGAACTGCAGCCTATTTCATTGCTGGGGGATTACAAGTGTTTATTGGTATTAGCAATCATAAAACAAATGGAACAAGCTGCCGATTAGTCAGTGAATGAGCATTGAGGAAACAATATTTAGAGCCCTCAAGCACATAAATCCTGTCTGACAGGTTGACCACTTGTTGCTCTATGTTCAGAGGAGTAATTTGGCCCTAAAGCTGAGGGACAAGAAGCTGGCTCTATAAATGCTCTTGGTGCTGCTGCCCCAGTTGCAAGTTCTGTCAGAACTGCAAACCCCTTTGCCCTCAGCAGAACCTCAAATCCCCTCTATCAAACCCATCAACTCCCCCATCTCCAGCCCCTCAAAATACATCTGCTTCTCCACCAAGTCCATCAGTAGTTCCCCTTCCACTCCAAATCCATCAAATTTCTCACTACTCCCCCTACCTCAGAGTGTCCCTCTGCCTAGGGTGAACATACATCCCATTTTGGCCAGGACAGTCCCTTTTTAAAAACATCCTGGCTGTCCTGATTCTTTTGGCAAAAGTGGGCATTTGTCACATTTGCTCTTGCCAACATGATCGGGGGTGGGGGTGGGGGGGAGTGGCAATGCCCGCACAGGTGGGGGAGGCAAGGCTTGGGCAGGGGCAGCAGGGCTTTAGTGAGCAGTGACGCCAGCCCCAGCCTCTCGTGTGGGGGGGGGGGTAGGGCTCGGGCGAGCAGCGACCCCTCATGAGTGGGGTGAAGGACTTGGGACAGCCCTGCACAGGAGGGGGGGAGGGTGGCGCTCAAACTAGCTCCACAGGTGTCCTGTTTTCCCTTTCGGAAATATGGTCACCCTACCTCTGCCCCTCATCTTTCTAGCTAACATTTTCCCCTGTTTTCATCCCAATCCCCTCTGACTCCCTCATTTCACCTCTAGGCTCTGCTTCCTCTTAATCTCCAGCCCCTCACCAATAGCACCTTTCTCCCTCGAGCTTTGGAAGGTGCCGGGGGTTCTCCTTCTTTCTCCTAGACCAGTGGGGAGAGTTATACCCAGTAGCCAGAATCTCTCCCTCCCCGAGTCTGCCTGGAGGCAAACAGCCTTCTTTGTGCTGCTCTCCCTGCTGGCCAGCCTCTAGCACAGTATAGCTTGAGAGAGACAAGGTGGGTGAGGTAGTATCTTTTAACTTGATCAACTTCTGTTGGTGAGAGAGCTCACCTGAATTAGACCTCTGTGTAAACTTGAAAGCTTGTCTCTCTCACCAACAGAAGTTGGTCCAATAAAAGATACTACCTCACCCACCTTGTCTCTCTAATACCTTGGGACCGACATGGCTACATCAACACTCCTCCTCCAGAGAAACATTTTCTGGTTAAAACTGTACTTTTTTCCTATAAAAATGTAATTTTTGATGATGTTTGATGAGAAGTCATGAAATGAAAATTTGGTTTCTAATTTTTTTTTCTCCAAAATCAATAATTACATTTTTAATTTTTTGTTTTTACCACTTTCCTCACCTTCTGCCTTCCCCATTATTCCCACTAAGCACAATAAAATGAATAAAGCCCAGGCTTTGGTTTTGTTCTTTTTTTCACATTTTTTTCCTTCTGTAAAATTTCAAAACATTTTTGACTTTGGAAAATGTCAACAGGAGGAAAAAACAAAGAGAAAGAGGAAAAAATGAAGGGAAAAAATCCTCTAGATAGCATTAATTCTATTATACTGTAGTTCAACGGCAAAAAACTGAGGGGGAGGGAACAATCAGAATTTTGAATATTTTTCAGTTTGGAAAGTTGCCTGTGAAAAATCTCTCATGAAAAATTTCAAATTAAAATTGGTTGGGTTTTTTTTTTGACTAGCTGTTCTTCAGACATGTTTCTCTGTGTGCAGCTGCGCCGCTCAACAGCTGCACCATTCAACTGCTGCCACAGTTGATGGAGCACTGCAGATACCACACCGAGCACTGCCGACCTGCCCTCCACAGGACTGAAAACTGGTATAAGAAATGCAATGCTGTTGTTCCCTGCCAGCAAACTGGGTGGAATATATTCTCCTGTACCTTTTATATTTACCCCACACCTATGTTCTACAGCAGCAAATGCAATATATAATCAATAGAGGGTAGGAGGCAAGACCTTTTCCAGAAGGAACCCAACATTCATATTCAACCCCCATATATGACACAATCCATCTGTGGCATCTTTCTAAGTGCTCCTATTTTAAATTTGGCAGCTGTGTGCTGTGCTTCTTTGTTGTAAGTACTGGGGCTGGCTGAAGTGTTTATAAAGCATTTTTAAAAATTAACTGTAACATCATCATCAAGAGGTGCAGAACATAATGAAGTAACCATCAGACCTTATCAGCGCAACTTTTCTCACACCCGGACACCACTAAAATTGTTTTAGGGTAAATAGTGGAGTAGCTCTAAAGGCAGATGAAATTATATCAACATCCTGAAGGATACAGGGCCACACATATGCCATAACTGTAGCAGAACCCCCATAGTATATCCAGAAGTGGGTTGAAAATAGAGCACGAGGTCCAACCCCCTTCCAAACACTGGGAAAATTCAGCCCCAAACTTCACAGCTTGAGGCTGTCTCTCCAGCAGATCAAACCACAGCACTAAATCCAAACACACCCTGAAATTTAGGGAAATTCGCATTTGCATCTGGACCCAAACTCCATAGCTCGAACCTATTTCTAATTATAACTATGAAATGTAGGAAAGACACTTACTTAGGCCAAAGGAAACAAAAAATCATGACCACAGTGGGAAGAACCCTGCTGGTTTGCTACAATAATAAATCTATTCTGCTTCAGCAAAATATTAGAACTTTTTCAAGAGAGCATTTTCACAAAGCATGTTCACAAATCCCGTTTCTTAACAGTTCAGTGGATTTAAACGCACAAGTCCAGCACATTGATTTCAAACTGCACTCTTAAGCTTGTATTTATTTGACCAGAAACAGCTACAAATTTGTTGGTATGAAATCACAACACGCACTAATAAGGCACAATTTAGACAATACTGGATGGAAAAAGGCGAAAGCAGCTTACAAAGCTTCCTGATATTTACTGTATTTCTAGACTCTGCTCTAAATTCCAGGTTATTTTTCTTACTGTATAAAGGTTTACATTACAAGTGTTACATGTCTCTGACTTGATTGCAGAAATTACTGCTTTTCATATTTGGAAAGATTAATTATTTCCAATATTATCAGACACAGGGACCTTGGTTATGTGTGTGCGGGGGCACAAAAGTACTCATTTCAGCTTCTCATGTATAGCACAAATGACTAAAAAATGGTCTGCATTATGCTAGTTGTGCATAGGGAAGAGCTGTGTTCCATTAGTGCTATGCAGACTTCACAGAAGCTAATTGTACTATGTCACACTTTTATCTTTAGCTTTCATGTCAGATGCTTGTTGGAATTAAACAAGGAACACATTGTGACGGGTTGGATCACAGAAACCCCCTTGGGAGCTGCCACCCGATGTGCCAAGACTACCCCTGCTTCTGTTTTCCCTGCCAGCTTAGGGCTCCAGCACCCTGTCTTGCTGAGCCAGCCACTCCTGTCTGGCTCCAACACAGATTCAGGGTCTGAATCACTTGTCCCAAAACTGCAAGTTTACCCAAAAACAGCTCACAGGAGTGTGCTTGTCTTTAGCACTCAGATGCCCAACTCCCAATGGGGTCTAAACCCAAATAAATCCGTTTTACCCTGCATAAAGCTTATGCAGGGCAAACTCATAAGTTGTTCGCCCTCTATAACACAGATAGAGAGATATGCACAGCTGTTTGCTCCCCCAGGTATTAATACATACTCTGAGTAAATTACTAAATAAAAAGTGATTTTATTAAATACAGACAGTAGGATTTAAGTGGTTCAAAGTAGTAACAGACAGAACAAAGTAAGTCACAAGCAAAATAAAATAAAATGCGCAAATCTATGCCTAATCAAACTAAATACAGATAAGTTCCTCACCAGTTCCAGAATGCTCCCTTTCACAGGCTAATCTCCCTTTAGCCTGGGTCCAGCAATCTCTCACAACCCCTATAGTTACTGTCTTTTGTTTCAGTTCCCTTCAAGCATCCTGGGGGGGTGGAGAGGCTCCTTCTTTAGCCAGCTGAAGACCAAAATGGAGGGGTCTCCCCCAGGGGTAAATAGACTCTCTCTTGTGGGAGGAGACCCCCCTCCTCCCTCCTATGCAAAGTCCAGCTCCAAGATGGAGTTCTGGAGTCACCTGGGCAAGTCACATGTCCCTGCATGACTCAGTCTTTACAGGCTGAAGCCATTGCCCACATGGAATCTTGCATGTCTCCAGGAAGACTTCTTATGTGGATTGGAGCATTCCAAGATGCATTGTTCCCTGATCAGGTACTTAACCTGGCGAATTCCTTCCTAAAGAAGCTGACCAAATGCCTCCCAAAGCTTACTTAGAAACCAAGCAAGCATACAGACCATATTCTTAACCTCAAGTAGAAAATGATATATATATGTACAAATACGATGAATAGATATAGTAGACCATAACCTTTACGGAGATATGTTACCTGGCACAGGCAGCACCAAACATATTCCAGTTATGTCATACATACATTTATAAGCACCCCTCCCCATAAAGCCTTATGGGGTACACTGTCACACACATGAAAAAAGTGAAATGCATTAAACAAAGTTCTATCAGGTATGCATTTTAAAACGCTGCCAAATGCCTACTTATATGAAAAGACAAGAAGGTCTCTAGAAGGTCTATTACAGCCCATCTCATCAACAGCATGCATTTCAGAAATGGCTGAAACACACAATAGACCACAGAGAATACTCAATCAATACTCAGCATATTTTCAGAGTCCCTTTATATGTATCATTCACTCTGTGTTCTTAATTACAGGTAAATCGCACACAATCTAGGTAGGAGTTTTTCACTTTTTTTGTTTTGTTTTGTTTAAAGTTTCATTTTAAAAGGTATATAAATTGTAAGTTGAGGGTTAAACTGCACCCGAAACCTGCTACGTTATGAACACTCTGAACAGTGACTGATTTTACATTTTCAATACAGAGAGGTGAGTTCTGAAGAGTCTGTTAGCTTTAGTTTGGAACTTACTGCTGCTTTTATCAGTTTGATATACAGCTAAACATCAAATGAAACGAGCTTTACGTGTGGTGGTATAAATAAAGGTGCTTAGGACTAGTCTACACAACAGTTAGGCCAACGTAAGCTGCCTTGCATCAACCTAGTAGTGCATGCTTAAATTTGTCTCCCACTGATGTGAGTGCCCCATTGTGACAGCACAGTAACCCCACCTCCCCGAATGGTGCTGAGCCATGGTCAATGTACTGAGGTTGATGCAGTGCACGTGTAGACACTTCGTTCGTTACCTATGTTGACCCTAACAGTCTTCCAGCAGCTGTCCCACAATGCCCAACACTGACCGCTTTTGTCACAATTGTGAACTCCACTGCCCAGAGATCACAGAGACCATAAGCCCCCCTCTCCCTAAAAACCCTGTGAATTTTTGAAATACCTTTTCTTGATTACTCATCTTGGCAAGCACACCTAGCAGCTCTACACTGTTGTGTGCGACTGCTCAGCTGACCATGCTGGCTACACACTCCTGCCTGGAGTAGACAGGAGATATTGGATCTCCTGGGCCTGAGGGGAGAATAGGCTGTGCAGGCACAGGTAGGACCAGCCACAGAAATGTGGACATCTATGAGCAGATTGGACGAGGGATGCAGGAGAACGGGTACGACAGGGATCAGTGGCTGTGCTGCATGAAAATGAAGGAACTGCAGCAGCCATACCAGAAGGCCAGGGAGGCCAACAATCAAACTGATGCTGAGCTGAAGACCTGCTGCTTTTATAAAGAGCTGCATGCCACATTTGGAGGAGACACCACCAGGAGCCTGCAGACCACCATGGATACCTCCAAGGAGCCCAAGACACAGACCCCAGGCAAGGAATGAGGAGGAGGGGGAAGAGGAGGATGGGGGACAAGTGACCAGAAGATCCAGCTATGATGCAAGCCAGGACCTGTTTGAGACTCCACCACAGTCCAATCAGTCCCAGTATTCGAGCATGGGCAAGCCCAATGCAGGAGAAGGAACTTCGGGTAAGTACGTAAATGCATTTCCCATTACAATGATGTACTGATGGCGCCCCCAACTTAGCAGGACACAGCTATTGACATTTCATTAATTTACTCGTACTAGAAGAGGTAGTGGTACGACAAAGAGAGGTAGCGTTGTTATCTGCTTTTCATTCCCCTTTAGAGTTGGGCAGGCAGCCCATGCGGAGCAGTTTGTTTATGTACACAGGGATGTCCCTTAAATCCTCCTGAAGAGATCTCGATGAAACTTTCATGGTGCTACTCTGCAATTCTCTCCCAAAGGTTTCTGGGGGTGGCAGCCTTATAGCTTCCTCCATGGTAGAATAGTTTCCCACACCAGTCTGCAATAACTTTGGCAGGCACCATTGCAACAAACAGGCTAGCAGCATACGGGCCCGGGTGGCTTTGGGATGCCAGTAGCAGGTGTGCTTTCTGTGCCTCTGATACCCCCAGGAGCAAGATATCAGCTAAAATCACCACTGCTTGGGTAAAATTGTACCAGTATTCAGTGCCATTGTCCTATACTCATAGTTTCATGCAACTAAGCAATTCTCTCCCCATTTCCCTTGCCCCTGGAGGGCACTACTCACCATGGCTGGTGATGTGAGTGGTGCTGTGCACAAGCACTCTGAAGCAGAAGTGTCAATAAGCAGTCTGATTTGGCTTAGAGTTAAACTAATTAAATAAGCTAATACGCATGAGCTGCCGTATATAACTGCATCTTACACCTTGCAAGTTGAGTGAATGCAACAGAGTCAGACAATGGGGAGGAAGGCTGATCTGTGTTTAAGGCACACGACTGGAAGTCAGGAGACCTGTGTTCCACTCCTAGCTTTACTACAGATTTTTTGCATGGTCTTAACCAATCACTTAACCACTCTATATCTCATTTCCTTACTATGGGTGTTGTAAATTTCAATACTTTAATGTTAGTAAAGCACTTTGAGATTCTCAGGTCAAAAGCACTATAAAAGTTCAAAGTATTATCACAGGTGTTCAGATACCACAGTGACATGCATTATAGAAAGGTCAATACAGTAAATTAATCAAATGTAAATAAATTATTGCAACCTGAAATTGCTTTGGACAATAGACTGGCTAGTTTGTGGCTATAGCAACTACTGATCGACTAACAATTGGCTGAACAATTCCATCACTCTACTGGGCTGCGTTTGGTTCCTTGCATTTTTCTCTTTCGTACGCCTTTCTTTTTTTATAAAGGGCCTTCCCTTTTAATCAAGAGTAATGAAAAGAAGTTTGATTTTTCCCAGATAGGCCACACGTAAGCTGGAGCCTTTCAGCATCAGATGAATCTCAAAAATGCAGCAAGGATCTGTTTGAAAGATAATGTATGAAAAATAATGTAACCCTCTAAGTAAAAAATGGTAGCATGGGTTTCATTGTCAGGATAAGTAAATTCTTAGGCCTAAATAAAAAATGGATGGTCAGGGGATTGATGAAATGATAAAAGTGACTTTCACCTCTAAATTGATGGAAAGCCTTCCTCTCCTGAAGCAGTTTGCTCAGTTTCCTTGGATTATCATTAAGAATACAATCAAATCCTGATTTGGTGAGTTACCTTACAAACCTCACAGGAGACAGATTATCTTCCCACTCACACTTCACCCCCAACCCATTTAAATTTGGCTGGTGTCTGGATCCATGGTACTAGAACGTGGTCCTGTGGAGCCTGGGACAGCTGATGTTTCCACAGCACCATCAGGAGGCCATGCAGAGCCACATCCAAGGAGCACTGTGGAGATTAGGTGCCATAGGATGTATTGCCCAAAACATCCATAGTGACAGTACTCTGCGTCCCTCTGATTGGCCCACACATACTATTTAACCCTACTGGATGCCTCATGAAGTTGTCTGGGCAACCCCACAGACTCCTGGCCTGCTGCTACTCCAGACTTCACCTCATTTTCTGATCTCTGGTCTCCAACCCCACCCTGACTCTTGCCTCCTCGTTTCAGCTTGGTACTACCTCTGATCTCCAACCCCTGCCTGACTCTGACCCTGACTCTTGCTTATCGATCCTGGCTCTAGCGATTACTCCAACCCCTACTCAGTGACTACCGCCTCCTGGCCATCGTTGACTTGTGGGCACCAGCCCTGCCGTGACTGCTAGACCAGACTGCCTATGCCCCAGTCCTTCAAAACAGGCAGCTTTCAAAAGAGTAAAATGTAGTGATTATATTATTCGAAGACATGCAGAGAATACAAAACTAGGATTAGACTGGCTCTTAAACCACAGAAATAAAGCCAGAAGCCCTTTTATCTGGCTATAAATAACAAAAAACACTCCGTCAGAAACAATCCCTCTCAATTTATAAGAAAATTAATTCCATTACAAATATAAAGGATGAATGGAAAGATATGGAATTACTCCAGAGTCTCATGAGGGTAACTGAGAGCAGAGATGCCCCACAGTCACCTGTTTAGCCCATATTACATAGGTTTACTAGGTCACTAGTAGCTGTCAAGGTAACCTATCTTTGAATAGCCTTTGTTACCTTAAGGTAACATGGTTTAGAACGCTACGGTGAAATGACACCTAGTTTTTTGGTCAATGAGACCTTTACGGTCAGTGAGAATCCAGGATCAAATGATACAAATAACACGCTACACAATATGTCAGTTGAATTTAAAAAAAAAACCCCAAGAACATGAAACACTTCCTGGGAGGTCCTTACAGTGCACTTTAGCAATCCCCCAAGAGGCTTGTAAAACTGCTGACATGCCTCCTGCTGCTGCTCAAAGTGCTAAAACCTCTTCAAACAGTTTCATGGGCAAAAAGGAACTGAAATGGATAAAGTGTTCTTATTTGTGATTCCCAGCAGCTGAAGCTATTTTACTATGGCCTTCATTTAAAGTGATGGATGAAGAGTGGCGATTCTCTGTTCCAATTATCCAAAAGAGATTGGGAATGGCACTTTAATACCGAGATAATGTATCCAATATGCAACCTACTTTATTTTCTCCCCACACTGAAAATAAAAAGGCACAGACAGACAAATGCACAGAGGCAAACATCCCCTCCCATAGAGGTAATCAGGGATCAGAACACCTACAATGTAATGAGCAAATTCCCCTTAAACAGTTAGTTATTATTAGCTGTAACCAGCAACAACTCGAAGCCCTAAACAGGAGTTGAACCCTGCTGTGTTGATGCTGTACAAAGAACACTAGTGGATGGTGTCCCTATCCCAAAGAGTTTACAATCTAATTTGTAGTACTCATTTCTAAATATTGTACAAAGCAGGTATTTTCAGCATGCACATAAAAGGCTGTCAGAAGTCCAGCAGCAGAGTGGTGGCTATCCAGTTTATTGCACCCAGTGCAGGATGTATAATTACCTGCCCTGTAGGCAGGTGGCATGTGTGTACATGCGGTGCAAGCAGCTCATGGCCCTCAGAGACCGAGTACAAGTTCTTGAGACGAGAGTGGCTGAACTGGAGGAGCTAAGGAAGGTGGAGGGGTACATAGGTAAAGACTTACCAGGACACGGTAGCGAGGTCCACCCACCATCTGACGACCTCACTGCTTTTGAGGGGGATCAAAGTCTTGGGGAAGGAGAACATCAAGCTGGAGCAGAGAGAAATAATCCCATAGTTGGGACCCTCCTTCTAGAGGATGTCATGGTATCCTCTCATGGTGAGGATACCTCTTCAGGGCAGGGCATCCCTGTTATTAGGAAGGGACAGGTAATAGTAAAGGGGGATAAGATTAGAAATATAGATAGTTGGGTTTGTGATGACTGAGAGAACAGCATGGTGAATTGGCTGTTGGGTGTGAAGACTGGGGATCTCTCAAGACATTTAGATAGGCTTATGTGCAGTGCTGGGGTGGAGCTGGTGGTTATGGTACATCTAAGTACCAGTGACATAGGGAAAGGTAGGAGAGAGACCTTGCTGGCCAAATTTTTAGGCTACTAGGTAAGAGATTCAAGTCCGGGACCTCCATGGTACCATTCTCTGAAATTCTTCCAGTTCCATGTGCAGGGCTAATAAGACAGGCAGAACTGTGGTGTTCGGAAGGGGGATTTAAGTTTACTAGTAACTGGGGAACCTTTTGGGAAAGGAGGAGCCTATACAGGAAGGATGGGCTCCATCTAAACCAAAATGGCAGATGAAATTCAATGCTGATAAATGCAAAGTAATGCAGGTAGGAAAATAGAATCCCAATTATACATTGGTCTAAATTAGCTGTTAATATCCAAAAAAGAGATCTTGGAGTCATTGTAGACAGTTCTCTGAAAACATCTTCTCAGTGTGCAGCGGCGGTCAAAAAAGCTAACAGAATGTTAGGAACCATTAGGGAAGGGATATATAATATAATACCATTATATAAATCCATGGTACACCTATACCTTGAATACTGTATGCAATTCCGATTGCCCCATCTCAAAAAAGATATGTTAGAACTGGAAAAAGGACATAGACAAGGACAACAAAAATGATGAGGGGTATGGAACATCTTCCACAAGAGGAGAGATTAAAAAAAGACTGAGGCTGTTCAGCTAAGAAAAGAGACGACTAAGGGGGATATGACAGAGGTCTATAAAACATAAATGGTGAGGAGAAAGCTAATAAAGAAGTGTTATTCACCCCTTCACATAACATAAGAACTAATGAAATTAACAGGCAGTAGGTTTAAAACAAATATAAGGAAGTACTTCTTCACACAACACACAGTTAACTGTGGATCTCTTTGCCGGGGATGTGGTAAAGACCAAGAGTATAACTGGGTTCAAAAAAGAATTAGATAAGTTCATGGAAGAGAGGTCCATCAATGGCTATTAGCCAAGATGGTCACGGATGCAACCCCATGCTCTGGGTGTTCCTAAAATATAACTTGCAGAAGCTGGGACTGGACAACAGGGGGTGGATCACTTGATTATTTGCTCTGCTCTGTTCGGTCCCTCTGAAGCATTTGGCACCGGCCCCTGTCGGAAGACGGGATACTGGGCTAGATGGACCATTGGTCTTACCCAGTATGGCCATTCTTATGTTTTAAGAAGGCCTTTGAGCTGGTCCATTGAGAGGAAATAGTGCTATTTTAAAAGGGAAATAAATATATTAAAAATCTAGCGTAATGAATTAAAAATCTAAAACAAGAGGAGTGTGCAGGAGAGGCAGAAAGTGAGCTATCCTGCAATAAAACCTCATTCGGGAACTTGTTCATGAGTGGAGAGAAGAACTCATCAACCTTATATTTCTCATTAACAGCCAATTCAACTATGATGCAGCATTGGTATTCTCTTTTCAAAGCTAATCTGGCAGCAATGAAAAAGAGAATAATATAGTTAACACACAGGAAAAATGTTGGTACCCAGCAAAAAAAGATAAAATAAATAAAGAAAGAAAGTCTTAAATTTTAGTAGAGTTGAGTGAATAATTCATAACTGGCACCTTAAACTCCATCCAGAAATCAACAGACAGCCAATGAAGATTATGGAGCATTGGTGGGATATGCTCAAAGTGAGATATGATACATCATTTAACAGGAAGGCACTGCCTTCTGCACTAACTCCAGTTTCTAAAATGATTTAAGGTGCAGCCTCCCATACAGTTTAATAATTTAATCTCCAGGACACAAGGACACAGATGAGAGCGGTGACGTCCACATCCAAGAGGGAGTTGCAACCTTCTTTACA
This sequence comes from Terrapene triunguis, assembly GCF_002925995.2. NCBI lineage: Eukaryota > Metazoa > Chordata > Testudines > Emydidae > Terrapene > Terrapene triunguis. The sequence continues at coordinate 68,513,404 of NW_020664393.1, read as the reverse complement.
ACTGCAGATGGAAAAGAGTCCCCTCATCACTGCTGCTATGATCATCTATCAGTAGCTGTGAGTCTAAGAAGACAAGCTGACAGACAAATGGCAAACACATACTTAATCAGAGGGGCTGATATAATTTTCCCCATATCCTCTGGTTGCTTCCCCTAAGCAACCAAAATCACCCCAATCTTGTCTGGATTGAGCCTCAGCCATCTCATTCTCATGCATGCTCCAATCATTACCATAACATGAGATAGCCATTCAATTAAACCCTCTAGATCAGACAATGTAGAGAGAGCTGAGCATCATTAACATACTGAAAATATATCAACTCCCACCCCCTTCTTGACTAAGACTTCATATACACATTGATCAGGAAAGGTCATGTAATAGAACTCAATTTGAGAATCCCTGGGCCAGAAAAGCAATTAACCAAACCTTCCTTCTCTGATCTCTCAGAAGGAAAAGAATCAAACCATCACAAGGCAATCCCAACTCCGCCAGTTTGGGTCCATAGGCAAGTCAGCAGCACCTCCTTGTTAATGGTTTTGAAGGCAGCTGATAGATCTAACAGTATCAGCATGAACACCTGATTTTTATCCATCACCAGGAGGAGATCATTGACTAATACTACCAGTAAGTCTCAGTGCCATACATAGGTCTGAAGCCATATTGACATAGGTCAAGGAGATCCAAGGTGTCTAAATACTGTGGGTTGTCTCACCACAGGCTTTTCCATTGTCTTAACCAGAAATGGAAGACAGAAAAAGTTCTATAGTTGCCTAGATTGTCAGCACCAAGGTTTCTTGAACAAAGGTCATGGCACTCTTTCCTAAAGAAGGTTTTGATAAGCTCTATCATTAGAGGAGCAAATATTTGACCACTAACGTCCACCAATCTGGAAGGAACACTGCTGGCATATGGATCCAAAGCCCAGTTTGTGAAACTAAGTCTTCCCAGCACATTCAGAACCTAAGTGCAACATTGGCCTAAACTCATGCAGAGAAGCTCTGCTTCAGCTCAAGCAGTTCCTGCTCTGCTACCATGGATGTGCACAACTCCATCCAAATTAATGAAATATAGATATAAAACAATTCTCATGATAAGAAGCCAGTGAATCATCACCCAGAAGAACATGTACACAGCATAAGTTTGCTCTTTGTGATTCTGCAAATGCTATAACGGAGGGAGGAACCTCAATTTACCACAAATATTTGTTTTAATGAGTAAGAATGGAACACTTTCTCCTCTGAGCACATTCTCACATGCATGAAATTAACATACCAGTTGACTTCTGAGCGAGTCAACAAAGCAATCCTGGAATGGCCAAACAAGGGACCATGTTGAAAATTAAACAACTGCCCTGAACTCCTTACTCTGTTTTATGCCACCATCAATAAGGATTATAGCATTAGAGAAATACAGAAGGGTGTTTTAAAAAGAAAAGCTATGTCACTTAAAACTCCAATTCATGCATTAGGTTGTTTCTACAGTGTCCCCTTTTGTTGGTCTGGATGCAAACCTTTTACATTCAAACTTTTCTGAATTCAGTGTTTCAATTGTAGTGCACTCTCTTTGGCAGGAAAATGCATGTTCCTTGCCTACACAGCAGGAACATTAAAAAAATATAAGAGTGGGTTTGTTGAATAGTGTTGCATGATATTGCTGATTTATTAACTTGGCTTGATCGATACATCTATTGTCAAGGGCCTATTTTGTTTCTTCGTAAATTTCACTTCCTATGCACTTATGCGCATTCACCCGAGTTTCCATAATCTGATCCAGTTCTCGGGAGAGCTTTCTTTAATGGACAACAGAGAATTCTTTTTCTAAAAGTGGGATCAAAGTATATTTGGTCAACTCTCAAACAAAAGGATAGTCAGTACTGTGAAAACTGTATGTTTACTTTTTATAGCAAGTAGCAATATAAACTCATAGGGCCAAATTCATCCCTGATGTAGCTCCATTAGCATCAACAGAATTATTAAACCAAGGATTAATATGGCCTAAAGTGAATTACAAATCCCAGCTTTGATAGTCTTCCATTAATAAATTGTTTAGTCTATGCATAATTAAAGGATAGTGAATTCTGAACTCACTGAGCAATTGTAAATAAAAAACAACAACCAAAAATCCTTTCATATTATAATTTTGATTCTCTTTTCTTTTGCAGAACAACAAAGACTTTCCAAAATAGAATTTATTTACTGTCTACATTTTAAGTAAAAGCCACCTGAAGGATGAGGGGAAACTGACTTACAAGATAAAACACTTAGCTCTGGGACATGTACATTATGTGCAACAAATTTCACATCATACATTAACAGGGCATGGAAGAAACCCCATTTATTAGAATTTACTCAAATTCAATATGAATGTTCAATTAAAACATTTTCTGAAGGTGAGTTATATGGCCACTAAAATTAAGAGGAGCAAAACAGAATTAGAGATCTGCACCTGTCAAGGAGAATATAGACTTTAATAATCCATTCCTTTTCATGCATACACGGTAACACTCAAAATGCTGCTTGTTTGCTGGAACTGCATCGATCACGCTAAACATCTGGGCTACACAGAGAAAAAATAATCATGTTTTACAGCAAAAATATTAAGAGTATATCCCTACTTTTTTTCTCATCCAAAATCATATATCTGGATAGTTCTTATTACAAACTTCTCTTCTGGCTGGATTGAAGAAAATGCATTTGAAGGCTTGTCTACATTTGAAATGCTGCAGCTGTAGTGCTTCAGTGTAGACACTACCTATGCTGATGGGAGTATAGGCAATCCACCTGCCCCAGAGGTGGTAGCTAGGTTGACAGAAGAATTCTTCCGTCAACATAGCACTGTCCATCCCGGGGGATTAGGTTGGCTTAACTATCCATTGCTGAGGGGCGAGGATTTTTCAACCCCCTTAGCTGTATAGCTGGGTTGGCCTAACTTTTTAGTGTAGACCAGGCCTTAGGATTCCAACATATCTGTTCAAAACACCACTCTTAGGGCTGGTCTACACTGGGAACTTACATCCACATAGTTACATCTCTCAGGGGTGTGAAAAAGCCACACTCCTGGGAGACGTAGCTATGCTAAGCTAACCCCCAGTGTAGACAGTCCAAGGATGATGGAAGAATTCTTCCATCAACCTTGCTACTGCCTCTTGGGCAGGTGGATTAATTACAGTGATGGGAAAACCCTTCTCATCATTGTAGTGAGTGTCTACACTGAAGCACTCCAGTGGTGCAGGTTCAACACTCCAGCTGTAGCATTATAAGTGCAGACATATTCTTACCCTTGAATTTCTCTGTTGGTTTCTGAAAGGAGGTTAACATTCCACAAGCTGTTCTGACTGTGTTCCCAAAACGGAGCTGCCAAGCAGGCATAAAGTCTTAGGGCTCAATCCTGCTTACATTCAGTCACGTAGCTTTAATCATGAAAGTAGGTCAATGCAGGATCGGGCCCTTAGATGGTTATTTAGATTGACTTATAAGACACTACTGGTATATAAGGTTTCTGGAATACAGAATTACCATGTTAATTTTACTGGATTGTAGCCTTACATCAAAACAAGAGGCTGGTAAGTGTGGTTTGTTTCCATACCTCCGACCTACCAATAGGAAACTGCCAAATTCCCCTATATGACTTCTCATATTGGTACAAAGGCTTCAAGCTTCATTCTTCTAAGAGATTTATGGCAAAACCTTTGCATACCAAGAAATATAAATCTAGCACATGGCTATTAGACATACTTTGCTGCATGCCGTGTTGTGGTAGCCGTGTTGGTCTCAGGATGTTAGAGAAACAAGTGGGTGGGGGGGGAGATAATATCTTTTTTGGACCAACTTTTGTGGGTGAGAGAGGCTCAGACGTGAAGAAGAGCTCTGGGAAAGCTCAAAAGCTTGTCAACAGAAGTTGGTCCAATAAAAGATATTACCTTGCTTACCTCGCCTCTCTAATACTTTGCTGTCCAGAGCCACACAGTGTAACTAAAACAGATCATGGTGTTACTGTGACTAGCACTGCCGACAGGCATGCTGAAGTTGTATTAAGATGCCTTCCACTTTTTCGTTCAAATTCATTCCTCTTATTTTTGAGATACGAACCGGACGATCCCTCAATACATTTGTTGTCACTACATCATTTTACGAAACATTTCTCGTTGGTCGCCAGAGTATATTGGAGAATTTTAAAACGTAACAACTTCATTCAGGTTTTTTTTTATTTTTTATTTCCTTTGACACGGGACTCGACGACATTCATTATACACCTCGACCCCGATATAACGCGACCTGATATAACACGAATTCGGATATAACGCGGTAAAGCAGTGCTCCGGGGGGGAGGGGGGCGGGGCTGTGCACTCCGGCGGATCAAAGCAAGTTCGATATAACGCGGTTTCACCTATAACACGGTAAGATTTTTTTGGCTCCTGAGGACAGCGTTATATCGGGGTAGAGGTGTATATAATTCATGTAGGGTGGGATTTTCAAAAGTGCTTGTTAGTGGCTACTGGAGTCCAGGAGAGAAGAATTGAGTGCAGAGGGAACAGAGATAGGACAATGGTAAATGCTATTGAACATCCCAGCCTTATTATTTATCTTCAAATTAAATTTGATCACACTTAATAAAAACACAACAGTTGTGATTTCTTTCTCCAAGAAGCCAAAAACAATGAAAAGGATATTCCACAACACCAAGAGAACCCTGCCACACACAACTCACTACCTCAAAGACAACGTGTGTGTGTGGGTGGGGGAATGGAAAAAAGAGGAGCCTTTCAGTGACCTCTAAATATCAGAGACTGTCAGCAATGATGGAATCAAATTTCAGTGTTAAAGGGCCCTCCATTGGGGACAACCCAACAATCCCAAAATGCTTAAATCGATGGACAGTTACTGTGAGTTCAGAAAATGACCTCAATGACCTACTGTGGTGACTGATTAGGAGATGGGTGGTGTCTCAATCAATCCTGATCAAATTAACAGCTGAAATGATCAAAATACCAGGGAAAATACAATACAAATGATTTCGTTATTGAGGCTCCAATCAAATGAACCAGGATTTAGTTCACCAGGATCAGATTAAGTAGAAGTCACTATATAAAATAAGAAACATGTCTGTACTTCTGGGAATTTGTTGGATCTGTAATGTCAGAATTTCCCCCTCTCTGTAAGAGAATATATCGACCATTTTAAATGAAATTGTTTTTGTTTCACAACAGTTCTTCACACATGACAAGGAAAGCCTCGGTATCACAATGATGGGTAGTGCTGAAATTATTTATTATAACTTATATTGTGGTAGCACCTTGGATTGCAGGGAATCAGGAACCCATTGTGCTAAACTCTGTTAAAACACATAATAAAAAGACTCAAAGAGCTTACAACCTCTGCATAAGGCAAGAGACGGGGGAATACACAGTACCGGAAATGAGTATATGATGATAAATGTAGGATAGGCACAGCAATCTCATATAATGGCACCGAATCGTACCTAATGTTGTGACATCAGCAATGGGCATGAACTGAGAGCCCACAAAGAAACTACCATCCAACAAGAAGTATTTATGAGAGACCTGAGTCTGCCAAGGATGCAGCTGCCAACAAGATTAATAACTATGAAATTAAACGAAGTACAAATATCACTTTCATTTTTAATCCCTGACGTAGGTCTTTATTTCACAGACGATCACAGACCTGCAGAGACAGAGGAGTGCCACCTCACACAACTCTGCCACAACCCCCGTGGTACAGCTGGGAGCAGTGTTGGATGGGTTGCAAAGGGGCTCCATGTCCAAACCTCTTCAGGCAAAGGAAGGCTTCAGAACAGGGGAAGGGAATGTATCTAGGAGTAGAGGGGAATAATTCAACTGGAGTATTGTGTCCAGTTCTGGGCACCGCATTTCAAGAAAGATGTGGATAAATTGGAGAGGGTCCAGAGAAGAGCAACAAGAATGATTAAAGGTCTTGAGAACATGACCTATGAAGGAAGGCTGAAAGAATTGGGTTTGTTTAGTTTGGAAAAGAGAAGACTGAGAGGGGACATGATAGCAGTTTTCAGGTATCTAAAAGGGTGTCATAAGGAGGAGGGAGAAAACTTGTTCACCTTAGCCTCTAAGGATAGAACAAGAAGCAATGGGCTTAAACTGCAGCAAGGGAGGTTTACGTTGGACATTAGGAAAAAGTTCCTAACTGTCAGGGTGGTTAAACACTGGAATAAACTGCCTAGGGAGGTTGTGGAATCTCTATCTCTGTCCTTGGCGCTATCAGTCTGCAATCTTTATGAGCACCAAGTTCATTGAAAAAGTTAAAATTTTGAGAGATCCTTCAAATATTCATGTGTGTGTGCACACATGCCCCCCCCCGCCCAAGCAGGTTACAAATGAAACAGCTGCATGAGGACTGCTCCGGATTCTGATGACAAACAAGTCTAGATTAATTCACTTGGTGTCATCAGAAGCCCTTGGGGTGTAGGCACATGTGTGTGAGCATGCCTCTGTGTTGTATCCTACTAGCTCACAGTCTCTAGTGCATTTCAGATGCTAATTAGTAAGGACAGGTGACTCTCGTGGGGTTTAAGGTTTTTCAAACGTCTCTATTTATTGAGCTCGCAACACTAATTTAGGATTGCAAATGTATTTTTTTCTCTTGTAATTTAAGGCTAATTGTTTTTGTTTCCCTCCACAGTGTGAATATATTTTAAAACATTATGTTTTTCTAGCCAGAGACACATCAGTATTGGGGATAAGAACCCCTTTCCCCTCCAAAAGTGTCTCATTAGTATGTGCAATATATATATATTTATTTAATTCTCTCTCCTCTACTCCTTTTTTCACAGTCTCCCTGTATTTGTTTTCCTTCCTGATAAATCTCAACTCAATTTTTTACCTTATTTTTCCATGTTTGTTTTCTTCCTATGCCCTCCTAATCACACTCTTTCTTAAATGGAAGGAACACCAATTATATTCATGTTAGAATTGAACTTTCATATCTACAATGTGCCAATGGGATCAAAGTTAGGCAAAATAAATTCACTCAGCACTACAAATTAAACAGACTTTGCACCAGTTCTTTCAAGAGCGTTAAGATGTCAAGGACTCACCAAACTGTCACAAAAATATGATGAACAGGCACTTTTTGTATTTATTCATACAGACTGTCCAAATGTTTGTCAGATTTAATAGAAATGCTAACAGATCAGAATACAAATATTAATCTATCTCAAATATCTGGTTATATGGATCAGGGCCATATCCCTTTATATAGTTTATATATCAGTTATGTTTTAAAAAGCCTTGGGATTCTTTGGGTTGAAAACTGAAAGTTATTATTATTATTTTAAATATGATTTATCTGCTATAGAACGAGCCCTCAGGAACTCTCACATCTGCTTTTAATTTCTTTATATTTTATGAATGAATCTGTATACATATATTAGCAGGGCCGGCGCAACCCATTAGGCGACCTAGGCGGTTGCCTAGGGCACTGCGATTTGGGGGGCGGCGACCGCGGTGGGACCTTCCGCGGCGGGACCTTCCGCCGCCTCTGTGGGGGGGGCGGCATTTTGGGGCGGGACCTTCTGCCGCCATAGGGCGGCGGAAAAGCTGGCGGCACTCCTGTGTATTAGTAAGCAAAAATTCAATTGTGCAAGGCTCAATGGAGAGAGAAATTCAAGCTAATAAATGTAAAATACCTCCAAAAATTGATTTCAAATAGCTTTCTGATACACAAATTCAGATATCCTGGACCTTCCTAAGGCTAGCCCTGAGTACTGACTCCACTGGGAATCTGGGAATCCCCCCTTCTCAGTGGAATACAGCTGTACTTTCTGGCTATGCAGAACAGAAAGATATCAAGTTTTAAAGTTGTGACATTTCAATGTCTTGAAAATCCAACCCAAACCCAGCACTGAATCTTGCCTCCACCAGAAAGGCCGGGTGCTTTAGTTAGCATTAGTCCAACTGTAAAATATCAAGAGAATGTATATATAACTAATACATTTAAAAAACTCTGAAAAAAATCTTTTCTATATGTAAAAATATCATGAATTTCAGGGCCTAGCTGATAAGCAAGTGCTGTGGATCCCATCATCAAAAACTGGAAATATTCCCTTTCCAAAGGCATGAAACTCCTTCTCTAGCTGTGCATAGTTACAAGATATCTGTCCTGAAAGCTGTCACTGACACAGGACTGATTATTGCCTATCATGGGCCTCGGGCCAATGTTATTTTGCGGGAAATTTCCACATTTAGAGAGACGGAAGGAATGGTTGTTTTGGCAGGTTGATTTTTAAAACAAGGCAGCTGTTTGAAGTTGGTCAGGGATTTGGATTGTTAGAATAAATTCGAGGGAGATGACTTTGTGAGCAGAGGGCAGCTGAGGTAGACAAAGAAGCATGAGAAATGCAAGTCATCACATGACACCTTTGGCTGTATTACCCATCTTCTGTCCACTCTCCACTGGGACCATTTATAGTGTTCTGACACACCCAAGCAGTTTCAAACAGCTACCATTAAAAGACTAACCAATAAAAAATCCCAGCAACTAACAAAATCAGAGCAATGTGTATGTATCTGTTTCTGTACGTTTCTGTACGCTAGAGGGAATGGGGTGAAAAGGAAAAAAGAGAAAGAAAATAAGACACCGGAAAGAGAATTTGAAAAAAGCCCCAGAGATAAAAGTACTAAAGAAGAAAGGAAGAAACAGGAAAGGAAGAAAAAGTTGTCTTAGAGAACAAACCAAACTAACATTCTGTATATAATATGGGTGGGGATTTTTTTAAAGCACTCCGCTTTGACCTCATGCTACTCTCATTGAAATCAATGGGAGTTTTAACACGGACTTCAGTGGGAGAAGAGTTAAGTCAAAGCTGAACACTTCTTAAAATCCTATCCTAAAGTCATACAGCATTACAGCAAAACTAGCGTGAGAGAGGAAAAAAGATCTTCCAAGTTACAAGGTAGAAAGAAAGATAAAAGGGACTGAGCGAAGAGAAGGAAGACCAAAACCAAGGAAGATGTAATACTCTAATCTGTTAAATTTTCCTGTAGTAATTTTAATGCAAAAAGTGTCAGAAGAAAATCAACACAATGTTTGATTTGATGTTTTTAAACACACACATGCACACTCTCGCGCACACTTACTTTCATTGATTTGTAAAATAAAATGCAGATAGGCGCGCCCTAACAGAACAACATGAATTACGTAAGCCCATTTGGAAGTGCGGAGGTGTTCAGTTTTGAAGGAGTTCCTATTCAGTCTTAATCCACTCTTACCTTTATATCTCTATAGGTAACTCAGTGCATAAATATAGTGCACAAAAACAGCCCATGAAAACAATGAAACAGAAAGTGCTTGCAGGGTCAGTAACAGTAAAAATTGCTCTTGGGTAAAAATGGTGCCTTCATTTTGCATTCTGCTCAGCTTCAGGCAATATACCTGGATCTCAGGACTATTCTTTATCCTTGGGTAATCATTTAATGCTCTCACCCTGGAGTATCACTCATTATGCCAATTAGATTTCATAGAATTTGTGTTCTTCTTCTCTCTCATCCACACATAAAATCCACTTTTAGTTTTTAACAACTCCATAAATAAGTAAATAAATAAATAAATTAACCTTCTCCCTAAGGGTGTGTAAAATTCAACCTTGTTCCTAGTTCTAAACAGGAAACATACAGTCTGCATTATTAGCAAAACAAATAAGGCTTACTATACTAATATGCTGCAACAAAGCTATTACTTAGTGCATGAGGAACGTTATTAAATACAAGTTTCCATGACAGAGTCAGATCATGTTGTCTAGACACAATTTAGTTTGCATTAAATTAAATCCACGATCATAGGAGGTTTAACTTTAATAAAAGGAAAATATAGCCAAGTTAGTTAGATCGACAGCCTATCTTATTTTGCGGCAGATACACAAAACAAGAGATAGTTAGCTGTTGTAAAAAAATTCCCAGGGGGAGCAACATAACCCAGTAGGATTTTTCTAAAATGTTCTTGGCCTGGTACTTGAAATCAACACATACTTAATTTTGGTGAGACAAAAACCAGATGACCTTAATGGGCCTTTATTCAGGAGCCTTGGCTATCATTGAGGTCCCCAAACTAGTTTGAAACTACTACTGTGACTGGTTTATTTCATACTTCATGGAGAGCCTCTGAACCTCTAAATTATTCTTTAATTCTGCTAACTGGGAGCTAAAGGGAAATGTAATTGTAATAGTAAGGGACTTGTTTCTCCTCCCAAATCAAAACAAGGCACGGAATTTTATTATTTTATTTGTTTCAGAGAATTTTAGTGAAAGGTGCCAGTTCCTAGATGCTGCAATCCTATTTATCCATAGAATGACTACAGCTAAAAGGTGGATTACTTAAGAATATACCAGGTTTGACTCCACAACTAGCATTTGATAGATTTGTTTGTGCCTCCCAAAAGACTGTCACAGCATACCCAGCTGACAGTATGTACTGTGCATGCTGGGTAATATTTGCCAACGCCCCTTAGAGCCAGATTTTTAAAGATATTTAAGTGCCTAAAAATGCAGATAGGCACCCAGTGGCATTTTTAACAGTGCCTAAGCAGATTAGGTGGCCATAGATTTAAAGCTTTTAAGCTAGGTACTTTAAAAATCCTTCTAGGCACCTATCAGCATCCTCAAGTGCCTAAATACCTTTGCAAATCTGGCTCTAGGTGTGTACATCACTTTTGAAAATGGAATTTAGACACTTTTCAAAATTTTACCTGCCATCTGAACAGGAGATTTGAAACACTGAAGATTTGGAACACTCACTAGTCATGGTTCCCCTCCTCTTCTCTAGCTCACATTCATCTCACATGCTCTAGGAAGCTGGTAGCCATTGTTTTGTGCTTCTCCCTGTGCTACTCATAGCTTCATCTAGGCCACTTCTGACTGCAGAACCCATACCCTAGCATAGACACTTAATCTCTTCCCTGGGGACAGCACAGGTAGCAGCACAACAGTCTTCTTAGACTCCCTCACCAGTGTACCCCAACCTTCACCTGGAGGAGCTAAGTGAAATGGTAGACTTATAGACTTTAAGGCCAGAAGGGACCATCATGATCATCCAGTCTGACCTCCTGCACATTGCAGGCCACAGAACCTCACCCACCCACTCCCATAATAGACCAATAACCTCTGGCTGAGTTACTGACGTCCTCAAACCATAATTTAAAGACTTCAAGTTAGAGAGAATCCACCATTTACACTCATTTAAACCTGCAAACGACCCAGGCCCTATGCTGCAGAGGAAGCCGAAAAAGAGACTAAGAGTAGTTCATTTGCCACGACTAGCCCATCCTCCAGCTTTCTGCTGAGTCTGCTGATAAGAAATTGGCTGAAAACAGAGTTCCAAATCTGAAAGTGTCCAAAACTTTGGGGAAATTTGGATCAGGATTCATACTTCACAATGGCTCAGACCTCTCTCAACTGCAAACAAAAGTGACAACTGAAATGGCTCTGTTCAGATGGGATATTGAACAAACATAACATGGTAACTAGTTTTAGTCATGACAGACTTAAACCAGGTAAAATCCAGTAACATCAAAAGGTGGAAAGTGTTGTTAGCATAGAACTCAGGGAGGAGAAGTGGAATTGGCTGTTTAATTGTATAACATTTAAGCCTAAGTCATACTTCCCATTTATTGATGTATTTGATTTCTAAGAGTAGTAGTAGTAAGCCATTGCTCTGTATTCCCTAATGTCAGTCTGAGCTTGTTCCCCAAACTACGTTCTCTGTTGTCCTAAGCTTTTCAATTGTCTAAGGCAGTTAGTAGTCTAAACGTCAGGAACCCCTGAACTCCTTAAATCCAGAGTTTAAGTAAGGTTGTGTCTATAAATACTAAGGGTCTGTCTATGCTCTGAGAACACTGAAGATCCCAAGACTCTTTTCATCAGAGTTGGGATTTGTCCCAGTGCTCTCATCACCATGATGTTGCATAGTGAACTGGTTGCATACCATCCATCCTTCAGAGGTGGCTTCATTTATGTGGTGTTGTGTGTATATTTATTTGGATATCAGTCTAAAAGTCCAATACCAAAAAGGACTTCCATTCCAAGCTCTCAGTGCCCTTGACATACTCTTAAAAACACAATACTACAGGAGTTACAAACAAAATCATCCAAAGCCACAGAACCACTTCTCTCCACCCCTCGCACCCCACCTCTGCTGCTACCTACATTCTTTGTGATCCTGTAGGCAGAAGTTGCTACATACATGCAAATTATAATTAAGGACAGACCTTGTTGAATGCAGGATGCAATTATTTGTTGAATAATATGTTTGAAAAACAATGCATCATTCTAATATATTACTCAATGGATGTTTTCAACCATCTATAGAGCTGTTTGGATAATGCAAAAAAGATTCATTGAATAATGTATTTGACAGACAACAGCATTATTCATCAAATACATTATTCAACTAATAGTATTCGATCGGTGCTAATTAAAAGCAGAGAAGCAATCGGTCTTTCAGATCCCAGTCTTGGCTCCGTTAAGAAAACAGACTGTCTGGCTCAGAAGTGCTCCACAGTGGAATGTCTCAGTGCAGCATTCTATCACAAGTGCAGTTGATCCACATGCTGCTTTTCTTAAAAGAGCCATACCCAGCATCTCACCTGTACTTAACCAAACACATCCCTATCACAATGGTAAGGTATGTACACACGCAATTAACTCCTTTCATGCCTGACAGAAAAGGGACTAAACTGCAAAGGTTGGATTTGAACTTCCTCAGCATTCTGGGGTGATTGATGCAAGGTTTTGGTTCATCTTGAGTATCTCATAAACCACTGAAACAAATTGTTTTCCCGAACCAGCAGCTTCTTATCACAAACATGCCACAAATACACACACACATAACTTGTTTTTAATTGACATGCAAAAGGAAGCAATGTATAACATATGGATTTTCAGGAACTTCTTAAAGAAAGGTGCTTAACATTAAAGGGGGTCAAATCCTTCTAGACACGAGCTGAGGAACCTTACTAATGTACCAGGTGATGCTCTTTTAGCACCACACAGGATGCGGTTATCAACAGAGTGTTCTGTAGCTTGCTAGGTCCCTCACAATTAGGGTGACCAGATAGCAACTGTGAAAAAATGGGACAGGGGATAGGGGGTAATAGGAGCCTATATAAGAAAAAGTCCCCAAAAATGGGATTGTCCCTATAAAAATGGGACATATGGTCACCCTACTCACTATACAAAATGCTAGAACAATCAGCTGAATCAAATCAGCCTCATGATCTTGGCAAAACACTCCCTCAGTATTTAGTGTAACTTTTACATTACAAAGAATAAATGTCACATCATAACTTTTATAGAACTTCCAGGGAACATGAGTCAAGTGACAGACAGTCAAATCTGCTGCTGAAAGAAGCAACAATGATTTGCAAATTAATGTCCTCCAAGCATTTAATTCTTTATCCAAAACTTTCTCTCCAGTTTTTTGGCAGATCATGAAAAGCAAATGCTTGAATTATTTTCAGAGAATAAAGTTCAAAATAATAAAAGTGGAGGTCAGACAATCATCAGTGGTATTCCTCTAACTACTAATTGGAACTGCTTTGCTAGTTTCATTTATGCTACTAATTTAAGCAGGCTTCTTAATGATTCAAGCCACATTTTTACTCTAATCCCCTACCCTGTTTTGAGGAGAGTAGATGAATGTGATTAAATGCAATGCAGACGATAAATTCATGCCAGTTGAGAAGTAGTAAATGACATTTACTGGTTTCTCAGTTCCCATTTCATGATTGATATCGAACTATAAACAAGAAAATAAGTACCATTAAAAATCTTTCTGTACAGCGGCAAATAGGGTATTAGTGGCAGTTTGCCTGTGCTTATTAACAAGGCATGTCAGTTGCTGCACACTGATCAGTAACTGCATAAGAACTCAGCCTACTGTAGAAGTCCTGAGTCTATGTACTTTCAATTTTAGACCATAACCATAATACGCTCCACAACCCAATGAAATTTCTAATAATACTAACCAATGATGTGTTAAACTGAGACACTTCTAGCTTGAATGTTAAAAACTTCACTATGATTTAAAGGATCTGTGCTTACCTTTCTCTATCAATTTACTGTTAATTTGCTGCTATTGAAGCAATTTATTTAAAAATGGTAATATTTTATTTAAATTTTAATATCAATCCTGTCATTTTATATATATGTATTCAAATTCCATTTGCTTTACAAAATGCAATTCTGCAATTCGAGAGGGATACAAAATTGCATAAAGAGTGTTGGAGGGGAAGCAGAGAAGAAGAGATTACCTGAAAAAATATCAAAAACGAGGAATAGAGGATAATTCTCACTACTGCTTAGAGGATGGAGTCATTAGGGGAAGTTTAGGTCACAATTATCTCTTGGTTACACAAAATGCTGTGTGCATTGCAACTGTAAAAAGTGCTAAATATCTTATTTTCTCTTTTGTGCTACTTGATTTTTCTACTGTGTCTATTAGTAGAGTACAGTAATTTGGGCTGCAGTCTGCAAGACAGACACTATAAAGTACCACACTAATGGGTTTTCTTAAAGGTGTCCTCCATGTGGTTTCCCCCCCAAGCAATCTAAGCCTGTGTGTGTGTGTGTGTGTGTGTGTGTGTGTGTGTGCTGAGTTGCTCCCAATTCTAAGAGGGGCATTCAGCAGGAAATTAATTTTAAAAGTACCCTGCACCCATATGGCATTCAGAGACAATGTAAGCTGTGATGCCCCAGCATTCATCATTCATGCTGATATCACAGCTATTACAGTTTATGGATTGATTTTGCAATGGATTTCTAACCCTATACCTCTGGGATGTTATGATAAACATTCTTTAAAAATCTTTGGCAAATCATTCTCTGATCCAGCAGGGTTCTGGGGCAGCTGTAATGTCATAGTGTTACGCACTAGGGTAATTCAAGGGAGTGGAATACAGTCAGTGTGAATTCAGGGACCTGAAATAAAAACATTTACAATTAGCTTTGCAATTAATGTCTCATTTAGCCAGGTTATTTGTGGCCTTCGCTGAATCAAAATATATTGAGCTTGTTAGTAGTATTTTTGAAATATTTGCACTTTTAAACAACAGTCCAAACAGTTTCAGGCACTATCACTAGACAGCAAGAGAGCATAGCAGAGGACACATTAATGTCTGCTGACAACCTCCTGAAATTACAGCAGTTACATTAAATATGGATCTGGCTATTTGAATTCAGAGACAAGGTTATGTAATGGACATTTCAAAGTTAATTGTCCACTGTTAAGGTGTCCAGCAAATTGGCTATATCAATTAAATATAACTTAAAAAAATTCTAATACATATATGTATATATAAAGAAAAGCCCCATTGAAAAAAGTGTCAGATGGGTCTCCCATTAGACTTCTTCTACACCATTCTTCAGTGAGATTCCTGTCTCACCAGACCATTGGCTGCTCATCAAGTAAATTGTCTATGTCAGGAATATCTAGTTCCTCAGTGAGGGACTGGACTAGAGCTGAGCAAATAATTGATTTTTTGGTTTGGTGGTCATATTGAAAAATCTAGAAAAAAATCCAGTTTGTTTCAAACCAAAATGGATTTTTCCCCCCTCACCAAAATGAAAAACTGAAAAAAAAAAGTCATTCAGGTCAAGGCAAAATGACATTTCCAAAATGAAATGTTGATTCAAAACAAAATGTTGAAACACAACATTGACATTTCTATTTTTTTCAGAGTTTTTTCAGCTGAAAATACTCGCCAAATTCGACTTGAATTCACAAATAGTTTCGGTGTCTTGAGAAATGTACTTCTGGCAAATTTACTATTTGCCACAAAACATTTGCCCGGCTCTGTGCTGGACCGAGGAACAGAACTCAGGCCTCACTTGTGAGTGTAGGGAGCTAACCACTTAGGGGCCTCAAATAAAGATTGTTGAAATAACTTTTCAGGAACACCATTTGCCATTCCCATCCCGCAATGGATACCCAGCTCCTCCTTCTGGCGCCTCCACCAAACCAGTCCCCTCAAGGAGGACACCTCCATTTCACTTCACAGCCCTACAGGCACAGACAGAGAGCACTGAAAACACTTTACAAAATTCCCTTAATTATTAAGGAGCCAATGTAAAAGAGCAACCTAATATTTTGATTTGGAGCTGCTACTGTTCCTTTTTCCAGTTCAGTCCTCTGGATTACTGCCTCCAATCCATCCACCCCACTCTCATTCCTACCTCAAACACTATGTAGCCATCTAGTCTCTGAGAGTGATTGGCGTCACAGTTGCACCATGTGTAACCTCCCTACCGGTGATGTGCCTCTCCATTAGGGAGGAATCATACAATTCCCCATCTTAGAGTAGGATCTGGTTTGCAACCCACCGTGTGCTAACATGCGATTACCTCAGCAGGCTCGAGTTATGTTCGGTACCTGCAGTTCTGCTCCTCGGGAGAGGTGAACAGTGGCACCCAGTGACCAGACTTTTCAAAACAAAGTAGCATTTATTCTTCACAGCAGGAGCACTGGCCTATGTATGTGGAGCTGACCATCCCTCCCTCCCACCTGACATTAGCCGGGTAGGCCTTACTTCTTCAGAGTCCCTCCACAATGCCTCTCTGTGTAATTAAGAAAAGGGCCTAGGCTTACTGTTTAGTGTCCTTTTGATTTTAGGTGGGTTCCAGACTGGGCAGGTGGGCCCTTCCCAATGAATAGCCCAGCCACTGTTTTCTTAGTGACCCTTGAAGTGTTTCCCCAGGAAGTATCTTATCTCTAGTTGTTTCATTTCCTACTTTGCTTTTCCTTTTGACTGAGCTCCATGGAGTCAGACAAAAATCTCCCTTACACGAACTGGAGAATCACAGAACATAATTAGTGCACGTGCACTAATATATAGCAGTCCCACATCCTCCACAAATGGTACCAGAAGATTCAGAGGAAGGTGCAAGAATGCCCAAAATGGGCAATTATGAAATAATCTGCTCATCGATGAAGTTCCTTCCTAACCCCACAATTAGTGTGGTTAGATACAATCAACCCTGAAACATGAGGGCTTATATCCCTCATACATTTTTATCATTTCTCCTGCAAACATGGATGTTCCCATTATTCAGTTAAATGTCTAATCCCCTTTTTAACTGTAGAGCGCTCTTGGCCTCTATGGCATTGTGACAAATGTGGGGGTGCTTGGTAATAAATATTGATTTGTATCCCATCATGTGGCTTATGTATTGGATTTCTGAGATGGTGTGTTAGACTATTATAGGGGAGCAGAGTGTTTCAGCAAACTGTCAGGAGCACATCTGGTTCCCATCCTGATTGCTAGGCAACCCAGGAAGCTCAGCTGGGGCCCAATGAGCCTTCTCCAAATTGTCCTGGTTTCCCAATTGTGCAGAGGAGCCAGTGGCCTGCTATTTAATCATTGCAGCAGCAGCACAGTGGCTGCTCATCGTGTACCAGGCCTGCAGATGCACTTGCCCTGCTCCATTTTCCAGTCCTTCCTCCACTCCTTGCTCCAGCCTTGTCCCACCTTGACTCTTGTCCTCTCCAACCTAGTCCTTGCCTCCCTGCCTTGAGCCTGCAACTTGACTTATTGACTTCAGCTAAAAATCATAGAATCATAGAATATCAGGGTTGGAAGGGACCTCAGGAGGTCATCTAGTCCAACCACCTGCTCAAAGCAGGACCAATTCCCAACTAAATCATCCCAGCCAGGGCTTTGTCAAGCCTGACCTTAAAAACCTCTAAGGAAGGAGATTCCACCACCTCCCTAGGTAACCCATTCCAGTGCTTCACAACCCTCCTAGTGAAAACGTTTTTCCTAATATCCAACCTAAACCTCCCCCACTTCAACTTGAAACCATTACTCCTTGTTCTGTCATCTGCTACCACTGAGAACAGTCTAGATCCATCCTATTTGGAACCCCCTTTTAGGTAGTTGAAAGCAAATATCAAATCCCAACTCATTCTCCTCTTCTGCAGACTAAACAATCCCAGTTCCCTCAGCCTTTCCTCATAAGTCATGTGCTCCAGCCCCCTAATCATTTTTCTTGCCCTCCACTGGACTCTTTCCAATTTTTCCACATCCTCTTGTAGTGTGGGGCCCAAACTGGACACAGTACTCCAGATGAGGCCTCACCAATGCCGAATAGAGGGGAATGATCACGTCCCTCGATCTGTTGGAAATGCTCCTACTTATACAGCCCAAAATGCCGTTAGCCTTCTTGGCAACAAGGGCACCCTGTTGACTCATACACTTCTCATCCACTATAACCCCTACGTCCCTTTCTGCAGAACTGCCTAGCCATTCGGTCCCTGGTCTGTAGCAGTGCATGGGATTCTTCCATCCTAAGTGCAGGACTCTGCACTTGTCCTTGTTGAACCGCATCAGATTTCTTTTGGCTCAATCCTCTAATTTGTCTAGGTCCCTCTGTATCCTATCCCTACCCTCCAGCATATCTACCAATCCTCCCAGTTTAGTGTCATCTGTGAACTTGCTGAGGGTGCAATCCACGTCATCCTCCAGATCATTAATGAAGATATTAAACAAAACCGGCCCCAGTACCGACCCTTGGGGCACTCTGCTTGATACCGGCTGCCAACTAGACATGGAGCCATTGATCACTACCCACTGAGCCCAATGATCTAGCCAGCTTTCTATCCACCTTGTAGTCCATTCATCCAGCCCATACTTCTTTAACTTGCTGGCAAGAATGCTTACCCTTCGCCTTGGTGTTCCTGATCCCAACTCTGGTCCTGACCTTTGGCTTGGCTTCTTGACCCTGACTCTGGCTTCATCCTTAGCCTGGTACCTGACTCCTGAATAGCTGCTCACCATTACTTCGAACTGCCATTGCAACCACCAGGCAAAGTCCTGCTCCACTTACTAGGTGGGTCGCCCATACCCTGGGAGCTTATACACTCTTCTCCACAAGTAGATACAATCACAAGACTAGTGACTGCAAGCCATTAAGGCTGAAAGGGTCTGACTGCTGAAAAATGACTGGGCTTGCTGAGAGGAAAAAAACAAATATGAGGCAAAAAGAAGACCTCACCCCTTGGCCATGTAACAAAGACCACAGAGCAGCATAATAATTGGGTCCACAGGAAGGGTGCATGCTTTCAGAAAGCCCAGTTTCCCTGGAAGAAGGGAACAGACTGGGATACAATCTGAGACCTGGTTTGGTCCTTGGATTCTTAAAAGAATGCAAGTCCATTCTATTCCTGAAACCTAAGAGGAAAGCCTATCTAACTTAGCTTGTAGTGAAGTGTAAGGTGAGATAAGACTAAATATGTACGTAATACTGTTGTACTAAAATGCCTTTTTCCCTAATGCTTTGCTAAATAAAAACACTGTTTGAAGAAGACTGTTGGTAATTCTATCATTGGCCACCCCTTCCCAAAAGGAAGAAACACAGGTGCCCCAACCCCAGTTGAACCTGCAAAACGATAAGGGGTGGGCATACACAGGGCAATTTAGCCAGGCCCCAGTCTGAGAGTGGAAAAATCACGAGAATGTACGCTGAGACAGTTAAGGACAAGAGGATCAAGGCCTGAAGTCAGTGCTTCAGACAGACTGTAAAAGGAGAAAAAGTATAGCAAGCCCTGTAAGACAGACATCTTGTGGGTGAGTTACACGGGTTAATTATGTACTATGTAAAAATATTTCTATTAGTTTTAAATTTGTTGCCCTTCAGTTTCATTGACTGTTCCACAGCTTCTTTTAAAGGAACACATACTTTACTGCTCTACACCATTAATTATTTTATTATGCTTTATGCACACACACACTGATATTTACGTACGTACAACCAGATAGAGACATATACACATACAAAATCATGTCCCCTCTTATTCATCTCTAAACTAAACCTCCCTAATATTTTAAATCTTACTTCACATGCTTCTGGTCATTTTTGTTGCCCATCTCTGAATCCCCTCTATTATACCAAGATATACTTACACCTCCGTACAATATGCAGTTTCCTTTTTAAAAAAAAATAACAGCATTGCAACTATCGAAGTATTTCTCTCTTTGACCAATGCCTGCTAGTTCAACATATTTGTGCTATTCGTGACCCTCTCTTTGGAAAATAAAGAACACAGGGGAGAATTAGGATTCAACAAATCAATAGTCAACTACTATAAAATCCTAGAGTATTTTCATTTGAATGCTTTTTTATTGCTTCTTTCTGCAAATGTAGGTAACAAATAAAAGAATTCTTACCAAAAGGAAAGAGAACTTGAGTGATGTAGGACTATGTTAAAACTGATTTAACTGCATGCTTACTTCCAGTTAAAGTAACTAGATTTTAAGTATTCGAGAGCTCAGCTTTTCAAGCATTCATGTTTATGCTTTGATGCATAGTATTTCAGATCTCACCAATAAATTCATTCTTAGATGGTTTTCTGGTATATTATGACCAACATAGTAGCACAAAAACATTCTCTCTTATGAAAAACATAGATGAAAATACTAAGAAGTAAACTGGGGTCTGACAATGCCATTCAACATTTCCCAAAATTTTTGAACTTAAAACTTCTTAGTCCTCATTTCTAAGAAACTTTTCAGACATCACAAAAACCAAAAAAAATTTCAAAGGGTCTTTGAAAAAGATCAACCCAGGAAAAAAGAAAAGAAAAAAAAAAACTGAACATTCTTTGAAAGTGGTGAAAAAAGTGTTCTTATTTCCAATGTCTTTTCACACATTATCCTTTTTTCTACTGTAAGATGCCCAGGAACATGGATGTCTCACTCAGCAGTGATCCCTGTGATGTAGAAAAAGAAAGAACATCTTGCACTTAAGCAGAGCTTCCTTGTGATATTTCTTTGAACACCGTTCACACCACTTCCATCAAACACCTTTCCCCCGCCTCCCCATCCAAATCAGCCAAGTAACCTTACAATACTTCTTGTCCATTGCACACGAACCTGCAGTTGGCCAGATCTTATTCTTACCTTTTCATCAACATGTTTTTGTTTTAAGTTAACTGGTTTTAAGAATGAGGAGGGGGAGTTGAGGTAGGGGAAGCAGCAGCTATACAGGTTACTTGTCCTCATTCCTTTCTTTAAACAGAAGAAGGGGAGTAAGCTCTGCTTTTTTGATAACAACAATTCCAGGAGTCCCAACCCTAGATTCTGCTGAATTGAGGCTATTTGTGTCAACACAGTCTCTAAGCACTCAAGCACATCATTGAAGCTTAGCATCAAAGCAGGCAGCCATCAAATAACATGGTACTTCAAGCTGCTTTGTTGTTTTCTGTTTTGAAATGCATATTTTCAGAGTCATATCTTGTCTATTCTTCCTAGAGCCCATCATCCGTCACTAGTCAAACTGGTGGCCTGGAATCATCCAGGCCAGTAGTCTGAAGCAATGTTCTCCTCTCATTTTTTCATAGAGTTGAACAAACAATGGCAACTCAGGTGTAACGAAAGTATTTTGCACTGACCAACTTTAAATGATCACTGAAGTCACCAGTTCTTATTTAATCCTCTGCCATCTAGGGTGTTTATGGGGAAGGGGCTCAACATGCTAACATCACTTCGGAACTAGTGAAGGGTAGGAATATTTTATGAACTCAAGGACAGAAATAATGAATTGGTGCTTTGTCTCCCACCACCTACCAATCTCCTTTCCTCTACTGCACTGCCACTCTGTTCCACCCCCTCCTTGCTGTTCTCCTTACTCTTTGGAGTCTCCTGGGTTCTTTCACTTTCCCGGGCCTTGATGTCAGTCCCTACCTATTGCTACTTCACAACTTCTGGAATAGCCATGGAGAATATACATGAGAAAACCCCTATCCAGGGATCCAGTGTCTGTCTGTCTGCCTGGTCCTCGTTCATTGGTTTATTGACTCTCAGTCTGGTCTGCCTAAAGTTTATGCACAGAACAGGACCAGTACTAGCAATGCAAGCTTCCCTACACCACTCTGCCACTGTGCCTTAATTTTGACTGGATGGATCATCTGTAGTGATGACAGGGTAGGTCTGTCTACAAAATCATTGAGCCCTTGATCTTTCAGCTGAGACTGCCAGTCATAATACTGCTTTTCACCAGCTGTCCATTAAGAACAGAACTGAGACCTGAAACTTGTTTCACATAGTCCAAACAGCTATTAGATGGTATGTAATGTTGCTAATACCTAATGACATTGTGGAACTAAGCCAAATACCAACCAGTGACCTAGAGAAGAAAGGCTCTTTATCCCACAACCAATCCCCCTGACCTTTATTTTCAACCTGTGGGAAATTAAATATATTAGGACTACAGCTACAGTAATGCCACTCTTTAGTCTCCATGGTTGGCCTATATTATAAGGCTGTTTTTTCTATCCCGGATATCTAGCTGTATGCATTTACCAAAATGATAGCTCTCAATAATTATTACATTGTATATTTTCTTTTTAAATCCTTTAAATAAAGAATTGTTTGTAAAGGTGTAGCTTCATTTATTGGCTTTGAAATTGCGAAGTGTAGTGTGCAGCTTTCTGAAACGACAAATAATGGAATCTTGAAGAAAACACCTTCATGGATCCTCATTAGAGTCCTAACAAGTGTAAAGACTGTAACAGAGTCACATCAAGGGTCAGAGAAAATACAAAGGAAACATCCAGCTCAGTACAAGAGCCATGCAGGCTCTTTAGAAGAATGGCACAGCTGAAAGAGCTAATGGAGTTTTATTACAAGCACCTAAAGACTTATTGAACTGAGTTAGAACCTGACCATGTCATCTCAAAACACAAGGCCTATACAGTAGGCAACCCAAGACTAATAGACGGGCCAAATTCCTCCCTGATATCACTCCATTGACTTCAATGTAGCTATTTTGCCTATTGTACTATGAGAATATTTTAATTTCATTAAAATGGCTACCTTGCTGAGATTAAGTCAGACAGATGTTTCAGCAGTTATTAAATCACTTAACTAATTACTCCAAATACTTTTCCAGCCATATCTACTGTGATAAACACCTCGAAAGAAATTACACTGAGTAAACTGCAGGGGAATTGTACAAGCCCTTGGCTTTGGGAGAAGATAGGATGGAACGTAGTGTCTGGCACTTACTGTCATCAGCATTATAATGATTCAGCTAGAGTATACATAATTTTGTTGCTGACCTTATATTATTATCTAATTAAGGTAATTTACGTAATTACTTGTTAAAAAGACTAATTTTGTTCTACAACATAAAGAGTTTTGGAGCACAGCAGTATGAGAGAATTAGATTCTAATATAGCAATATTGTAAAATTAAAACCTCTAGTGAGTCTAGTGAATAAAAAGGGAAGAAGGATAGCAAAAGTTGATAAGAGAGTAAGGAAACCTGGATCCTACTTCTTGCTCCCCCACAAACCTTTTGTGCAACCTCCTATGTGTTATGAAGAAATATATTTAGAATGTTTGTTGCTTTATGTAAACTCAGATTTAATCATTAATTATATTAAAATCTGTACAAAGCCAAAAAGACAAAAAAACCACCCCACCTTCTTTTAAGAGAAGTCACAACTTCAAGGTGCCGCAAAGACATAAGTTTTTGTCAAGAAATGACTAGCCTAATAAACCCTGAGAGATTTACCCTTTACAACAAAAGAAAGAATTGGGTTTGATTAGAAATACCATTTTGAGAGGAATACACTGAGTACAAGGCAATCTTGGTCATCTGTTTCAACCATAAACCTGGCCATAGCAAATGGGCCATCTTATCTCCTCCTGATTCCCGACAAAATTATTTGAAGTTTTTCCTCTTGAGACTAATCCTAGAATAAAAGTTCATATAAAACAATTATCACTTTTTCACACAGTACAAGAGTTAAAAGAAAGACATTTTTATCAGCCAGATATTAAGAGTTAGAAAACATTTGAAACCTGAAGAAGAGCTCTGTGTAAGCTCAAAAGCTTGTCTCGCTTACCAACAGAATTTGGCCCAATAAAAGATATTACCTCATCCGGTTATCTCTCTAATATCCTGAGACCCACACAGCTCCCACAACACAGCAGGAAACATTTGTTAAAATTTATTAGAATCACTGTAAACTCATGATTTTATTTAAAGGCGAAAACCTGTTGTCTTGTCCTTCAGTGCTTAGAAACTATAGAAGCTTATGTTCTCCTTCAAATTTTGTAAATTGCTTATTTTCTTAATTACATAAATATTTCGATTCTAAATGTAAACATTCCTTATTATAAATATTTATTGCTATTTTGAGCTGTACAATGGACATGCACTTGCCACAATCACAGAACAAAAATGTTGTTAGAAATAATTGGTATTTTCTTCTTTTTAATACTTGGGATGTCACTCAAATATATAATTTTAACTGAGGAGGTAATTATTTTGAATGCTTATGAAATGTACTGATCAAACTTGAAGTTACAGGATGCAGCCTGAAGAAGTGTTAATAGAAGAAGCTACATTTTGGAGAGATTATTTTGGTACTTCTAGTGAGTATGTTATATTAATAATATAAACTTTTAAAGTACTTTTTCTAAAAAGCTAAGAAACTTTTACATAGTCTGTCTATATTTATGCTCAACTGAAAGAGCTCTTCAAGTACTCTTAAACATTTGTGGAACTGGAATGATATTGCAGAAAATAGACCCAATAAAAGTTTTCAAAGTAAAACTTCAAAGAGAGTCTAAGAGACATCCCTGCCAAGACAGAGAGTCAGAAATACCTTCTGATGTGCATATGTAACTCCTACAGCATATGAATCAAGTGCTTGATCCAGCAAAGCACTTAACTGTGTGCTTAAAGTTAAGCATGCACTTAAGTTCTTTGCTGGATATAGCCAGAGTGTTCTGCACCATCCAAAATAGAGCTTTAAATGAAGAAGCAACTGAGATCAGCCCGACAAAGAGATGCAAAAGCAACAAGCCTCAATATTTGAATCCTACCAAGCCCCTCAAAGGCATGTACTGATGAAGGTAAGAAGGGAAAAGACAAAGGAGATCATTACACAACACAGAAGGGGAGGCTCAAGCCAATGCAAGGACACTCACTGCAATTTGAGAAGCTCACACAAAGCTCAGAAATGACACAGACAAAGCAAGGACCATCAATGAGCCAAGACCCAAGAAGAACCCTACAACCTCAGCACTTCCCCTGAAAAAATGGTGCCACCAAGTCCCAAGCTTCACTGAATGAGATGAAGTCTTACACAAGCATGGCCAAGGGTTAACTTTGTTACTGAAAATGATTTCATTTGAACGTTGAAATATTATTGTAACTTGAGTTTTATTAACAGCTTATCCTGTTAAACCCCAAATAGCTAGACAACGTAAGCCGACTAAGGTATGACAGAGAGACTGTGGGGGATTTAACTTGAATTTAAGATGCTTAGTTTTCATTAAATGTTCTGTCTCAAACTATTCTTTAAACAAATTGGGGGGTTCAATAACACACTGAGATTTTAAGTGAATACTCTTAGAGCTGCTTCATCAAGTAATGGAATTAAAGTTCTCCAGCTACCAAACTTTGTGGGACTTACTTTTGTCTATTTATAAATATTTTTAGTTTATCTACGATAAAAAGCATGATTCACCTTCTTTTAAACATTAAAAACTGTCTTTAAAAATGCCTGAATTATCTACGATGATTACAGAGGCTCTGCCTTATTAACTCCTGTTTCAACTTCCTTACAGACAAATGTCCTCTAAAGTAATACATCTAACAGCAGATCTCACTCGAATGGGAGGTATGATCTCCAATGGAAGTTTTCAACCAGGAGTAATGGAACTAGCACGCTAAATTTTATTGCTTATTTTTGTTTCTAATTTTCCCTTCAGAAAAAATTATTAATAACTTCGATTTTGATTGCTTGTATCTATCATGGCATACTCTAAGGCATAGAAAGAACCTTTATAGCATGACACTAATAGTGGGGTCACATCCCTGATCCTGTATCATAAAAAACAATGATTTATTATTTAGTCCATGTAATCTTTGCTTCTTCAGACTATAATGTTAATAATTGGGGCGGATTAAATTATTTGGTTCTGAACTCCTCAACTCATATGTAAACTTGCCCTTTGTACCCACAACACCAAACATGAGTATACAGATTTGGCTAGGGCTTGTAAGGGCATCTTATTCAAGTGAAGGACAATAGGTAACTTCATCATGGTCAATCAGTAGCTATAAAAGGAGAAGATTTCTTATAGTCAAGGGTTCTTTAATGAAGCAGACAAAGGAATATGAGATCCAAAGGTTGGAAGCTCAAATAAATAGTAATTCAAACTGGAAATAAGGTGCACATTTTTAACTGAGGGTAATTAACCATTGGAACATCTTGCCAAGGGATGTGGTGGATTCCCCATTACAAGTCTAAATCAAGACTGGATATCTTTCTAAAAATGTGTTTGAGCTCAACCACAAAATGTGGGATTGATTCAAGAATCGTCTAGTGCAATTTTATGGCTTTGTTATGCAAAAGTCAGAGTCGGTGATCGTATTGGTCTGCTGGCCTTACGATCTATGAAACTATGAAAAAGGCAAAACAAAATTCATGATGGGGAAGATAAAAGGAAGGCTAGGCTACAGAGAAATTCAGTAAGGAGGGCAAAGGGCTGCTTTATTCAATAGCAAACTCTCTTGCTAATTAAGGAGCAGCAATGAGTGGTTCCAAGGGGATTCACGTCTAACTCCTCTTACTTGGAAAGATGATGGTTCTATTTGGACGTGGTGGTTAAGGAGAAAAACAGAGATGTGTCCCGTTGTATTAATTTAGATGGAATAAATGGGCGCAAAGAGTTAAAGGTGCTAACAAAAGCCTGAAACAGTCCAACATTAAACAGTTTTAAACCAGGTTTGGTTTGGTATAGACAGACTCAGTTAGTTTCCTGGCAAACACACTAAGAAACTCATGCCAAAGTTTAGTATGTATTAACTAAGACACGTAAAAGAAAAGAATTTAAACCAAGTTACAGTGCGGTTTAAAACTGAAATGAAATGGTTATGCAAAGCAAACTTAACCCAAACCTATCAGAGCCTGCTTTTAAGGGAATATCAGTTGGACAGTCCTTTTCAGTGGGGAGGAAAGGGTTAGTTTAGTTGCTAAGTTCCGAGCTGTGCGGGATGGCTGCTTTTCCTGATTTTAACAAAGAGACAGATACAAAGGGAGAAGAGACATGATCGTGAAGGTGGAGGAGACAAGGCTTATGTAGATGTTCTCAGGATTCTGGGTGGCAGGTCAGTCTCAGATGGATGCTGTAGGCTGGCAGGTCAGTCACGACAGAAGTGATCTAGACTCTGGTTCATTTCCTAGTGGGGCATCATCTGGTTGGCCTGGTCCCTCTCCTTTACTGGTCTCTCTCAGGCTGGGAAGAGCTGGATGGGCTGCTTTGTCTCATTGTACTGGCAGCCCATCCAGTATGGTACTGTTGACCTCATGATCAAAAATAAAAGAGCACTACAGGGGCTCAAATATCTGCAGTCATGAAATATTTCTGTTAGATTTCACAGTTTGGGAACCACTGGATTAAAAATTCCCTTTCGAAGAGCAACATGAAAAAGAGAATTATTACAAAACATTTACTTCTGCCCTTGAGAGCTCTAGGACTTGCTGTCCCTAGTGGGGATAGATTTACGTTACCACTCTCACAAAAATAAGGACACTGGGCACAAGATGTATTGAATCCATATGGAGCAAGGAAATGTGATCTTAACGACACATTTATCGGATGTATGCTGACACTGAATTTTTCAGTTCATTAGATGTTCTCCACACTGTCTGTAGCTTGCTTATTTTAGGATTATTAATTTTCTCTTTATGACTCTTCAGTCTGTTTCCTAATTGTCATTAAAAAAAAAAAGTTAATCTGACTTTAAAGTGGCATGAATAAAACCCTGAAAAGGAATCAAGGAAAAAAATATTATCTTAAGGCATATCTCTGGAGAATCAGGGCCAAAGCCTATCTCTTGCCTTTAACCCATGGAAGACATGAAAGAAAGCTTTATTTTAAAAGCTTAGAAGTCTATACACAATATTGGTAATTGTTGTTCTTCTGTTTGATGCTTTTGAGCAGTTTCACTTCAAGACCTGAGGTACATCAAAGGATGTGTATTTGATGGGCTTTGTTTGATGGTGAAGGCTTCTACTCATATGCTTTAAGTCATCAAAACAGTCTGGAGGAGGAGGTGAGCAGAAACATCCTGGAAAAGAGTTCCAGATATCACCGAGTAGATTAAGAGGGCATGAAACCTGGACAGACGTAACAGCTCTCCTTTCAAGTGCACACAAATAAGGAGCTGAATATTGTATATGTACAAAACACATGGACCTGATCCAAAGCCCAATGAAGTCAATGGAAATAGTCCCTTCAACTTCAGTGGGCTTTGGATCAGGCCTCAAAGACTTTAGGGTTAATGAAAAGGCTTATGGCCTAGATTCAAAGGTACTTAGGCACCTAAACCCCAGACTTAGGCACCTATGCAAAAATCACAAAACTCCTGCCAAACCTGTAGGGACCTAAATTCACTCGGCATCTAAGTTTTTGCAGTAAAAAGTTCCCTTAATTTGCAATGAAAGAGGCTCAAGCAATATTTTACATTCATAACGGATGTAGCAAGCCCAGCGGTGCCGGGGCTCTGAACTGCCAAGCCTAGAGGTGGTGGGCCTCAGCCCTGGCAAGCTCTGACACAAATTAAGCACTGCCTTTGTCTCCCACCTAAGACCCAGAGCGATTCACAAACTAGGGAAATAGGTACTTGTCTGCCTAACTCGTGTGCAGGGCCTGATCTGGTAGGACTGCTCCTCCTCCTCCTCTTCCCACCCAGCTTCCTGCCAAAATGCCTTAGGCACCCAGCTCCAAGAGAGGGTTCACCACTGACAATCACTAGCAGAGATAGGCTTCAGAGAGATGCTTATCTCCCAAGAGGAGTGGGCTAGCACACATCCCTCTCCTTGGCATCTCCCGTTGGATAGCTTAGGTGGCTCCCCACCTAGCATGCTGGCTTTTGTGAATCCCAGCGTCCCCATTCATGATAAAGAAGCCTGGGCACCTAACTCAGGCTTTGTGAATCACAGCGTTATTCCTGTGATTTCTAGGCACTGAAAAGGTGGGCGATGTGATGCTCAGCATCTCTTTCATCAGAGCTTGGTGCCTTGATCTGATCACATGTTTAACAGAGCACTGCAAGGAACAGGGATGAGAAGCCATTTAAGGAGAGAATTTGAACTTATAGCACATGCGTAACTGGTAGGAGTAGGGGGGGATGTTGCAGCCAGTTTGCCCTCAACGGGCTGCAGCTTAGCTGCCCGAGAGACCACCTTTCTGCAGCCCGTAGAGAACACTTCAATCACTAGGAACGCGCTGGGTCTTTGGTGCCCTCTGCCTCTGGAGATCATGATACATTACTGTCTCATTTATTTGGAGCACAATTAAAGACACCCCTCTTTGCCCAGACCTCCTTCTAGTTAATGCTACAAAATGACCAAGTGACACCACCCTTTCCACTATGGTTCTGCCTCTTTACAAAGATGTGATCCTCACAAACGTGTGAGCCTGCGGGAACAGTGGTAGATAAGACCATCCTTACTTGAGCTGCTGTGGTGCATCTTTTATTTAATATCCAGATTCTATAGTAATGAGGTGCTCTAGAGTTAGACAAAGACCTGTTCCTCAAGTCTGTTACCTGCTCACACACTGTCTCTGTCTCCCTAGTATTTTCCTTTTTTCTCCTTCCATTCACCCTCATCCTGGTTACCCACAGCTGATCACCCACCCCACAGCGGCTGTTCTTCTTCCCCTGACACTCTCTTAACCCAGCATGCTGTCAACACAGCAAACTTCACTTTGAAGTTCCACTAAGCCTAACTTTGACTCTGCTTGGGGTCTGGCTTTGCTCTTCTCCCAGGGACTGGGTATGCTTACCAATACTTAGTAAGTTCCATGGCATGAGAACACAGGGATGAAAGCCGCTGCTACATGAGAGAAAAAGACACACAAAATATGGGACGGATGTGTGAGCCTTCTGCTTGAAGCCGGAGTTTTGGTAGGCATGGTGACAGACTTTTGTTCTGCATTCAAAGGTCTTATTTTTATTTTCCCAATTGTTTTCCTTTGCTTTTGAGATATAATCTCCATTATCACAGTCTTTCCTGCTCAATGCTTTTTTAATGCATGTTTTATTTATCTTAGGAAGATCCTTTATACTCCTGTGTGAATTCCAATTGTTATGGCTCGTTTTAATTTCCTTTAAAGCTCTTGGCCATTCTTCTGTTGAAGTAAATCTGGTTCCACTTAATAAAAATTCTTCGCTATGCAGATATATAAAATGTCCTTGCCTCATCTCTAAAATTCCTGAATGAGCAAAATTTAAATTATCCGGCATATATTTTATACAGTTTAATTTGATAAAGGTGATGGAGACTAACATGGGAAAAGCTGCACGTCATACTAGGGTGCAGAGCAATCAAAAGAACTCATGGCATATCTAAGCATGCCCCAATCCTTTCATTTTCAATTTGTTCTATTTCTCTCCATTTAGGTTGCTAATCCATACTGACTGGAGGGGCAAGAGGAGAAGAGAAGGGGAATTTATGTTGTGGCTGAGTATCTGGCCTAGATAAACTTTACTGCACTTGAAAACCTATGCCAGTGACAGCGCTAGCTTTAACATTCTAAACAATGAAAAATACATCTTGGGCTCATTTCAAGTAAACCCCAGAGGGCTTTTGCGGCTCATAGTTATTTCCAGGTAGTGCTGTGGACTTAGCTCTAGAGCATCGGTTTGGTTGTTTGTTAAGCCACATTGCAATGCTATTTCTGTAATGTTTTCTAGGGTGTAACTTTTTTTGCTCTTTTTATTATATAAGAGCACTGTGAACAACGAAAATAACTGTGTTGACCATGACTGCTTGTAAACATAATTGTCTAAGTCGGGGTGGGCAAACTACGGCCTACGGGCCACATCTGGCCCCTCAGACTTTTTAATCCGCCCCCCCGGGAGGGTGGGCTTGCCCCGCTCTGGCGTTCCCGCTGGGGAATGGGGTTGGGGGCTTGCCCCGCTCTGCCTGCCTGACTCTCCCACGTGTTCAGGTGGGACCTGCGCGAGGGCACGCTTATTACTGTGGCTGCACAACCCAAACGCGCCATCAGAGCCTGGAATGTGCAAGCCCCCGTGCCTGCTACTTGTTGGCTTTGGTGACTCTGCTGTTTTAATAGTGTTAATTTTCCATTGTTGAGGATAAAACAAAGAGTCGTTGGCCAGGGAGTGCCAGCTGCATTGTTCACATTAAGCAAAGAGGGCATGGAAAGGAAGTAAGTTTGGTTTAGTTATTGTAATACTTTATGATGGGATATTTATAAAAGTAAGGTTTAATGTTTATTTCCACTAAAATGTACCTTTATTAAATAAAGTTTATTTGAATATCTCTGAATTGTTAATTTTGTGAGCATTCATGGTTCACCATATAATTTCCATACCCAGATGTGGCCCTCAGGCCAAAAAGTTTGCCCATCCCTGGTCTAAGTAAAACCTTGTGCCCCCCCCTTCCCCCATTTGTTTGTTGTATGTATTTGTTGTCGTTCATCATATATTTGGATTGCAACCTCTTTGGGACAGAGACCACCCTTTCATTATATGTATGTACTGTGTCCTGTTCGGGAGCTATAATGTGGTTGAATATTATAACTTTTGGAAAAACTGCAAGCCAAATTCTGGCTTCCCTTATATATAGACACACAAGGAAAAGCTAATATAGTAAAGGGACCAAAAGGAGACTAGAAAACTAGTTTATCAAAACTAATAAGTGATTCTGAGTCAACAAAAAGGAGGCTTAGGATAGCTACAGAATATGGATGCTGCATGAGTGACACAGCAGATCACCAAAAGGAGTAATGGTTTATGCTACATGTCACAAACTGTGCAAATTCATGTGACTCAAAATTTGCATAACTCTAAGGCTGAAGAGATTGTTTGGGACTATAGGGAGTACAGAAAAGATGCCCCATCACTGTGCAGAGGATTATTGTTACAGATGCTAAAACTACTCATTCAAGCTCCATTCCAAGCGAATTTAGCACTAGCTGTGTGCAGCCAGCTATCAACGATGGCAGAGCTGCCAAAACACTCATGACAATGGCAAACCACAAGCAGGTGTAGATCCTGAACCTTTAGAACCTCTCCATGCAGAAAACGTAAAACACCAAGCTCGGCACTCCTTGTCTCAGAGAAGGGACAATGAGCGATCACAGATCATACTTGGAAAGGGGGGAAATCCTGGCATGAAAACAGAGAGGTGCACTCCCTGGGACTTTCCAAGACTCAGCTTGATTGGGGCACTTTGTTGCCACATGTTAGATTATGGTGTCTCCCATTTTTAAATGTACACCTGTATTAGTATCTTTGGGGTGGTGAGTGTATTTCCTACAGCCAGTTGTGCACTAGAGTTGTGATTTAGACTGATGTTTACGCAGTTCTTGGGATAGTTGTTAACTTTTTAGTTAAGTCCCAGGCAGACTGCGAAGAACTATAAAAGGATCTCTCAAAACTAGGTGACTGGGCAACAAAATGGCAGATGAAATGTTGATACATGCAAAGTAATGCACACTGGAAAACAATCCCAACTATACATATTAAATGATACGATCTGAATTAGCTGTTACCATTCAAGAAAAAGATCTTGGAGTCACTGTGGATAGTTCTCTGAAAACATCTACTCAATGTGCAGCGGCAGTCAAAAAAGTGAACTGAATGTTGGGAATCGTTAGGAAAGGGATAGCTAATAAGACAGAAAATATCATATTGCTTCTTAGACCAGGGATGGGCAAACTTTTTGGCTTGAGGGCCACATCTGGGTATGGAAATTATATGGTGGGCCATGGTATGCCCACATCTTAAATACTGAGTGCAGATGTGGTCATCCCATCTCAAAAAAGTTATATTGGAATTGGAAAAGGTTCAGAAAAGGGCACAAAAATGATTAGGGATATGGAACAGCTGCCACATGAGGAGAGATTAATAAGACTGGGACTATTCAGCTTGGAAAAGAGATGACTCATGGGGGATATGATTGAAGTCTATAAAATCATGACTGGTGTGGAGAAAGTAAGTAAGTAAGGAAGTGTTATTTACTCCTTCTCATAACACAAGAACTAGGGGTCACCAAATGAAATTAATAGGCAGAAGGTTTAAATGGAACAAAAGGAAGTATTTCTTCACACAATGCACAGTCAACCTGTGGAACTCTTTGCCAGAGGATGTTGTGAAGGCCAAGACTATAACAGGGTTCAAAAAAGAAGTAGATAAATTCATGGCAGATAGGTCCATTAATGGCCATTAGCCAAGGTGGGCAGGGATGATGTCCCTAGCCTCTGTTTGCCAGAAGCTGGGAATGAGCAATAGAGAAAGGATCACTTGATGATTACCTGTTCTGTTCATTCCCTCTAGAGCACCTGGCATTGGCCACTGTCAGAAGACAGAATAATGGGCTAGGTGGACCTTTGGTCTGACCCAGTGTGGCCGTTCTTATGTTCTTATGTTTGGGTGGTTTGAAAACTCATGAACCTCCATCATTTTACAACACATGCCGTCCTGTGTGTGAGGAATGAGCTAGATTCCAGATGTGCTTTTCTGAAACATCCTTCACTTAATTTGTATTCAAGTTTGGAGCCTCCCTTAGGTTTTCCCATCCACATCCAGAATACTGCCCTATGGGTTCAAAACAGTAAAGGAATGTGTTGGAATACTGCAGCACAACATCCCTGGTTCCTTGAAACGAGATCCAATTGAAAATCCTAAACCTTGTTTTAGGATTGAACCAGATTAGTACAGGGACTACCATATCATTCATGGCTCACTAGGGACAAAGAAATCAGCTCCACCTAGATTGAGACACCAAGGAAATAAGCATTTTTAGTGCTGGGCCCTTGGCTGTTTAACCCTTTACCATAGCAGCTCAGAACGTGCACTTGTCTGAGAACCTCTAGGGACCATACCAAACCCTCCTTTTAGTGAATGCCTCCCCATCAAGCGCAGGTACCAGAATAATTTCATAACATAAAATGAAACAGAAATACAAGCCACCAAACTTCTAGGAGAGAGAAGAGCTCGTGTTTCGAGTCTTAGCTGACTATGTTCAGTGCCTAGATCCTATGGTGACTGGTGCTCTGGATAGACAGAATGCAGGGCAATGTTTTTATTTAGACACCCAGTGAACATGTACTTTCAGATACGTGTAGATAGCGATACACAGATAATGTATATTATACACTATATACAGTGGTTTCTTCCTCTACAAGACAGATTTTTAGCTCGGAAGAGTCAGAAATATGCACATTGAAATTCTGTGTCAGGCTGTAAAGGTCTTCCAATCCTTACAAAGTTTTCTTGTCCATTCTGTTGCACACAGGGAGGAACACACCCAAATCCTTCACAATGCTAAGTCCAGGTAAAAGAAGAGGATTTGACATTTGGGGCTCAACCCTGCCATCCAAAGCTCAGTCAAAGTGCAGCTGTTTTACAAGATACCCAACAATGGGCATTAGAGCAGGAGGGGAGGACAATGACTTAAAGCTGACCTGTTGAAATGTTCTTAGTAATAGGCTAAAAATGTAAATCATTTAAAGTCGCTGATGTTCTTTTTGATTCTCCGGGCGATTTTCTAAATCAGCTTCAAATTTACTCATTTCAGCTTTAAAACAACAAGCTTTGCAAACGATTAAAAAAACCCAAACAAACACCACCCAGATGGTAACTATTATCTGAGCCAGAACACAGAGACAAATACATCCACTTAGGGCAAACTAGCATATTGTATTATATCACTATGATGTACTGTAATGGGATACGATTTACATTAAAACTTGTTGTGAATTAGAGATTTAACTTATGGCCTTTCTACACAAATTACAACAACAAACGAGTATATGAAAATGTGCTCTAATAACGGCATGCATCCCATCACCAAAGGCAGGATTATTTCCAGAGCAAAATACCTGGGTAAATTGTCTCAAAAAGCAGCATACAGCTTCCAAACAATGCTGTACAGATGTGATGTAAAACTGAAGTCCTGATTACTTGTGGTCATTAAAGATTCCATGGCACTCTTCAGAAGGGAAAGGGCCAGAATTTTGAATACAAATGGCTAGGGAACTGGTGCAATGTGACCATTGCTTATTATGGTAAATATAATTATCCCACTGTTACCTTGAGTCCTTCTCCCTCAGTTTGCTGCATCCACCTGTTGTCTCACTATGCACTTTAAATAGTTGCAGTGTTCCACTGCAGAAGCAGCTTATTTTAGGATTGGATGGTATATAAAAACATGTGTGCGTGCACCTGCACACACACATTTTAGTTTTCTAATCTACATAACCATTTCCTATTGTGCTTCTAATGACATGAAAGTTTTTTCTGCAACGGAGGCTGATGTTGCGAGTTGGATCAGAAGATGAGAGTTCGGTTCCTAGTTCTTCCACAAGCGTGCTGAGCAGCCGTGGGTAAGTCATTTAATTTCTCTGCGCTTCAATTTCCCCATCTGTAAAATACAAAGAATACTTCCCCGCCTCACAATGATGCGCCAGATGCGTTTGTAAAGCGCTTTGGGAATCTTTGGATTTAAGCTAACATGGAAATAAAAATTGTTATTTAACTTTCCTATGGTCAAAGTGAAATAGCAATGGCAAAGCTATTTCACTTTGACCATACAGCAATCACCTCAGTACCTATCAAGTATGGAAGGCGTCTTTTAAGCATTGACTGTGTGGGTGCCCAAATTACCAATAGCGTGAGGATGGAATGAGGAGTTCCCTCGCTCTTCAAAAGCTGGATGATGCAACAGACCAGGAAGTAAGTGGGATAAGAATTTTTTTTTAAAAAGAGAGTAAAATTATTATGAGGGGAGGAGAACCAGACAACATTTAGAAGCGGCCTTAGAGTCTGATGAAATCCATATCAGACATGTTGACATTTAGATAAAGTGAACGTTATTACATGGCGACAAGATCTATGTGTCTTAATTAACACTCTGGGGATGAGCACTCAGCATTGCCACAGCTGAACCACTGACTGCTAACCCTATTAACAATGAACGTTGAGAGGATTACTGTCAACCTTGAGTTATTGTCACACAAAAAGGTAAAAAAAAAAAAGGAACAGTAACTAGACTATGCTTAGTGGGTGAAACTTTCAGAAGTGTCTAAATCACTAAAGAGCCTACGTCCCATTTTCAAAAGTGACTTTCAAAGTTTCAATGAGCCTTAGCCCCCCAGATATCTAAATGACTTCTGCAAATAGGCCTTAAGCTCCTAAACCATTTAGGAGCCTCTGAAAATTGTCCCGACTACAAAGAAATAATAAGGCAAGGTCCTGTGATATGGAAGTGAAGAGTTGTGAGGAAAATGTTAGTGGAGACACTGCAGCAAAAAGATGTAAATGGGGAGAGGAGGAACAGCGAATAGGACAAGCGAATAGAACAAGAAGGGGATATGCAATCTAACATCACAGTGAATTATTATATGACAAACATGATATAAGAGCTTGTAATGGACAGGGTCAGACAATATAGAAGAGGCAGGAAGCAAAGCAGCAGAAGAGACACACAAGTAAGGAGGCTATTTTTCTGTGTAAACAGGGCTTCTCAAACTGTTCATAGTGCCAATCACATCATAACAGAGTTTGATTCATGGGCCACTCATTTGTGATTGCATAAAATTGTTGTGGCCACTACAGCTCTGGCCTACATAGAAAAGTCATATAAGGAAAGCATTTAGGTACTTTTAACTGTCTTCAATGTTTCGTCCCTTTCTGAGGAAAGGGAATTGTGACGGGTTGGATCACAGAAACCCCCTTGGGAGCTGCCACCTAATGTACCAAGACTACTTTTATTCCTGTTTTCCCTGCCAGCTCAGGAATCCAGCACCCTGTCTTGCTGAGCCAGACACTCCCGTCTGCTCCAACACAGACCCAGGGTCTGAATCACTTGTCCCAAAGCTGCAAGTTTACCTGAAAACAGCTCACAAAAGCGTGCTTGTCATTAGCATTAGACTCCCAATGGGGTCTAAACCCAAATAAATCCGTTTTACCCCGCATAAAGCTTATGCAGGGCAAACTCATAAATTGTTCGCCCTCTATAACACTGATAGAGAGATATGCACAGTTGTTTGCTCCCCCAGGTATTAATACATACTCTGAGTTAATGAATAAAAAGTGATTTTATTAAATACAGAAAGTAGGATTTAAGTGGTTCCAAGTAGTAATAGACAGAACAAAGTAAGTCACCAAGCAAAATAAAATAAAATGCGCAAATCTATGTCTAATCAAACTGAATACAGATAATCTCACCCTCAGAGATGCTTCAGTAAGCTTTTTCTCAGACTGGACACCTTCCAGGCCTGGGCACAATTCTTTCCCCTGGTACAGCTCTTGTTGCAGCTCAGGTGGTAGCTAGGGAATTCTTCATGATGGCTCCTCCACTTTGTTCTGTTCCACCCCTTTATATATCTTTTGCATAAGGCGGGAACCCTTTGTCCCTCTGGGTTTCCACCCTCCCCCCCCCCCACTGGAAAAGCACCAGGTTAAAGATGGATTCCAGGTCAGGTGACATGATCACATGTCACTGCAAGACTTAATTACCCACTTGCCAGCACACACATATACAGGAAGACTAACAGGTAAACACAGCCATCTGGAGACAATGGTCCTGGTTAATGGGAGTCATCAAGATTCCAAACCACCATTAATGGCCCATGCTTTGCATAATTACAATAGGCCCTCAGAGTTATATTTCATATTTCTAGTTTTAGATACAAGAGTGGTACATTTATACAAATAGGATGATCACACTCAGTAGATTATGAGCTTTGTAATGATACCTTACAAGAGACCTTTTGCATGAAGCATATTCCAGTTACATTATATTCACTTATATTTTTATAAAACTATTCCAGTTACATTATATTCACTTCTTATTATGTTTTTATAAAACCATATAGACTGCACAACGTCACAGGAATCACTTAATCTACTTTGGCCTTTCATTTAATTTCTCTCTCATCTTTCAGCCGGAAACAAGTAGGATACCCAGCACTATGTGATCAGTTAGCACTCAACCGGCCACACTTGGGGACCCATTGGTGGTACGAGAGTGAAAATGTATAAAATGAGGTAGAAAACGTAAGCAGTAAAATATAGAGAAATGGCAGGAAAATTGTTCCTTTGCTGTTATGCTCAGAGGACCAAATTGAAACCTGATGCAAATACTGCATTTTCACTGGCTTCAATGGGATTGTGCCCATGAACCCCAAGTTGGAATCTGGTCAGCAGTCTAATCCAGGCTGCACCTTGTCAGACAGCCAGGCAATTTAGCACTCATTCTATTTCAGATATAAGCCAACGTCTTCCCCACAACCACACCAGCTCATGCACCAGGATATTGGAGGATTGACATGATGTGTTTAAATTTCAGCCCACAAAATTAACACCTAGTTACCCATTCACCAATGACTACTGATGCCAAAGAATTCAAGAAAGCTAAAGGCAAAGCACAAGTCACCAAAAAAAAAAAAAAAATAGTAACAGCAATATAATGCCACCAGCCATAAATGAAAAGAGCAAGTAAGAGTTAATGCATGCTAGAGTCGTTGGTGCTGCATAAATGTCTTGTTCTATTCCATTCTTGTGTTATTCCAGGGTTAAGCATATTCAGTGCCTTTTATAATCAAGTTGTCAATATACAGTCTTGATGTTATACATCGATTTTCTGCCAAAAAAGGAGGATGTTATCCCTTTGTTTTCAACAGCATGGCAGCAGGTTAATATTTTTAGATCATAATCTCCTCTATCACTACACAGACCTGGGCATCTTCCTGGCCCCACACAGTTTAACTGTATTTTTTAAATGTGACAGTTCTTCCCAGACATGGAGGTGATATAAAGTGGCAGTGTATATATTAACAACTGGCAGTCTATGCAGCTGTATATTGTACCAACAGACTAGTCATACAAACTTCTTTCCTCCAAACAGGAGCAAAAAAAGCAGCCAAGGAAACCGATTCTGTACAATAAGAAATTTAAATATTAGGTTTTCTTTTGGAAAGTTGGTGTTATCATGATTTTCACAGCTGAGGAAATTCAGGCAGAGAGAGATTTAAATGACTTGCCTGTGAGTGTTTTCAGCACAATGGGAAGAGAATTTTGATCTTGCAATCCTCAGTCCTATGCCTTAATCAGAGAGGTTACGTCTACACTACAAGCTAGGGGCGTGATTTGCAGCTTGTGGACACATACATATGCTAGCTCTAACCAAGCTAACGTGAGTATAAATAATACAGCTGCAGTAGCAGAGATAGCGATGGCATGGCTAAGCCATGCCAAGTACATATGCACTGGTTTTGGGGTGAGTGTACCTGGCACAGTTGAGCCATATCTCTACTCTTGCCACTGTAGTGCAACTACACTAATATTTATCCCCACGCTAGCTCAATGAAAGCTAACATATGTGTCTGCGAGCTGGTAATCATACCTCTGGCTCATAGCGTAGATCAGTGGTAGGCAACCTATGGCACGCATGCCAAAGGCGGCAGGCGAGCTGATTTTCAGAGGCACTCACACTGCCCGGGTCCTGGCCACCAGTTCGGGGGGCTCTGCATTTTAATTTAATTTTAAATTAAGCTTCTTAAATATTTTAAAAACCTTATTTACTTTACATACAACAATAGTTTGGAATACAAGCTGTCAGGAACAGTATCCCTGATGATGACACAGCACAACTTGTTGCTGAGCTCTGTGACTTTATCCTCACGCACAATTATTTCAAATTTGGTGACAATATATACCTCCAGACCAGTGGCACCGCCATGGGCACCCGCATGGCCCCACAATATGCCAACATTTTTATGGCTGACCTGGAACAACGCTTCCTCAGCTCTCGTCCACTCACGCCCCTTCTCTACCTACGCTACATTGACGACATCTTCATCATCTGGACCCATGGGAAGGAGACTCTTGAAGATTTCCACCACGATTTCAACAGCTTCCACCCCACCATCAA
Organism: Terrapene triunguis; assembly: GCF_002925995.2. NCBI lineage: Eukaryota > Metazoa > Chordata > Testudines > Emydidae > Terrapene > Terrapene triunguis. The sequence continues at coordinate 68,473,437 of NW_020664393.1, read as the reverse complement.
CCTCAGCCTGGACCAATCTACACGGGAGGTCCACTTCCTAGACACCACAGTACAAATAAGTGATGGTCACGTTAACACCACCCTATACCGAAAACCCACAGACCGCTATGCCTACCTTCATGCCTTCAACTTCCACCCCGGACACACCACACGATCCATCGTCTACAGCAGGGGTAGGCAACCTATGGCACGCGTGCTGAAGGCAGCACACGAGCTGATTTTCAGTGGCACTCACACTGCCCGGGTCCTGGCCACTGGTCCGCGGGTGTTTGTATTTTAATTTAATTTTAAATGAAGCTTCTTAAACATTTTAAAAACCTTATTTACTTTACATACAACAATAGTTTAGTTATATATTATAGACTTATAGAAAGAGACCTTCTAAAAATGTTAAAATGTATTACTGGCACGCGAAACCTTGAATTACAGTGAATAAATGAAGACTTGGCACACCACTTCTGAATGGTTGCCGACCCCTGGTCTACAGCCAAGCGCTGAGGTACAACCGCATTTGCTCCAACCTCTCAGACAGAGACCAACACCTACAAGATCTTCACCAAGCATTCTCAAAACTACGATACCCGCACAAGGAAATAAGGAAACAAATCAACACAGCCAGACGTATACCCAGAAGCCTCCTGCTACAAGACAAGCCCAAGAAAGAAACCAACAGAACTCCACTGGCCATCACCTACAGTCCTCAGCTTTAACCTCTCCAACGCATCATCAGTGATCTACAACCCATCCTGCATAATGATCCCTCGCTTTCACAGACCTTGGGAGGCAGGCCAGTCCTCGCTCACAGACAACCTGCCAACCTTAAGCAATTCTCACCAGCAACCACACACCGCACCATAACAACTCTTATTCAGGAACCAATCCATGCAACAAACCTCGATGCCAACTCTGCCCACATATCTACACCAGCAACACCATCACAGGACCTAACCAGATCAGCTACAACATCACCGGTTCATTCACTTGCACGTCCACCAATGTTATATATAGCATCATGTGCCAGCAATGCCCCTCTGCTATGTACATCGGCCAAACTGGACAGTCCCTACGTAAAAGGATAAATGAACACAAGTCAGATATTAGGAATGGCAATATACAAAAACCTGTAGGAGAACACTTCAACCTCCCTGGCCACACAATAGCAGATGTAAAGGTAGCCATCTTACAGCAAAGAAACTTCAGGACCAGACTTCAAAGAGAAACTGCTGAGCTTCAGTTCACGGGGAGCAAATGCTCAGACTCTCTGATCATCTGATTTAGCCCTCTGTTAGTTTGCAGCAGAATACTGTGCTCTTGTCTGGCTCCATCTGTCACATGTCAAGTTGGTTGACACACAACTTATACAAATATACGCATCATAACTGGGAGGATTCAACCCACATCAGTTCTGAAGCTCCCCATGTTAAGCAACATCACTCTTCCATATCTGTTGGTAGGTTGCTACAGTCAGAATGGTTGAGATGATCAGGGCAAACCTGGGCCTAGCAGTATACACAGACCTTTTCGACCACCCAATAGTGGGCTTATCATTGAGGTACCCATTGTGGACCCACTTGACCTTCCCAGGTTTCTCTGCAATGTCAATGTGGCATGAAAAATGGTCTGCAGCTGATGTCAGAAACCAATCCCTTGTCACTGACCCAATCATGCGTGTGCTCAGCTTTGATTTGCCACACCGCTTCTGGGGCTCTCTGAACTGATTTTGAATGGTTCAGGGTCAACGTGCAGCTAGCCTTCACACCTGGGGCCAACAAGAGGGTCTCACATGTGGCTGTGGCCAAAGACGGACCGTGTCTCACATAACTGATGACTGCCCTCAGACTGGATTTGATAGTGTTCTGAGGTCTCTGCTCTTTGCTCATGAGCCTCTCGTGAACTGGCTTGGCAATCTCCGCATCTGATAAGAAGAAGACTGGCTCCCTGTTTTCTATCATATCCAACATCAGCTACTTGTCTTTGCTTTTAAGGCCTTTCGTGACCTCCCCATTCAACTTACCATCTCTCATTCAGTTATCAAAAGGTCTACTCCAGCCTGCAGTAAGCCCATGACGCCAGTCCCCCTTGCCCACTTGTTAACTTTCAGATAAGAACCTTCATGCTTTCTCCCATGTTCCCTCTCAGAGTTGGGAGGAATTCTCTGTAAACATCCACAAAGCCACTTCATTGTTCTCCTTCAAACACGTTCTTAAAACTTTCCTCTTCTGTGATGCCTACAAAAAACTCGACAACGGTTAGGCTGCGGGAGTGCTGAGACCCCTACCTGTCATGCTGACCAATATTGTATCATTGTTTCCTTGTGCTCCCCCATCACTCTCTCATTATCCATCCATTGTCTCATATACACATAGACACAATGTCTGAATTTCAGAAATGCTGAATGCTGGAGCAGGAGGTGCTCGCATCTCTGAAAATCAGGCCTCTGGTTTTAAAATTGATGTTAGTTCTTGCATTCTTGCATAAGACTCAGCCTCTAACATGCAACCATAAACAACACACATGAATAAATGATACAAAAGCAACTATAAACCACAGCCAAAGAGAGGATACAGCCAGAGATGAGTCAGTCAATTATTCACTTACTATGGAAGGTAAGCAAGGGAGACAGAAGAAGATTCTTTTCCTTGAGCTGCACTTTAATCTTTTAACTTTCCAACCATTGTATTCTTGTTTAGAATACCTTGTTATATGCATGCAAAATTCATTGATTACCTTGAGTACAAGTGCAGTGAAGCTGTAGGCAATACCAAGGTAACTCTAAATTATCTTTCATAAAAGGTTTCTTATTATGCCACATATTTGTTGTTTTCAACTTCATTTGCCTGCATTAAAAAAAATCATTATTTGTTAAAAACACCATTGCTTCAGGGAGCTGTCTGGCTCAGGGGATTGTGGTAGGGGGATATGGAAACACTTTAGGCCCCTAGATATTATAGCCATGAGTGGCTTTGAAATACGTAGACAGATAGGTAATTTATTTGAACACAGTCTACGATAGCAGAGCTGTTGCAGAGCATTAAAAAGACATCACTCTTTCTAGGATGTTTAATGGTCAATTTTACATGATTTGTTCCATGCTTTTTCTATAAATTGGGCCAAGTTTTAAACCTCCCTGTTACATTTCAAGGAATTTTTTTAAAAAAGGACAAAACAACAGTATGACAAATAGCAGACAAGGCATTATAAGGAACAGCAATCCACCATGAGTTTTTTATGGTACAAGATCATGCATTTGTGTTATGATGTATGTGATCCTTTGCACAGATTATTGCTAAAATACTGGTTAGTTTGCACTCTTTATTGGCTTGACCTGGGAAGTGGGATATTATGCCACCAAATGATGGGTGGTAACTCACCCATTTTCTCCTTCTGCAGCACTGCTGTAGTTTTCAGGTTTCAGCTGCAGTTTCAACCATGTTCCATTAGGAACCCCTAATAGTATAGGGCCGGGGATGCTGAATATGTGCAGCACAATCAATCTCTCACTTACTGTCTAGCTACCAACCTGCTTTAGATTTCAGACAAAACATCAAAGAACTGTTATTCTTCCGATGCCCACACCAACTAAAGACTTTTTTTAAAATGAGATTAAAAAAGAAACATTTTTGAGAAGACTGTATAACAAAATCCCTAACATTTAGCCACTTTGAACACCATTATACAGATCTGAAGTCTGCTAATATTTACACACTGTTGAACAGGGCTCTTTCTAAAGAAGGCAATCTGAACAGGAATCATTTTTCTATGAACTAGTTGACAGAGCCCACTAGATTTTAAGTCATTTGCCTATAGTGTTCATTTACACACCTTGAACAAGAAATTATTCAAGTTTGCAGAAATCTATAAAAAAACTTCCACTATGAACTTGCAAAATTTGACAAATTTCAAAAGTTGACAATCCTAACCTCTTCTGTTTTGCTCAAAGGAGCCAGGAAAACAGAAGACAGCTTATTAAAATGACTTTGTAAGATGGTGACAGTTTTCCTGAATCAGAGACCAAATGGAAAATGAGGAGTGAGGAACAAATGCATTATTATAAAATGAAATTTCAAAATACTACTCAATGCAGGCAGTCAGTATGGGTTATTTATTTATTTTTCAATCTTATTTCAGGCAAGGAGAAAAGAAAGAGAAAGAGAGAGAGAGAGAGAGAGAGAGAGAGAGAGAGAGAGATCATGCTTCACTTTCTGGATATCGTTGAGGATTTACTGCCATGTTTGACAAGGAAAGAACAGCAAAGATTAGCTATTTGGATTTGCAAAACCCTTTGACCTTGTTTCTCACTACAGGTTAATATCTAGGACAGGAAGAAAATCGACATGCTGTAAGAAAAGCTTGAAGGTAAGAGACAAAGGGGTGGTCATAAATTGATACTTTCAGGCTGGGGAAAAGTGTCACACAGGATCAATACTGACACCAAGACTATCATTATAATTGTTATTTTTATTATTATTCTAAGTGATTTGGAAGGTTCTGAAAGCAAGACTTCTAATTTTGTTACGGATTCTATCTTGGGAGGCAGAGCAAATAATTAATACAGAAGGACTGAGATAATTGAAACACCTGACCGAGTAAAAGGAGAATGCAGCTCCCTGCTGATAAGCTGGAGACTGTAATTACCATAATTCATGAAGTAAAGAATCAAGCGAAGTAATGGATATTGTACATAATACAAACTGGTCACAAAACATGGAGCACTGAGCAAGTCACCAATGTTCTCATTGCAATATGCAACTGCAGGACTGAACTGAATTTAGTACAATCAAGGCAGTACAAATACAATGTATAGGTTGGACCCCAGCACCATTACTAGACAGCATTAATTTGGCCTCATCTAGAGCAGGGGTCGGCAACGTTTGGCACGTGGCTCGCCAGGGTAAGCACCCTGGCGGGCCGGGCCAGTTTATTTACCTGCTGACGCGGCAGGTTCGGCCGATCGCGGCCCCCACTGGCCGCGGTTTGCCGTCCAGGGCCAATGGGGGCGGCGGGAAGCCGCGGCCAGTACATCGCTTGCCCACACCGCTTACCCTGGCGAGCCGCGTGCCAAACGTTGCCGACCCCTGATCTAGAGAATCAAATACATTAAAACAAGGTTAAATTAACTTCCATTTCTATGATCTCTTCAGAGATGAAAGCTCTATTAGACCAGTTAGTCTTCTTCCTTGTTAGTGGAGATTGTTCCTTAGAGTATACAGCATTGCCTGCCCCCAAACATTCAAAAATTATGAGTCAGGACCCTCAAAAATCGTGAGTCTTAAAAATTATGAGATTTTTGAAAATGAAACATTTGGGGTTCTCTTCATTTGCTTTATGGGTTTTTTAAACCTATAGGGCGTCCTGTTTTTGAGCTTTACTCACTAACCAGGAGGACCAGATATATCCTTTTTATTTTTTAAAATGAAAGCTAACATTTTCCCATAACCACACAATCCCCAGAGCTGGGGCTTTAAGAACCTCCCCTCCCCCATGAAATAGGATGAGAGACCTGCAGTAAAATCATGAGAGTTGGCAACCCTGAGAATATTCTACAGCATTTTGTACAGCATCGTGAATTACATTCGTTCTCAAAGATTTAAATGATTGGGAAGATGTACACATTCTATTGGCTAAGGAATTCGCAGTGACCTTATCTTAAAAAGGACATTGCCGAGGTTGGCAGGCCCCAAAATTAAAACCTAGCCTAGAAAATAAATTTTTCAAATGTCCTCCTGATTCTGAAAAAATATATTAGCCTGCCAAAGCAAGGGCTGCAAGATTATTAAAGTGCCAACTACAATTTATGCCCGAGATACCTGAGTGGCCATCTATATCCTGCTAAGGCAGCTGGGTTGCTCATGCTCCCTGGCCCCTCGTTATACTGAGGTCAGGTCTTCTCAGTTCAGTGCTCCTGATTGTAGAACTCTTTCCTTGAGGGACTTGCACTGTTGCCTCATTCAACCATTCAGTATAAGACCAAGCAGGTCAGGCCATCCTTGACCATTATAATCTCTCCTCTTCATTGACATTACCTCCCACTCCTCCATATCTGTGAATTATAAGAACATCTGGTATCAGGGACAAATGGACTAGGGTTATATTCATGTATGTTTATAAAACAAACAGGTCAGAATGCCGAGTTTGGTTGCAATCAGTACCTCTGCGAGGGGCGGGAACCCTGTATATTTCAATACTCCAGTGGCTTCCAAACAGAGAGAGTGTGTTATGTGCAGACATGCTCATGAGCACAAACAAACCCATAGCCCCGGGGTGTTGTAGCTGGTTGGTCACCCTGCAGATTAATTGCCATTTACCTATGCGATCTCCCGTGGAGAACAGTATACATGTATATCTTGCCTGTTCAAGAAGAACGGGGCTGACAGGCAGAGAGGAAGGGATGGTGAAATGTGCACATACACACTTCTAACAGCAAACAAAGCTGGTACTGTAGGTCTAAAACAACCCTCCTTTCAAACCCTCCCCTGCCCCACCATTTCCTCTATACACAGCTCCTACTCTCCACTCCAAACTCAGGCACTTTATTCAAATATTCTGGATGCAGATTATCTTTAATTTTTTTTTGCTTACTAATTATTATTACTTTCATCTGTCTTGGAATGGGACTTACAGACTTCTAGGCAAATGGACTGAATGGGTGCCTAGTTTCACTGTGGCTTATGTACTTCAATATTTTGCTAAAGATGTTATTTTGTAGCTTTTCACAATAATTCTCACTTCCCTGGAACAGACAGCCTAGTAGCTCCTAAAATCCCCCATTTGTGCTTCTTTCCTCCAGAGCAGGCAAACACCACAGCCCTGATTCTTCATCCAAGCTGGGCTTCAACAAAGTGGAGACGGTGACTGCCGGGAGTCACCTGCAGATCCCTAATTCAGGGCCACCAAGCCCAGGTGCAAGTTAGATAAAGAGGGGTCCTACTCTAACTCATATTGATGGTGTAAGAATTCTTACCTTCTGCTACTGATATTCCTCCAGACAGCCCCTAACATACCGCTCCCTCAGCTTTATTCTTGGGGTTGGGAAGGAAGAGCAGCTAGCACTGGAGGAGACTATGCTGCCTCCACCAGATGTATGCCATAGGAAATCCCCCTATCCAGGGGGAATTCTCCACTGGGACTATCCAGCTGGTTTAAGGTCTCTTTGGGCAATGGGGCCTTAGGCGACTTGAGAATCTAGGCCCAAAAGCTTTCCTAGGTTAATACAAATATTTAAAGCATGGGGCATGAAAATTTAAAAAATGTGGAAGATTGTGGGGACAAACAGGCAATCCTAGACTGTGATTTTTTTTAAATTTTACCATAAAATAGAACAGATAAAACTCATGCTTTTATTTGTTGAGCGCTGTCCCAAGTGCAGGGTAATGCTGTGCACATAAATGAGGCTGCGTTTGCTCCAAGCCTAGACACAGTTTGACGTCCAAATACACTGGAGACCAACTCCCTGTGAAGTAGCATGGATATTTTCAGAGATCATTGATGCAAGTCTTTGGGGAAAGGGTGTGTTTTCAGAAGGTAGGTATCTGATGCAGAGCAGGCATTTCTTGTTGAACAAGAAAAGTAAAGGAGCTTTAACAAGAAAAAGGATATAAACAGGGCAGTTAGGACCATGCCTCCCGCCCAAAGAATGTTACTACTAAAATTATTTATTCAGCAAATTTTATGCTAAATTTCTAAAAGCAACTTCTAAGGCTTGGTTCAGATTTATACCAAAGCAGCATTACACTGCCTTAGTGCAGAAAGAATCAAGCCTCTAATGTTTACAGTACAGAACCGCAGGAGCTAACCTTCTTAACCCTGCGAAACTAAAACCAAGACATGGTAGGAAAAATCATAAACCAAAAATTCATCCCTTAGAAATGTCCGCTGCAAAAGCACATTCTAAGGTCCGAATGTGATCCTGAGTGTTTATTTGCCATAATGCATGTGCATAAATGGCAGAATAAGTGCAGCATAAACAATTAGATCATCAGTCTGTAGCGGAATGGGCTAGGTTACTAACTAATCTCAAGTATCAGAGGGGTAGCCGTGTTAGTCTGAATCTGTAAAAAGCAACAGAGGGTCCTGTGGCACCTTTAAGACTAACAGAAGTATTGGGAGCATAAGCTTTCGTGGGTAAGAACCTCACTTCTTCAGATGCATCTCATCTGAAGATGAGTCTCATAACAGTTGGTGTTTTCCTTAATGGATGCATCTGAAGAAGTGAGGTTCTTACCCACGAAAGCTTATGCTCCCAATACTTCTGTTAGTCTTAAAGGTGCCACAGGACCCTCTGTTGCTTTTAACTAATCTCAGTTAGCAACTCTGTTCTGCATATGAGGTACTTAGACTCCTCCAACTTATCTAATTACCTCCAAGGCTTGAATGATTTCAGCCTTGTGTAATTCTTCAGACTGACTAGTTTTTTTCCTGTAACTTACACAATGTATGAAACCAAGGGTGAAAAACCTCACATGCCAACCTCCAGCCATCAATCAATCTCAATGATTTGTACACTAGAACTTTGCTGAGGAAAATGCTATTTAGGGTAAAAGAGTGTGTGTTCTTTACCACTATCTTCAGCAGCTGAGCTTGCAGACTACATAGGGACTTTTTGGTTATTTGGTTTGGATTTTTCTTTTTCATGTGAGCAAATAAATCTTTGATTGATATAGAGAATTCCTAAATGTCAACATACATTCTCCAATGTTCTGTCTGCTTGAATGTCAATGCATCCAACTGACAGGATATCCAGTACTGTCAAGTAGCAATATGCGCATACATGTATAGCAATGGGTTTGGTAGCTGAAACTTAATCATGCAAAACTCAGAACAAATGTAAAATGAAAAGGAATGAAACATAACACAAGAAAAGGTTAGGGAGCAATTACTAATAACCCTTATTACTGTTATCCTGACCTAAAGGGCTCCTAAAATGCTTTACAAACTGGGGATTCTCCTCTACCTTTACACCAGCTTTCCACTGGTGTAATTTCATTAACTTCAGGAGAATTACTTTCTATTTACCCTGTCACAAGTAAGAAGAGAATCCAGCCATCTCTGTACTGAAAGCAGAGTAACCATGTCGGGGGTTGGGACAGCAGCCCATAAATTGAGTTGGCTCCAGTATTGTTGCACAATTGCTGACCTAAACTGTTGTGTATTGGTAATGTGCTCAATGTTTAAACCTGAAGAAGAGCTCTGTGTAGCTCGAAAACATGTCTCTTTCACGAACAGACGTTGGTCCACCAAAGATAATCCATCATGCACCTTGTCTATCTAATGTTCAGAGGCAAGAAATTTAGGCTGGTAGAAATGAACCACTGAATGTGAAAACTCTCACAGCTGGTACATCACTGATAAAAACGGACTTCTACTGTACTGCCAGCTCTTTATGTTTAGCAAGGGAAGGTTTTCTACACTGTAATTTCCCTTATTTTCAGAAGATATGGTCTAAAATAACTGAAACCACTACAGTGTTGCCAATTGTCACTATTTTATTGTGAGTCTCATAACAGTTGGTGTTTTCCTTAATGGCCCAAAATCTGGAGTATTGTGATTGTGTCAGAATGCCAAGTGTCATTAAAAAATAAAAATATGAAAAGTGTTTCTAGCACTCACAGTTGCAGAGCAAAGCTTCAAAATCCAGAAAGCAAGTAAAAAGAATCCAAAATTTATTATTTCTCAAACTCTCAGATTTTTGGGTCCAGATTCATGATTTTATTTAACACTTGGGACTGACAATACTGCTGTTAACAAAAACAACAATAAAGTATTTCTCTGTCTTTACCTTGCTTGTTTTAAAAATTGCCAACAAGGATTTTTTTCTCCTTCTTTCTAATGAAGCAGAAAATTAAGATTTCTTTTTTTGTTTTTGGTTCACCAGCTTCATCAGTGATGCCAGAACATCTATGGAAATTGAGTTTATTTGTTGGTTTTGCTGAAATTTGATAGGTAGGTAATACAAAAACATTGACTACAGAATGTGTGTACTATACTTCAATCTCTTTTACACACTTTTTCTTTGCGAGAGAGACTTGAAGGTGTATTTATTTGTGTTTTAGTTAAATATTTGCAATCTGAAGGGATTTAGGACAATTTTGAAGTTGGTCACATCTCACTTAAGCAGGCTAAGAGTATCCCTTTAACTTTTTATAATTAGTTTTAATGAGAATGCCTTTTGTAGAACAGTCATAAATCATACCAGAAGGTCAAGCTGGCAGACACTTTCCAATCAGCTAGGGTATAGCCCCAACAGGCTTAATAAAATAGAAAGGAGATTAGCTTACACTGTACAGTGCTACTGTTGGCATAAGTATAATAAGAAATGCACATATACACTCAACTGTTATATGAATATTTCAATAATCACATTATAAAATACACAGCCACAGTGAAGCACCAAACAAAAGGAAGGGCTATCACATTTTAGAGAAGACCTTCGGGTGAAATTCTAGCCCTTCTGAAGTCACTGTCAAAACTCCTATTGACTTTCATTGGACTAAGATTTCATCCTCCGGGTTTATTTAGCAACAAGATTTTGTATGTGTTGGAGCAGCATATTAAGGGATCCCCTAAGATGCATGGTGCACTTAGAATCATAGAATATCAGGGTTGGAAGGGACCTCAGGAGGTCATCTAGTCCAACCCCCTGCTCAAAGCAGGACCAATCCCCAGACAGATTTTTGCACCAGATCCCTAAATGGCCCCCTTAAGGATTGAACTCACAATTCTGGGTTTAGCAGGCCAATGCTCAAACCACTGAGCTATCCCTCCCCACTTTAGCCATCACTCTACCTCTAATGAAAATGGCTCGAAATGCATATATATAAACATACTCTTAGGATTAAATGTAAAACCCAGAAGTAGTTTTTAATTAAGGTGAGTATTAATATATAGTGGCAGTAAGGCCCAGTGGGAAGGCTACCAATGCCACAACCGACTGATGCTGCTCCCACCACTGCTTCTTTAAGAGAGCAGAGGGTTGCTCAGTTCCCGAGGACCTTTCTGTGGGCAAGGGAAAAGAATGAGAGACAATGCCAAAAAGCTTTGGCTGAGTACACTCATGTAAGCCTTTCATGAGTCTACCGCTAAATCATCTTCCCAGACCCCAGGATCCCACCGTGGATCATTTATATGGACTCCTGTCCATAGCAAAGGGAGACGACTGTTGACTGAGTTGTAGGAAACATTAATCAGCTGCTGGCCCTCTGGATGGGCTTGCCTCCTAACCTTACCCTATCACTACATGCTCAAGTGCTCACCTCGTCCACCCAGCTACATTTCTCAAGAACAGAGAATTTTTATTTTGTTTGTAGACAGAAGAATAAAACAAGACTGGGATTCAGGTGATCAAGCACCCAGTATATTCCCACAACACCAAAGGAGCATGTGCAAGTGAAAATGAGATTATAAGGCTGCGGCAAGGGCTCTGTATCCATAACCCATTCGTTCCAAGGTGCATTTGTGCATCTGTGGTACAGCTTCGTTCTGATTTCCCTTAAAGCAATAGCATTAGAGCTATGTAAGCAGGTGAGCAACTATGCTTAGAAGCCCACTTGGCGGGGGAAAGCTAAAACAGAATGTCAGATGGGGTGAGAGAGGAGAGGCAATAGCATCTGGTTAGCAAACTGCTCTCTGGCATTTTCAGTGATTTCCATGCGGAGCCAGGTGGCTTGATAATTTCAAATCCTGGCCACCTCTGCTAGCACAATGAATTATGAGCACAAACAACATTAACAATAATAGGAGTTATGGCTGTAATACCTCGCCTAGGAGACTGGAAATGTAAGCGGATGTTTTCTTTTGCAGCAGAGGTATGAAGCAGAGGGGAAAACGTTATGTGGTGAAAATTAGGGGGAAAGAGAAAATGATTTTTTCCCCAGACATCCACTGCAGAGTGTCTACAATATTGCCCGATAATAAGCTGAAAATACAGACTTTATTTCCCTTTGGAATTCAAATGTTTGTACATCACCAGGGCATCTCTAATATCTAAGTAATAAGCGCAGCAGCTCTGTAAGTACACTATTGAATCTCAAGTTCCTGCAGTACAATATCAGTTTGAGAGTGTGTGCTAGGAGAGGGGGAATGTTATTACATTTTATAAGGTTCTCCCAAGCACTTTCTGAATTTAAAGCTAAACCCACAACCTCCAGTAAGAGAATGCACTCTACTCTCCTACTTAAATCTGCATTCATTTATCTGAAACATTCCCCCTGGACAAAGGAAGAGGGCTTTTATTATTTCCCCAGCTCTTGAACATTAAATTTAAGAGTTCATAAAGACAGAGTGCAGCTTCTGTGCGATATATATTTATAATGAATGCAGTTGGTAAGGTCTTGCAATTTGTGAGGTTCACTTTGGTGGATCTAACACATCTGCATTGCTGATAAAACCAGATTATGGTCTTCCTCACGTCTTATCTTGGTTCAAAAGACAACAGTGGAATTCACTAATTAGTTGCTTGTTGCCTTTCGGCCAGATTAACTGCAACAGAAATTAACAATTTCCAAGTACGTTTTATAATTGAACACCCTGTAAGAAAGTACAAATCACATTCTTATTTGGTATGGAGAATTCCCAACATGATGTTCAAGCTACAGCACACCATCTTAATCCCTTGACAGTTGAAAATACCAGGCAGGCCCAGGCAGAATGCACTTGCTTACCTGCTTGAATAGACCAGGTACAGTGCAAAGTACTACACCACTGATTTATAAAAAAAATATGTTAATGAACCACAGTAATACTGCTTGTTCTAGAAGACCAGTAACTGAAGGGCTGACATTTGTTGTTGTGCAGGGGTGGGCTGCATCTTTTAAACATTTAAGATTAAACGATTTAGGAGTTCAAAGCAAATAAGCTGCCTAATCAAACAATGTATGCCCTGTGAAGCTTCTCTAAATAAATACTATTACGTTTCTTTCCACTACCTCTAACTGCTCAGAATGTGTTTGTTTGTTTACCAGTATCTCTGGTTCAAACTATAGAACTTCCAGATCCAATTTAAATTGTTCAAAGGGTCAGTTAGTTGCATTGATTGAACTTGGATCCAAAATATTAAAAAAGGTTTTATAATGAACTAAATATTTACTAATCAGATTATCTACCCAGAGAAACAATCTTTGTTGTTAGGTTGTCATTTATTATGCTTTCAATCAACCGTGTGGCTTCTAATGAGCTGTATTTTCTTGTCTTACTTAATATAGAACAGCTTGTCATTCTGTGTCATACAATGTGGCTTTGTACTCCAAGAGAGACATGAATACCTAGAAGGAAGGAAAATACTGACAGTGACACCCTGGCGCTAGTCAGTGTTCTCTTTACATTAATGTTTATTATGGTAGTGCCTAAGGACCGATCAAGAATGGTCTAGACACTTTACAAACACAAAGTAACAGACTACTCCTTGCCTCAAAGAGTTTACAGCCTAACCAGACAAGGAAGATGGAGCACAAAGGCCACACAGTTCCAGGTTACCTGTCACATTGGTGTTCAGTGGGAATGCTTAACACAGAATGGAGCGTGTCTAGGTACAGGTAAAAACTGTTTCACAAAATTTGTCACGCTATTATAAAAATGCAAGGCACAAATGGTTACTGTGAAAGATTCCCTACTCTTGTGAGAATGCAATGAACAATATCCATATCTGACAAATACTGGACATTTAAAAACCAGTTTCACTAAGACCAACGGGGAAAGGTAAACGCGCAGGGGCGTATTTGAATGTAAAAAATGCTCTGAAAGTAAAAGCTTTTATACAGCTCAAGGATCCTGATTTTCAAGATGTCAAGTCACAACTGTATGCACAAAAAATGTACACCGCTGATCTGAATGCACAATTAAAGTGAACCAGGGATTTGGATAAATGATTGTCCCAGTGCTTAATTTGTAATGAAAGAGGTGCCGGGGCTCAAGCAATTTTTTTACTTTCATAACTGACGCAGCAAGCCCAGAGGTGCCGGGGCTATGAACTGCCAAGCCTAAAGGTGCCGGGGCTCAGCCCTGGCAAGCCCTGGCACAAATTAAGCACTGGATTGGCAAGTTATACATATGGCCCTTTATGTGAGAAAATACTTGCTGTGCAATTCACCACAATTGTGGTAAATGCACATGCATATTCTTTATGCAATTGTATACCAGACTTTTTAAAAAATAGTCCCTTTCTGGATACTGTTAAAGCCACCGGCATCAAGAGACTTGTCCTTTGGAGACATATTCCTCGTCTGTTCGGAGACATACAAGAGCTCAGATATGTAACTTGATGTTCTACTAGACCATGAGCAAAGGGGTTTTACAGAAATTATTCTTGCATATAGAAAACTAAATCTTGTGGCTTTTAATTTGCTTTACTAGAAATAATGTTAAGGGACAGGCATTGACTCAGGAATTCTGATTTAACGCTGTAACTATGTTCTTAACTCACTGTGCTTAAAATCCCATGAGATGGAATATGAACCATGGTTAGTCTTTCCTACTGAAAGAGCTATAATACTTTGGCAAAAATGGAAATATGGATTTGCTATTTTAGGGCCATTCAGATCTGCTATTTTTCTCAACCTCTAGTCATACTCTTCTGTTAGTGACGTCACAAATTATGTGACTTTAACTTTGTCATTGCTCTTAGAGGTGGTTTAATCCTTTATATTACTTTGACACAGATTTTTTTGCTTTTACTATGTAATTATAATTTTTTCTTAGAAAGCACCTTTCAATATAGGAACTAAGAGCATAGGAACTAAGAGCATTTTCCAATCCTTAATTAAGCCATACTGCTCCCCCTGAGGGAGGGAGATAAGTATCATCCTTATTTTCTGGATAGCGAAGGAGAGGTTAAGTGATTTACCCAGTGTTCTGCAGCCAGTCATTGTCAGAGCTGGAAACAAAACCTAGGAGTCCTGTCAAGCCCTTTTGAATCTCCCAATATCTAACTGTTCAGGTAAACAAATAGCTGCCAGTGGACATGCTGTATCAGTATTAGAATGCATAAAATACATTAAAACGGTGTGTACATTTCTTTTCTATTTAAAATTTTGCATTAGGAAAAGGTATTAAAACAAAATTGAAAAACAAACCAAAAATGTCCTCCTTTACAACCCCACCCAAATATTCTTTGTATCAGCTGAGCCAAGGATGCACACCCTTAAAGAAGGTCCTGTAACATTAGCATCTTGTCACCGGAAGACTGTCAGCCTCTGCAGTCTGCTGACAACAATGTTCATTATCAGCCAGTAAATGAAGGACTGTGCAGTGTCCTGGTTGGGAACCTGAAGGTCCTTCAATATTAACAGCTTTCACACTGTTCTCTCTTTCTTTCAACTCTGTGTTTTTAACAATGATGTTATTTAACACATGCCTGTATGAATAACTTTATTCTTTCTTCTGATCTGTTCCTATAAAAGAAGTTTGTGTCAACACAGGCTGCCTATAATTCATTAAGGCAAATTCCTTTCCATCTGGAGGCTTATATAGTTGTCGAAAAGCTGTCATTATAACAAATTGTCACTGCAACCTTTTATGAACCTACCTACATTTTTATGTCAAAATTTATCTCAACAGTCTTGCAGTACTTACTTTCAATTATTTCTATAACATCACCCTTTAGGTAATATAGCACTCAAGATAATACACTGGGATAAACTTCTCCCCCACCCTGCATTCACACCACAAATAAATATAAGTTTTCTATTTTAACAGGAGTTGTACTGAACGAGGTGAAGCTGCATGTGCACTTCCCAGTGGGCAAACAAACCAATGGTATTTATTGATTCCAAACCAAAAAGTGAAAGAGTCATAAATAAATGCAATGGTCCACATTAGAAAGGAAGAAAAGCTATAAAAAATCCCCTTCAATGGCAAAAAATGAAGTCATCATTCTGTTTTACAAGACAAAAGCACATACACATGCAAACCCCACATATTCCAAGTGGCCGCTACATTAAAATAAAGGAGGTAATAAGGACAACGACTGAATGCTTAATTAACCTCCCTGCAGCCATAACTACTGGACAGAATTACCCTTTCCCCATTCCTAGTTGGTAAATGTAAAACGATTAAGGGCCCAAGCCTGAAGAATAAAGCACCCTCAACTCTGAATGACTTCAATGGGAATGGAGGGGGCTCAGCACCTTGCAGGATATGTTGTAAAGAAGACTGGCCTCTCTGAGTATGTTCTAAAACAGTCCAAAACTCTCCAAAGGCGACCAATAAAATGCACACTTTTTTTTGAACTTGAGAAATTGACCTTTTCCCCAGGCTTGAATTTTGGTAATGTCTTTAAAACAGATCTTGGCCTTGTCTTCACTTGGAAGGATTTGCTGGTATACATATACTATATAGATAAAATGGGAAAATGCTCTGGCGTGGATGCAGTATTGGAATAAAAAAGTTTATACTCCCAGTATAGTACACACACACCTAGATCAGTATAACTGTCTCCACAGTAGGTCTTTTACTAGTATTGCAATATTGGTGGGGGGAAAAATCACTCCCCTAAATGAAAGTTATGCCGATAAAAATTTTAGACCAGGCCCTTGAATCAAAATACCATTTGAAAAATTATACTCTTAAAAAACTTAACTTTTCCCCATTAAAATAAAAGTAAGATTGGAAATGGAAGTACCAGCTTGAAAGTTATGAAGATTAACATGTTGCCTATATATCTGCCAAACGGTTATACAACAAAATTAAATCTCACATATGACCGCTGAAGCAATGGAGAGCCAAACCTTGCGGTCACTACTCATTCCACCCCCTAAAGCAAAGCTTTTGAAATACTTGTTTTGTTGAGTAAGGAGAGAGGCAGGACTGTACAGAAGTTGTAGGACTTGGCTCATGTCAAGCTAAAATAAGGCATCTCAGTATACATATCATATGTTAATAACTGAAATCCAGCTCCCACCAGTAATTTCAGACCTTTTTCTTTTTTTGGTAGGGGTGTATGTGTGTTTGGGTATGGAAGGGGAAAGAGGTGAGAAACTGATTAATGTAATGTATTTTGATGAGATTCTTTTTCCCCAATATAGACAAGCATATTTTCACAATGATCTCTACTACCACTTTTATTAGTAATAATAATAATTATTAATTTGTATTGTGAAAGGGCCTAAGGGCCTCAATCCTGGCCCCACGGTACTAGGTGCTGCACAAACACATAAACAATAAGATACCCTCCTGTTCCTGTGACGCTGGCAGACCAGGTGCCAGCTCTTGCCAAGGCTTTAGGCCTCAGCCAAGCACCAACAAATTCATTGCTGGAAACCAGTCTGTTTCACCTGTGTGTTAGTATGGTTAAGATGGGTATCGGACTTATAATAATGTGTTTAGTGTTTACACTTTATGAAATGCTTGTAAATTGCTGCATGCATTAATCTCACTTATAATTTCTTTTCGGATGCTATAAGGTAATATTTAAGTTTTTAGTTTATGACTATAAAAAATGTTTGCTCTGAAACTGTGAACCTAGTCAGGAGGGATCATCTCTTGCCTATCAAGAAGGCCTATCAAAACTAAATGGGCCATTGTGGACATCACAATACAAAGACTTTGTAAATTACCCCCTTACACTCTTGGAGAGGCTACTTGTGAAGGGTTAAAATCCATGTGCATTTTATATAACAACCTGGTATATGGATTGTGCCAGCTCTTTTCCAGACCCAAAGTCCAGAGTTTGGTCTGGAGACCAGAGGCCTAGCTAATAGTGATCAGCTAAGAGAAAGCTAAACAAGATAACATTGCCTTTGCTAAGATATGCTTGGTCAGTAGAAATGCCAGATGTTGAAGCAATAACTGAATAATTATGTTTCATCCAATGTTTCAAATTGAACAAAGGATCCCTGTTCCTATTGTGTTTCTCCTGTAGGGAACGTTCTTCCCACATATCCAACCTTGAGTTTATGAAAATTGGCACATGTCAGTATAAAATATGGTATCCTTCCACCTCCGTTCCCAGGGACCAATGCCCTGCCTTAAGACATAAAGGAGACAATCTCTATTGCCATATACTCTCACTGTTTCTTTGCTTTAACCCCTAGGAATGTACCTGTTGGACAATCAAAGGAGTTGCTCCATTCCTATGGACCCCAAATCAGAATTCAACATATATATTTTATACTAATAACATTTTATCAAAGTATTAATTAAATGTTAACTTGCTAACTTGAGACCATGGGCGGAGACATTATGTAACCTTTTAACCATTGGCTAATGTGCTATCTTGTCTTGCTGCAAAACCTATCCCGGGGTGTGGAACTGCCTACCCCGTCACTTTCCCCCGCACATGGAAAATATATATATTCTATTGTAATCAATTGTTTGACAGTGTCTCTGAGCCTAATAAGCCAGGTGACACTCCGCCAGCGCTGTGTGTAATAAACTCCTATGCTTGACCTCTACATGGTGTGGATTTATGTCCTTCAACTTGCAAAGGGCTCAGCCTATCAGCTTGAATTCTGGAAGATGGAAATAAAAATAGCTGACAAGAAATTTTTTCATCTCTTTTGCTGTCTGGATTCTCACAGGGCCAGAGCTATGAACCAGAAGCAGAGATCCCCAGAGTCAACTTGGGTTAGCCTTACAAGACATTCAGAGCTGATAGATTGCTAAAACTCTGTCACCTATTGAAACCATAGAGTGCAACTCATTTATGTATATATGTTTGCCTGCTTTCACCTTGTAATAACTCTCTCATTTCTTTTCTTAGTTAATAAATCCTTAGTTACTTTACTATAGGATTGGCTACAAGCGATGTCTTTAGTGTGAGATGTAAGGTACAAATTTACTTATGTTAGGGGGCTTATTCCTTCACCCTCTCACATCCCTGGTCCTTCTCGCATGAACAGAGAGCAACAATACCCAAAGTCCAAAGGCGCAAACAATTCGATGTTTATTGGGGTGAACTTCCAGCAAGCATGATTCCAGTTTCCTTCCTCAGTGTCCCCCTTCCCAGCTCTGACACCACAGAGCCTTGCCTGTCTCCCTGTTCCCATTCCCTGTTCCCATTTCCCCCCCCTTAGCAAAACATGATTCCAGTTCCCCCACCCCCATTCCCTGTTTCCATTCCCCCCCTTACTTCCTGATTGACTGCAGACTATATAGTAAAACTTGAGTTCTGCTTAGCTATACCTTAACCAATCATTTTACTGAAATTTAACTAACCAATCCTGACACATTGTAACATGGTTATTTAACCAATTATAGCCCACCACCTTAATTGGTTTACACCCAACAAAATTAATTATACAGCAGACAGAAACAATCACAGAACCAGACAGAGATTATACAGACAAACAATAGGGAAGTGGAGACTACAGTGATAGAACAATGCAGAAATGAGGATTTCACATCCCAGCTATTGATAAGTGAGTTCTTGCCAGACAGGATGCGATCAAACTAAGTTTCCTTTTACATCTTCTAGGCTCTTCCCTTTCTCTGGAGGTGATAGGAATACAATCCTGTCCTGATATTCCTAACAGTCCAATAGCACCTTATTTCAATGTGACTAGTTTGGAACGTGAGGATGTGACCAAACACTTCCCAGTTTATGGCTGGCCTCTGCTGCTTAGCCGAAGGCCTTAGCCTAAGAACCAGGCCTCAGACTGTCACAGTAAGAGAAGGCCCTTACAAAGACAGTGATTTTGATTCTTCTTTTATACCTCTATAACTAGCTAAGTGATAAGAATACACCTAAATTCTTAAAGTATAGGCCTTTACAGAAAGGCCTGAATATCTATATCCTAACAGGGTGAGTGACTGGTCTCTTGGGACTGTGAGCAACCTGAATATTTTGTAATCTTTGGTGTATAGCAACCATCTATCACTAAGTCCAGATTGCCTGGGTGGCAAGATAGTCCCCTTGGGTATTCCAGTCTCTCTGTGACTCCGCAGTAAGACTGTCATAGTGCTTTAGGAGTTCACACTTGTTACTGAGATGGTGAAATCTAATTGAAGAACATTCAAGCAGTTTGGGGGTCTCTGCCCTACTTCCCTGAGGTTGGCGTTCATGGCCGTGACCCACTCCAGACACCGTGACGCCTACATCTTAATTTTGTATAATGGCTGAAATCGGGAAAAAAGAATATTTAGCTGAATTCTCTTGGTGAGAGCTGCAAGACTATGGAATACAGCCTCCAGCAAAGCAGTAAAAAAATCTCAGTCACTGGGGTCATTTTAAAACCAGGCTGGAAGAACACTGAAGGATACAGGTCTAATCTTGGCAAAAGGATGGGCATAGAGTTTTCTTTTAATCCTCTCTAATTTCTATAGCTCATAATACAAAAAACAAACCCAGAGAAAACTGTAGAAAGCGCACAGCATGACAGAGCGGTACCTCTGCAGCATGCTTCCCCCCACCCCCATCCTCTGGAAGCCTCTCTGTCTCAAAGCTTCAGGGTCTGCACATTAAATATGGAGGAAGTGCCGGGTCAGGGCTGCAGCACCAATTGCTGTCCATAGTATACTCCCCTAATGATACATGCAGATACAGGAATTTTCTCATGGAAGGTAATGCTGACCCTGGCTGTATTGTTTTCTGCTTAGTCCTCTTCTGCGTGCTGAGCTCCAAGTATGGGTTCTAGAGAAGTCACACTGCCACAGAAAAAGAAGTGGGCATGTGAACAGGCTGGGGGTACTGAGACTCTGCACAAGTACCCCCTGCCCTCACCGTATATCTCCAGGTAGGCAGGATTTTCTTATGCATCCCAGGTCAGCCTGAGGTTTTGGAGCACTGGAGGCAACAAGAGTGTGGACAAGAAAAATCTCAGTGATTTCAACATGCAGAGTTTTCTGGGTCTTCATATTTCCTGTGATGGGAATCCTTGGATATGAACACATATTTCAAAGACTACTGAGAAAACGTCCCTCATTCTTATAATTAAAGTTTCCTCCATTCTGAGCTATGTAAAGACACAGGTGAAAAATATGCTCAAAGCAGTTTGAGAGTGTGACTAGATTTTCTCCTTTCGTCTTTAATCAGTTGAATCACTGTGCCAGATATTCTGATCAATTCTCTCAGTTCCACCTTGGCACACGGTAACATGCTTACCATATCATGGTCTTCTTTTGGGCCCGTTTTTAATAACTCAGTATAACAACAATTGTGAGGGTAGGCGGATAGCAGGAAGGGAATCATACAGATTGGATCTTCTATGTATTATCCCCCTGCTGATCTCATTGGGCTTGAAACATCCCAGCTTTATAACATATGTAATTTGTGAGGATTTAAAAGTTTCAGATGGTTTTCTTCACCAGGGTGACATGGTTCATGGACCATAAAACATTTTTGCAGAGTGTGTGTTGGGGGTCAGGGGAACAGGGAGGGGGAGTACTAGTGAACAGCACAAGGACTCTGTCTTTTCCAGAAGGCTTTTAGGCCAGTCTCTGTATAAAGGAATAAAACTCCAAGTCTCAGGGTAATTACTTTTAGATGATTAAGTGCCTCAAAATGTTACAAGCACTTAAGTTTGGATGTAAAGGGGCTATTGGTTGGGGCAACAGATAGATGTACCATTATTCAAAATATTTTATGCCATCATCATATCACTGAATTTTTGCATAGTTTAAGGTGAAATACACATTCCAGGAATCTCCTTTTAATTAGCGCAATACTGGTGTTCTGTGAGCATAAAAACCACAGGCTTCTAAGAGTATATGGGTGGGTAAAAGTCTAACGGAGGGGTCAAACTTTGCCAGAAAGGACCTTCCCCTTGAGAGCAAGACAACTGGGGGGAAAAAAGACAAGTGCATACAAGCTAAAGCTGATGCAAACCAGCTTATAATGTGTACTGAGACTGGGGCGGGGAGGGGGAGGGTGGGGGGCGAATCAGCAGCACTCATCAACTAATCAGTCTCAGATGAGATAACACATAATAAACTATGCTATTCTTATAATTGAAGGTGATCTTTAAAAAAAGCAGGCTTGAATGATTTTTTTCTCTGCTTTCTTATATTTTAAAATTTTATTAAAGCTAATGTTAAAAAAATTATATAATACATAGCTTGGGGAAAGAGTGTCTGTACATCTGGGTATAGTGCTTAGATTATCCACAAATATAAAGTTAATTTTTTAAAAGTGATATGATACACAGAGTACATAATCAGCAATAACCCAAATTTAGGTGAACAGATTTAACAATACAGTTTAGATATTAGAATCCGAATACTCAGGTACATCACTCATGAAAAGTTGTACAGGGATTTGGTTGTGGAAAGCTAAATATATCAATGAGTGGGGCTTGTCCCTTAGTAACTGAGAATTAGGTTGGTTCTCTATTTAGAAAATACAATCCATGAGGAAAATTTGTTACTTTCCTGACTGCGCTTCTTACTACAGCAATATCAGGAATAACAAGTCTCTTCTTCCTTATTTCTGCTGAAGGACTCCAGGGAGTACTAAAGACCTGGAGTGGGAACTTCCAGAGCCCTCAGAAGAGAATGCTGCTTCTCTGACAGACCACTTTGGCAGTGATTTGGTTGGTCTGTATAAAATTACCATTTGTCCTGGATTTGATGGTAGTCCCCAGGTATCCTCACAGATTTCAAGGCCAGAGGGGACCATCATGATTATCTAGTCTGACCTCCTGCACATTACAGGCCCCAGAACCTCGCCCACCCACTGCTGTAATAGACCCATAACCTCTGGCTGAGTTACTGAAGTCCTCAAATCATGAGCTACAGTTCTCACAAGTAAGCTTGGTTGATAGATGACAAGGAGTTGTCCAGCAAAAAGGAATAAGTTATGTACAAAATAGTTCTAATATATAAAGCAAGAAGAAGTAATTTTCAGAAACACCTTTCAGTAGGTTATAAATCAGCCAAGCTTTCCATTTGCAGGTCACCTTCAAAGTATAAGAAGTCAAAATGTAGGCTTGCGCTCTCTCTCTCTCTCTCTCTCTCTCTCTCTCTCTCTCAATTTATTTATACTAAATTGTATCCTGAAATCCCTTTCTGCTAATGCCTTTATAAGGCTATGTGTAAAGCCACTGCACCAAATAGAAAATGCCATTGTGGAGTCATAGGAGAGGTATATAACTAACCAAGGACATATGTGCAAGTTCAAAATGTAGAGCTATTGCCCTCCGAGCCCTTTAGAAGATGTATGATTAGAATATATATTAGGATTTTTTGGTACTATATGAAATTATTCAAAATGACTAATGTCATAGAGACATCCTTATTTCAAATATTGTATAGCGTGCATCACTCTAAACCTAGAAAAGGAACAGCTGCAACATTAAAGCAATCTACTTCCTTTGCTACCAGCCTTCAATTGAACTTCACTCAGGTGGAATTGTTTGTTTGTTTTCTTGTTTGACTGGGGTGGGAGTGGTGTTAACCTGGAGGAGTATTAAAGAGTGACACGAAATAAAAGCATTCCTCTCTTTCAGAGATTATGCCGTTGTTTTTTAAAATTGTACATGTAAGTGTTTAGTTTACATATCTTAGCCCTGAGAAATCTAAAATGAAAATCTTTAGAGTGACAAAGAATATAAGGGCATGTCTACACTGGCAGAGTTATAGCACCAGCAGTTACAACGCCGCTCAGAGCGCGCTGAAGAGAAACCACTGTTGTGTTCACACTATCAGCTGCCTGCACAATAGCGTGTT
Organism: Terrapene triunguis; assembly: GCF_002925995.2. Taxonomy (NCBI): domain Eukaryota; kingdom Metazoa; phylum Chordata; order Testudines; family Emydidae; genus Terrapene; species Terrapene triunguis. The sequence continues at coordinate 68,449,848 of NW_020664393.1, read as the reverse complement.
CACACTTGTGGCACTTGCAGCGGAATTCGGAGCAGTGCACTCTAAGCAGCTATCCCACAGAGCATCTCTTTCTCTTATGCCGCTAAGACTTGTGGGAAGACAGAGGGAATTGAGGGGCATCCTGGGTTCTCTCCCAATGACCCGTACTGCATTGCTTAGCATGCCAGCAATCCCTGTGCTTCCATCCGCATTTGGCGCCATCTTTCAACGGTTTGTGTACTGCGCGCCCTGCCTCTTTGGGCTGCAGGAATGGATCCCGAACTGTTGACCAATATGCTGCTCACTCTGACCAACACGTCACAAGTGGCAGTGGAGTTATTCCTTAAACTACAAAGGCAAGAGGAGTGCGACATTGATTTAGCCACACATAGTAGCTACGATATGAGATTGCTTGTGGCCTTCATGGAGGTGCTGACCACAGTGGAACGCCGCTTTTGGGCTTGGGAAACAAGCACAGAGTGGTGGGATCACATCGTCATGTATGTCTGGGATGATGAGCAGTGGCTGCAGAACTTTCGCATGAGGAAAGCCACATTCATGGGACTGTGTGATGAGCTCGCCCCAGCTCTGCAGCGCAAGGACACGAGAATGAGAGCTAGGCTGTCACAGGAGAAGCGCGTGGCGATTGCACTGTGGAAGCTGGCTACTCCAGACTGCTACCGATCAGTCGCTAACCAGTTTGGAGTGGAAAGTTCACCGTTGGACTTGTGTTGACGAAGTGTGCAGGGCCATTAATCGCATCCTGCTCCGAAAGACCTTGATTCTGGGCAACGTGCGTGACATTGTAGATGGCTTTGTACAAATGGGCTTCCCTAACTGTGGAGCGGTAATAGATGGCACGCATATTCCAATTCTGGCACCAGACCACCTAGCCACTGAGTACATTAATCGCAAGGGGTATTTCTCAATGGTTCTTCAGGGGCTTGTGGATCACTGTGGGCGTTTCACAGACATTAACGCAGGCTGGTCCGGAAAGGTGCATGACACACGCATCTTTTGGAACACTGGCCTGTTCAGGAAGCTGCAAACAGGAACTTTCTTCCTGGACCAGAAGATCACCGTAGGGGAAATCAAAATGCCCATTGTGATCCTGGTAGACCCCACCTACCCCTTACGGGGCAACTTGACAGCAGCAAGTAGTGGTTAACCAATAGGCTGAGCGAGTGCAGAATGACTGTTGAATGTGCTTTTGGCCGTTTAAAAGCCTGCTGGCACTGCCTCTTTGGGAAGCTGGACCTGGCCGATCACAATATTCCTATGCTTATAGCCGCGTGCTGTATGCTCCATAATATTTGTGAAGGGAAGGGTGAAAGCTTCACTCAGGGCTGGACCGCAGAGGCTCAGCGCCTGGAGGCTGAGTTTGAACAGCCAGAGACCAGGGCTATTAGAGGGGCCATAAGGATCAGGGATGCCTTGAGGCAGCAATCTGAAGCTGAAAGCCACTAATATTTGTTGATATACTTGGGAGTTCAGTGCTTGTAATACTAGGAGGTGATCGGTACACATGATGCAATATGTGAGTTTAACATAATTATATGTTGCTTTGCAGAACTCTTTTTGCTTTCAATTAATAGAATAAAGATTGCTTTCAAACCAACATAATTCTTTTATTAAAAAACAACAACCGGAGGAGAGAGTCAAACAAAAAAAGCCATCAGCAGTGAGGGGGATGGGGAAAGGGAAGGTCCCAGGAGAAGGAGGGGTCCCGGGATGGCTACAGATTTGTGTATGTCCAGGGATCATATCCAACCTTCTCCTTTAGAGTACGATGCAGCGGGTGCTGTACTTCAGCAGGGCCAAACTGCAGAGGGATGGGTGTTGAGTGCAGTGGGTAGTGGGAGTCCACATTGCTGGACTGTGACGTGGGAGGAGTGAAATGTCACAGGTATAGACTGGAGCCAGGAGATTGATAAGAGTGTGTTGGCGATGTGTGTGTGTGGGGGGGGGCGTGCACACGGGAAAGAAATTTGCGACAGTGGCTGCAGGAGAGGGCGGGCGCGGAGCTGCTCAGTTTGAAGAGCATGTCCACTTGGCGCTCCATAAGAGCCGCTCTGTGGCTTCATTCTGGCGTGCTGCGTTCTCCTTTTGGTCCCTCTTCTCGTTGTCCTGCCACTCCTTCAATTCCTGTTTCTCGATGGCGGAGTGCATCATAACATCACGCAGAAAGTTCTCCTTAGTTCTTCTTGGCCACTTTCTAATTCTGCGCAACCATTCAGCCGCTGATAACAAAGAGGGAGGCTGGGCTCCCAAGGTCATCTCTGTGAAGTTTAAATGCAACATTTTACAGAAGCAGTATTGTTTGCCACACAGACAACAATTATTCAGTGATTTAAAACAGCCAGTACTCACACACCTGTCACTAACTGGCTGACCCCAGGCAAGCACACATGAGCCACACAACCCTCAAAATGGTGAGTAGCCGCAGGGGCAGGGTAAATCACTCTTCCCGGACCCTACTGTACACTGGGCACGTGGTTTTTGGGGAGAGACAGCACTGTAGGGGGGGACCTGATCCCTGTCCCCACACTTTCCACAGGATGTGATCATTATGGCAGATATCTCGTTGCTGAGGGTGATCAGGGAATCAAAGGAGGTCTTCTCCAAGCCTGCGGCTTCCGCCCTGGCCCCTATGCGGCTCGCCTGTGTGCAGCAATGGTCCCCGCCCATGATGGCACAGTGGCATGGGAAAGTTACCGTTAATGGGGCAAGAAACAAAGCAGCTCTGCCAAAGAACCTGCAGCAGCGGATTGCCCAGTATCTCCACAAGAGTTTCCTGGAGATCTCTGAGGGAGATTCCTGTGAAGTGAGGGAGCCTGTTCTGCCGCTCAGACTAGGCATGCAGTGGGAGACAAGCCTGCTTTCTGCAACCCTCCTGCCCCCAACAACTCGCTTCAGCAATTCCCAAAATCAGATCCACTTACCATGGGCCTCCTCTCCTGTTTGTGCTCCGCCAAGCTCCAACAGCTGTGACTGGCTAGCCTCCTCCGGGGTAGAAAAGAGCTCCTGGCTGTATGCATCTCTGACCTCCGAGTCGTCCTCTGCCTCTGGGTCCCCCTCCCCCTCCACATCCTTGTCCAAGATTTCCTCCTTTTGGCTCGGTCCACTCTCAACTGGCACACGAGCCACCGAAGTATCCACAGCGGTCTTTGCAGTGGAGGTGGGGTCGCTGCCGAATATCGTGTCCAGCTCTTTGTAGAACCGGCAGCTCGTGGGCACAGCACTGGAGCAGCGGTTTGCCTCCCGCGCCTTGTGGTAGGCGTTCCGCAGCTCCTTTGCTTTGAGCCTGCATTGCAATGTGTCCAGGTCATGGCCCCTTTCTGTCATGCATCATGAAATCTGTCCATAGGTATCATAATTAATTCCTACAGCTGGAGCGCAGCTGGGGGACTGGACATCCTCCTTTCCCCAAATGCTGATGAGGTCCAGCAGCTCGGCATTGCTCCAAGCAGGGGATCGCCTGGTGCGTGGAGCAGGCATGGCCACCTGGAAAGATGCGCTGAGACCATTGCATGTATCACCAAGCAAACAGGAAGGGGACTTTCAAAATTCCAAAGGAATATACGGGGTGGGGCTGACGGTTGGTCACCTGAGGGCAGGGCAGTAGAGTTCAAACTGATGACCAGAGAGGCGAGAACAGGTATTGTGGGACACCTCCCGGAGGCCAATCGTAGCACTATAATTGACCACGGTGTCTACACTGGCACCACAGTGCTGGAGTCCCAGCGCAGAAAGCTGTATGCCTCTCGGCGGGGTGGTTTTTTTAAAGTGCTACAACTGCGCAGTTTCTGCGCACTAAGTGGCTTGGCAGTGTGTGCACCTCAGGAGTTACAGCGCAGAAAGCTGCTTTACTGCGCAGAAACTTGCCAGTGTAGATAGGGCCTAAGCAAAACAGAAATGTTAGCCAGCTTTAGTTAAAATCTTATTGTCACAACTGAGGACTTCTTTTGATTTCAGCATGCAACAAGAGTGGGTCAAGAAGATTGGTCTGATACCTTACTGTCTTTGAAGTGAATGGTAGTTTTATCATTGACTTTCCAGGCAGCAGAACCCTGGCTCACACTAGAATAATCTGTTATTTAAAAATCCAAAATCAAGTCAGTACAATTTAAATACATAAATGAATAAACTAACCAGATAATTGACATGCCACCTCAATTCAAGAACTAACTTATCATTTGCTCAGCTACTGACGTAGCTTCACATTACTCTTATTGCTTTATTCCATCTATTTAAGGAGTCAGACTCTGACACCACCCAACCTGAGTATGGGTCGCAAAATGGGGCCCAAATCCATTTTGAAGTCACACATAATTTTAAACATTTCTGATTAGAAAGGTAGTTTAAAGTCAAGGACTGTTAACCTCCCACTCTCACAAAACTTTAGCCTTCCAGTAGTGTAAAATGTTCTATCCTGCTTAAGAACCCTAGGACAATTACTATAATAGTTTCTGAAAATGTTGTTGCCTTAAAGATACTCCCATGGGTGGCTGGATCACTATTGGTATATGCAATAAAAGTCTATAAAAACCTAAATTAATACTTTAAGGTCCCAGAGGATTTATAAAGTGTCTAGCTATACAATGAATTTCTTTAATATAAAATTATGGTAGATGTTTATAGCTTGTGTTATATCTGTACAAGGTTTATACAATAAAACTATCTTGAAAATGATTTCATTTAATTGCTGCACATTCAAAACCTTCTTATCAAATTAATTCCTGGTTTATTCTTGAAGTGCCATTGAGATTTAAAATATCCAAAGTACATACAGTAATACAACAGATATATGAGGACATTGATTAATAAATAGAATTATGTAGGTAACTACAATGACTAATAAAAAAAGAAAATGAGAAATATAGGTGAACCAGACAATTGTAGCTGGGTTTACATTTACTAGGAAACCAAGTAAGCTGCCAGTAACTGAAGTAGACGGTTTAAAAAATAATATTTCTTCCATTGTCTGAAGTGATTTTGCTGCAGCCTCCCAGGATTCCTGTAAAAGAACTCTTTGTATCCTAAATTTAGAAGAAAATGTTCACATGCAAGGAATTAAAAGATTTGCTAAATTGCTGGCTTCCATCCAACACAATCTCATCTTTCATTCACCAAGGGGAATGGTAAAGTATGTTTTTTGTAAAAACTAGTTATACGTGAACTCCTGTAGAGATCATATAGACTTTTGTGAAGCCAAGGCATCAAATCTGCAAGGCTTTTTCCCCCTTGCAGTGACTCAGACATTCAGGGATCTCTGCTTACCCAAAGACCTTGGATGAAATCTGACCCCACTGAAGTCAATAAGAATTTTGCCATTGACTTCAATGGGGCCAGGATGCTAGCTCTGCTGTTTGAAGTTAATTTTTTGCGTTGTCCTGGACAAAGCCTGATGACAAACACAACATATGCACTTACATGGAGCCTCATTCTTCCAGGCCCCCAAAACTACATACTCACCTCTCCCCACTCACGAATGCACAAGCCTCAGTTCTCATCCTCAGTGCCATCTCTAATTCTGCTGCCTGTGTAACGCTGACAGATCCCGGTCGTTGGCATTGAATTTGGGACCTCTGAAGTTTAGCGTATGAGCTTCTGCTGCATGAACTAAAAGCCACATGATTCTTAGCCAAGGCTGTAGCAGACTGAATTTCCAGCTGGGCTAGGCACCACTACAGCAGGACAGAGCACCATACTGCACAGGCATGGTTTACATCTCCAAACAATGAATTTCTTAAACCAGTCCCCATTCATGAATTAGAAGAGATAGGTATGATTCAATGCTATTTCCAGGCTTCTGAATACATGTAGGTGGTTGCCACCTTTTGAGAAGAGTCACAAACAGAGAAGGGTTGTGAGAGTGTTGCTTCAAATAGGACTCCCAAAATCAGATGTTCAGCACTCATTCTAGCAGCATTACACCCAAATGTAATGACCTTTAAACTTTTAATAGTACCAAAGGAAAAAGGTACCTAGCCGTTAGATGGAAGTTCTCTGTGTATGTGGGATAAAAACTGGTCTGCCTGGTGCCACTACCAGAAACATAGATATTATCCTTTCAGTGTTTTGTGTTATGTAGCACAAATCTAATAAAAGCTAACACCATTGCCAAGGGTCCAAAGATGCTACCTCCAGTTATGCAAAAGTCGATTCCAAAGACACTGGGGCAAATTCCGAGACAGCCATGCCAATCGCTAACATCTTAGCACAAAACGTGGGCGTGGGATAGTTTCGTTCTCTACCCATAAACACTCACTGAATTTTCTCAAGATGAAAAGCCACAGAGGAAGCAACCACCTTGGGAAAAGCTCGTGTTTTGGGCAAGAAGATCTTTATTTAGGGATTGCTCCTTTTTGAAAGCAAAAATGTGAACATTCAGAGCCCTGAGGGACTTTGAACTTGCATTAGGCTTTTACCTCCTTGAGCTGGTGGAACTATGTGATATATAAGCTTGCTAAATTATCTAATCTGGTGGAGACTATCCCCTGCTTTAGAAACCAGACCCAGACCCCTTGCGGGAAAAAATGTGGGAAGGTATTTTTTATTATAAAAATACAAGCCTCCAGCGGCGTGAGGATGAAAAAACTGCATTGAGAGGGCAGATGAGCAAGTAACTTCTCCCCATTCTCTTGCCTCCAGCAGAGCTGACAGCTGCTGAGGCAACAAATGAGGTAAAGTAGGGATGGGAGTAGCAATATCACTATCAACATCAGTCCCCCCTCGGCAACTTAATGCTGCCTTAGAGCTCCGAACTCTCCCTCTCATTCCCAGTGACAGATCTCTTCATGGAACTTCCCTACATGACCCCCGTTTGTTCTCTCTTTAGACAACCAAGACCCATCAATTGAATAAAGAAGCCCCAGAAAGAGTGTGTGTTGGGGTCGGAGGGAAGATGCCCATCAAAGACACTGGGGAGAAAGAAGAAATGGGCCTGCCTTCCTCTCTCAATATCTCTGGGAGGTGCAACAGACTTAAGAGCAACTGTCTGAATAGCTTACAGCAGAGGTGGGCAAACTATGGCCTGCGGGACCGTCCTGCTTGGCCCTTGAGCTCCCGGCCGGGGAGACTAGCCCCTGGCCCCTCCCCTGCTGTCCCCCATCCCCCGCAGCCTCAGCTCGCTACGCCACTCCTGCTGGGCAGCACCGTGCAGCGGCGTGGCTGGCTCTGGCTCGGCGGCATGGCTGTGAGCTCCTGCTGCTCTGAGCGGCATGGTAAGGGGCAGGGGGCGGTTGGATAGGGGTGGGATCCCAGGGGGCGGTTAAGGGTGGGGGGTCCTGGGAGTGGGCAGTCAGGGGACAAGGAGCAGGGGGGGTGGGATGGGTCATGGGTTCTGGGGAGGCGGTCAGGGGACGGGGAACAGGGGGAGTTGGATAGATGTGGTAGTCCCAAAAGGCCTGTCGGGAGGCGGGGGGGGGGAGTAGATAGGGGTCGGGGCAGTCAGGGGACAGGGAGCAGGGGGAGTTGGATAAGGGGTGAGGTCCCGGGGGGCAGTTAGGGGTGGGGGGTCCCAGGAGGGGGCGGTCAGGGGACAAGGAGCAGGGGGGGTTGGATGGGTTGGAGGTTCTGAGGGGGGCAGTCAGGGGGCGGGAAGTGGGATGGGGCGGATAGGTGGCAGGGGCCAGGCTGTTTGGGAGGCACAGCCTTCCCTACCTGGCCTTCCATACAGTTTCGCAACCCCATTGTGGCCCTCGGGCAAAAAAGTTTGCCCACCCCTGGCTTAGAGGGAAGTAGGTAAGACACTGGGCCTCACTCACAAGACAAGTGCCAGCTGGGGGAATCCTTGGAGAAGAGGCGCATTGTTGGGGACAGAGGACTATGAGACCATCCATCATTCCCATACAATGCTGTTGGGCACTTATCCAAACTGCAAAATGCTTGAGGCCCTGATAATTATGATATTTATGTTAAATGTGCCGTTCACCAGAACACACACACACACAATTCTCACCGCTGGCTAACTGGCAGAGCTGTCCTTTGGGGGAAAAATACCCCAAAATATTTTATCTGTTGGTAAATGTATGTATATACTCTTAATGGACAATTTGCACAGGTAAAGCCCAAACCAATGTTCAGCAGACTCTCTGGGGGGGGGGGGAATAAATCTCAACATTGATGCAAAAATGGTTATTAATAAAATGATTATAATTTATTCTTACAATGTTAGGTTAGAACAAACTTGCCTGCACTTTCACTGAATTTTAAGAATTACTTACAATGCTTAGAGAATATCATAGCTTACATGCTTATGTTTAGTTGCTTATGTAATTATATGAAATAGCCAATCTAAGGAAATTTCTAGAGAATCTGTTTTCTGCCAACCACAGACAGCCCCTGAGTGATAAGGAAGGGAAGGATACACCAGTGGATAAGGACTTGAGAGACCCAGATTGGGAATTCCTGCTCTGCCACAAGCTTCCTCTGTGACCTTAGACTAGTCACTTAGCCTCTCTGTGACTTAGTTCCCCATCTGTAAAGTGGGAATAGCAGCACTTCCCTACCTCACCAGGGTGTTGTGAGGACAAATACATTAAACTGTGAAGCACTTTGAGATGCACTGATGAAAAGTGCTACATAAGATCTAGTTATTGTTCATTGTTATTATTAATACTATTATTTTTATATCTCCTTACCCATAAAACTATGTTTATTACCTTCAAGTGTGTTTAAACAGATTCTGGAAAGCAGCTTTATAGCTTCTATTTAGCTTTAGCATTCCATACTATTTTCTTTTATACTATGTTTTGAAAGATGTATATACATGTTAGTTGTTGTGATTCATGCTTTGTATAGAGTACTTGATAGGAGTCTTTAACTGCAAATTGTAAATGTACTAGTGTAAATAGTGAGTTGTAAATCTAGAAACCCTTTGGTCAAAAGGCAAGCAAGCCAACAAGAGTATCTTATCAAAGAAAAAGACACATCCTTCTCCTATAAGATACTAGTTTGGCATAGATATGATTGTTACCTCAAGAAAACAGACTTTGTAAGATACTCATGTTTTAGAAAAAGAACCAATTGTGTAAAAGAAGGCAAGGATGCTCTTTATTCAGGAAATTCCAAAGAGGAGTAATGCTTAGGATGTGTGTTATCAGAGCTATAAACTAAGTCATAAATTCGTCCCTCCCCTTTGCAAAGAAAACCTCTAGTTTAAACCCACACAAAGAATACTAAAAATATCTTTATTGAAACTGATTTCTTTTATAAGCTATCTAAAGTCTTCATTCTACAAATGTAAGAAGAACATTTATGGTTGAAAAATGTTTTACTTCTAAATAATTTCCACTGAAAGGTAAAAACCTTGTTCCTCAAATGCTTAAGATAACAAACGTCTTTTGAAATGTATATTTGCAAATATTATGTATTTAAATGCAAGCCTTCATATAACTGCCTGATATCAATATTTGTTTTATGTTATATGTTATATTGTTATATGTTTTATGTACTAATGTAGCAAGGTCATTTTATGCTATAACTGGTTACTAACAGAAAAACCACTTGAGTATAAAATATTGATATTAATTGTGAATTAATTATCTAGCGCTTAAGCAACTCCTTAACAAACTAAGAGAGACAAGAGTCACCTCTCTAAGGACTGGTAAGAAGAAACCCCAATAATTTATTTGATAACTATTTAAGTTTAAAGATTGTGTTTAAGAATTAAATTTAAAAATACTATTTTGAGAGCAGAGAGACCTTTATACGGGAAATAGGAGCGTGCCTAGTAAACCCCGATGGAATTCAAAGAGGTATCAGAAAATGGACTGAACAAAAGAAAGAGTTAAAACTCTAGCTTTAAAGATGTTCTGAGAGTTTCCCACCACAAGGACAAAAGCAATTACATCCCCGCTGCCTATGTATTAGCAGACTGCATATTCATGAGCTGAAGATACAAACAAGACAATCCCAGGAAGCTGTTGAGCCAATGAAAAGTGACAGCATCTGATATTTGAACCTAACCAAGCCCTTGAAAGAGGTATACCTTCTTCCTTCAGTGAGACTATGGAAAGGGAGTGTATAATGCTCTCTGAATTGAGAGAGCAAACAGCACCACTCTCATCACAGCACTCTCCTCTTAGTGCAGCCTATTCCTGGCACCTCTACAAGCAAAGAGCAGCAGCAACCAGACAGCTAAGAAGAACAGAGAATCAACAACACAGCATGAAGAAGCAGCAACCTCCCAGCTCAGCACTGCTTCTGCAATGTGATGACATCACTGAAGACTTCAGCATTGTTGATGAGATGGAGTTTGCAAAAGCACTACCAAGAGAGTACATTTAAATTTTTTTGGTAACAATTTTAATGAGATATTGAAATGCTATTGTAATTTAAGGTACTAACAGCTGGAGTGGAGACATCAGTTGACCTTGGTAAACAGAGAAGTAGTGGGATTTAATTAGTTATCTATGACATACTGAGGTAGCAGGTTTCAGAGGGGTAGCCGTGTTAGTCTGAATCAGTAAAAACAATGAGGCGTCCTTGTGGCACCTTAGAGACTAACAAATTTATTTGGGCATAAGCTTTAATCAGATGCATGGAGTGGAAAATACAGTAAGCAGGTATAAATATACAGCACATGAAAAGATGGGAGTTGCCTTACCAAGTGGTGGGGGGGTCAGTGCTAACGAGGCCAATTCAATTAGGGTGGATGTGGCCATTCCCAACACTTGACAAGAAGGGGTGAATATCAACGGAGGGAAAATTACTTTTTGTAGTGACCCAGCCACTCCCAGTCTTTATTTAGGCCTAATTTGATGGTGTCAAGTTTGCAAATTAATTCCAGTTCATCAGTTTCTCATTGAAGTCTGTTTTTGAATTTTTTTGTTGAAGAATGGCCACTTTTAAGTCTGTTATTGGGTATCCAGGGAGATTGAAGTGCTCTTCTACTGGTTTTTGAATGTTACAATTCTTGATGTTTGATTTGTGTCCATTTATTCTTTTGCATAGAGACTGTCCGGTTTGGCCAATGAACATGGCAGAAGGGCATTGCTGGCAAATGATGTCATATATCACATTGGTAGATTGTGCAGGTGAAGGAGCACCTGATGGTGTGGCTGAGGTGGTTATGTCCTATGATGGTGTCACTTGAATAGATGTGCAGTACTAGATACTGAGGTAGGACTCACTACTGATTGGGAATAATGTACTTTGATTTTAGTTTACCTAGAGTCCACACCAGAGCAGACCCACTACTAAGGTGTAAGCTTTGCTGAAAGGTCTTCACAGAAGAGATTGTAACTGAAGTAGTCATTGTTTATTACTTGTTTGCATTCTGTTTTTTCTTTCATTGATAATAAAATAGTCATAGTTAATAACTGTGATTATTTTGCTTGTCTTTAATCATGGTATCCCCTAAAACAAGGGAAGAAAACCCCATGTGACTACAACAGTCTGAGTCACATCCCTGAATTGGCATTAAGAGAGGCAATTATTAAGATTGGGCCCCTACCATTTCTTGTTTTTCTAGACTATATATTTTTAGTAATTTTGGGGATAAAATTACTTGGCATTCAACATCCCTTTCTACCTCACACCATTTACATTACAGCATCTGCATTAGCTGGAGTTTCTCTCTTCCAGAGCAACACTGAAAATACAGATCCCAAGGAAAAATACTGTTCTATTGCCAAATTCCACCACCTTCACTCAGCTTGAGAAATACCTTACTCTGGGAGCAGTCCTGATGATTTCAGGATTGATTAATCCCACTGATTAAAGGTGCTCCTCGCTGCAAGGTTTACCCCTGGGTGAATGGAGTGAAATTAATGTGTCATGCCCAGACACATATTTTTAATGCTGCAGAGCATTCAGCCATAGCCTGGTGGGAATGCACAGAAGCAGAGCCACCATCTATTATGACCAAAAGTCAACACTCTTGCATGTAAACAGTCCATTAACAACTAGGAGAAAGGAGAAACTGATGCTACCATGACCATTAGCAGTTAGACAAGAACAACATCTTTGATTGGAAACCTACCTTATGACTTCTGAAAGGGTAATTTTGATCTGATTTGAGCTGATGGTTAAAGCCAGGGAAGAACTCAACCTCCCAGAGTAAGTGTGAAATGAAGTCTCCTGGAATTTATTGAAAGCTCCATTTCTATTGTAAGTGATTGTTTTAATTTAAATAGCAGAGAAATAGTAAATTTTCATGACATTAAAAATAGTACTTATTAATAACATGAACAAAAACTGTAGAAGTTCAGTAGCTAGCAGCAATCTAGAGTTGCATAAGTAGCACTAAAATAATTAAAACCACTTGTGTTTCAATAATAATAAATACATGTCATGACCCTAAGCTGAAAAATAACATTAAAATCCATTTGGTATGTAAATTCACTCAAATGATAACAAGTCACGCACCATAAGAAAGCATGGAATGGAAAAAATATTTACTAATAAATTATGAAAGGAAAATCAAAGGAGAAAAAAAATACAGTTGTGTGTCTACTCATTATTTTACTTTAATTTCATCTAACTTTGTGAAAAGCCCCAGGGGCTAGGGACATTAATTTCTTGCTTTTGCTGTTTTACCAATTCCTAATGGAGAATAACAAAAGAATTTCAATCACAGAAATTGGAATAATGGGAAGGAATCGGAAAGAAAATTGAAGAAAACTGCAGGATACCCAGAGAGCTAAAAATAAATAAGTAAATTCTAAATGTATTTGTAAAAAGAGGGAAAATGCCAGTGTCATAACTACCCTGGTTGATTTCAGCAGCAGCAAGAGAGGAAGAAAATAATCTAGAGAGACTTAAAAAGTAACAAATCTCTAGGACCAGATGGAAATTTTCCTAGGGTATTAGAGAAGATCAAGAGAGAACCTTTTGGGCTACTGGCAGTCATCATGGAAAGCCTGATAAATTCCAGATGGAATACAGAAATCAGTAAATATGGCACTGGGTTATGAAATGATATGAAATAATACTTTAGAATGAAATTAACAATACATTTTGTAATGCAGCAGCACATCACAGCTACCATAAAAAGGACATAATTTGATGAGCTGCAATTTAATATGTGATGTCAGAAACTATCACAACAAAATAAAACAAAATCTTCTGAATGACTTGCTGGTAGAAAAGGCAGTTAGTTCTCTCTGAACATCACATAGCAGTTCTCAATTTAGGGGACATCTCAGGAATGAGATCCCCTGGCACACTGGCAAGTGAAAGTATTATAATTTGTATTACAGTATCACCTAGAGCAGTGGTTCTCAAACTTTTTTTTTCAGGGACCAGTTGAAAATTGGTGAGGGTCTCGGCGGACCACTTAATGATCATTCCAAATGTTGTTTGTACTTTGGATAACTATTGTAAAGCACTTTGGATAAAAGCGCTATATATATATAAAAAAACCTTAATAATAATAAACTTTTTTGTTCTACAAATAAAAGCACACAACTCATATTTTAATATCAATATTTCTAATGCAATGGATGTGCCCTCTATCCCCCGCCGCAGCAGCCCCTGAGCTGGGGCTGGGAAGGAGGGGCGTCTCTCCCACTGCGGCAGCTCGCGAGCTGGTGCTGGGAAGGAGTGGGGTCTCTCTCTCTCTCTCCCCCGCCGCGGCAGCCCCCGAGCTGGGGCTGGGAAGGAGGGGGGTCTCTCGCTCCCTCTCTTCCCCACCGCAGCAGCGCCCAAGCTGTGGCTGGTAAGGAGGCGGGTCTCTCCCCCACCACAGCAGCCACTGAGGCTGGGAAGGAGGGCACATCTCTCTCTGGCAGCTGCAGCCCTGGAGCTGGGGATAGTCGCCTCTTTCTCTGGCCGCCGCAACCCTGCACATCCCAAATTCTCCCCACCCCCTCTTCTCAACCCACTGTCCCCTCCCACCTACCCACTATTCCCCACAAGTCCACAACCTCACCTTACATGTGCATCTTCTCCAGGCACCTAATTAGTGGAGCCACGCCTGCGTGGTTTCACTAATTAGGTGGGTGGCCCTTCATTCTCTCATGTGCGGCCACCCAGGCACACGCACCTTAGAGGGAACTATCCGCGGACCACCTGAATGGAGCTCACGGACCACTTGTGGTCCGTGGACCACAGTTTGAGAATCTCTGACCTAGAGGTCCCAACTGAGATCAGAGTCCCACTGTATATGCATGTACTATACACACATGCCCCAAAGAGCTTACATGGTTACCAGACAAAACTGACAAAGGGTTGGAGAAGAAACAGAGGAACAGAGAAGTGAAGTGAGGTGTCCATGGTCATATAACTGATCATGGCAGAGTTGACAATAGCGCCAAGTCTCCTGAATCCCAGTCAAGTGTTCCAACCATTAGACCATGCTGTTTCCCAATGTGCAACTATCATTGTCTATGAAAGGGGACAAAGCTGCTGTACATAAGCCCCACTCTCTTCCTCTTTCATTTCCATCATCAAAGTGCACCTCTTTCGGCCAACCTTCTGCCGTGGCAGCCTCTACTTCTGAACCTGACCAGGATGCTTTAAAAGAAAGATGAAAAACTAAAACAATGTGCTCAATTTGCTTTCCTTGTAAAATAATCCATTCCTAGTAATCCACCATTTTTCCATTTTTACTATTGTCTCACTCCACTTCCTTATCACCTCCTACTCACTATCTGTTTGCCCATCTTTCTTTAAGCACCACTTACCATGGTATGAGTGCTATTTTAATCTTACTACTTATGTTTCCTATCCATTAAGGGCCCACTCTATAAAGCGTGGGACATCCTTGATTCCAAAACGCATATCTGTGATGCTGGCTGACCAGATCATGCTAGAGTGTATTCAGGTCAATTCACTGTGTAGTAAATTAAAGCGATTGTAAACGTATAAGTGTTTTGGGTGTTCAAACTTCATAAAACTAATAAGTGAAAACAATGCATGTAACATCCTATCTGTTCCTGTCATATGTAATAGCAAACATTTACATGGGTATTTACTAAATTACCCATCAAAGAAATCTTGTGAAATGCTAATGATGGACTTAAGGACTTTAACAGAAATTGCTAATTTCAAAGTGAGTGGCCATTATGTATATGGCCAGAGGTCAAAAGTCTAAGTGCATTCCTCGCCCACCTTCATCAAAGGAAAAGCCCACATGGATAGAGACACTGCCAGTTTGCTTTCTGTGTGAAAATACTATAAATATGGATTCAAAGAAAGATCCTTTATCTCTGGACTCTTTGGATTCCAACAGGGCAGAATAACTGAACGAGAAAATGGAGATCCCAAGAATTATTCTGGGTAGCCCTGAAAGACCTTTGGGAAAACGGCAGTTTATGACATCACTCCCACCACTGAGAGTTACAAACTGTGATTTACCTGTTGTTATATTTTACCTGCTTTAACCTCTCAATAACTCTCATTCTTTTCCTTAGCTAATAAATCTTTAGTTAGTAAAGTTTCTATAGTTTAGTTTCTATAGTAAATCTTTAGGTTACTATAGAATTTGCTGCCAGTGTTGTCTTTGGTGTGAACTCTGGTGTACCATTTGATCTGGGTTATGTGACTTGTCTCTTGGGACTTGGAGAAACGTCATGTGGTGTGATTTTAGGTTTAACTAACCTTTTATCATGAAGTTCAGTTTGTCTAGGTGGCAAGATAGACTGGAGAGGCTAAGGGGACTGTCTGTGACTATATGGTAAGACTGGTATAGTGTTCCAGGAATTCACATTTGTTACTGGCTTGGTGAAATCTAATTACAGAACACACCACCAGTTTGGGGTGTCTGCCCCTGTTTTTTGGCAGTCTTCCCTGAGATAGGCACTCACAGTTGTGAGCCACTCCAGACTGTATGACATATTCCACTGAAGTCAATGGGACTTTTGCCATTGACTTCAATGTATGCAAGCTCAAATTCATTAATTTTAATTTTGGGTTGAGGGTACTCAGGACCTTGTTGGAGGAGCAAAAAACATAGTAAGGTCAAGTATTTAGACTGCAAACATCTCAGAGGAGAAACGTTTGTCTTGTGTATCTATATTATGAAATCCACACTGAAATGTGGCACTATCTATATTAGTGATGAATAAAATATTAATAAAACAGTAGCAATTATTATAATAAAATAAATAATAATAAATAATACTACTGGTCCCAATTATGGAACCCTCACATTGAGCTGTACCTTAATCTGTGAATGGTCCCATTAAAAACAGAGTTGGGGTAATGTAGGTAAGGAGATGAGGAAAGACAAAGAAAACTTCCAAGTATTGAGGGATTGGAACATGCAACATGAAGTCTGACAGAAATGTAAAGCTCTCCATTGTGGTCTATGAAGTAGGAAACACATGTCGAAAATAAACGGAATTGAAGTTGACAGCAAGAAAAAAAAAAGATTTTGAGAGGAACCCTGGAGTAATAGAGGGAGTCTCTTTTTTAAAATGTCATGACAATCTTAGGGAACCTTTAAATAGCAGACAGAGCAGCAGACTAAAGGGCTTAGGCAGCAATGTCAACAACAGAATAAAAGCCCCAAAATTATTAGATGAAAAAGTTTCATTTACAGTAACATTAAATGCTAGATTAAAAAAAAAAAAACAGCAAGAAATCTTGGAGTTGAGGCTGCTGCCACACCTGTCCTTAAATCACTTTTATAGCCCGTTTTTCAACTTGCTACTATTTGGAATGGTTAAGATATCAAATCCTAATGAAGTGAGTTTTACAGTGGAAGTACTGCTGGGCACCTTATCTAGATGACAGAACAGGTCTCTTCCATCTCTAATGTCTCTGAGAGCAGCTGTATCATGCATCACTACAATGCCAAGACAAGATGTACCAATGAGACACTGTCTCTCCTCTCATCCTATTAAGTTCTAGTCTGGTTTCCACCCTGGACAAAATAAAACATGAAACACCATATTAAGCTATGAAGGAAAACAAAGCTGCTTTCAGGATTAGAGTGGAATCTATGAAAATCAGTTCAAGAAGCTTCATTTATGGAAGAAGAAAAAATGGAAGAAATCTACTTAATAAAAAAAGGTTTTAATTACAAGTAAGAAGTCATTCGAAAGACACCAGCAGATGATTCCATCTCAGCAGTTCAACTTTAAAGATAAGCAAAACTGGGGCAAACATAAAACCATCTTTTAAGTCAGAAGAGTGGCTGAACTGAAAGGAGGAAGTAAAGCCTAAGTTATGCTAACTGCTAAAGTCTTCATTCCATGACGTGCAGAAAAATTAGAATTTGTGGGTTCTCCTTCAGTATAATTCTAAAATTGATTTCATGAAACAAAAAGGCAGTTTTTAGTAGCCTCTGAAAAAGTTAACTTCCATTTCTGGAATTAACAACTACAGTTCAAAGAAATACCATTACTAATTTCATAGCTATTCAAGAACCATATACAGCCATGACTTACTGAGCTACTGTGATATACAAGTTGGTAGTTCCATTAGAAACACTGATAAGTGCTGCATAACTAGTAATGCACTACTGTGGGTTCAATACCACACATCACAGTATCTTAAATATTTACTTAGCTACTATAGTTGCTCTGAGCTTGCATATGCTATATAATACAAACTGTTCCTATCTTCAATGTAATGTTTATTCTGGGGGAATATTTACTTTTTCATATGTTAATCTGTAGACTTGATTCAATTTTCTCCATAAATAGAAGTTATTAATTGCAGGTTGTTGGTTGAAGTGTGACTGTAAATCTGACAACTGGGCAGCCTTTATTTTCTGTGATCTCTATGTAAACCTTATGCAGTTTAAAAACAAAACAACAACAACAGCAACAAGTTACTTTCCTATCTGTCATTGCTGCTAACATCCTGGGATCTGTAAGTCAAGCTGGGTAGTTTGTTCCTCTTACTATGAATTATTACTATTATTTATATGTATTACAATTGCACTTGGAGGCCCCAGCTGAGGTTGGAGGTAGGACCTATTAGAATACATAATAAGAAAGAGTCCCTGCTCTGGAAAGCTTACAACCTGAATAAACAAAACCAAAATGGGTGAAAGGGAAAAAAAGAGACACAGAGGTGAAGTGACTTTCTCAAGCCTCACACAGCAGGTCAAGTCTCCATAGTCCTCTCCACTGAACCACTTACTGTGGCTGAGGCCTGGCCTGACAAGAGTAATTAACACCGGAGAGGGAGGCCTCATTTCTTGGAGAATAGAATTAGGGAGGTAAACAGATCATTAGATTGAAAAAGACAATGTTTGAGCTAGCTAAGGTAAGAGGGGGAACACCCAGGAAACCATTTACTAACAATGGACAATATAATTTAGGAATGTAAAGGGGAGGTTGAGCATGGACAGAGTAGCTGCACAAGGATTTGTTCCTAAAAAGTAACCAAGTCAATCCAAAAATGTGTGATGTAATGTATAGTAAATGCAATGAGATGGAAGAGGGTTTTTCTGTAACTTTTGGATGTGAGGTACACCTTATAACCACCTCCTACACTTGAGTCTGATCATCTCAGCATAGCTTTGCTGTATGCTTAATAAGGGAACCTGAGTGATGAAGTCTGGAGTCGAACTGAGTTTCAGAAAACTGGAAGAGGTGCTCTCCCAGAACTGGAAAAAGATGTTCTGAATAAGTTGAGTTGAAGAGGTCTCAGAAGGAATCTCAACATTATCCACCAGCACCAGTAAAAAAGAATCTCCAATTAAAATGCAGTTGGCTATTTTATTGATGCACAAGGCAGAATATAATCTACCTCTCCTGTTCCATAGTAGTTAGTGCTATGTAACAAATACCAGATAAAAACTTGATTTTATTCAATAGGACTCAAGGACTTATATAAGAACAATTACTACATGTTTATTTTTCTGACTATAATTGCCCTCTAAATCTATGTATCCTAAATATACCACACTGTCATTAAAATACCACCGCCTGGCGTTCAGTGTTTTGTCCACCTCCTATATTATTATTCAGTGACAAAACCCTAGGCACTAATGGCCTCTAGACCTTGTGTTACCTTATGGTTTTTTTGGGGTGGGAGGTTAGTATCTTCCTCTGAGGCATATGATGCTGGCCACTGTCAGAGAGGATACTGGGCAAGATGAACCCTGGGCCGATCTGGCATAGCGATGCCTATATTCGTAGGAGATTGTTCTTTTGCAGAGAATCAAAAGGCAAAGGTGTGTTACAGGAATAAAGGGGGAAATAATAGTTTAGGGACTACAAAGCACTTATGAAGAATGATTGCAGATGATGGGATCAGAGAAGGGGATGGGGGGAAAAAGAATTTGAGATGATCAGTTCAGCGGTGTGACCCTGGAATGGATTAGAAAAGCAGCTGGAATATGAAAGATCAAGAATGTTAAGGAAAGAGAAACATTAGAAGATCTACGACCATAATGCTACCTTCCCCCCACCCCAGCATAGAACTCACAATGGTTGTACTTAGCTGTATCCAGGGGGAGAGGACAGACAGCTTCCCTGGCACTGCAGCATCTCTCCAATGCCAGCTGCAACACAGACGCTCCCCCCGCCACCTCCACCACATGTGCACACTTCTGAGATTGATACACCTTCATGCAGCAAAAGCTAGCACAAGTAGTGAATGGGGACATTACTTCTGAACAGTCTCCTAGGTGGCAACACAAAATATCAGCTACAGTAAGTCATCAAGCAAGTATTCACTTCATCTTCGGAGCATTTTAAAGAGGTGCTATAACTGGTGTGATCGTAATTGCAGTTTGATGTAGATGTGGATCAAGTAACACAAGACCTAGAATCTGTATACTGTGTGTGCGTCCTCAAAGAAGTGGATAGAGTGTATGGGTGGTAAAAAGATAAAACATATCCATATGGGTCCTGAATATATATTTAGCCTACTGAGTGTCAAATTTTATTTGCTTAACCTTAAAATACAGTGTGTTATGATCTACAGCACACCTGGAATTTATCCATGGCATTCTGAATAGACTCTCTCAGCTTTCTTCACATATGTTTTTATTCAACATTTAGGCAAGAACTGAAATCTGCTTTATAACTTTTTTGTGTGTGTTAGTTTTTGCAAATATTCATTACTTTTGTTACTCTAGGGTGAAATGTGCACCACCCACAGTACAAAAGATGTGTCCTCTTTCCAAATGCAACTGCAGAGGCCACTACAAACGTCAGCCAACAGGAACGCACGCCAGCCAATTGGCTCATTTACATGGCACATTCAGGGCTGGTGCTAGCAATTGCCTCCCCAACACTCCATGCCCGGTGCTCTCTCTCACTCCAAACCAGATGTAGGCAACCTATGGCACGCATGCCAAAGGCGGCACTTGAGCTGATTTTCAGTGGCACTCTCACTGCCCGGGTCCTGGCCACCGGTCTGGGGGGCTCTGCATTTTAATTTAATTTTAAATGAAGCTTCTTAAACATTTTAAAAACCTTATTTACTTTACATACAACAATAGTTCAGTATCAGGGGGATAGCCGTGTTAGTCTGGATCTGTAAAAAGCGACAGAGTCCTGTGGCACCTTATAGACTAACAGACATTTTGGAGCATAAGCTTTCATGGATGAATACCCACTTTGTCAGATGCATGTCATGAGTATTCACCCACTAAAGCTTATGCTCCAAAATGTCTGTTAGTCTATAAGGTGCCACAGGACTCTTTGTAGCTTTTAACAATAGTTTAGTTATATATTATAGACTTATAGAAAGAGACCTTCTAAAAACATTAAAATGTATTACTGGCAGGAGAAACCTTAAATCAGAGTGAATAAATGAAGACTCGGCACACCACTTCTGAAAGGTTGCCGACCCCTGCTCCAAACTAAACTAGAGTGGAGAAACTCTTTAATCACTACTCTGCGCTACACTAGTTTCTACCCTGCCTATGCAAAGAAAAGCTTAGGTCATAGATACCAGATGGGATGGCATAGGAAGATTTTCATATGCATGCGTACACCAGCATATAGTGGGACAGATTCTGCAAGGTGCTGAGTCTCACCTGAGCACCTTCATATCTCACTGTCTTTAGAGAGAGTTCTCAGCAACTTGCAGAATAAATAACCACATACAATACAATGATTAACAAACCACAGCTGGGACTAGACCATAGGTCTCGCCCAAGTAAGTGTTCAGTTCACTGACCTAAAAAAGCTGCAACATTTAAATTGCCTTTACCTAGTGTTTATTTTTGATTGATAACTATTATATTCCAGGTAATTCATACTAATCTCTCCTCGATATGTGCAGTTAAGCATTTATATAACGTTCTTTGTTTTCCTCACTCAGTGTTTCATTATATTTTTCAAGATTAAAAGATGAACCGAAAAGCTTTTTTACCTACTAAGACTAGAGTTCGGGTTTCTTTCTTTCTCCAGCAACCACTGATGAATCACTAACACCTGGAAACAAAGCCAGACCTTCATTCTCTACACAGCCAAAGGCATTAGTGATTCATCAACAACTGCAGAAGAAAGAGATACACAACTTTGCAGTCAGCATTTGACAAATAATGGAGAAATAGATCTTCAAATATTTTGCTTTAAAACTTATTTGGAAAGGTCAAGTTTACACAAATAGTCTACTAATGATTTGGAATCTTAAAGTGTTATAAAATAACGTTATTTACTCAAACACATTAATTGAACTATTAAGATGTTGGCTGTCTGGTTACAGCACAGTTGTTTCACTTTGTAGATGTGTTGTATTACGGATCTCTCTCTTATTGTGAATCATGCTGGATATGACAGGCATCCATTTAAGTGTTTGATAAATTTTCTTGGTTTACTAAATTTTCCAGTCACATTTACATGCAAAAACTGCTTTCACTTCACGTTCAAATTCTCATTCTTGCCTGTTGTTTGTCTCAGCCACATCTGTGTTTATTGTGTGGCCGGTGGCTATGGCGTGCTCTCTTAGCTAGAATCTGTCAGATAACTATTGCGTGATTTGTCTGGCTTTTAAAGGTGACCTTCCAACCAGGTAATATTTGCATCCATTTTAAACAATATATGCCAAATGCCCCAATGGAGAAGCGAGTGGGATGGGGGGGGGGTAGCCATTCAGCACGTTACTAGTTATAATTCACCCCTTTCTTAGGTCCCATGATACTCTAGCTTTGCTATGGATCGCTGGCTCCTTCTTCAATGTGCCCCAGGGTGAATAAGGGGGAAGTCTGAAAGTAAGCAGCCACAAAACTTTGAAAAGCAGAAGTTTACTATTTAAGTTTTCACCTCATGTTGTATGCTTCAGTCTTGACAGTTAACTTGCATTTAAAACAACCCTATGCAACAGAGCTGTCAGCCAGAGATGTATTTGAGCCTCAAAGACCATTTAAAATTCTTTCCCAACTGAGGGAACATCAGTCAGCCAGGGAAGACCCCTATTCCTAGGTTAGGAGTTCGAGGGATGCATGGAGCATGCTCAGTAAGTTTTCAGATGTCATTGCCAAATGCAACAATCAAGCTGGGCAGAGCCTGTTGTTGTGCCCCCCGGAAAGGAACAGCTTTGACCGTGACCCTGGGGAAGAGGGAGCATTGAAGAAAGTCTCTGAACTGGGCCCACCAATTTAGGCATTATACTGATGTTATCAAAGAGAGAAATACCTCCCCTGGATCTAGGAGAAGCCTTAAGACATTCTTCTTAAGCATAGAATCATAGAAGATCAGGGTTGGAAGGGACCTCAGGAGGTCATCTAGTTCAACCCCCTGCTCAAAGCAGGACCAATCCCCCAGACAGATTTTTTCCCCAGATCCCTATAGCCCTCTCAAGGATTAAACTCACACCCCTGGGTTTAGCAGGCCAATGCTCAAACCACTGAGCTATCCCTCCCAGCATCTATGGGCCTGTTGCAGAGTCTCCTTTCTGCTGGACTGGGCACTTGTCAATTATACTCTTTAAATTCAGTCCATCTATGCAGTTAACCTGCATCTCACAGGTTACTAAATGTAGCCTAAAAATGGAAGGCTTGAAAAGGGTAGCTTTTTTGACAGCAAAGACATTAAAAGCTAAATAAAAAGCATTCAAGTGTTTATTCATTTCTGTATATTGAAAAACACATCAATGACATCTATTACAAATCATGTTGGCAGCATTAATTATTAATTATAGAATTCTACCTCTCCATTTCTTAGTCATCGTGAAAACAGTTTGATGAAATAACCTTTGTGAGTAATCAACAGCAATAACATCACCCAGGCAGGCCACAAATAATATAATGAAATGAGCAACATAGGGATTTTATCAGCAACCATGCAGGGAGGAGAAAAGAAAAGAAAACAACAAAATCCATCCTGTAATCAAAGTATGTGGATACAGAAATACAAAATGCACCAGCATTAAAGAAAAAGTGAACTCTGGTAAAATAATGTGAATACCTCTGGCTAGCTTGCATGCCAAATCTTATCTTGTTGATAAACAACAGGTGGCCTGATATGCAACATCAAAGGTCCTGTAACCTTTTCTAATGCCCCATCCAGACCTACACAGCCAGTAGTTTAATACAAAACAATACTGACAGACACTGTAGGCATTTGCTGAGTACAACGACAGGGCCTTTGCAGTGTCTGGTCTACTTAGATCAGATGGTATGTACTTTGATTATTACTTCACATCATTTCACATACATATGATGAAGACTATAATGTAAGATAAAAACAAAAACAAAAAACGTCACCCCCCCACAGTAGCCTCTGTTGCCAAAACTAAAAGAAAAAAGCCTCTGTGAACAAATCCCAGTGTTTATTACATAAAAATTGCTGAACAGTATGAAGATATTTTAAAAACAAACAACAATGTAAAAATTAAAAAGTAGGGACAGTATCACAAAAAAAGACTAAAACATCTATTGTTAACTATATAGTTGACCTACCCCAAAGTCAAATCTCATTGGATGATATACAAATCTGACATAGTGGAGGATAATTTTCCCAAACTTTCCCGTCAAGGTTATCTTACTTAATCAAGTGTGTGTCCAAGAATAATATAAAAACCCAAAGATGAAACATCATCTTTTCTCCCTGTCCTCCAACTATAATCTAGAACTCTAGTGTTATGTACAGTATATAATACACCACTCAGTAAGAACTATGCCAGCAAACACTTTAAAATATTCATGAAATAGAGGGCTGTGCTAGACTTTTAACATTACTATTGGTACTCTCCAATGGAGTGACAAATCAGAGTCAAGTAATGTCATCTGTTCCAGATGATCTTTTCAGGCACCAACCAACAAACAGTGTGAATGCAGGAAGCAAACAGTAAGCAGGCAAAAGAAAAGCAGAACAGGGTGTTTGTTTTGTGGGGTTTTTTTGGTCCTTTTCCAGTAGTTGTAAGCCCTAAGCAACCTATTGCATCCACAAGGAAATATAACTGATTCCCTTGGTCCCATACAAACACGGACAACTGTGGGGTACAAAAGTGATTAGTACACAATAAGCTATTTTGAAGCATGTGCAGCATTATGTAGTATCACAAGGAAAAGCATCAACAGGTAACATAGTGTAAACAAAATGTCCATAAAAGCCATTCTGCTGGGAAAATAATGAAGGGAGGAAAAAAATCAACAATTGAACTTTTGGCTTTCCCAATTGGCAGGTATTTTAGAATCTAAATGGCACTGAAAACTTACTATAGTAAAACACTGCTGTAATTTAAAAGACTTCTAATTAAAAAGCTATAACATTAACATTTGCTTCCCTACCACTTCCTTTCTTTAAATGTTTGTCTCTACAGTCCAATAAAATTAATCAGGAAAAAGAATTCAAATCATTGAAGAAATTATTTTAGGTTGAAGATTAAGAAAACGTGAGTTAAAGGTGTTAGTCCACACTGGAAGACTGGATTTTCTTATGACTAAGGATACACACAGGAACCTGAACCCTTTATTTTCTGTGTAATATCTTTCTCCACTGTGTAATTTCTCTTTAGTTCATTACAGCTACATGCCCTCCTCATTAGATCACAGACATTACACAGGAAAAAGAGCCATTAGCTAATCCAGTCCAACCCTGATAATGCATGACTGGTCCCTAGTATGTTTTCTAGTGCTTTATCCAGTCCAATCATGCAGTCAAAAGCACTGAGGCTTCCATTCCATCACATGGAAGTCACATAGACCTCATTATTAGCAGGTTTCCCATGATTATTAGCTTAAAATTTTCCTCTTCTCAATTTCAAGGGTATCTTGGTTACAGCACAGGTTTTAGGCCCTCTGTGGATCAGTGAAGCTCTGTTAACATTGATTCCTTCAGTAGGCCTACTCTAAACGTTGGTGCTTAAGGAAGTGTAGAACTGATTGCACTGGTTACCCACAAATTCTTCTTCACTCTATGCTGCCAATCTAAGTTCTGACCTGCATAAACCATATTATTTTAGTCCTGAGCCTTTTCAGACTGAGACAATCATACCAACTTGTGTAGAATAAAGTTAAGGATTGGGCACTCATTGGCACACCTACCATTGGAATTGAACTCTGGATTCCTGAAGTTAAAGACTTAAGTAGTAACCCCCTATGCCAACTATTTTCTCCCCCACCTACTTAATACATTTTCCTTGTATTCATTCTAGCATGCCACCCAATTATCCAGGCAGTGGGAGGACTAATAATCATGTCAAATGCTCAGCAAATACTATGCCCTTTCCTGAATGCACTTAATACATCTGGAAATTTTAGCACTAATCTATGAGCCACATGCTGTAACCACCTTACTCCAAGAATTTTTCACTAATGAATTCCATTTCTTTTCTTTTAAACATTTTAGCTTCCATATGTGCTCCACACAGGTGTCCTGACAAGACATTTATACTGCATACTTCTATTATAGTTTTTTCTGCTGCACCACAGCTTCATTCACTGTCAGTCTTCAGCACATGGTTTGCTTTCCCAATCTTTGTAGTCATCTCCCTTTGGAAAGGGGAAGAATTAAAAGGGACCTGAGAGAGGTATTTAAGACAAAGAGGTATAAAGGAAACTGACCAGGGTTCTGCTTTTACACTCTCTCATAAAACAAGAATAGGGGGTCATTTTGTGAAATTAAAGGCCAGTGAATGTCTAATTAATAAAAAGAAAAGACTTTATATTGTTTACTCAGCCTGAGAAATTTATTGCAGCAGGAGGTCAAAGAGTGAAACACTGCAGCAGGACTTATAGGTGAGTTGGTTAATTTTACAAATAGCAGCAATATTTTTGGGCATGCACGCTAAAGTAACCTGGGTAATAAAATATTTGGCTTTGTCGAACAAAACTGATTGCAATAAGGGTCAAGCAGGAATTCCCCACCAATACGTTTGTACAACAGCACAGAACTGTTCAGGTACACTGTGAGGAAAGTTTGTTTTTCTTTGATGTATCAGATGGCCACTGTCAGATGCAGGATACCAGACTTGGTAGTCAGGTATCCCATATAGTCAGATCCCACATAGCAAATGGATACCACTATGGATATTGGAATGTCTCTCTACTCAACCCAAGTACAATTTTCTAGAACTTCCATTTAAAGAAAATATCAAACATCATATCTGCATTCTTCTTTCACCACTATTGATTTAGCAATTTCGATATGGTTGTATTTAGCCAACTATCCTAGAGCATGAGTCATTGTTCAGTCTTTTGGTGTTTTGTTTTTTTTAAGTCGCTGATCAGTCTTGTTCTGTCCGGAAAGTCTGTATCAGTTAATGAACCATCTTCTCCTAATGCGCTAAAAAACAAAATACCCACCTTTTAAAAATCATGAAATTCAGCTCCAACCCAAAAAAGAACAACAGCAAAACAGGCAAATTTATGTATATACCCTAAAAACAAAAGCAACCTTGCTTAGAATTTGAATAATTAGATAAACATTTGAAATCTAAGGCCTTGTGTACAATACACAGTTTTGTCAACAAAAGTCAGCTTTCATCGGCAAAACAGTGGAGGTGTACACACTGCAATGCTCCTCCTGACAATAAAACTCTCCTGCTTTGCCGACAAAATAAAACCTCAAAGAGAGGTGTAGAGCTTTTTGCAGCAAAGTTATATCGACAAAGTGTCCGTGTAGACACCACGCTTGGTTATGTCGCTGTAAATGGCTTCTAGGAGGTGTCCCACAATGGCCATCCTGACCACTCTGGTCAGCAGTTTGAACTCCTCTGCCCTGCACCCAGATACACAGGCATCTCCCCCTCCCACTTTAAAGGCTCAGGAAGTTTTGAAATTCCACTTCCTGTGTGCTCGGCATGGACAGCTCACATCAGGTCTTCCCAGATGACTGGGGCGGCTCCATGCAGCAAACGCTCTCCCACTTGGAGAGCATCTAAGTTGTTGGATCTGCTGTCTCTGTAGGGAGAGAAGGTTGTGCAGGCCCAGCTCCGTCCAAGAGTAGGAACTTTGATACCTACAGTCAGATTTCTCATGTTGGATAAGGGCTACGAAGGGGACACACATCAGTGCTGTGCCAAGATAAAGGACCTGAGGCAGGCGTACCAGAACGTGAGGGAGGCAAACAATTGCTCTGGTGCTACGCCGAAGACCTGCTGCTTCTATAAGGAGCTGGATGCCATTGTTGGTGGTTACCCCACCTCCACCGCCAAGAGCCCTTTGGATAGTTCGGCGGGGCTGGAGGCAGCAGACAATGGACTCAACCCCAAGGATGAAGTCGTGGATGAGGAGGTCGAGTTGGAGGATGATGTGGAGCACACGGCAGGGTCGTCTGTGGCGCAGCGAGTCAGGGCCTCATTTCCACTCTGGAGGGGTCTAGCCAGTCCCAGCATTCCATCTCTGGTGTGCATGATGCAGGAGAGGAGAGACCAGGTAAGTGATCTTTTTGAGTTGAAACTGCTCGGTTATATGAGGTAGAGCTGTCCTTTGCTTTGTATATTCTAGAAGTGGGTGAAGGGATAGAAATGTACAAGACTCGCTGTGTTTGCATATGCTTCACATTCCCTTGTGTAACTAAGCAGTGTGCTGTAACAGTGTGTTAATGCAATCCATTAGATCTCCAGAGAGATCTCTAGGAAACTTTCCTGGATGTACTCGCCAATCCTCTGCCAAAGGGTCCTTGGCATTATCCTCCGCAATGTGTTCATAACAGTGACTACAACGGTAGAGAGCAGTGCAGGATCCATCCTTTCAGACAGAGATGGCGGGCATACAGTAAACAGGTGGTGTTGAAAAATGGTGTGAAACGCAGTCAGAGGCCCATGGAATGCTAGGATGGAAAGAACGGCATCATGGGACGTTGAGCCCACAACCATGATGCACTGTGATGCACTCTACCTTCCCACAAATCCTTGCTGCAGAAAGTGATGAGTAGCACAGTGGGATAACTACCCACAGTGCACTGCTCTTTCTGTCGATGCTAGAGCACCAACTGTGGACGCACTCTGCCGATGGAAGGAACATGGTGTAAACATGCACAAGCAATATAATTAGATCAGTTTTTGGTTGTCGGCTTATCTTGCATCTACAAAACTGTAGTGTAGACAAGCCCTAAGTCTGAGGAACCTAACCTCCCAATGCATGATACTAAGGAAAAGGGACTGTATTTCCACAGCATTAACTTAAGTGGTGGGGGCGAGATTTCAGTACTGGGAGGAGAGTAGTGAATGTTGTTTAAAATACCAGTAAGGGTTGTGTGACTATGGGAGAACAGCTGGAAAAAATTCAGCAGCAATCTGATTTCATGTACAGGAGCAGCAGAGCAGGAGGAGGAAAACACGTAGCACAAGCCATCTATAATGGACCTCAAAATAGGGCCTGGGTAAAATTTTCAGAAGTGCTTACGTGACTTGGCAGCCTGAATCTTATTTTCAAAAGTGTCTTAAGCACTTCATATTCTAAGTTCCACTGACTTTCAAGAAGACGTAGGCTCATAAGTGCCTAAGTCAGTTTTGAAAATAGCATTTAGGAACTTTTGAAAATTGCATCCCTTAAGTGGGGCTTAAGCAGCACATGGGCCTTGCACCAGCCCTCTGCAAAGGGGTGAATTCAACTACATCTAGGGGAAAAAAAAGAGAGAGAAATGGAACAACTGCCAAGTGGTTTGGGGTCCGAAATTTAGGTTATTGAACAAACGGTTTTGGGAGAGGAAGAGAGTGACAAAGCAGAATTGAAGTGTTTTGATAAATTTGTACAAAACTTTAAGTCAACACATTTTTAAAGCCCACACTTTGGCCTGCAAGGTAGCCTTCTACTTTACACTGGTATAGCCCTTTTCATTGGAAGATCTGAGAACACAGAGGCAAACATACAGCACAGCCTTGTGTCAGTGCATTGGAACCAAGAAGTGAAATTAAACAGTTTTGCTGTCCAAGCAAAAGTAGATGCATGTGATAATTTTAAAATTTAAAGGTTTAATAATCTGACTATTAGTAATAGTAACAGAGGTGTGACAGCTTGGCAATTTAGCTTGACAATTCGCTGTTCCTCAAAAAATATGAGAGACAAGGCAGATATGGCACCTTGCTTTCTCATAGCACTGAAAACCCCAAACAAATCACGCATTAATGGTCATCTGCAGAACTTAGTTTTGCCAACTTCTACAATCTCATCGTGAGTCTCATGATTTTTGTGTTTTTATTTAAAAGCCCCAGCTTCTACAGACAGGTGTAACACACACACACACACACACACACACACACACACACACTCACGTATCTCTGCTTTCATTTAAAAAATAAATATGTTTCTAAGCTTCATGGTCATGAGGAGAGCTGGAACAGTGACTGGAGTGTACCCTACGGACTCACAAGCCAGATGGGAAATAAAAAGATTATTGTAAAAAATCTTATGATTTTTAAGCCAGTCACATGATTTTGAGGGGATTGACTCATGATATTTGAACATCTGTGGTTGGCAGCACTGGAAGACATTAATAGCAACTGGATGAAAAATGCAATAAAACAGACTGGTAACATGTGTAAGCACAAGACAGATGCTTGAATGCTTTTCTGGAGAACTATATTAGGATTTTATTGCCTCAAGACCAATTGGGATTCAGCATTGCCTTAAAGAAAGCACATATTTTCAGACCATCCGGTCATAACTACAAAGAAGGCACTTGGATACTATGATAAGAACATAAGAATGGCATATTTTATGATATTTGGGGCTGAGGTATACAAGGTTCTAGAGAGACAGAAAGATAAGAAGGCAGAAAACTAGATACTCACCATTTGCAACATGCTATTCTATTCTATATAGCAGGGGTTGGCAACCTTTCAGAAGTGGTGTGCCGAGTCTTCACTTATTCACTTTAATTCGTGTGCCAGTAATACATTTTAACATTTTTTAGAAGGTCTCTCTCTATAAGTCTATATTATATAACTAAACTATTGTTGTATGTAAAATAAACAAGGTTTTCAAAATGTTTAAGAAGCTTCATTTAAAATTAAATTAAAATGCTGATCTTACGCCGCCGGCCCGCTCAGCCCACTCAACCCGCTGCCGGCCTGGGGTTCCGTTCACCTAGTTCGGCAGCAGGCTGAGCGGGGCCTGCGGCCGGGACCACGGCTGGCAAGGGGCCGGCTGCTGGGACCCCAGACCGGCAGTGGGCTGAGCGGCTGCCGGTCTGGGGTCCCGGCCCTGCCCACATAGAGTGGGTACCTACCTTCTCCCTGGTTCGAGTCCATTCTCTTCCTCTCTCTCTGCACTGAGCTGAGGGTGGGAGTGCACTGAGCACAGGGTTGGGGGTGAAGGAGCAGGCTGGGGATTGGGGTGCAGGGTCTGGCCAGGAGCTAGAATGAGGGAGGGGGCTCAGGATTGGGGCAGGAGGTTTGGGTGTGGAGCGCTTACCTGGGACAGCTCCCATTTGGTGCGAGGGGTACAGGTGGGAATGTGGGGGGAGGGGTGCAGGAGCTCCCGTTTGCTCAGGGTGGGGGTGGGGATGTGCAAGAGTCAGGGCATGGGGTGTGGGGGGGCTGGAGGTGTGTGACGGGGTGCAGGAGTCAGGGTGTGGGATGGCTGGGTATTTACGTAAGTTAGATGAATTCAAGTCAGCAGGGCCTGACGAAATTCATGCTAGGGTACTTAAGGAACTAGCTGAAGAAATCTTGGAACGATTAACAATTATCTTTGAGAACTCATGGAGGAAGGGTGTGGTCCCAAAGGACTGGACAAGGGCAAATAGATCTTTAAAAAGGGCAACAAAGAGGACCCAGGAAATCATAGACGAGTCAGCCTAACTTTGTTACCTAGAAAGTTATTGGAACAAATTATTAAACTATCAATTTGTAAGCACCGTCCTAGAGGATAATAGGGTTATAAAGAAAAGTCAGCATGGGTTTGTCAAGAACAAATCGTGTCATACCAACCTAATTTCCTTCTTTGACAGGGTTACTGGCCTTGTGGATAGGGTGTAGCTGTGATATATCTTGATTTTAGTAAGATTTTTGGCACATTCCCACATGATATTCTCATAAGCAAACTAGGGAAATGTGGTCAACATGATTACTGTAAGGCACAAATGATTGAATGGTCATACTCGAAGAGTACTTATCAATGGTTTGCTGACAAATTGGGAGAGCATAACTAGTGGGGTCTTACAGGGGTCAGTCCTGGGTCTGATAATATTTAATATTTTCATTAGTGAGTTGGATAATGGAGTGGAGAGTATGCTTATAAAATTTGCAGATGACTCCAAGCTGGGAGGGGTTGCAACAGAACAACAGGATTAGAATTCAAAACGATCTTGGCAAATTGGTCTGAATGCAACAGGATAAAATTCAGTAAAGTGCAGGGTACTACATTTAGGAAGGAAAAATCAAATGCACAACAACAAAAAGAGGAATAACTAGGTAGGTGGGAGTACTGCTGAAAAGGATCAGGGGTGTAGTGCATCACCAATTAAATATGAGTCAACAATGTGATACAGTTGTGAAAAAGGCTAATGTATTTCTGGGGTGTCTGAACAGGAGTATTGTATGTCCGACACAGGAGGTAATTGCACCAGTCTACTCGGTATTGATGAAGCCTCAGCTGGAGTACTGTGTCCAGTTCTGGGTGCCACACTTTAGGAAAGATGTGGACAGATTGGAGAGAGTCCAGAGGAGAGCAAGAAAAATGATAAAAAGTTTAGAAAACCTGACCTATGAGCAGTGCTTAATTTGTAATGAAAGAGGTGCCGGGGCTCAAGTAATTTTTTTACTTTCATAACTGATGTGGCAAGCCCAGGGGTGCCGGAACTATGAACTAGAGGAACTACAAGCCTAGAGGAGCCGAGGCTCGACCCTGGCACTGCCTATGAGGATAAGTTAAAAAAAGCGGGTACATTTAGTTTAGAGAAAAGAAGACTGAGGGGAGACCTGATAGCAGTCTTCAAATATGTTAAGGGCTGTTATAAAGAGGACTGTGATCAATTATTCTCCATGTTCACTGAAGGTAGGACAAGAAGTAATGGTCTTAAACTGCAGCATAGGAGATTTAGATTAGCTATTTCTACAATTTTCTATCTATAAGGGTAGTTAAACTCTGGAATAGACTTCCAAGGGAGGCTGTGGAATCCCAATCATTGGAGGTTTTTAAGAGCATGTTGAACAAAATCTGTCAGGGGTGGTCTAGGTTTATTTGGTCCTGCCTCAGTGCAGGTGGCTGGACTTGACTTTTCAAGATCCCTTCCAGCCCTAGATTTCTATGAATCTATAATATATAGGGTATGTTTACACTGTGGCTGGGAGGTGTGATTCCCAGCTCCTGCAGACAGACTCATGCTGGCTCTGCTGAGTTAACATGCTAAAAATAGCAGTGTGGACGTTGTGACACAGATGGTGGCTCCGGCTTGCAACCTGAGTCCAAACCCACCCGAGTTCGTAGGTCCGAGCTTGAAGTAAGGGAACACCCAAATCTCTATATGTGTGTGCATTTGTTCTTTCATGATGATGATAATGATTTAACATTTTTATTGGGTTGTGCCTAAAAGCCTCAACTAGTTTGGATTACTTGAACTAGAACAAGTCTGTTTGCCCACACTGGAAATCACACATCCAAAATCCAGTGTATACATCCCCATAGAATTGAAGGTTAGAAGGGACCACTAGATATCACAGGCCATTAAATATGAGTGACTGAACTGGAGGACCTGAGGGAGACAGAGAGGTACATAGATGGTCCCACCCCTGGTTTGACAGCCTCTGTGCTTTTGAGGAGGATGAAAGTCCCAGGGAAGGAGAACATCCAACTGAAGCAGAGGAGCAGAGGGGAACAATTCCATAGTTGGGACCCTCCTTCCAGATGATGTTGTGGTATCCTCTCACACTGAGGATACCTCTCTGGGGGAGGGAACTCCAGCTATTAGATAGAGACAGGTAATAGTTATGGGCGATTCGATCATTAGAAACACAGATAGCTGGGTTTGTGATGATTGGGAGAACCACATGGTGACTTGCCTGCTTGGTGCAAAGGTTGCGAATCTCTTGAGACATCTAGATAGACTTATGTGTAGTGCTGGGGAGGAGCCGGTGTTCGTGGTACATGTAGGTACCAATGACATAGGGAAGGATAGGAGAGAGGTCCTGGAGGCCAAATTTAGGCTGCTAGGTAAGAGATTGAAGTCCAGGACCTCCATGGCAGCATTATCTGAGATCCTCCCAGTTCCATGTGCAGAGCCAGTTAGACAGGCAGAACTGCAGAATCATAGAATCATAAAATATGAGGGTTGGAAGGGACCTCAGGAGGTCATCTAGTCCAACACCCTGCTCAAAGCAGGACCAATTCCCAACTAAATCATCCCAACCAGGGCTTTGTCAAGCCTGACCTTAAAAACCTCTAAGGTAGGAGATTCCACCACCTCCCTAGGTAACCCATTACAGTGCTTCACCATCCTCCTAGTGAAAAAGTTTTTCCTAATATCCAACCTAAACCTCACCCACTGCAACTTGAGACCATTATGCCTTGTTCTGTCATCTGGTACCACTGAGAATAGTCTAGATCAGGGGTAGGCAACCTATGGCACGCGTGCCGAAGGCGGCACGCAAGCTGATTTTCAGCGCACTCACACTGTCCGGGTCCTGGCCACCGGTCAGGGGGGCTCTGCATTCTAATTTAATTTTAAAAGAAGCTTCTTAAACATTTTAAAAACCTTATTTACTTTACATACAACAATAGTTTAGTTATATATTATAGACTTAGAGAAAGAGACCTTCTAAAAAAGTTAAAATGTATTACTGGCACGTGAAACCTTAAATTAGAGTGAATGAATGAAGACTCGGCACACCACTTCTGAAAGGTTGCCGACCCCTGGTCTAGATCCATCCTCTTTGGAACCCCCTTTCAGGTAATTGAAAGCAGCTATCAACGCCCCCCCCCCTTCTTCTCTTCTGCAAACTAAACAATCCCAGTTCCCTCAGCCTCTCCTCATAAGTCATGTGCTCCAGCCCCCTAATCATTTTTGTTGCCCTCCGCTGGACTCTTTCCAATTTTTCCACATCCTTCTTGAAGTGTGAGGCCCAAAACTGGACAGAGTCTCAATGATGGATGAGACGATGGTGTAAGGAGGAGAGGTTTAGATTTCTTAGGAACTGGGGAAACTTTTGGGAAAGGGGAGCCTATACAGGAAGGATGGGCTCTACCTAAACCAAAATGGAACCAGATTGCTGGCACTTAACATTAAAAAGGTCACAGAGCAGTTTTAAAACTAAGGGCTGGGGGAAAGCCGACAGGTGCGGAGGAGCGCATGGTTTGGACATCCCTTAAGGGAGGATCTATTAATAGAGAATTTCTATGTCCTAGTGAGGACGAGAGGATGGAAAATGATAAAATACAGTCAGGATCTGATCAGAAACAGTCAAATAAAAAAGAGTCCCATTCAATTACATCGTGTAATGGCAGACAGCTAAAAGGAGACAAGTTTTTAAAGTGCTTATATACGAATGCTAGAAGTCTAAATAATAAAATGGGTGAACTAGAGTGCCTCATATTAAATGAGGATATTGATATAATAGGCATCACAGAAACTTGGTGGAATGAGGATAATCAATGGGATACAGTAATAGCAGGGTACAAAATATATCGGAAGCACAGAACAGATCGTGCTGGTGCGGGAGTGGCATAATATGTGAAAGAAAGCGTAGAATCAAATGAAGTAAAAATTGTAAATGAATCAAACTGTACCACAGAATCTCTATGGATAGAAATTCTATGCTCTAATAAGAAGAATATAGCGGTAGGGATATATTACCGACCACCTGACCAAGATGGTGATAGTGACTGTGAAATGCTCAGGGAGATTAAAGAGGCTATTAATATAAAAAAGTCAATAATAATAATAATGGGGGATTTCAACTATCCCCATATTGACTGGGTTCATGTCACCTCAGGAAGGGATGCAGAGATAAAGTTTCTTGACACCTTAAATGACTGCTTCTTGGAGCAGCTGGTTCTGGAACCCACCAGAGGAGAGGCAATTCTTGATTTAGTCCTAAGTGGAGCACAGGATCTGGTCCAAGAGGTGAATATAGCTGGACTGCTTGGTAACTGGGACCATAATATAATTACATTTAATATCCCTGTGGCAGGAAAAACACCACAGCGGCCCAACACTGTAGCATTTAATTTTAGAAAGGGGAACTACACAAAAATGAGGAGGTTAGTGAAACAGAAATTAAAGGGTACGGTGCCAAAAGTGAAATCTCTGCAAGCTGCGTGGAAACTTTTAAAAGACACCATAATAGAGGTTCAACTTAAATGTATACCCCATACTAAAAAAACATAGTAAGAGAACCAAAAAAGAGCCCCCGTGGCTAAACAACAAAGTAAAAGAAGCAGTGAGAGGCAAAAAGGCAACTTTTAAAAAGTGAAAGTTAAATCCTAGTGAGGAAAATAGAAAGGAGCATAAACCCTGGCAAATGAAGTGTAAAAATACAATTAGGAAGGCCAAAAAAGAATTTGAGGAACAATTAGCCAAAGACTCAAAAAGTAATTTTTTTTTTAAGTACATCAGAAGCAGGAAGCCTGCTAAACAACCAATGAGGCCACTGGACAATCAAGGAGCACTCAAGGACGATAAGGCCATTGCGGAGAAACTAAATGAATTCTTTGCATCGGTCTTCACGGCTGAGGTTGTGAGGGAGATTTCCAGACCTGAGCCATTCTTTTTAGGTGACAGATCTGAGGAACTGTCCCAGATTGAGGTATCATTAGAGGAGGTTTTGAAACAAATTGATAAATTAAACAGCAATAAGTCACCAGAACCAGATGGTATTCACCCAAGAGTTCTGAAGAAACTCACATGTGAAATTGCAGAACTACTAACTGTAGTCTGTAACCTATCATTTAAATCAGCTTCTGTACCAGATAACTGGAGGATAGCTAATATGACGTCAATTTTTAAAAAGGGCGTTAGAGGTGATCCTGGCAATTACAGGTCTGTAAACCTGACTTCAGTACCGGGCAAACTGGTTGAAACTATAATAAAGAACAATATCGTCAGACATATATAAATGAACATAATTTGTTGATGAAGAGTCAACATGGTTTTAGTAAAGGGAAATCATGCCTCACCAATCTACTAGAATTCTTTGAGGGGGTCAACAAGCATGTGGACCAAGGGGATCCAGTGTATTTAGATTTTCAGAAAGCCTTTGACAAGATCCCTCACCAAAGGCTCTTGCGCAAAGTAAGCTGCCACGGGATAAGAGGGAAGGTGATCTCATGGATTGGTAACTGGTTAAAAGATAGGAGACAAAGGATAGGTATAAATGGTCAGTTTTCAGAATGGAGAGAGTGTGACGGGTTGGATCACAGAACCCCCCTTGGGAGCTGCCACCCGATGTGCAAAGACTACCCCTGTTTCTGTTTTCCCTGCCAGCTCAGGACTCCAGCACCGTCTTGCTGAACCAGACACTCCCGTCTGGCTCCAGACACAAACCCAGGGTCTGAATCACTTGTCCCAAAGCTGCAAGTTTACCTGAAAACAGCTCATAGAAGTGTGCTTGTCTTTAGCACTCAGATGCCCAACTCCCAATGGGGTCTAAACCCAGATAAATCCGTTTTACCCTGCATAAAGCTTATGCAGAGTAAACTGATAAATTGTTCGCCCTCTATAACACTGATAGAGAGGTATGCACAGTTGTTTGCTCCCCCAGGTATTAATACATACTCTGAGTAAATTACTAAATAAAAAGTGATTTTATTAAATACAGACAATAGGATTTAAGTGGTTCCAAGTAGTAACAGACAGAACAAAGTAAGTCACCAAGCAAAATAAAATAAAATGCGCAAATCTATGTCTAATCAAACTAAATACAGATGATTTCCTCACCAGTTCCAGAGCACTCCCTTTTACAGGCTAACCTCCTTTTAGCCTGGGTCCAGCAATCACTCACACTCCCTGTAGTTACTGTCCTTTGTTTCAGTCTCCTTCAAGTATCCTGGGAGGTGGGAGGTGGAGAGGCTCCTTCTTTAGCCAGCTGAAGACAAAATGGAGGGGTCTCCCCCAGGTTTAAATAGACTCTCTCTTGTGGGTGGAGACCCCCCTCCTCCCTCCTATGCAAAGTCCAGCTCCAAGATGGAGTTCTGGAGTCACCTGGGCAAGTCACATGTCCCTGCATGACTCAGTCTTTACAGGCTGAAGCCATTGTCCACATGGTATCTTGCATGTCTCCAGGAAGACTTCTTATGTGGATTGGAGCATTCCAAGATGCATTGTTCCCCAAGTGTTTCCTGATCAGGTACTTAACCTGGCGAATTCCTTCCTAAAGAAGCTGACCAAATGCCTCACAAAGCTTACTTAGAAACCAAGCCAACATACAGCCCATATTCTTAACCTCAAGTAGAAAATGATATACATGTACAAATAGGATGAATAGATATAGTAGACCATAACCTTTACGGAGATATATTACATGGCACAGGCAGCACAAAACATATTCCGATTATGTCATACATACATTTATAAGCAACCCCCCCCCATAAAGCCTTATGGGGTAAACTGTCACAGAGAGGTAAACAGTGGTGTCCCACAGGTGTCTGTTCTGGGACCAGTCCTATTCAACATATTAATAAATGATCTGGAAAAAGGGGTAAACAGTGAGGTGGCAAAATTTGCAGATGATACAAAATTACTGAAGATAGTTAAGACCCAGGCAGACTGCAAAGAGCTACAAAAGGATCTCTCAAAACTAGATGACTGGGCAACAAAATGGCAGATGAAATTTAATGTTGATAAATGCAAATTGGAAAGCATAATCCCAACTATACATATAAAATGATGGGGTCTAAATTAGCTGTTACCACTCAAGAAAGAGATCTTGGGGTCATTGTGGATAGTTCTCTGAAAACATCCACTCAATGTGCAGCAGCAGTCAAAAAAGCGAACACAATAATTAAGAAAGGGATAGCTAATAGGACAGAAAATATCATGTTCCCTCTATATAAATCCATAGTACACCCACATCTTGAATACTGTGTGCAGATGTGATTGCCCCATCTCAAAAAAGATATATTGGAATTGGAAAAGGTTCAGAAAATGAAATGGCAAGAAAAATGATTAGGGGTATGGAACGGCTTCCGTATGAGGAAAGATTAATAAGACTGGGACTGTTCAGCTTGGAAAAGAGACGGCTAAGGGGAGATATGATTGAGGTCTATAAAATCATGACTGGTGTAGAGAAAGTAGATAAGGAAGTGTTGTTTACTACTTCTCGTAACACAAGAACTAGGGGTTACCAAATGAAATTAACAGGCAGCAGGTTTAAAACAAATGAAGTATTTCTTCATACAACGCGCAGTCAACCTGTGGAACTCCTTGCCAGAGGATGTTGTGAAGGCCAAGGCCATAACAGAGTTAAAAAAAGAACTAGATAAATTCATGGAGGATAGGTCCATCAATGACTATTAGCCAGGATGGGCAGGAATGGTGCCCCTAGACTCTGTTTGCCAGAAGCTGGGAATGGGCGACAGGGGATGGATCACTTGATGATTACCTGTTCTGTTCATTCCCTCTGGGGCACCTGGCACTGGCCATTGTCGGAAGACAGGATACTGGGCTAGATGGACCTTTGGACTGACCCAGTAGGGCCATTCTTATGTTCTTATATAATTTCACCCGGTTACACCTGTATTGAGCCAAATGATTTGTGCTTGGCTAAATCATAGCTTGTTAGTAACAAATTTGCTTGCTTATGTGCACGCCCAGGATTTAAAATGTACCAAGGCATTGACAGAGTTTACAAATCTTATTTAAGGATTATTAGAGTACAGATCCTCTCGGATGAACCACAGGTAGTTTGTCAGAGCAGAACGTTGCTCCCTTTCTAATCATATCTGAACCCAGCTCCAGATCCTTTTTTCCCCCTTGCTCCATTCTCCTCGCTTACTTCAGAGCTCCATCCCACACTTCTCTTCTCCTTCCAGCCACTCTATGGCTCCCTACATCCGATACCCTCTCCTAGTTTACCTCCATATGCCCCTACACAACCCTATTCCCCCATAAATGAAATTGGACAGTTTGATCATAAACAGTATGTTTATGCTGTTTTCGCTGTTAATTTGTCAAAAAATTGACACTCAGTGTAGCTTCTGTATAGAAATTATTCACAATAATAAACTTCAGCATGATAATGTATCTGCCAATCCAGAACGAAATTCTCTCTCTTTTGTATCTCATGAGAAATACAAGAGCTCTTGTTTATTAGTACGCTATGTGCAATGGGCCAAATATCTCTCATTCGTGTAACAAATGAGCAAAATTAGCAATAATGAGAAATAACAAAATAAAAATGAAAAGAGATATTAAGAGGGAAACAAACATATGTAGAAAAAATGCTATTGCTAAGTATTTGGCAAAGTTTCTGCTACTAGAGCCAAACGGGCTTAAGCAACATATGACTTCCCCCCTTTAGAAGGTAAAACATAATAATATTAATAAGTATTCACAGCATATAGAGCTTTTCATATTTAGATCTCAAAGCACTGTATGAAGATATCATTATCTCTGTTTTAACAGATGGGGTCAATGAGGTCTAGCGTTTAAGTGGCTTGCCCAAGGTCACACAGCAAAACAATAGTATATCCCAGATCACGCAACTCCCATTGTATGCCATAAGATCCATGCTGCCTCCTGATGTAGCACAGAGATGCCTCTGAGGCCTGGTCTACACTAACACCCCAATTCGATCTAAGGTACGCAACTTCAGCTACGTGAATAACGTAGCTGAAGTCGACATACCTTAGTTCGAATTTACCGCGGTCCACACGCGGCAGGCAGGCTCCCCCGTCGACTCCGCGGTACTCCTCTCGCTGAGGTGGAGTACCGCAGTCGACGGCGAGCACTTCCTGGTTCGAATTATCGCGTCCAGACCAGACGCGATAAATCGAACCCGGAAGTTCGATTGCCAGCCGTCGAACTACCGCGGTAGTGTAGACATACCCTGAGAAGCATTTCACAAACTGTTCGGGGTGGAGGAAGGGGGAGGCGGAAAGGAAAGTTGTAAAATGAAAAAACAGATGCGATGTGAGGAGGAAAACAAAACAAAACAAAAAAAAGGCAAACCATGTCTGCACAGGAAGGGTGAGAAATAAAGCCATCTCAGACAAACCGAAAAACAAGAGACGAGCGGGGTCTCATTTATGTCTCATCTATTTCATTTTTGGTGAACGAGCAACAAAGCAAAAAATCAATGAGCCAATTTGAAACCTTCCATTTTCATATAGGAAATTTCATTAAAAAGAAATTCAGCTTTTTCTGCATTAGAGAAAGAGCAAATACAATAAAATAAAATAAAATAAAATAAAAAGATGGTGAATCAGAAAGAAAGCTCTGCGCAGAACAGAGGAAACTTCTGAGACAGTTGGGAAAGAGGAGGAAAAACCACAGAATGATCCAGTGAGCCAAAGGGAAACTATTCACTTCAGTAACCCATTGCTCAGATGGAAAATACCTTTGGAATATTTGCCATGCCTGCTACCTGACCCCTGATTTAAGTCCCAATCAGGTGCCCAGTGATTTCAATGGAAGTCTTTCAACTGACTGCAGTGGGCATTGGATTAGGCCTTCATTGAAGAGTTGTGTGGTTGGTGAAATATTCCCAACTCCTGAATTTGCCCAAAGACTGAGAAGCTGAATTCAGATAGCGCACAAGAGGTGCATAGCACCACCACTAAGCTACTGGCCTGGCTGAATAGTCGTTTGCACTTGTAAAGCCCCTTTCTTTCGAGGACTGCAAAATGCCTGGGCCAAGATTTTTAAAAAGTTAGACTCCTAAATCCATATTTGTGTGCCCAAATAAGTGGTCTGATTTTCAAAAATTTGAGTACCAAGCAGTTCCCAATGACTTTAAGGAATATGGGACACTGGTTTTACCCTGTTTAAAGTTGAATCTAGCTCAGCGGTAGGCAAACTTTTTGGCCTGAGGGCCACATCGGGTTTCCGAAAATGCATGGAGGGCCGGTTAGGGGAGGCTGTGTCTCCCCAAACAGCCAGGCTTGGCCCGGCCCCTCACCCCCCATCCAACCGCCCCTGTTCCCTGTCCCCTGACAGCCCCCCGGGACTCCTGCCCCATCCACCCCTCCCTGTCCCCTGACCGCCCCCGGAACCCCTGCCCCAAGTGCCCCCCACCGCCCCATCCAACCCCTCCTCTCATTCCTGACTGCCCCCCCGGGACCTCTGCCCCATCCAAACACCCCTTCTCCCTGTCCCCTGACCGTCACGGAACCCCTGCCCCTGACTGCCCCCTGATGCCCCATCCAACCCCCCCTCCTTCCTGACTGCCCCCTGGAACTCCTGCCCTCTGACCGCCCCACCCCCTATCCAGCCCCCAGTCCCCTGACTACCACCCCGAACTCCCCTACCATCTATCCAACCCCTCCCTGCTCCCTGGCCCCCTACCGCGTTACCTGGAGCACCAGTGGCTGGTGATGCTACAGCTGCGCCGCCCAGAGCACCATGGCAGGCAGCCATGCTGCCCGGCTGGAGCCAGCCATGCCACCATGCAGTGCAGAGCACCGGGGCAGGCCGCGGCTCTGCAGCTGCGCTGCCCGGCAAGAGCTCGCAGCCCCGCTGCTCAGAGCATTGACCCAGTGAGCTGAGGCTGCGGGGAAGGGGGAACAGCGGGGGAGAAGCTGGGGGCTAGCCTCCTGGACCAGGAGCTCAGGGGCTGGGCAGGAGGGTTCCGCGGGCTGGATGTGGCCCGTGGGCCGTAGCTTGCCCAACTCTGATCTAGCTCCTGCTATAAGCCCAATTTTCAATACACTCAGGAATCAGGTACCCCAAACCCACTGAATTTCATAAGAGTTGGGTCTCTAACTCTTTTAGGCACCTTTGAAAATCTCAGCCTGTTCAAAGTGCTGTATAAAATTGGCTAAAGAATCATCGTAACAGCACTGAGAAAAAGTTAGCAAAGTATTATCATCATCCCCATTTTACTGATGGGGAAATGGAGAGCAGAAAGGGGAAATGTAGGGTTGCCAGGTGTCCGGTTTTCGACCGGAATGCCCGGTTGAAAAGGGACCCTGGTGGCTCCGGTCAGCACCACTAAAAGGACCGTTAAAAGTCCAGTCAGCAGTGCAGCGCGGCGAAGGCAGGCTCCCTGCCTGTCCTGGCTCTGCGTGGCTCCCAGGAGAGGCTGGCATATCCCTGTGGCCCCTAGGCGCAGGAGTGATCAGGGAAGCTCCACGCGCTGCCCCCACCCCAAGCGCTGGCTCTGCAGCTGCGATTGGCTGGGAACTGCGGCCAATGGGACCTGCGGGAGTGGAACCTGCAGGTGCGGAGCCACCTGGACGCCTTTGCACCTAGGAGCCGGACATGCCAGCCACTTCCAGGAGCAGCACAGAGCCAGGACAGGCAGGGAGCCTATCTTAGCTCTGCTGCACCGCTGAGTGGGTGCCGCCTGAGGAAAGTGCCACCTGGCTGAAGCCTGCACCCCAAACCCCCTCCTGCACCTCAACTCTTGGCCCCAGGTCAGAACCCACTCCCGCACCCCCTCCCAGATCCCACACCCTAACCCCCTGCCCCAGCCCTGAGCCCCGTCCTGGAGCCCACACCCCACACTCCTTTATGCACTCCAAACCCCAACCCCAGCCCTGAGCTCCGTCCCACACCCAAACTCCCTCCCAGAGCCCGCACCCCTCCTGCACCCCAGCCCCCTGCCCCAGCCCTGAGACCCCTCTTGCACCCAAAACCCCTCATCCCCTGCCCCACCCCAGAGCCCATACCACCAGACGGAGCCCACACCCCCTTCCACACCCCAATCCCCTGCCCTAGCCCTGAGCCCGCTCCTGCACTCCAAACCCTTGACTCCAGCCCAGATCCCCCTCCTACACCCCTCATTTCTGGCCCCTCCCCAGAGCCCACAACCCCCAGTCCAAGCCCTCACCCCTTTCCACACTCCAACCCCGTCCCAGCCCAGTGAAAGTGAGTGAGGGTGAGAGAGAGCAAGCGACGGAGGGAGGGAACATGGAGTGAGTGGGGGCCGTGGCCTTGAAGAAGGGGTGGGTCCTTGGCGAAGGGGCGGAGCAAAGGTGCTCAGTTTTGTGTGATTCGAAAGTTGCCAGCCCTAGGGACCAAACTGCCTCCCCTATTGCTGCAGGTGTGTTATTGATTTTGCGCAGGAACTCATGTCTGAGTGAATGGCAACTTTATCAACACATAATACAAATAAGGTAACAGTTGCAAGGATTTTCTTTGAACAGAGTTATTCCTTGGCCAGGATATATTGTAGTACCTTTTAAACATTGTCAAGCGCAATTAAAGCACAGGCCAAAATCATATGATATATATAATTGCCTGACTCTCCCTTATCTGCACCTTTAGTTGAAGAGTATACATTTTTTCTCCATTTCTTTTCAGCAGAACATAATTATTTCTGTCGCTGTCATTTCTTGGTCTTGATAACAATTAAATTAAATCTGGCACTTAACCCAGGACTAGGCACTTACCTTTTCAATGATGTGTCATGATACCATAAATGCTGAGTAGACTGTGGAGAAGGGACGGGTTCTAAAGTATAAAGTTCAGAACTCATTTAACACATCAGACCTTGTTCATTAAATACTCTGTATGCTCCAAAGCACAATATGATTAGACAAACAGGTATCTATTTTCAGTGATGGGGGAGAGATTTAGATGTGAGGTTTCTCTGGAAGTTAATAGGAATCAGATCACTATACCTTCTCCCACCCATCCCCTTCGCCCCAAACCTGAGTAATGAAATTTGCCACCACAATGTTTCATCTCTATAAGCCAAAGTCCTACACCGATGTTATAGTTTTACATGCATAGCTGGACAGTTTTATGACATACTGTGGTTATAAATGCCAGAACAGATGTATTCAAATCTCATGCTTGAGAATATAAAAGGAGTTAAGAGGAAATTCCCCGCCCCAAATACACACACTCAATTTACCGCACTGCACAATTTATCAGACGCATTGTGGGCTTTTCCCCATATCTGTCTGGAGCCTGAAGTACTGGCTACATTCTATCCAGTATAGTATGGCAAAACCTAGGTTATTAAACAATTACATCCAAGGATTATATGAGTTTTTAGTAGATGTAAACTTTGTGGGCAGATGGAATCTTTATTGCCAATATAGAGCCAAATAAAGTTTGTCTAAGGTCTCAATTCATGACTCTTTTCCAAACAAACATAAATGAAATATGAGTATTTAATATAATGAAACATGAATTGCTGGCTTCTATACCATCCTAGGGAAAAAATGTGAAACCAGAAGGTATTTTAATGAAAAGTAGAAGCAAAAATCACAATCTAATGTTTAAAAGCCATAAGAGTTCATTTTAGTTTGAAAGGAAATCATTTTTCAAAGTACTATACTCTGTTTAAAAACGTAGATTGAATACGTTTATTAAATTACCAGACCATTGCATTTATGAAATCCATATGTCAGATCAATGGTGCACAGTCAGCTCTAGAAAGTAATTGCTGGGCTCTCTCAAAATGGACAATCCAAAAACTTCAAGGACCGGCTT
The DNA here is from genome assembly GCF_002925995.2 of Terrapene triunguis. Classification (NCBI taxonomy): domain Eukaryota; kingdom Metazoa; phylum Chordata; order Testudines; family Emydidae; genus Terrapene; species Terrapene triunguis. The sequence continues at coordinate 68,405,080 of NW_020664393.1, read as the reverse complement.
TTCCCTCTATTATTTATAAGGAACACAAAGTGGTGGAATAGAATCTAATTCATAATGCCTTTTTAATGTTTTTATAGCACAATATTTTCACTTATTTCTAATCTCAGTGGATGACAGGTTGCCATTATTGAATTTCCATTAATATGAATTATGGGTACAATATATTTTACCCAATATCATCTACCCCAAGCCCTAACATGATTCTACAATAAAAATCACACAGTCAGCACATTTCTCAAGTAGAAAGCATTAAAAGTCATTGTAAATTAGTCTCAATGTCTGATACTATACATTTAACCTTGACTTTGTGCCTGCCTGTTTTGCAGAACTGCAGCAATAACCTAGAATTATAGTTGTTGCCATTAAAATGTCAATATTTACCAACAGTTGCCACTCTGTGATATGTATGGCATCAGTCCAGCCATGCAATTAAGCATCTGTTTAATTTTAAGGATGAGAATAGTATCGTTCATATCAATAGCAGTACACAGATGCTTAAATTTAAGCACATGCTTAGGTGTTTTACTGGACTAGGGCCAGAATGCTCAGCACCTTAGAGTAATGAGCCCTATCTGTGGTATCGCAGATACGGGTACCACGTGGTGAGAGCTGTTGGTGAATATAGGGTTTTAATGGCAAGCAACATACCTGAAAGTTACCGTGAGGCTTAGCTGGAATGGCCCCACAGCAAAGCTTTTCCTTTGAGGCACACCAAGTTTCTTATACATACTGTTTTAAGACATATTTGCAGTCATTTTAAGACACATATGTGGTCCTTTATTACACAGATAAAAGAGAACACCCACATTTGGCAAACAACCTTGGATCTAACCCTTTTTATCTTCATCAACCTTGTAAAATGATCAAGTACTAGCCCAACATCTATTGATCCCCCTTTACCATAACAATAGGCAATAATGAAAAAATATATATTTTATATACCTTACAAAACCAATAACTTCCTCCATGACAGTAGACAGGTAGAATTTTTCAGTTAAGGGTATTTGAACATAAATAACCAGCTTGTTCTATTTAAATCTGGCTTCTATATCTTTTATTAAGAAGAATACGACTACCGAGTAGCCATTGAACTACCTTACAGCTATTATAGTTTATATAATAAGAATGTTCCCTGGATTCTAGATACACAATACAAAACAAAATAATCCACTGCTCTAAAAGCGAGAACTAATTCAAGTAAAACTCATCATCAATTGCCCCCCATATTTAGGGACTGCATAAACCAATGTGTCTGTTCAATACTAAACCACACTCACAGTGTTGTGCCAATATCACTGCTGATGCTGGTGCACAAGAGAGGAAGTATAACAAAGAGACCCCCCTCCCCTTTAACCAGAAGCTGAATTAAATTAAAGGGACTAAGACGGGGTGGGGCTCCAAGTCTGCCAAATGGAAAAAAGAAAAAATGACAGACGGAAGAGGGTGTAGAGGTTCTAGGCACTTTCAAAATGTCAGAAAGGGCCCGGCCCTGAAGAGCTTGCAAACTAAAAGACAAGAAGAAAACGAGCAGAGGAAAATGGTACAAACAAGTAAAATGGTAAAAGATAATTGGCTATGTAAGGTAACAATATTTTAATACTGTGCTATTTGGGATTTTATACATACATACACAGTGGATATTGGACAATATTGGGTATGTGCATATATATTACATGGCACATACACACATACTATCACCAAGTACCCACAGCCTAGCCATAATCAGCAGGTTAGTTCTTGCAGGTGTCATGGTAGAAGGGGGCCTTTAGCAAGAATCTGTATGCAAAGTGGATAGGGGCCTTGCAGATGAGCTCAGGAAGGGCATTCTATGTTTTAGGGAGGCGTGGATATGCCTGTCAAAAAAGCAGACAAAAGGTTATCAAGGCTGCTATAATTGGAAGAGTGGAGGGTATGCACAGGCAGAGGAAATGTGAAAAGAAAAAAGGACGGATAAGCAGGGACAGAACTGTGTCCTTCCAACATTTTCTTAAATGTCAGCTTTTAACTATGACACCACCAACCAGGGGTGCTGGAACAATTTTCATAATGAGTGTTCTGAACCATTGAACCAAACTGTAAACGCTGTCTATGATGGAAACCACTTCAAGTCCGGGGGTGCAGGAGCACCCCTAGTTCCAGCACCTATGCCACCAACATTTTGTGTGCACGTAACAACTTATCAGATGACCCAAGGCACAGAGCGCTCTGCTCTTTAACATCTGGCATTATCTAACATGTTTCCCCTTCTTACTCTGGCAAAAATGAAGTCAAACACTGAACTATCAATGCACACCTTCAACTTTACTTTTAACATTTTAATTTCATTTTGATTTCAATAACAATGAGTAGTCTGGTGGTACCTTAAAGACTAACAGATTTATTTGGCATAAGCTTTCATGGGTAAAAATCCAATAAATCTGTTAGTCTTTAAGGTGCCACCAGACCCCCTGTTGTTTTTGTGGATACAGACTAACACGGCTACCCCTCTTATACTTTAATTTCAAGATTTTCCTGCAGCTTAATTAACTGTTCAGGTGCATTATACAGATTTATATGGAGTGCTGCACATTGAGAAGTACGGTGTGATAAGTGGGAGAAAGAGCAATATTTAAAGAAGTTCAGAGAACTCTGCTTACACAATGTACTCTATAAACCCTTTACTAGAGAAGGAAAAGAATTTTATAATCTTTGGCATAGGTTTACATGTGTAAAACCTATATTAATAAAATCAGTCCTTGTTCATTATTTGAACACAAATCCCATTAATAATTCCATTAAGCTACCACTTCAGTTCATTATTTTACCCATTCCCTCTTCACTATATTCACTGTCAACATCTGCTGCTGTTCTTGAGAAAGAGGGTGAGCAGGGCATGCAATTGCATTTGCACTCAACACTGTACCCTTGGCTGGCTGGAAACCAGTGATGATATAAAGGGCATTTCATTCGCTCTTACACAGAGACAGAAAGCGTTGCCTTACAGCATAAACAGCTTCCATCTTAACAGTGAAGATTCATCCCTGAATTCAAACTACCTCATTATCAGAGCTACTCTGCATGCTTGTTCAATACTTACAAGCAGAAACTTTAAGGGGGGGGGGGGAAAGGGAAAGAGAGACATAGCAATATAAGTTTATACTTTGAAAGTAAAAACTTGCAACAGAAAAAAAAATCACTTTTACCATGTTAGGCATTCAGGAAGGCAACAGATAACACAATCCCAATGCACAGCAGTGTCTGTGATGATGAATGAAGAACGGGCACAGGACTCTTAAAAAGGTTATTACAGCAAATTTAAGCAAACCAATTGTGTAGAGAGTCTTGTGAGAGAGCTCAGACGGTCGCTTAACAGAGAAGGTTTTCAGAACTTCTATTCTAATCACCCAGTCTCAGCGCAACTAGCTCAATTTGATTTAACAATCTAAAAGGCTGAAAGATATGGGGAAAAAATGAGATACTTCCCACAATAAATTGAAAAAGGCGGCGTGCAAGCCTATTTAGATCCACTTCTCATAAATGGCTTTTTTTTTTTTGTTTAAACATAGTTAGTTTTGGCTTAGTGAAAGATTTCAGCCTTGAAGACCAATGTCCTTGGTATAGAGATACATACAGAGAAGATGGGCTGTAGCAATGCAAGCCTTTTCACACTGCCCCATCAATGTGCCTTAACTTTGTCCAGGAAAGGCCAGTTCCAAAATAAAAGACTACAAACAAGGATGATGTACATACATGGAGGTGAAATGGACTGAGATCAACAGCTCATTTTACACAGCTGACTGAATAACCACTTTATAGTAATGGTTTCACATTGGTAATAGTGACTGAATCTGACTTGCACAATACCCAGTATTAACCCTGAGCCACTCATCAAATGGACTTGATTAAACTGTACTTCAAGAGATCTGTAGAAGTTTGGCAGCCTGTTAAGGCTGGTATGGTGAGGAAGGTGAGCCACTGGGCCCATACACATAGCAGCACAAGCGAGGAAGACCAAAGTGTTGTTTGTATGTCTTCTTTTGATAAAAAGTCTACCAAACATAACATAGACTCACGGAATTCAGTCCAGGCTCTGTCACGTGGAAGCAAACTACCCATTGCACACACGTTTTGATAAATCCACAAAACACAATATCTGCCACAGGACAGCATCCCAATCATGAAACCATCTATCAACTATGACTGAAAACCGAGGCCCAAACCATCACATCCTGAGATACACACATGCAGGAGGACCACTTGACTTTTGCTTGCAGCGTCATCTCCACATGTGGATTGATACGTAGGTGTTTAGCAGCAGCTATTTGTTGGAGCTGAAAGCTGCACTTGGTTCATTAGATAAACTAAAATGCTGAAGGACAATCAGAATCTGGAGCAGTTTTCTTGCAACCCTACATGAGGGTATCACCGAGGCAGTTTGAAACTCTGTATTCATGAAATGACAGTAATCAGGCGACTTCTGTTAATAAAAGGGATTTGTGATCCATTTCCAGAGAACAAAATGTACAGAAAATTGTATCTCAGGTGGATGGAAATGGAAGAGGGGAGGCGAAAATTGGGCTTAACAAAAAGATATAACCATAGCCTTGGAATTTTCCCAGTCCTGGCAACTAGCACAGGTTTATGGGACCATGGCTGGCAGAAAGAACTATTATTTACTATTCAATGTTGCAGTGAAAGAGTGAATAGACAATCTTGTAAGTGAAAAATCAATTGTGCAGGTAGTGAGAGATGTTTCTACTTCAGCACTTAATTGATAACATGCTCTTTCATACTAGATATATGTCAGCATTCATCCGATAACTAACATGGTCTCTCATTTCCAGACCCCAAAAATTCATTTTCTGGCACCAGAAATGTGTAAGACCACATTCTTCACTCTGGCACGGGAACTGAAGGCATTAGCTATTTGAGGTTCTCTGCAAATCAGTGCCACAAAGACTTCTACTAAACAACAGGAATAGGCTCTTTCTGTGGCTTCTACTGTGTTCCCTAGAACATCAGCTTCTATTTAAAAAGGAAGAATGAGAATCATGAGCTCTCCTGGTTGCAATGACTCTAATCACAATGCAAAACTGATGAACCACTGTCCTACTGAGTCTGCAAGCAGGTTAAAAGAATAGCACAAACAGAGGTGAGAATGTCCCCCACCATGCCCAGATTCATCTCAGTAGGCTGTGAAATTGTGAATCCCAATTACAACCCATTTAACTCATGTCAACATTAAGGCATTTCCATTATGAGCAGAGCTAACCGGAAAACTGTCAAAAACAAATGAAATTTTGTGAAAATATTCATGCTCCTCCTACCCATTTATTTTATTTTCTACCCATTTTATTTCTCAGGGATATTCTCTACTGAGGGATTTACTGCAGCAGCGGGCTGATTTGGATAGTCTATATAGAAATATTGCTGAAATGCAAGGAAAGGTTTACACAGTGGCTGGGAATGCTGGTTCTGTTTTGGTTTTCACTAGGATGTTCCGTAAAACAACATTTTTCAGTTACAAATAGGAAGTGCTGCCTCCAGTAAAGCCAATTAAGACACTGGGAAATGTCAGGGGAATCTGAGTTAACTGGCCTAGAATAGGAAAATTGGGGGAAAATGGCGAGAATAAGGACGTCTCTCCCTCCAATCTGCTGGTTCCCACTGAACAGCTTTGAAAGAAGCCTTGTCCAGTCTTTCTCCAAGGGTAGAATGGTGGCTGCCATGCTGAGCCTGATGACTGGGAGCTGAAAATGTGGGAGGGAAAAGTAGTCAGGGGATCCTGAGGAGTTTGACAGTTATCATCTCTTAGACAATACGTCTACGAAGCCCCTCCCTTGCCAACTCAGCCTCGTGAGACGATCACAGTAAGGAGGCAGACTACAGAAAGACTGAGTCCAGCAATGTTCAGTGTAACTACTTCATGCCATTGCTACAGAGCCAAGCCCTAACTGAAAGCCTCTGGCAGGACCAATCACAAGCTTCTAGAAATTAAATTAAGCAGGAAATACAGAAGGGGGCTATCCTTTATACTATATATATAGATACCTTTCTATCTCTTTGAATCTTTCCTTCACAGAGTCCTTTCTACAGCAGTCTATAGTGCTTCCACCACATATTACATAGGGCTGCTACTCAATGTAACATGTAACATGATAGGCAATGCATCTCACAAAGTCTAGAGGGGAAACCACATATAAGAGGGCAAGGCAAATGGGTAATAGTGAGGGCCTGTCACTGGTTCTCCTTCCCTGAACACAGAACAGAGATCTCCACTCCACTCAGGGCAGTACTTCAGTGACTCTGTATGGATATACTTTGTAAAATGCTTTGGAATCCTTTGGGATGAAAGTTACTCTATATGTATATACTAGTATCGTATAAACAGCATATGTTCTAGAATGTTGCAGTTACCAAGCCAAAAAAGCCTCCATTTCTTGACATATTTGTGCAACAACTTAAGAATAATAAATATTATTCATGTACTGCTCAGTGTTTTGTTTTAGGATTATTATGAAAGATCCAGGATCGCAGAATGTAAAAGTAGCCTTGTGACATGGGAAATTTATTATTTATTATTTATACAGTGGGTGCACTGGACTTTAGAGACAAATGCTGCTTTACAGACAGCACATATTTCTTAATAGAACTTCTCTGTTTTGTTTTCAAAAGTGCATCGGTTTGGAGATACTACATCGCAGTGGGTAACAGGCACATATATTTCAGCCTGACAGCAGCAGAACACAGTTAAAAAAGAAGAGGCAAATAGACTTGTGGGAGAATTTTGAATAGTGAATTCCTCCAACACACCAATTAAAACACATGCCTTTTAGTTTTAGGAAAGTGTGTTTCTTCCAAGAACAAAATGTTATAGAAGCTAACAAAAAAGACCCAGGCTTTTATGACTTGGTAAGTGTTAACCTCCAAGCCAAGAGGAAAACCAACCCTGTAACTGGAAAAATCTACAAGTGAAGCCAAAGGAAACACGGTAAGTGAACCCCCCAGAAATAACATGCAGAGAGGTGCACAGGTCCATGTCCCACTCACCCCTACAAAAGCCCCTACCAGGAGCATCTGGGATTCAGCAGGAGGTTGCAGTGGAGCTCTGCTCTGCTCCTTTGATGGTTTGGTTCCCAGCATGCACTGGGCCGGTGCAAGGATGCAGCCATGTAGAAAACGTCACTGTTTGGGTTCAACCAGCAGCAGGTTTTAGGCAATTTCTAATCAGAAACCTGCCATGAGCCAACAAGCATGCTGTGTAATGCAGCTGCTCCCCAGCTCCTCCCCTTACCTCCTTGCTTTTCCTGACATTGTCCGTTTAGTTCAACACACAACTTAATGGAAGAAAAGACCCTGGTTTTGGCAGACACAGCAAAACAAACTGGTTTGTTTATCAAGAAGGACAAGACAAAATATGTGACTATCAGTGTCCCAAAAGCAAGCATCAGAGTAGATGGAGAAACGCTAGAAGTAAGTCTTTTTACTTATTTAGAGAGTGAGATGTGCAATGATGGTGACACCATGCTAGATGTCAAGTGACAAATTCCAAAATCAGCAAACAACTTCCATAAACTTGAAAAAACTGGAAAAGTAGCATGATTGGCACAGATGCAAAATATTAATTTTTGATACCAGCATCATATCTGGCCTCCTTTATGGAGCAGAATCATGGAAATCCACAGCCAAAATTGATAAGATCAACTCAAAGGAAATGCCTGTGGAAGATATTCCGAGTCCACTGGACAGACTTTCTTACAACAACATGAGAAAATGCAAGTAGAGCAACCAAGTTACAGCATCAAACATGGTAAGAAGACTACAGTGAAACTATTTAGGGTATGCTTTAAGGATGCCACCAGCATGACTTCCACAAAAAGTGATAATATGGACATCACCTGGGAAGAGAAAAAGTGGGCGACCTGGAGAAACATTATGCAGAACAAGAGAGAAAGAAGCCAGATCCACCATCATGACACTCAGACGCCTGAACAGACCAGCACAAGACCAACATGCATTTCAGAAAATAGCATATGCCCTGTGCCCCTGAAGGTGCGGAAGATTAAAGAAAGAAGAAGTGCACTGATTACATTGGGAAATTCCTAAAGAAGGGGAAGCCACACAGATGTCTGGAAGCTGTGGACCACATTAAATAACACATCACATCATAAGGTATTTACCAAATCATGCAAAGCTACTGAACTTTCAGACCCAGTGAACTACAAGGAGGGTAGGGAAAAATGCCCCTGTCTACCCTTACAAATATATCGGTGCTAATGCACCTGGGAACATTGCTCTGATCTTTTGATGTTTCTTGAGACGGCAGATTTAAAAAACGTATAGTGATCCAATTAGACCTGTATGTACAACACTATCCTTCACCTAACAGAGGAAAGGCTTGCAGCTGGAAAACCACAAAGCACAGACAGTGCTACGTTTTAAACTTTTTTTTCCCCTGCAAGTCCTTGGAAGGGTAACCCATTTCCCTAGAACAAACAGTTGTACTTTTTGACACACACAGTCTGAAATCTGACTTGGAATCATAGTAATTTGCCACAGGAAAAAAAAAAGGAAGGCTCTGAAGTGTGACTTTTTTCACCTCTGCACTTGGTCTGTGCTGTTCCACTGTGTCCAGATCAAAAGAATTGACGGACTACCCAAGGAGAACAGTGTTCCATCAGAAATTTTGACAAAAAAGTGCCAGCTGTCAATACCAGACCCCATGAGACCCTACAGTAGCCCAGTGCACAGAAGCTGCACTGCTAGTCACGTATATTTTATCATGGCATATTTACTGTTTTCTAGCAAGCACATATTCCAATATTTATAATCTCTCTTTATGCAAGCCGCTTATGTTTTATAATAGTAAGAGTACATACATTTTAGTGACTGTGTAGAGCAACAAATTGTTGCATGTAATTAGTCATGTACAACATAAGGCACAACTTGAAAAACAATTCATGTTTACTTTTCCTCTGCTTAATCGATATTTTAAATATTTACAGAAGCCAAACACCAGCTTAGGCAGTTATCATCTCAGAACTGAAAGGACAAGATCCTACAATACTAAATACAGCGATGTATATCTGAATACCTGAGTGTCTGTCTGCTATGACCATTTGTTTGGCCAGTGTTTGACTCAGGGGACGGCAAACTTTGGCCCGCAGGCCGGATCTGGCCAGTCAGGGCTTTCAACCTGGCTCTTGGAAGCAGCTGGCACCATGTCTCTATGGTTCCTGGAGAAGAGGGGGACAGAGGGTTCCGTGCGCTGCTCTTGCCTGCAGGCACCGCCCCCCCGCAGCTCCCCTTGGCTGGGAACAGGAAACCGTGGCCAATGGGAGCTTCGGCGGTGGTACACGCAGGCAACGGAAGCGCACGGCGCAGCCGCCTCCCTCCCTCCCACCCCACCCCCAAGAGCCACTGCCGGACATGCTGGCCACTTCTGGGAGCGGCCTGAGGCCAGGGCAGGCAGGGAGCCTGCCTTAGCCTCGCTGTGCATTGCTGCCACCCCTGGAGCCACTCGAGGTAAGCGGTGCTGGGCCGGAGCCCGCACCTGAACCCCTCTCGCACCCCAACCCCTTGCCCTGAGCCCCTTCCTGCACACCATACCCCCCCTCCCATACCCCCTCCCGCACCTCAAACCCCTGCCTCAGCCCTACATTCATGGCCCTGCATACAATTTCCCTACCCTCGGGCCAAAAAGTTTGCCTACCCCTGGCTTGACTGAAGCTAGTTAAAGGAACTGTTTGACTGTGTGTATGTCTGTTTGAAAAGTGTGAGTGGGAATGCTTTGTTCCAGGTGGGCCTTGAGTGGTTGACTGGAGTGTGAACCAGGTGAGGGGCAACTGCTTCCAGTGCCTACTTATCCACATGGGCACCAATGGTACTTCCAGGAATGACCTTGAATGAATCACTGCAGACTACATGGCTCTGGGAAGAAGGATAAAAGAGTTTTAGGCACAAGTGGTGTTCTTGTCCATCCTCCCTGTTGAAGGAAAAGGCCCAGGCAAGGACCGTCAAACTGTGGTAGTGCTTTGGCTTCTTTGACAACGAGCTGATGTTCCAGGAAACTAGGCCATATGGTGGGCGGGGGGCAGTGAAAAAAATCTGGCCAATGCGCATCTAGGCTCAAGTAACGAAGACAAGGGAAAGGGGCTCATTTCTAGAAATTACAACTGCATTAAAAAGGCAAAAAGAAAAGCAACAGGGTAGTCTGCAAAATATCTTCAATGCCTGTATACAAATGCAAGGAGTATGTGGAACACATAGGATGAACTGGAAGTCATGGTAAATGAAGAAAATTATGACTTAATTGGCAACACAAAGACTTGGTGGGACAGACAACTCCCATGATTGGAATACCAGCATTGAGGGATATAGCTTGTTCCAAAAGGATAGGTATGGGGAAAAAGGAGGAGGTGTTGCACTGTATGTCAAGAATGTATAAACTTGCTCCAAGGTCCAAGGGGAAGTGAGCAACAGACCTGAGAATCTCTGGTAAGGATAAGAAGGGAAAAGAACAGTAGTGACATTATGGTGGGGGTCTACTATAGATCACCAAATCAGGAAAAGGAAGTGGATAAGTCATTCTGCAAGCAGATAACAAGATTAGCTAACATACACGAGCATTTATTAATGGGGGATTTTAAATTCCCTGATATCTGTTGGAAGACTATTGCAGCAAAACATAATACGTCCTGCAAATTCTTAGCAACTAGGGGGCTGTCCATTTTGGAACTACTTTTGACCGACAGGGATTAATTAGTTGTGAATGTGATAGTTGACGGGAGAGCGATCGGTGGTCGATTTAGCAGGTCTTCACTAGAAAGGAAGGCCAAGGCAAAGAATGAGTTACAGATAGCAAGAAATGTTAGAGACAACAAGAAGGGGTTCTTCAAATGTGTCAGTTAAAAAAGAAAGATCAGGGATGGTGTTGGTCCGCTGATCAATGGAGAAGGTGAGCTGGTAATGGAAGATTATAGGAAGGCAGAGCTGCTGAATGCCTAATTCGCTTCAGTCGTCTCACAAAAAATAACATATGACTGAACGACCAGCAAAGTTACCACAGACAATAAAGAGGAAGGGATGCAGATAGGGATGAGTAAAGAACATGTCAGAGATCTTCTGACCAACTTGAATGAAATCAAGGTGGGGACAGATAGCTCAGTGGTTTAAGCATTGGCCTGCTAAACCCAGGGGTGTGAGTTCAATCCTTGAGGGGGCTACTTAAGGATCTGGGGCAAAAATCCATACTTGGTCCTGCTAGTGAAGGCAGGGGGCTGGACTCAGTGACCTTTCAGGGTCCCTTCCAGGTCTATGAGATAGGTATATCTCCATATATATATATTTATTTTAGATCAGCGGGGCCGGATGCTATTCACCAGAGGGTACTGAAGTAATTAGCTGAAGAAATCTCGGAGCAACTGGCAACAATATTTACAAACTCATGGATGACAGGAGAGGTCGTGGAAGAATGGAGAAGGGCTAATATAGTGCCCATATTTAAAAAGGGGGGATCCGGCCCATCTAACATTTCTGTCCGGCCCGCCAGGCTCTTTGGTTGCCCCCTTGCAATCTCCGGGCCGCTAAAAGTCCCGCAGCGCAGTGGGTGCTCAGGCAGGCTGTCTGCCTGTTGTGGCCCCATATCACTCCCAGAAGTGGCCGGCTGCTGCTGGCATGTCTCTTCACGCCCCCGGTGGCAGGGGAGACCTCCATACGCTGCCCCCACCCCCAGCACTGTCCTCACAGCTCCCATTGGTCAGAAACTGGCCAATGGGAGCTGCAGGGGCGGTACTTGCAGGTAGCGCACTGAGACCCGCTGCCCTCCTTCCCTCAAGGGGCGCACAGAGATGTGCCAGCAGCAGCCAGGCGCCGCCACTTCTGGGAGCGGCGTGGGGCCATGGTATGCAGGCAGCATGCCTGAGTCCTGCTGCGTTGCCGGCCAGGAGGCGCCTGTGGTAAGCGCCTCCCGGCCAGAGCCTGCATCTCTCACCACCTCCTATACCCCAATCCCCTGCCCTAGCCTGGAGCCCCCACCTGCATCAAACTCCCTCCCAGAGCCCACACTCCTCACCTTCTCCTGCACCCCAACACTCTGCACCAGCCCGGAGGTCTCTCCTGCACCCAAACTCCCTGTCATTCCCCGCACCACCTCCATTAATATAGTAAAAATGTGCAGCCCAAAATTCATGGAGTGGCCCCCCCTGCAAAAATTATTGCCCACCCCTGTATTAATGGAATGATGTCAGATTGGAGGGAGGTCTCAAGTGGGGTTCCACAGGGATCTGTTCTGAGTCTGGTGTTGTTTAACATCTTTATTAATGACTTGGATGGAGGTATAGAGAGCATATTGATCAAGTTTGCAAATGACACAAAGCTAAGGATGGTTGCCAATACTTTGGAGGATAGACCTAAGATTCAGAGGGATCTTGATACATTGGAGAAATGGGCTATAGATAACAAAATGAAATCCAATAAAGACAAATGTAAGGTGCTACATTTAGGGAAGAAAACCCAATGCACAAATACAGATTGGGGGGAAATTGGCTTGGCAGCAGCACTGCTGAGAAGGACCTGGGAATTGTAGTGAATCACAACCTCAACATGAGTCAGCAATGCGATGCACATGAAGCAAATGCAATGTTAGGTTGCATTAACAGAGGCATAATATGCAAATTACGGGAGGTAATAGTACTGCTCTACTCAGCACTGGTTAGGCCTCAGATGGAGTAATGTGTCTAATTTTGGTAACCAATGTATAGAAAAGATACAGAAAAAATGGAAAGGATCCAGAGGCGAGCGACAAAGATGATCAAAGGGATGGAATGCAAACCATATGAGCAAAGGCTGAAGGAACTGGATATGTGTCGTTTGGAAAAGAGGCAATTAAGGGGGGAGGGATAGCTCAGTGGTTTGAGCATTGGCCTGCTAAACCCAAGGATGTGAGTTTAATCCTTGAGGGGGCCATTTAGGGATCTGGGGCAAAAATCTGCCTGGGGATTGGTCCTGCTTTGAGCAGGGGGTTGGACTAAATGACCTCCTGAGGTCCCTTCCAACCCTGATATTCTATGATAGCAGTCTTCAGATACTTGAAAGGCTGCCATAAAGAAGATGGAGAAAAATTGTTCTCTCTTGCCACCAAGGGCAGGACAGGAGGAAATGGGTTCAAACTACAGCACAGCAGATTTAGATTAAATCTCAGGAAAAACTTCCTTACTGTAAGAACAGCAGGACAATGGAACAGACTGCCTTGGGAAGCTGTGGCAGCTTCTTCACTGGAGGTTTTCAAAAGGAGGCTGGATAGCCATCTGTCTTGGATGGTTTAGACACAACAAATCCTGCATCTTGGCAGAGGGTTATATGAGATCAGTGGTTCTCAACCAGGGGTACACATAGGTCTTCCAGGGGGTACATCAACTCATCTAGATATTTGCCTAGTTTTAAATCAGGCTACATAAAAAGCACTAGCAAAGTGAGTACAAACTACAATTTCATACAATGAGTTGTTTATACTGCTCTATGTACTATACACTGAAATTCAGTAAGTCTGCTGAAACATTTTTGTATTATTGTGTCTGATTTTGTAAGCAAGTAGGTTTTAAGTGCAGTGAAACTTGGGTTATGGAAGACAAATTAGACTCCTGACAGGGGCACAGTAGTCTGGAAAGGCTGAGAGCCACTGGACTAGATAACCCTTGGGGTCCCTTCTAATCATATGATTCTATGTACAGTAAACAGTCGGCAGGTAACAGACTGAAGAGTGAGAACCTTTTACCAGTTGAGGTAGGGGAACTAAATTATTTTGGATCTCAAAGGAAATAAATGTGTTAACATTTTACCTCTACAGTATTTTATCTTACTTCCTTTTACAATGCATTCTCCAGCCATACAGATTTGTTTCTCCTTTAAAACAAGAATTTCCTCCACTTTCCTGCTCATTTGTTTTATCTGACTTGGTTAAGCCAGAGCATGGTGAGACAGAGGGTGATTTCTCCCCCTCTGCATTCCCTGTGCTGCTTTCCAGACAGGTTAACAAACGTTTTACACTCTCCTTCTCCCCTCCCACATTTCCTTTGAGCCGAACCACCCTAGGATCAAAACTCTGCTAGCAACAACACACAACCCTCAAATTATATGGGAGCACTGTATACATAGAAGGCCAGGCTCTGATTTCAGTTATTCCCCAGTAAGACCAGAGTAACTACACTACAGACAGTTACCCTCGGTTATGCTGGAGAAAATCCTATCAGAATTTGAGACTGGATTTTTTATACCCATTGTCATAGGTTTAACCTTGAAATTAACAAATCATTAAGCATGTGGGGGCTTAGGAATCAATTCATTTTCCAGGCAAAGGGTTTTTTAAATTAATGCCGAACAAAAAATAATCAGACAGTGCCTGACACTGCACAGATCCTGTTGATGTATCAATCTTTTCAGGCATTTAAAAATAATATCCAGATGATAAAAGTAAATGTTCTATAACCAAAAAATCTCTTGGTAATAAAATTTCAAATTACAGCCCATGACAACACTTCTAAATTGCAGCTGTGATGCAGAAGCTTTGATGGAGAAAATTGTACAAGTAACATAGAAAGTAATTTGGAAAAGCAACAGAGAATAGAGGTGCTGCTAATATGAACAGATAACATGGTTGGAATATTGTGTGGCGCCCTTAATCGGATTCTAGAGTGTTTCATTGCCAATATCTTAAATAATGCTGCAGTTTTATGGGGATTTCCTTGATAGTTTCTACTAGCAAATAAACCCCTGGGAGAAAAAACTAAGCCAAATAATCATACGCGATGGGAATAAGAGTGTGTCAAAATGAAGCTGCACATTGCCCTTTAGTGCTATGAGTCACCCGCTTTCTCCTGCCAAACACTTCAGCAATTAAAGGACGCCAAATGCAGAAAGTACTCCACAACTGGGGATTTTGACCCTAGGATTCAGAATGAGCCATCCCCAGGTGGAATCTCTGTGGCCCAGTGGCTTGCACACAGGACTGAGAGTCAGGAGCCCCAACTTGACAAAAAGATGAGAATACTTGCTCAGTGACCTTGAGCAAAATCACAATTTCTCTGTGTCTCAGTTTCTCGATCGTTATATAGGGATTATATTAACATACCTTAGAGGGGCATTGAGGCTTAAACAGTGTTTGAAAAGTGTTTTCAGAGCCTCAGATGAAAAGGGTGACAGTAGCGTAAAGTCCTTTTTTATTTTTTTGTTCAGTAAAAATGAAAAAAAAAATTACCACATTTTTCTTTTAAATAACCCAGGCCAAACACGCAATTTTTCAAGACAATAAGAGACAGGTACGTGTGATTTGTGGAAAGGAATTTCACTTGCAGTTAGCAAGTTATTGGTATGTCCGGCGAGTAATATTTAAACACTGAAGATTTGCATCATATCTTTAGTAATATAGTCTGTCCACACACATATCAATGTTTTGTCTGTGATGTGAAGCACAAGTACTTTTGGGGCCACCTTCTAGGAACACAGGAGTTGCCATAATGAATCAGACCTGTCTAATCCAGTATTTGGTCTCCACCAATGGCCAACACCAGATGCTTCAGAAGAAGGTGCAAGGAATCTCACAGTAGGCAGATGTGGGATGACCTGCATTCCATGAAGGTTTCACCTCATCCCTAATAGTTAGAAATTGTCTTAAACCCCAAAACATAAAGTTTTATATCCCTTCCAGTACTCTTTTTGTTACCATTAGTTATTATAGTTCTGGATATTCTTGTTATAATCTTGTCTGCTCAGACTAGATATTCTAAAGGCCCTTCTGGACTTAACATCTATGGATCTTTGAATTCTGGGACTCAATGACATCATGTCACAATGAGTTCCACAGTTTCATGACATGTTATGTGAAAATATATTTCCTTTTATCCATTCTGAATTTTTCACCTAGGGTTTCAATTAATAAAGAATAAAAGGATGGAAATATACACCGCTACCTCGATATAACGCCACCCCATATAACAAATTAGGATATAATGCAGTAAAACAGCGCTCCGGGGGGGTGGGGCTGTGCACTCCGGTGGATCAAAGCAAGTTCAATATAATGCGGTTTCACCTATAACGCGGTAAGATTTTTTGGCTCCTGAGGACAGCGTTATATCGAGGTAGAGGTGTAATTAGTAGTGGTCAACAAGATTTTATGTACAATAAGTCTTGACAAACAAACCTGGTATAATTCTCTGATGAGATCACAAGTAACTGCGTAGATGTAATATACTTAGACTTCTGTAGGGCAGTTAAAAAATACCAATATACACTATCAATAAAGCACATGTTAATTGGATTAAGGCTGACAGATCTCAAAGAGTAGTTGTCAATGGAGAATCATCATTGAATGGAGGTGTTTCCAGTAGGGTTCTGAAGAGATCAGTACTAGGCCTGAAGCTACTCAACATTTTCATCAATGGTCTGACCATAAATATAAAATCACCATTGAAAGCTGAAACCAGATAAATTCAAAGTAGAATTAGACAGACATTTTTAATAGGGAGGGTCACTAACACTGGAACAAGGTAGGAAGAGAGCTACCAGATTCTCCATCTCTGGATGTCTTCAAATCAAGACTGGATGCCCTTCTGGAAGATATGCTTTAGCCAAACACAAGTTATTGGGCTCAATATTGGGCTAAGAACTTGGTATATATCTGTTTTTAAAATAGACCAAGCAACTGTACATTCTTCTGGTTTGTGATTTTCCATTTACATGGATTTAAATTTTTATGGTTAACCATTAGCTGGATAGTCAATGGTTGGAGGCAAACTCATCGGTTTGGGATACTACTAATCAACTGAGCTGAACCACAAGTGTAAATCTGCAGTATGCGAGACAGAGAGCACACTTTTTCATTTACAAAACTCTCTCATGTAGTTTGTCGGAAGTTTCCTAGGCAACACCCCCTTACATCAACTATTCAGATTCCGCACCCACTTCTGTTTCCAAAGTTTTTCCCCCTCTCAATCCATGTGGTTTTAGTTGTCAGACTTGCTCAGGTAATCCTCAGCAACAGAGGAGAGAGTGGGGACACTGGGACTTTTTATACATGAATTTGATGGGAGACCACACAGGCGATTAGCAGCTTTCCTGGTAAAGATCATCCTATATCACCTACATACCGTCTGTTTTCTTCCCATTGATCTAGTGGTGTCAAAACCATTCTTACTAGTAAAACTCATCTAAGAAATTGCCTAATAAGATAATTTAGAAAATGCTTCACATTTAACATATGATCACAAAACACTTAAAATGCTGATCTTTCCCTCCCCCCCCCCCCAAGAAGCAAACACGTTAGTATCATAGCTCAGCCTCAATGGGCTGTTAAACATCTGCAGCAAAGGCTGATCAACCCCAGCCAGCAGCTGGACTTTTAGCAGTACAGAGGTCATGATAAATGAAACCACTGTGCTGGCTTCAAAACTTGCTTTATAATCTTCTCCAGACAAAGCGTGACCAAAATGCATCTATTGTGGAGGACATCTGGGGAAATCCCATATTCATTTTCATTGGGAACTTACTGCCTGTTGTCAAATAAAAATAAATGAAAAACACTATGGACCATTTTAAAAAACATTCACACTGTAAACTTTGGCCCACTGTTTCCTTCTGCAGCATTGACCTTGTTTTTCTACTGTGTGAAAAAAAATCAATATGGTATGGTATTGCAGTAAAATTTCAGCTTGTTCTTGGCTTACTTTAAATAACTTCATTGTCTTCTTTTCCCCTGTCTGCGTCTGTTGTATTTGGCACTTGCATTTATTAACATGAAATCAAGTTGAAAGAAAAATTTAAATATCATAAAAAGAAAAGCAGCAGGGCATCTGGCTCGCTTGGCTAAAGCCACGGATACCTTTACAATTTGCTAGGGTTTTCCACCACGCTCCACCCCCCACCCCACCCCCAACTTCAGCTTCCCTAGTCAATTTTGTATGCAGGAAGGCAACAAACAACTTTTCACCGATATAAAAAATTTTGCTTTGTAGACTTAAGAGGAGCTACAAGTTAAAAGAAAGCCAAAAAACACTACTAGTCCGTAGAATAAAATCAATAAAAAACCACTAGTGATTTTATTTCTTTGCTTTTTAACATTTTCTTCCTTCTTGAACTGTATTTATGTATAAACCAGACAACCTTGTCTCAACTGTGGGTTCCCATTATTCCTATTATGACGTTACAGATGGCAATGTGGAAAGGCACTCTGGACGACTTATAGGAAAGGGCCAAGCAACAAAAACAAAAAACCCCTATGCACTTTGCTCAGTTTCTGCTCTTTGTGACATAAAAATAGATCTGCGTAGGAAAACTGTGGCTCCATTTGGAACACTCCTCGGGTAATTAGACAAACAAAGTGGATCATTCCCAACAACAAAACTGAGAACTAAGTGCTTCAGAAAAATTAATAAAAGCATGAAACTCATTCTGTGATATAGGGAACTGATTGCTCTCTCTGTTCAGCGATGGAACGAAGTGGGAGATCCGCCAGCCCATGAAGGTCATCTTACTATACAAACAGCACACATAATGACCAACAGAAGGAAAAAGGCAAACGGCCATTGGACTTCTTATTCCCATGGCACATCATAAACAAGGGGCTTCTGAAGGGGACAAGTGTTGCCCCATCTGTGGTTTCCTCTAACTCATCATTACTGAAAACAAGTAAATTCTTACTTTGGTAGTTGAACCTGCGGATGAGTTGGCCACAAGGCTCGTTATCACGTCGCTGTTCACTGTGGTGCAAGCAGCCGTGGCTGGAGTAGGTAGTCGAGAGGGAACAATTGGCAAAGGCAACAGCCCAGGTCTGTTGTTGCAGTTGCTGCTCGCTGTACTGTTACAGTTACTGCTGTTCACATGATTCCCATTGGAGCTCCATTCTCGGCGATCCCACCCAGTGCGATAATCTCTTTCAAATCGGCTGTGGTGCCGTGACATCTCGGTCGAGTATGGCTTCTTCTCAAAGGGAACTCAAGAGCTCGCCTGAAATGTTAAAAGCAAAGAGGTGTTATAAAGTAAGCCCAAAGCAAAACTCCTACTCAATCATTTGGGCCAGTCCCGCCAGTCGCCACCATGCCTATTTCGCAGTACAGGTGAAATTGTGTCAGTCAAACATCAGGAGAGGGGATTATGTTTGTAGCAATCTTAATTAAAAATCGAAATGAGAGAGTTAGGATACTGACTGAGCATGTGGTGGAGAGAACAGTCACTCATTTTCCAGGGAATTCCACACGCCCAAACTTTCTAGCAGGATCTCAAGAGACAATACACAAAGAATGAAACACCAAGTTAGAACCAATTCATCATCCAACCTCTCTGACAGCTTCCTAAAGATGTCCTTTTGAAAATTAAATCTTTCATGGATCTTGCACCAAAGAAATGTCCACCCCACCAATCCCAATGAGGGGAAGATGAAAAGAAAGCCTTTATATTTGTCATTGCTCCTGCCGCTCATTTATTTCAACACATACAGATTCATAGATCCATTCATAGAGTTCATTAAGTCCGGAAATGACCATTAGATTGTCCAGTCTGACTTCCTGTATATCATAGCCCATTAAATTTCACCCAATTACCCGTTTCTGAGCCCAGTAACTTGTGTTTGACATCCAGACTTGACTGAAAGACATCAAGATGAGGAATCCACCACCTTCCTTGGTGGTTTGTTCCAATGGTTAATCATCCTCATGGTAGAAATTTGAGCCTTATTTCCAATTTGAGTTTGTCTAGCTACAGCTTCCAGCGATTGGTTCTTTTTACAGTAGAACCTCAGAGTTACGAACACCAGCATTACAAACTGACTGCAGGGCCGGATTTCCAATTAGTCACAGGAGGCATGTGCCTAGGGGCACCAGCATTCTAGGGGCACCTTACCTCTCTAAAACTGGGTGCAACACAAAGGTCAGCTGTAGGCGGTGGGCACTTAAGATGCTGTGCCTAGGTGTGCGGAAGGTGTCAATCTGGCCCTGACTGACTGGTCAACCACACACCGCATTTGGAACTGGAAGTATGCAATCAGGCAGCAGAGACCAAAAAAAATAATTAAATAGAGTACAGTACAGTCCTGTGTTAAAATGTAACCTACTAAAATAATAAAAAGAAAGTTTACAAAAAAGATTTGACAAGGTAAGGAAACTGTTTCTGTGCTTGTTTCATTTAAATTAAGATGATTAAAAGAAGCATTTTTCTTCTGCATAGTAAAATTTCAAAGCTGTATTAAGTCAATGTTCAGTTGTAAACTTTTGAAAGATCAACCATAACGTTTTGTTCAGTGTTACGAAAATTTCACAATTACAAAGAACCTCCATTCCCAAAGTGTTCGTAACCTCTGAGGTTCTACTTCATATTTCTCTCTGCTAGATTAAAGAGCCCTTTAGTACCCACTATTTTCTCCTCGTGAAGATACTTATATACTGTAATCAAGTCACCTTTCAATCTTTTTTTTTGATAAATTAAACAGATTAAGCTCTTTAAGTCTCTTACTTTAAGGTTCTCCAGGTCTTGAATAATTTTTGTGGCTCTTTTCTTCAGGCTCTCCAATTTTTTAACATCTTTTAAAAAATCTGAACACCAGAACTGAACGTAGTATTACAGTATCAGTCTCACCAAATCTATGTAGTGAGATATAATCACCTCCTTAGTCCTACTCACTACTACTTTTCTTATACATCCAAAGGTCGCATTAGTCCTTTTTTGCCAGAGGATTGCATTGGAAGTTCACAGTGAATTGTCTGTCCTCTCTGACCTCCCACAAGGCTCCTTTTCAGTCCCTGCTTTCCAGGATACAGTCCCCATTTTGTAGGTGTGGCCTGCATTCCTTTTTTCTAGATGTATAACTTTGCATTTAGCTGTATAATCTTTGAATGGACCCAGTTTACCAAGAAATCCAGATCACTCCGTATGACTATCCTGTCCTTATCACCATTTACTACTCTGTCAATCTTTGTGTCATCTGCAAATTATACCAGCAGCAGGCAAGTCATCTCAGCACAGAACAGGGAAGCAGAAACTCCTGAGTTCTAATCCCAGCTCTGACAATTTCACACTACATTGTGTGATGGGGTGTACCAAGCCTGCACTGGCCTAGCAAGGGTTGGCCACGCACTTTGGGCCCAGGAGGCAATGCTCCCATGCACTTGCTTGGCATGCTCTGGTTGGAAGCAGTATATAAAACGAGGCGGCTTAGCTCAGTCTGGGCTGAGGAGGAGAGTGGATACACGCTGCAGACTCCTGCCAGGGAGCCGCTAGAGTGCCAGCCTGCGGAGGCTGAAGGCGCTGAATACATGGTGGGACCCCAGGCAACTGCGGAGGATGAGGGATATGGCAGGCCGCTATCCCAGAGGGGGATCCAGAAGCAAGGGTAGGAAGTTTGTTGAGAGGGGAACCTGAACCTGAAGCCAGGACTGCTGGTTCCATAGGGCCTGGGGTTGGGACCCAGTGGAGTAGGATGGGCCCAGATCCCTCTACTCCTTTCCACATCTATCACTAGGCCCCCCTGCCCAGAGGACTAAGGCAGCTACATAGACGCCAGCCACTAGGCCTCGCTGCCCTGAGGCCAAAGGCAACTTCATGGATTTTGGCCAGGAGGCCTCGCAGCCTTGATAGCAAGGGCAGCTTCATGGACTCTGGCCACTAGGCCTCACTGCTCTGAGAGCAAGGGTAGCTCTGTAGACTCTGGTCATTACGCCTCACTGCCCTGAGGATAAGGACAGCCCCCTGATCTCCAACCGGTAGGCCTCTCTACCTTGACCACAAGGAGCTACATTCACAAAAAGGGGGTGTTCTCCCTCCTTTTTCTCCCTCGGTGGCCTGAAATCCCGCTACACATGGCCTCGAGCAAGTCACTTAACCCTCTCTGATTAAAATGGGAACATCCTCCAAGTGACACTGTGACATTTGTACAGCATTAGGAAGTGAAGAATATTATATATGCATGCTAAATACAGTTTCTCGCATTAATAAATCATTACAGCAACTCAACTATTTTACTTGCATCACACAATCAAATTTATTATGAGATCAGTGAAACTCATTTTGTATTTAAGAATGCATAAAACAAAAATGGACAAGAAAAATATCCCAGCTTATGATAGCTGAAGAGATATTACTTCTTGTTATTCTTCTGCTGGATAAGGTCAGCATTGCACTACGTGTGGTTTTAACTTATGTTATCATCATGAACATCCACAGAATGGGCAGAATTTCTGAGCACCGACACAAGCTGTCCTGCGGCTCCTATTAGCTTGTCCACCACAAATGTCTTCACGCTGTTGAGTGAGACTACTTTATCTTAAGTGTAAGGTGGAAAAAAACGTATCTAGAAAGTTCAAACCTAAGCCACTAATAGACTGTCCTCAAGAGATATAATTCAGACACACTGTAAGACAGTAGCAAGTGAACAACTTTAGTAATAACACAACTGGTAATACAACAGAATGGCAAGTAAAGCTGGCGTATTAGAGACGAACGTGGCCCATCAGAGATATACCATTTACGCTTGAAGAATGTTCTCCAATTGTACTAGCGGGGATTTATATCACATTCCTTGTAACAAAAGATTGGGACTACTTCTCAAGAACATAAACAAGAAAAATTCTGCCAAAAACTGCATCTGCAGAGGTTTGTCCTTCTACTCTATGACTAGTAAAATTGTGTGTAGAGGCCCACATATCAGCTTTTGTAATTGTTTAGGAACCTTTTGCACCTTTTCATCCAAGAGGTGGCGTTGCTTCTCCTGGGAAGGGCGGCAGGGCAAGGTTTGCCCTGAGCAGCCTATGCTTCAGAAATACCCATTCAAGTACATTTGGATAGTTCTTCCGGGGGGGCTCTCAGTAAACTCATGATACTTGTGTCCTGTTCAAACAGAATTTCATGGCCCTTGTGACATGCAGTTTATGAGGATGCCTCTCAAACTTTTTGTAATGACATGGAAGTGACATACCAACTTCTGATTATGGCAAAAATTAGAGGCACACTGTGCATCAACAAGGGTACAGTAAATAGAACATCTTTGTCTAAATAAAAAACTTTTAAAAACATAGTGGGGGGAGATTTTCTATGAGCAATGACTGCCATCTCACAGAAAAGTAGTACCAGAAATGTAGCTTTAAGGCTTAAATAATTTAAAACTTTTATAGCAGCTCTTGCATCATGGTCTAAAAATACTTCACACACTGTAATCAAAAGGGGCACTATCAACTCAAATTTACAATTTTAAAATGTACTTATCAAGCTGTGGAGAGGGGCTCACTACTGTGAGTGCCAACCTCAGGGCAGACTGTCAAGGAACTGGGCACAAACCCCAAACTGGTTGTATGTTACACAATTAGATTTCACCAACCAAATAACAAGTGTGAACTCCTCAAGCACTATAACAGCCTTACCATGGAGTCACAGACAGTCTCCTTGGACACGCCAGTCTATCTAGCCACCCAGGCAAGCTTGTCTTTGTGATAGATGGTCCCTTATACCAAAAATCACAACAATATTCAGGTTACTCCCAGTCCCAAACACTTACCCCAGGTCAAGTTCTTACTAGATCACTCACCAAAGACAATGCTTGTTGCCAATCCTATAATAAACTAATGAAAGGACCATTACCTAAGGGCTAGTCTACACTAGAATCGCTGCAGCAGCATAGCTGTACTGATGCAGCATTGCTAGTGCAGACACTCTGTGCTGACGGGAGAGAGCTCTCCCATCGGCATAATAAATCCACCTCTGTGAGAGGCAGTAGATATATCTCCTGCCGACACAGAGCTGTCCATAACAGCACTTAGGTTGGTGTAACTTACATCATTCAGGGGGCGCTTTTTCACACACCCCACGTGACATAAGTTATACTGACATAAGTGCAAGTGTGTACAAGCCCTAAGAAAAAGGACTGAGAGTAGCTGTAAAGGAGGAAAACATACACACAAACGAGTTACAGTCTTAAGTTCCAAAAGGTGATAGTAGCTGTTATACATACAAGCTCTGTATTTCCTTTAAGGCTAACCCAAGCCAAGCAGCTTGGTGATCCCTTGCTTATGCTTAGAAATATTGCCCTCTCCAAATTCCAAGCAGCATAGTGATAACAATTTCTCCTTAACAGAAATTTTTGTTCCCTTCCCCCAGCATTCATTTTGCCCCTCCCCCCCCCAAACGGAAAGGATGTGGACAAATTGGAGAGAGTCCAGCAGAGGGCAACGAAAATGATCAGGGGGCTGGGGCACATAACTTACGAAGAGAGGCTGAGGGAACTGGGCTTGTTTAGTCTGCAGAAGAGAAGAGGGAGGGCAGATTTGATAGTAGCCTTCAACTACTACTACTTTGGAAGGGGGGTTCCAAAGAGGATGGAGCTAGGCTGTTCTCAGTGGTGGCAGATGACAGAACAAGGAGCAATGGTCTCAAGTGGCAGTGCGGGAGGTTTAGGTTGGATATTAGGAAACACTATTTCACTAGGAGGGCGGTGAAGCACTGGAATGGATTACCTAGGGAGGTGGTGGAATCTCCTTCCTTAGAGGTTTTTAAGGTCAGGCTTGACAAAGCCCTGGCTGGGATGATTTAGTTGGGGTTGGTCCTGCCTTGAGTAGAGGGTTGGACTAAATTACCTCCTGAGGTCTCTTCCAACCCTAATCTTCTATGATTCTATGATTCATGGGTTAGGGGGAAGCAATCAACAAAGTGGTTTGACTAGTGTCTATAGGCCTTCTTGTGTTGGGGAGAAGATGAGACCTCTTGTGGTAAACTAGTATTTCACACTTGGTAATGCTTCTCTTCTGATTGAGGGCATTTACAGTCTTAGCAAACATTTTTATAGTTCCAGAGCAAACACTTAAATATTACCTTATAACATGGGATACCAATATTACAAGTATGGTTGCCAACTTTCTAATTGCACAAAACCGAACACAAACACCCTTGCCCCGCCTCCCTTCTCTGGCCCTTTCCTGAGGCCCTGCCTGTTCCCCGAAGCTCCGCCGCTGCTCACTCTACCACCCCCGGTCGCTCGCTCGCCGGGCTGGGGCAGGGGCTTTGGGTATAGGAGGGGATACAGGCTCTGGGCTGGGGGTGTAGGCTCTGGGCTGGGGCCAGAAATGAGGGGTTCAGTAAGTGGGATCCAGGATGGCGCAGGGGTTGGGGTATAGGGGTGAGGGCTCTGGAGTGGGGCTGTGGATGAGGGGTTGGGGTGCAGGAAGGGGCTCCAGGCTGGGGCCGGGGGTTTGCAGTGTGGGAGGGTGTTCCAAGCTGGGGCAGAGGGTTGGTGCACAGGAGTGGGTGAGGAATGTGGGCTCTGGGAAGGAGTTTGGGTGAGAGAGGGGGCTCAGGGCTGGGGCAGGGGATTGGGTGCGGGAAGGGTTCCAGAGTATGGGCTGTGGGCAGCTACCCGCAAGCAGCGACATGTCCATCGGCTCCTAGGTGGAGGCGCGGCCAGGCAGCTCTGCGCGCTGCCTCCACCCGCAGGCACCGCCCCCGTCACTCCCATTGGCCGTGGTTCCCAGCCAATGGGAGCTGCAGAGCCAGTGCTCAGGGCAGGACAGGGGCAGAGCACAGAGCCCCCATGGCTATCCCTCTGCCTAGGAGCCAAGAGACGTCGCTGTTTCCGGGGAGCTGCGTGGAGCCAGAGCAGGGAGTCTGCCAGCACCGCACTAACCGGACTTTTAACGGCCCGGTCAGAGCACTTACCGGAGATGCCAGGGTCCCTTTTTGACTAGACACCTGGCAACCCTAATTATTAACATGAATACATGCAGCATCCTACAAGCGTTTCATAAAGTCTAAACGCTAAACACATTCTTATAACTCTAATACCTATTTTAACAATACTAACACAAAGGCAGGCCAGACTGTTTTCCAGCTCTGCATTTGTGAGTGTTCAGTGAGGCCCAGTGGCCTTGGCATGAGCTGGCCCGTGGCCTGCCAGCATCATAGTACTTTATTATTTTATATCTCTGGAGAAGTCTGTCTCTCTACATTTTTGCCCCTAAATCTGTGCAACCCGCATGTGTGTCTGGGGACATCTTTGTGGGCTCTTGTTTTGGAAGGTGGTTGGGAATCAACTGGCCCCCTCCAGCTGAGCTAAAGGGGAATCTCCATAGTTGTATTAGTATTCAGGTTTATATCTTCTGTAGGCCAACCATCTAGAGTGAATCAAATCATGCCTGAATGTACACCCCCACAAACGCACTATTACTTGAGCAGAATTGACATGTCACTCAGCAGAGAGCGGTGGTAAACATGCACGTAAGTCAACACCTAGCAGTTTCTACTGCATGATCTAAGACACCATGCCCCCAGCAGTTCCACAATCAGATGATACTGACAGGCAATTACACCAATAACTAGCAGAGGAAAGGGCTGCAAATAACCTATTTATTAAGAAGTTTATTTAAGACCTAATACCCTGTTTATGAGCAAACTCCTTCCACGCCATGGCTGCCATTCTTAAAAACATTTTCTGATGTTCTCAATAAAAGTTAAGATCAAACACCGGAAATGTCACTGTTTCTACATACGTCATCAAACATATGCTACTAGTTTAGACAGTTCACTTTTGGCTGACGACAAAGATCTGACAGCAACAAGATGTGCAAAAGTGAGACTGTGGTGATGGCTACATAATGCATGAGAATTCAATTGCCAGTGCTTGCTATTATTATTTTTTAAATAAAAACCAATGTAAAATGGTCCCATAAATAGCTGCTATGTGGGGTGAGGGGAGAGAGAGAGGAAGTTGCTCATGAACAGGTTATTGAATTTTGAAATATATTTATGGAGCCATGGTTTACAGGTCATCTCCCTCCCCTATTTAATTGGTGAGGCCAGAGTGACATAATGTGCAAACACACCTACACTCATAACTCAAGCTTATCCCACTGAAACTATGTAATGAATGGAGCATAATTATTACATCCCTCTACATGGTATTGGTCACAGCCCTGTGTAAGATCTCTTGAAAAACTGCACTGAAATGGGATTGCAAATTATTCTCGTCAGTAGCAGGGATGGCAGCAACCATTATAGTTAAGGATGTATATGCATATCCATCCTAACTCAGTTTTCAGTGGCTCCAAAATGTTCACTTTCCAGGCTAAAAATTTCCAGGCATGGTCTCTTTTCAAAGAACTTTTCTTTTGTTACACATTTTTAATGAGTAATCAATCATGAATTAATTCAGTTTAAACTAAATGGAAGGATAAACCCTTGGAGGTCAGAAAGTGTAGGGGAAAAGTAAGAAGTGCCAAAAGCTAAGCAGAGTTGGACCTTGCAAAGGAAATTAAAATCAATAGTAAAAGGGTCGTTAGCCATATAAATAAAAAGAAAACAGGGAAAGAAGAAGTGGGACCACTAAACACTGAGGATGGGGTAGAGATTAAAGATAATCTAGGCATGGCCCAACATCTAAATGAATACTTTGCCTCAGCTTTTAATAAGGGTAATAAAAAGATTGGGGGCAGTGGCAAGGTGGGTAATGGGAACAAGGATATGGAAACAGAAATTATATCTAAGGTAGAAGCCAAACTCAAACAGCTTAATGGGGCCAAACTGGGGAGCCTGGATAACCTCCATCCAACAACATTAAAGGAACTAGCACATGAAATTGAAAGCCCAATGGCAAGGACTTTTAATGAATCTATAAACTTGGGAGTCATACCCTATGCCTGCAGAATTGCAAATATAATATGTATATTTAAAAAAAGGGGGGGATTGCAAATATAACATGTATATTTAAAAAAAAAGGGGGGAGGGAGATTCCAAAAGTGACAGTCCCATTACTTTGATCTCAATTGTATGCAAGATCCTAAAACAAATCTTGAAAGAGAGAGTCATTAAAGACATACAGGCAAACGGCAATTGGGATAAAATACAACATGGTTTTACAAAAGGTAGATCGTGCCAGACCAACCTGATCTCTTTCTTTGAGAAGATATCCCATTTTCAAGACAAAGAAAAAATAGTAGATCTAATCTACTTGGATTTCAATAAAGTATTTGATACAGTTCCACACTGGAAATTATTCATTAAACTGGAGAAGACGGGGATTAATATTAAAATTGAAAGGTGAGTAAGGAACTGGTTGAAGGGGAGACTACAACAGGTCATGCTGAAAGGTGAACTGTCAAGCTGGGAGGAGGTTAATAGTGGAGTTCCTCAAGGATAAGTCTTGGGAACAGTCTTGTTTAACATTTTCATTAATGACCTTGGCACAAAAAGTGGGAGGTAATATCATACAAGAAGATTTGGATGACCTTGAAAACTGTAGTAATAGAAACAGAATGAAATTTAATAGTGAAAATGCAATGTCATGCACTTAGGGACTAACACCTAACAACAAGAATGTTTGCTATAAGCTGGGGATGTATCAGTTGGAAATAACAGAGGAAGAGGAAAATCTGGGTATATTGGTCAATCACAGGATACCTACAAGCCACCAGTGTGAGCAGTTGTGAAAAAGGCTAATGTAGTCCTTGGATGCAACAGGCAACGTATTTCCAGTAGAGATAGGGAAGTGTTGTTATCATTACAGAAGTCACTGGTGAGACGTCATCTGGAATACTGTGTGCAATTCTCATCTCCCATGTTTAAGAAAGACTGATTCAAACTGGAACAGGTACAGCGAAGGGCTATTAGGATGATCAGAGGAATGGAGAACCTAAATTACGAGAGGAGACTTAAGGAGCTTGGCTTCTTTACCCTAACAAAATAAAGGTTGAAGGGAGATTTGATTGCTCTCTATATATACATCAGAGGGAACAACATCAGGGAGGGAGAGGAGTTATTTAATTTAAAGGCCAGTGCTGGCACAAGAACAAATGTGTATAAACTTGCCATCAATAAGTTTAGGCTTGAAATTAGACAAAGGTTTCTAACCAGCAGAGGACCGAAGTTCTGGAACAGCCTTCCATAAGAAATAATGGAGGTAAAAAATCTTAATTGTTTTAAGACTGAGCTTGATAAATTTATAGAGGGGATGGTATGAAGAAATTGTCTACAACAGCATGTGGCCCATCTGCAACTGTTAGTAACAAATATCTGGAGACGAGGCACGAGGTGGGGAGGATTTTGAGTTACTACAGAGAATTCTTTCCCAGGTGTCTGGCTGGTGGGTTTTGCCGACATGCTTAGGGTCTAACTGACTGCCATATTTGGGGTCTGGAAGGATTTCCCCCCCAAGTTAGATTGGCAAAGACTCTGTGGGTTTTTTTGGTCTTCCTTTGCAGCATGGGGCACAGGTCACTTGCTAGTTTAAACTAGAGTAAATGGTGGATTCTCTATAACTTTAAATCAAGATTTGAGAACTTTAGTAACTCAGCAGGAGGTTAGGGGCCTATTACAGGAGTGGGTGAGTGAGGTTCTGTGGCCTTCAATGTGCAGGCCAGGCTAGATGATCATAATGGTCCCTTCTGGACTTAATGTCTATGATGCCCATTATCATAGCATCTGAGCACCTCACAATCTTTAATGTGTTTATCTTCACAACACCTCATGAGGTTAGGAAGTGCTATTATCCCCATTTTACAGATGAAGAACTGTGGCACAGAAAGAGTAAGTAACTTGCCCAAGGTCAGGCGGGAATTCTGTGGAAGGGGAAATTACACATTGCATAGGTGAAGCTCATTCTACACTGTCTTAATCAGCTGTGCAGCATACAGCTTTGTGAAGGTGCAGCATCAACAAGACAGCCTTCTACACATAAGATGCAACCGCTTCTGATTAGAATACCTCTAATTTTAAATAGACAGAGCAACTCTTGTTCCTGTTTGTCACAAGCAATCAAAAGTTGTGTGTGTGTGTGCGAGCGCGCAACCAATGGGAAGAACAAATACTTTGGGGGGGGGGGGGGGGGGATGACCCAGCAGTTATTGGATGAAATGATAAATTTAGAGACAGAAAGGAGATCAAGATGGAATTAGGTGGATGGTTTAGAAGAAGGTAATAGGCTGGAGAAGAGAGTCTAGCCACCAGAATGGTCTAAAAATCCTCTGGCAAGCTGAAACCCGATATACAGATATGGAAGAAGGAGCAACCCACCAGTCTATACCAATGTCCACTAAATCCAAGAATAACTCATCACTGCACGTGCTGTGCAAAATTCACACCAAACATTTAGAACCATTAAAATTTCAGGGAAAGGATGTGTACGGCTATTGACATCATATTGGCTGCATCAACCCTGCTACAATGCTAATAAAAGAAGGGCATCACTTCCCCACATCTTACATTTACAGGAAAGGGGGGGATTTATATACAAAACTATGAGATAAACTTTCATCTCTCTTAACCTGTCAAGGTCCAAATGTGCAACACAATGTAGATAAAGCCCTTAGAAAAGAGAGAGACAAAATTATTATCCATGCAGGACAGTTAAAATGCAGTGGGATTCCTCCCATAAAGGTAAATAACTCTTTCTATAACCAGAGTTTCATGATTATTTCTCATGCAAGTAATTTTCAACAACAAAATTCAATAATAAAAACTTAGGGACACCATGTCTGTGTAGAATGCAGGTAACTATGGGACTAAAATGAGAGGTATTTTATATAAGAACATAAGAACAGTCTTCCAACAGTGGCCAATGCCAGGTGCCCCAGAGGGAATGAACAGAGCAGGTAATCATCAAGTATGTATGTAAGCAGAACATTTTAACTATGTGAAGCCCATGAACTTCAACAGGAGTCAACAAAGCCCTTCCAACTCTGGAATGAGAAGGGTATGTTATACTGACGTTATGGATAAAATTTCTAGACAAGGATAACTTTCTGAAAAGCACCTAAGTGACGTAAAGACTAAATCCTATGTTCAAAAGTACCTACGTCCCATTCACAGCATATATCTTAGATATTAACTGTGGAATTGAACACATTATCTTAAACAAACACATATGTACGGATGCAAGAGCTACATTTGAAGCATTTGCAATTGCATTGCACTGCTCAGACTTTGCTAGGTTTAGGCAGATCATTAAGGTAAATTTTAGTGCTTAACATTTTATATTATCTGCTCAACATTTATCAGAGCCCTCCTTCCCTCAAGCCGAACACTTACTGTTTTGTAGAAAAACTTTCCCAGTCATGCTCTTCTAAATGACAGCCCAGCCTATGCCTTAGGGCAGCTTTCCCCTTGCTTTCCACATTCATCTAGCCTCAGACTCCTTAAAATGCCTGTCCGGAAAAACAGGCTTGAAGCCAGTCTAAAGCTACAGAATCAGATTTCTTGGACTATTAGAGATTCAGCTTCATTAAGTGACTTCAAAACTAAAGGTCAACCTTTTAATTAAAATTTTTCCTGGATAAGCTTCTGTTTCTAAATTTAATATTTAAAAAAAAAACAAAGTAAAATGAGAGAAATATGATATGCCATTTGCATGAAAGCCTGGAGGCATCTACCGAAGTGGCTACTTGGTTATTAGAGGAATGGAAGAAAATAAAAGAGAAATGAAACATTCAAATAAGCAGCTAAACAGCATCATTAATTTTCAGACTGGACAAACAGAAGCACATATCAAATAGCTTATTAGAAAGCTTCACAATCAGTTAAGTATATGCATAGCATAAGTATTTTATGAGATCTACACAAAAACAGGGATGAGGAGGAGGAGAGAGACTTGATGTAATCGGCTCTAACATGAAGAACTGTAACTGATAGGGAGAAAATGTCTAAGTACTTATGCTTGAATGATTTCAGATACATGCTGGAGGGAAAATGTTACTGGATGCAGTTTTATCAGAGCATTCCAATACAGTCGCCTCTTCCTTCGGCATAGGGCTAACCACACAATGTTCACATATCAGAGACCACCATTATCCCAAAATATACCTATGTTTACAAGCACTCAGGATATTTTAAATTTTAAGGACACACAACACACACATAACCATATAAATATGGCTTTAAAAAAATCCTTGAAACAATACAGTATAAAATTGCTAGGTCAGATAGCGCTGTTAAGCATCATTATGGATGAGTTATAAACTCATAACAATGCCTATTTGTATGTTTCATCTAGTATTATAGTACTACAGAATACAGTAAATCTATGTAATACTACAGATTATAGTAAATCTTGCTGCAGTAAGTGGTGCTTTTCCATCTCTAAGTGGAATTCCATAAGTCTGCTAGGTCAGGTCAAAGTTGGGACATCACCTTTCCTATGCTTTTTAGGGTGAGCCAGCTTTGGGAGTTGATTTATTCTGTACAAGTGTAATAAATAAACAAAATGTTTTATTCATGCTCAACAGTATTTATACATCATGAGGAATTTCTTATACATGTACAGAATCATTGTTCTAGGCCTACATAGATTCAACTAATCCATTTTCACATTTTTGCTTAACTTATCTATTTATTTTGGACAACTTCAGTGAAAGACTTCTTTGTTAGACTACATCGGTAGGAATCCAATCGAGATTTTGTAAAGCTGAACTTACAAGCAGCTGTGTAGAAAGATAAGAACTAGAAATATTTGAGGGGCAAGGAAACCACTTTATTATCAAGCAAGGTCTACTTTTGTAAATCCCTGATTTAGGCTTGTAAATAGGGTAAACAATTATAAAGCTTCTGTGAAATCCAAGGCAAGGCAGACAGACTTGAGCCACCTTAGTCAGATCTAAAAAAACCCCACCAGTAAGTGATAAAAGAGCAGAAGATCTAAGAGAGTAATGAGGATTTAATTTTTCTAACTATATGCTGCAGGGGATAATACAATGGGATTTTTTGCTGTTGTTTTGTTTTTTTACATCAGAGCACCAACACAACAGTGTCGTCATCCTTGGGTAATGAAGTCTGTACCCAAGAATGACAAGGCAGATTTGGCAGTTCAGACTGTAAACATTATAGGAAAGCAAAGACTTATTATTCTAAAATACTTAGGAGGGATATGGAGATTTCTCTGGAGATAAGAAAAGAGATAAGGACCCAAGAACATTTAAGGCAATAAAAACAGCCACATTGTCAATGATACCCAATCCTGTACGTCTGGTTTCATCCCAAGATAAGTAGACATCTTCTTAATAGAGCAATTAAAATATATACGCGCTATTTAATTTTTTCTTACTAAACATCTTAGAATTTCAAAGTGAAATTTATTTTCAAATCTGATAATTCTCCATAGTTTATCATTTGTTTTCAGATGCTAATTCCTACGCAGCTTCAGGGGGTTAAATGACACGTGCTGGTATCTGGTGTTCATGTACCCCAGCATCATGAGGTAATCCTACTTTTGGAAGTCTGAAGCCATTTGCACTCTTCCACCTCCCCTCCCCCGCCCATTCATTCTACAGGAATAGGAGGTGAAAAGAGCCCACACAGTGTTGGGTACACAACTCAGGTACACATGACGTTGTGGGGTTTGCATCGAGTCTGAAAGTCGCCCCTCTCTTTGTTCTTTGGGGAAATGCTACTGGTGGCATCAACCCAGACTTTAAGTATGGATTTTTTGGATCCACGAGATCTTAATATGGCTGTATTGAGGCAGTATTACTCCACCCACATGCCAGCCAATGTTCAGTGCCAACTAGCTGGTAAAAGCATATTCGCTATTCCACATGAGAAAGGCGGATATTGGCAAGTCACATAGGAGTCAACTTAACTATGCACTTTCAATACTGGGGCAGATACAAGTTTTTCCGTCTACCTTTTGGAATAAAAACAGCTAGTGAAGTGTTTCAACAAAAGAATAATGAAATATTTGGAGATATTGCAGGCATCCATATAATAGCCATGACATGATAATAGCAGTATCAATTCAGGCAGAACATGATCAGATACTGAAAAGAATGATGGCAAGGGCTCAAGCAGAGAATATCAATTTCAACCCAGATAAAATCCAGTTCATAGTAAAAGAAGATAAATACATGGGACACATTCTCTCATCACAAGGAATCAGGCCAGATGACAATAAGGTTGAAGACATAGTTAACATGAAACCTCCATAAGACAAGAAAGCATTATGGAGGATCCTGGAGATTATTAGATTCCTTGCACAATACATCCTAGGTGAAGCATCTTTGACTACTCCACTAAGACAACCACTACATGAGAACATAACTGGGCAATGATCATGGGAATACACTGCAACAGCTAAAGACAGCACTCTGTAATGCACCAATACTTAGATTCCATGATCCCGACAAGCCAGTCACCACACAATCAGATGCATCCAAAGATAGTTTACGAGCTTGTCTACTGTAAGACAGAGGCCTCGTTTCGTATGCATCATGAGCTCTGACAGAGCAGAACAAAGTTATGCCCAAATTTAGATGGAACTACTGACTATTGGATTTGTCACAAAGAAATTTCATCAGTACATATATGGATTATAGACTGAGATACAGTCTGATCAGAACCACTGGAGGCAATCTTCTCTAATCTCTTGGAAAAGCACCTGTAAGGCTATACCACATGCTACTTCAGTTACAAAAATATGTTCTTAAAACATACCCCCAGTAAAGAAATGTTAATTGCAGACACATTATCGAGAGCTGCAGTGGAACATACTAAAGAACCAGATGATCAGGCCACCTTTACACTTCGTTAAACAAACTGAAGGAGAACATATGGGAAGTTCCTGTAGTGCAAGCCTGACATGTTATTGTATGTGAGGGCTGGCCATGCAGAAGAAAAGTGAATCCCAGACTACATTTATGCTGGGCGGTGAAAGACACTATTTCATTACAACAAGGTTTGTTAATGGCTGGTGACAAGATAATTATTCCTAATAATACAATGCAGGGAATGCTTAACTGCTTGTCTGAGTCACATCAAGGCATTCAGAGAACAAAGGCACGAACTAAGCAGATAATGTACTCGTCAGGTATGACCGAACACAGAATATCTTACAGAAGGATGCAGAGTACGTCAGGAACGTAGACCAAGTAACCAAAAAGAATCATTATAATCTCAGGAGATTCCTGACACCATGGCACAAGATAGCTGCAGGTATTTTTGACTTCAGCAAACATTTGTATCTAGTCCTAGTGGACTACTTCTCCAAATTTCCAGAGGTCCTGTGTCTGCCAGACAAGTCAGCACATTCCAGGATTGCTAAACTGAGAGCTGGATTTGCAAGACACAGCATCCCAGCAGAGTTAGTGAATGTCCATGTTCCATCTGTGAGCAGAGCAATGGGTAACTTGAAAAGATCTTGGGGACTATAACTCCCTCACTTCAGTCCTGATACCCACAATCAAATGGAATGGCTGAGAGAAACATGCAGACAACAAAATTTATGTTTCACAAAACAGCTGCAGTGGGTAGAGATCCTGCTTAGCTCTTTTGGAATTGAGAAATACACCACTGAGAGGTATGGAATACTGACCCATCACAGTTGCTGATGGGGAGGATGTTGAGAACAATGTTTCCATTGTCACATGCACTGATACAACCCAAAATACCTCAGCTGCCTCACACGAGATTAAAGCACCTACGGGAAAGACAAAAGAAATACTATGACTGGACATCTAAGCCAATATCTGTGTTCATTATGGAGACCCAATAGGTATGGAGAAAACACAATGTTGACAACCACCAAGGGGTGGTAGCCATATCTCCAGAGCCATGGTCATACCATATTGAAACACGTACAGGAGAAAGTTAAAGACATTTTAGCAGGCACCTAAGACCTGGTCAGCCAGTGCCAACAACAGATACACCGGAGACTCACAGGAACAACAAGCGGTACCTTGTTGGTGTTGGTCCTGCTTTGAGCAGGGGGTTGGACTAGATGACCTCCTGAGGTCTCTTCCAACCCTAATTTTCTATGATTCTACCTGTCCCAGAAAACCAGAAATCAGAATCGACACTAATATCTTCTGAGACACAGGTTGCATCAGAACCACCAGAAAGTAAATTCTGACACTTAACACTGATGCAGGCACACTCAGGGTCTAGATGCTCAGAGTCTGTAGGACACATCTTGTTATGTATCTAACACAGAGAGCTGTAGTTTAAACTTCATATGCCCCATCTCACTCTGGGTTCCTGAAATACTGAAGCTGCAGGATACTCACAAGGAAGACACTCTTGGCTGCCTGCCTTTGCTGCCTGGGTCTGAAGCTCCGTCACCCTTTGCCAGGGCACTCAAGCAGACACTCACCTCAATCTCCTGCCCATCCCCATCCCTGTCAGTTGCTGCTGCCTCCTTCTCCCCCTGGGGGCTCCAGAGTCCCCTGGTGTTTGCATAACAAATGGAGAACAGAGAGGCCACTTAACTGCCTGAAGGCAGGTGCCCACTGCAGCCCTCCACATCTTTGGAAGAAGCTGCAGCTTTTATCTGCAACCCAGTTGAATGTCTGATGCTCCTGCTGGGTGAGGGAACATGTGGCAAGGCTCCTATTTGCAACATTTAGCAGAAGGGACTAAAGTAGATGGAAACAGGAGGAGGTTTTAACATTCCACCAGCCAAGATGGGGAGGGAGGAAAGGGGAGATTTGGGAAAATGTTGCTGATGCAAGCCAGGGAAAGGAAAGGAAAGGAAAGGAAAGGAAAGGGAGCTGCACCACACTACCCCTCTACTTCTAGAATTTCCCCATATTTAAACTCTGCTTGAGTGCCCTGGGAAAGGGTGATGGAGCTTCAGTCCCTGCATGCCCCAAAATAAATAATACAAAAAAACAAACAAACAAAAAAGAGGACCAAAAAATGCCACCATGGATAAACAACAGAATAAAAGAGGCAGTTAGAGACAAAAAGACATCTTTTCAAAATTAGAAGTCAAATCCTACTGAGGAAAACAGAAAGCCAAATCCAGTGTAAAAGTATAATTAGGCAGGCCAAAAAAGAATTTGAAGAGCAACTAGCAAAAGACACAAAAACTAACAGCATTTTTTTTTTAAAGTACAACAGAAGCAGGAAGCCTGGCAAACACTCAGCGGGGCCACTGGATTATCAAGGTGATAAAGGAGCACTCAAGAAAGACAAGGCCATTTCAGAGAAGCTAAATGAATTCTTTGCATTGGTCTTCACTGCACAGGATATGAAGGAGATTCCCACACCTGAGCCATTCTTTTTAGGTGACAAATCTGAGGAACTGTCCCAGACTGAGGTGTCAATAGAGGAACAAATTGAGAAATTAAACAGTAATATGTCACCAGTGGTATTCAACCAAGAGTTCTGAAGGAATTCAAATATGAGATTGCAGAATTACTAACTGTGGTATGTAACCTATCGTTTAAATAAGTTAAAACTGAAGGATAGCTAATGTAATGCCAATTTAAAAAAAAAAATTCCAGAGGTGATCCTGACAATGAAAGGCTAGTAAGCCTAACTTCAGTATCAGGCAAATAGGTTGAAACTATAGTAAAGAACAGAATTATCACACACATAGATGAACACGGTATCTTGGGGAAGAATCAAAACAGGTTTTGTAAAATGAAATCATGCCTCGCCAATCTATTAGAATTCTTTAAGGGTGTCAGCAAATATGTGGACAAGAATGTTTCAGTGGATAGTATACTTAGACTGTCAGAAAGCCTTTGACAAGCTCTCTCACCAAAGGTATTAAGCAAAGTAGGCAGTTCTGGGATAAGTGGGAATTTCCTCTCATGAATCAATATCTGGTTAAAAGGCAGGAAACATAGGGTAGGAATAAATTATCAGTTTTCACAGTGGAGAGAGATAAATAGCAGGGTCCTCCAAGGATCTATACTGGGACCTGTGCTGTTCAACATATTCATAAATGGTCTGGATAAATAGCTTCAATTAGCTTTGAAAGTTAACACCTCCTTGAGGTGAGTGGCACCAAAGAGGCTATAAATTACCTCATCTGGGGCTGATGCTGGGGCTTTTTGGCTGCAAGTTTTCTGATAAACCTGGTTAATAGGAAGCAGCACATCAGATTCCAGTGCGCTGGCTACATTGACACAACAGCAAGAGATAGGAATTAAACATTTATTAAATAATGAAAGCATAGAGTTTGCAGAATATTTCAATAACGATTACGAAGAAACATTATACAGATTCCCATTATCATAGTATCAAAATGCCTCACAATCTTTAATGCATTTTTCCTCACAGCACTCCTGTGAGGTAAGGCAGTGCTATAATCCCCATTTTACAGATGGGGAACTGAGCCACAGGGAGACTAACCGACTTGCCCAAGGTCACACAGGAAGTCTGCGGAAGGGCAGAGAATTGGCCCTGGCTTTATAAAGTCCTAGGATAATGTTCTAAACATTGGACTATCCTTCCTCTCTATTTGGGTCTTCTGAGTCCGAGGCTACCACCCTTTCCACTTGACCATCCTTTTCCTTATCTCAGAACCACTTTTTTCCCCTACTCTCATAATGTTCTCTGGTCCTTAATAGTAAGACAGGTTTTGGGGGTGCAGATTTTTCTGTATGCTTCCATGACACATTTGCTTCTGCAGGTCTGATTATGTATCAGTATCCTTTCATTGACTGAATTGATGGGATTGTTCTTGTTAACTCACCTAACAGAGGCTGATATTTTTCAAGTCCAAGGTCATGAGTTCCATTCCTGGTGCATGTCATTTTGCAGTTGGCTGGAGACCATATTATCCATATGTACGCAGTCACAGATCATTACCTTTTTATTGAACTAACTATATATAAAGTTGACCCATTTTATTTTTAGTTAGCTTAATAAAAACGAATCGCTTACAACTTCTTTTATTCTGAAAGCCAGCACCTCAAGAATGACAGGGACAGTGCCACTATCCTAATGAATGAATACTAAAACCCCAAAGCCAAAGTTAACCACTTCTCAGCTGACTCAGCTATACTGCTACAGTGCTTGTTATAAGTAATCACTGACATCTGTTGTTCCATGGTCATTTCTTACTTCTCTTATTTTTACATTAGTACTTCAGGAACTGGTGGCACTTTCCTAAATATTTACAGCGTGTGCCCACAATCATATTGACATAAAAAGAAATCTGCCACCAAAATTTTCAAATTTGGGTCCCTAAACTTAAGCACCTAAATCCACATTTGGACACACACAAAAAAGCCTGATTTCCAAAAGTGATAAGCACTTACAGCTCCCATTGACTTGAGTTGAATTTGTGAATGCTCAGCACTTCTGAAAAATCAAAGCAAAAATTAATCCTAAATACGAATTTAGGAGTCTAACTTTAAGCCCTCAGGTTTGAAAATATTGGCTAAAATATTGATCCTGGGTAGCAATAATTCATGTTATGTTTAACCAAAGTTGGTCAGAGTTTTTGTGTAATTTTGTAAATACAGTCACATACATGTGCCAACTCCCTATATGTACTGAAAGTCTGCACCCAATTCTTTTTCATATATTTGCCACATAAACAATCCTACAAGATTTTTTCTCCTCCTGTCTTTATTTCATGAAATAAAGTTAATTAAAAAATGGAAGAAGAGACACACAGCATTCTGATAGTTTTCCTATGGGGCTAATTTTACTAGCAATTTGCGCTATTGTTACTGGTAAATCACTGGACGTGC
The DNA here is from genome assembly GCF_002925995.2 of Terrapene triunguis. NCBI lineage: Eukaryota > Metazoa > Chordata > Testudines > Emydidae > Terrapene > Terrapene triunguis. The sequence continues at coordinate 68,365,673 of NW_020664393.1, read as the reverse complement.
TAATGAAAAATTAAATGATATTTGAAAAATTGCATTTGGCAATATAACATTAGCATAAAATGAAAGGAAAGAAACACATGGGTACTGCTGTAAATGAGAAGCTCAAATTATTGGATGTGGAATTCATCTGAGTACATAGCTCATTCATTGACTCACAGACTAACTTGAGTTACAGCAATATGTAATCATTTTAACTCATTTTAGATTTGGTGCTTGTGTGAGGTACCATCAGAATGGTGCATTACCTTCCTCACAGGCCAAGTGTAATATACAGATAGATGTAATATAAGCTTGCTACACCTCAGCAATCTCACCCAACCAATTGACCACCCCAGGGGTACAATGTAATTCAGTCTCCCGTCAGCTCACTTCGTGGATTTTGCTCCTGATTGGTCAATTATTCCAAATTAAATGTGGTATTTTTGTGATGCGGAATGATGTTCGCCAGTGACCAAAGTGAAACTAATAAATTAATTTCACTTAAAGCCTCAGGCAGAACTCAAAAATTCAAGTCCCGGGGGGAGGGAGGGGGGGAGACTGCAGCTGCTTTATCTATTTGTTGCTCAAACCCTCTTGCAATTTACTGTCTTTAATTCAATTTTTATTCACAGAGTGTTTGGGGGGAAATAATATTAGGAACCAGGAAGAGTATATGACCCTATAAGACAGCGTGTTGTGCAGAATTTAAACTTCTTGAGAGGCAATAGATGCTGTTCTCTTGTTCCATGAAATATATAATATTCACCCTGCCAGTTGCAAATTTATCCAGTAGATGTCAACACCAGCAAAAAATATGTTTTAAGCCAACCTTAACAGCAACAGCAGTCACTTCAATTTACAGGAGTGTATCAGAGGGACATTTAATCTTTGGAGGCATCAAATCTTTATTAGTTTCTACTGTCCTGTCCCTGCATCCTCAGAATCATCTCATGATAATCATACCTGGACTTTTTGAATCATTTCTTTTTGCTTTCAGAAAAAATCTGTCTGGCTTGTTGCACAATGGAAACATTGCTAATACACACTTTATCGTTTTCAGGAGAGATAAGAGGTGTGTGTGTGTGTGTGTGTGTGTGTGTGTAGGTAAATGTATTTGTTGCAAAGCAATTACTACATGCAGGATTCTCACAGTTACTAAATATAATCTGAAGATGCCTGCTATCTTTTGACCTTTCACTGCATGGTAAAGCAATGAAATAATTTCATGGATTTTGCTCCTTTCTCAAGAAGCTCCCCAGCCTCCAACAGTGACCTGAGAGTCCCATCCTGACCTCAGGTCAACAGATGCTTGTTGTTTCTGTTGTTTTTAAATACACCAAGGACAGTCTGTTGTAAGCCTTTTAGCATTATTATCATTCAGGCTACTGAATTTGCTGCCAAGTTTTAACCATTCAAAAAACCAAGGCCATTTCTATTGACACTTTTAAATCTAGTATTGAGACCTGACTGTTTGAACAGCTTGTGTGTAGAAACTGAAGCATAGATTTCTGTTCCTTTTTTGTTTATTTTTAGATAAATCTTGTGTTTCTATTCTAAAATGTTTGTATCTGGCTACCTAGTTTGCTGCAGTCACATACTTCATGTATATTATAGTGGTTTTACATCATTGCCACTTAGTTATTTTAGTTATACTCTTTTTGGGGTGGAGGAAGAGGTGGGAATCAATGGATCATCTTCCTGCTTGGTTGGTCTTTATTTTCCCCCATCCTCAACTAAAAACATCAGAAAGAAAACCAACTATGTATGTAAATAATTTGTGACGGACTAGATTAGATATATTAAAACAAACAATTGTATTGCATTAGTGGTACACTTATAAAGCAGTTCATTTTCACAGTGGTATACAAAATGACAGGTAGATCTAAATTCTGTTGATGGGGACTGTAACGAGGTGATGACTCACTGGCGCAGCACCTCCTGTCAGTCATCCTGGGAATTAGCTCTTCGACCCAGGAGCGCCCTTTGCAGGCCGGTGTCTCGTCTTGCCGCTGGCCCCCATGTCCCTCCCGGACCCCGGTGCCCCTTCTGCCGGGGTTCTGCCCCCTGCAGTACCCCACAGTCTCTGGGTCTCCCCTACCCGGGGAACCCCCAAATCCCTATTCCCACCTCGCCTCAGTCTTGGGCTACTGCCAGTCACCATCTAGCCCCCACTCACTGGGGCAGACTGCAGTGTAATTGCCACTCCTCATAGGCAAGGGGGGTTTGGACCTGCTGCCTGTGCCTACCCATGGGCTGCCCTCTGCAACCCCAGTTCCCCTTCCGGCCTTTGTCAAGGCCTGCAGCCTGGGGCTTTCCGGGCCGGAGCTCCCCAGCTCCTCTGGCTTTTCCACAGCCCTACCCCACTTTAGGTACTTGGTTCCCCAGCAGCTAGGTCCTTCCCTCTCAAAGCTAGAGAGACAGTCTCTTGGCTTCTGGCCCACAACCCTCTTAGAAGGGCCAGCTGGGCCCTGATTAAGCTGGCCACAGCTGTGGTCAGCTACCCACTCAGCTTCCCCAGCCATTCTTAATCACTCTTACCCTGCTGCAGCACTCTCCAGGGCTGCTTTCACCCTTCCAGGGCCGGAGCAGGGTGATCACCCCGCTACAGGGACATACAACTTCTGCCACTCTGAAGAGGAGTATATGCCCACAGCAGCAGTAGTGAACCGATGGTATACTATATCAATTTACCTAGAAATTCTAGACCTCTGGAGAAGCAGGAGCAATGTCATAGGTCCAAATCTGCGAAGCAGTGCAACCTAATTGGTTGCCTGATGTCAGCAGCAGAGCCAGCAGCAGTGATGTGATGACTATAACACTAAACCCCCAGAGAACAGTCATAATGGTTCTGTATCATCTGAGAGTTAAAGTCAGTTTTAGGCACTGGGAAAAGATATCAAAGGCAAAATCTAATTTTGCTATCTTGAAATATGAAATGACAAAGCCAAAGATAATGCTTTCAAGACCCCACATCCTAAGTAAGTAATTTGCAAATACATGGACATGTTAAAACTTAAAAATACACATGCATAAATATCCATACTGTAAATATAATGGCACTATACTTAGGTAGAAGGTAAAGCACAGATCTTAGGTACGCCAGGTACACTGCATTCCATTAACAATTCTATTTATTTCTTCTTTGACTCAGGTCCCATCAAAGAATCAGTGAAAGCTGGGCCACGATAACTTTTGGTTCAGCGAGTCTGATCCTTTGCATTTTGCAGGCTGACTCATTACATTATTTCCATCAGTCTTACCCACACTTATATTTTTATGGGCCAGAAAACACAAGAACCATTATTATAATCTAGTCTAACATTCTAAACACAGGCCATCCAGTTTCACCAAGTAACTTTTGTTATCACACACAATATCTTGTGGATAAACTATAGTGCAGAAAGAACACCTACTTATTCTAAACTTATCCAACCTGTTAATAGTTGGAGGCTCTATAAATTGTCTGTGTTGGGTCATTCCAGTGACCAATGGATCTTAGTTGTTAAGATATTCTTCCTAATAACTAGCCAAATTAATCTTTCCTCAGCTTCAAACCATTCAGACAGAGGGTTTCCTAATACCTCCCTTCCAGGGATTTCTTTGCTGTATGCCTGTGCACTTCACCGTGGCTGGGAGGCTCTTGGGTGAGTGAAGCAGAGCAGAGAAGAGACTGAAAAAGCTCATCTCTTCCAGAAGTCAAACAGGATCCAGGCACAGCACCTCAGTAGAAACCTAGCCAGGGCCGGCCAGAGGATTCAGGGGGCCTGGGGCAAAGCAATTTCGGGGGCCCCTTCCATAAAAAAAAATTGCAAAACTATACAATACTATATTCTCGTGGGGGTCCCTGCGGGCCCTAGGGCAAATTGCCCCACTTGCTCTCCCCCCTCCCCCACGGGCGGCCCTGGGAAAAATAAACCTTCCGAATCTCAGCACAAACCCAGTTTTGAGAAAACTTCTTTACAAGGTATCACTGGTTCTCAGCATCAGCTAGTGCTAAAAGGCACTAAAGCTCATTAAAAGGGTTGGACAAATATTTTCCGTCAAAACTTTTTTTGGATCGAAAACTAGGGGTTTTTAAAAATCAGAAAAAATCATGGACAATGTCTGCTTTCCTTCAAAATTTGTTGTGGTTTTTTTAATTGAAAAGCTGAAATTAGTCTGCCAAAACCTGAATATGGTTTGGGGTTTCAGAAGTGTGTGGCCAAATATTTGCTGCTTGTTGTGTTTGATTGTTTAAAGAAACAATAAAAAAAATTCTGCTTAAAAAAAATCCAAAACTTTTGAACCACTTCAGCTTGTGACCAAACGCCTGAGCCCGTCCAGTCAGTGATTTTTCCAGGTTTCTGATACTCTGCTGGCTTTCTTGACTTATATCTGTCTCCATAACTTTGGGTTCATTTAGGTTAGAACATAAGAACATAAGAATGGCCATACTGGGTCAGACCAAAGGTCCATCCAGCCCAGTATCCTGTCTATCGACAATGGCCAATGCCAAGTACCCTAGAGGGAGTGAACCTAACAGGTAATGATCAAGTGACCTCTCTCCTGCCATCCATCTCCATCCACCCTCTGACAAACAGAGGCTAGGTACACCATTCCTTACCCATCCTGGCTAATAGCCATTAATGGACTTAACCTCCATGCATTTATCTGTTTCCTAGAGACTGGCTCCATGGGGTCCCTCACAAACTGGAGACAGTTACTGTAGGTTTGTCTTTAGTATAGACTATGTACATACTCCACGAACTGAGCATTTGAGCTTGTTCCAGAATCTGGGATGAGCCTATGTTGTGAAAACTGAAACGCTCAAAATAGCACATGCATGTGAATGGACACAGGGTGTTAAAATTAAATTAACCCAGGAGGTCTCAAACTGGGAGTCAGGATCCCTCAGGGGGTCACGAGGTTATTACTGGGGGTCGCGAGCTGCCAGCCTCTACCTCAAACCCCGCTTTGCCTCCAGCATTTATAATAGTGTTAAATATATAAAAAAGTGTTTTTAATTTATAAGGGGGGGTCGCACTCAGAGGTTTGCTATGTGAAAGGGGTCACCAGTACAAAAGTTTGAGAACCACTGAATTAAACCCTCTGAAGCCTCAGGGAATGTGTGTGTGGGGGGGGTCTCCCTGGGTAGGGTTGGGAAGGAGGTAGGTGGTGTATGATATTGCTCTTCTCATGTGATCCCTCCCCCAGTGGCTAATTTTAAATGAAGCTACCCTCCCCTGA
>NW_020664393.1:68353338-68360068 GCF_002925995.2 Terrapene triunguis | reverse complement strand
GCCCCCCTCAGAATTCCCGACCCATCCTGCTCCTTGTCCCCTCACTGTCCCCCAGAGACTCCCCCAACCACCACGCCAGGACCCCACCCCTGCTCCCTGTCCCCTGACTGCCCCGACCCCTATCCACCCCCCCGCCAAATCCTGACAGACCCCCAGAATGCCCACGATGCGCTGAGGCTCCGGGAGAGGGGCGGAGGCGGGGTCGGGCCGGGGAGGGAGCCTCAGCCATTCTCGTGGGGGCCCCTGATGAGTCCGGGGCCTGGGACAAATTGCCCCACTTGCCCCCCCCGGGCGGCCCTGAACCTAGCAAGTGGATAGCAGGGAGGCTGGACACCTCTGATCCCCAGTGAAGTTGATTATGTTTGATTTTAAATTAATTAATAAACATACTACCCGAATGTGAGAGGAAGGATGGTCTTGTGGTTATAACACTGGACTAGGACTCCACAGGTCAGGGCTCTGCCATAGGCTTCCTGCGTGACCTTGGGCAAGTGACTTAGCCTGTCTGCACTTCGGGGTCCCCCCATATGTAGAATGGAAACACTAATACTCCCCTACCTCACAGGGACACTGCGAGGATAAATTCATTTGTTCACACAAAGTGCTCAGATATTATGGTGATAAACCACCATAGAAAAAAAGGCCCCCCTCTCCTCCCTTGTGGTAACTCACTTGAGTCTGCTTCCGATTTGGGGAACACTTGCTCATCATTCCCAGTTTATTAACCAATTTTTGATGCACGTTATGCCATATTAGTTCAAGTTGCTGTTTTCCCCATTATTATATATTATTTATACATTATAAATGTCTGCGCCGCTTTACAGAACACACAGTTTACAAACTCACTCAGATGTGGTGCCACATCAGTTGCTTTACTGCAGATAGCATATACCCACCAGATTCCCTGTACCTTAAGTCAATAATGACATCCAAAGAGGCTATAAGATCGATTTGGCATACGTTTTAAAAGACATAGTCTATTATTAGACATGTTTTTCTCAAACATTCCCATACTGGCTCCATTACCTATTGTGGCCAGATTAAACAGAACAATTTGTTTAATAATTTCCTCGTTCTTCTTTGCCACCCTTCTTTGGGGAGGTTCCTAGCTTTGTCTTTTTTCCAGTCAGGTACATCTCTTGAATCCCATGATTTACTACACATTACTTTCAGTGGTTTCAAGATTTCTTTTTCTAATCCATAGGAGGTGAACTCCCAGGTGCATTTAATTTGGAATGGTTGTTAGAATTTTGTCAGATGTTTTTTCCATCATCCCTTTGCTCTTGGTCTCCAGTTACATATACTGACAAATTTTCCTATACAGGTTTCTCCAATTTCCCCATCTTTTAAAATAATGATATAGTACTTTTCATCTTCAAAGCATGTTACAATCAGTACTATTAATTCTCATAGCATCCCTGTTATTCTCAATCCCATTTTACAAGTAGTCAAAGAGGCACAGAGGTTAAGTGACTTTGATTCTAGCCATATAGGAAGTCAGTGACAGGTCTGGGACTACAATACAAGACTTCCTGATTCTCAGTTTCATGCTAAAAACTAGATCCTAATTATCTTAACACAAAAATTATGCTCTTGTGGCTACAACTCAAATCCTTTCGGATGTTCTGAACTGTGGGAAAATAATGATTGTGTCTGGAGGAGATTGGAGAGAAAGGGATAACAGAAACCCACAAAGGACAGCACCTAAAAACTATCCAAGTTGATAGCTTTCTTCGATAGGATAACGAGTCTTGTGGATAAGGGAGAAGCTGTGGATGTGGTATACCTAGACTTTAGTAAGGCATTTGATACGGTCTCGCATGATATTCTTATCGATAAACTAGGCAAATACAATTTAGATGGGGCTACTATAAGGTGGGTGCATAACTGGCTGGATAACCGTACTCAGAGAGTTGTTATTAATGGTTCCCAATCCTGCTGGAAAGGCATAACGAGTGGGGTTCCGCAGGGGTCTGTTTTGGGACCGGCTCTGTTCAATATCTTCATTAACGACTTAGATATTGGCATAGAAAGTACGCTTATTAAATTTGCGGATGATACCAAACTGGGAGGGATTGCAACTGCTTTGGAGGACAGGGTCATAATTCAAAATGATCTGGACAAATTGGAGAAATGGTCTGAGTTAAACAGGATGAAGTTTAACAAAGACAAATGCAAAGTGCTCCACTTAGGAAGAAAAAATCAGTTTCACACATACAGAATGGGAAGAGACTGTCTAAGAAGGAGTACGGCAGAAAGGGATCTAGGGGTTATAGTGGACCACAAGCTAAATATGAGTCAACAGTGTGATGCTGTTGCAAAAAAAGCAAACATGATTCTGGGATGTATTAACAGGTATGTTGTGAGCAAGACACGAGAAGTCATTCTTCCGCTCTACTCTGCTCTGGTTTGGCCTCAGCTGGAGTATTGTGTCCAGTTTTGGGCACCGCATTTCAAGAAAGATCTGGAGAAATTGGAAAGGGTCCAGAGAAGAGCAACAAGAATGATTAAAGGTCTTGAGAACATGACCTATGAAGGAAGACTGAAAGAATTGGGTTTGTTTAGTTTGGAAAAGAGAAGACAGAGGGGACATGATAGCAGTTTTCAGGTATCTAAAAGGGTGTCATAAGGAGGAGGGAGAAAACTTGTTCACCTTAGCCTCTAAGGATAGAACAAGAAGCAATGGGCTTAAACTGCAGCAAGGGAGGTCTAGGTTGGACATTAGGAAAAAGTTCCTAACTGTCAGGGTGGTTAAACACTGGAATAAATTGCCTAGGGAGGATGTGGAATCTCCATCTCTGGAGATATTTAAGAGTAGGTTAGATAAATGTCTATCAGGGATGGTCTAGACAGTATTTGGTCCTGCCATGCGGGCAGGGGACTGGACTCGATGACCTCCCGAGGTCCCTTCCAGTCCTAGAATCTATGAATCTATGAATCAAGTGATATCTTTGGCTCTTGTATCCTGAAGTTGTCTAGCAGTGCCCTACAGTGTAAACCACAACACACATAATGTTTAGTGTTAGCAAAAACAATCATCTTCACAGATAGGGGCATAATTAGTGTATTCACACAACATTTTCTGAGACATATTTTCCCAACCACTACCCAAACCAAAAACACAGACCTTCAAGCCAGAGAAAAATTTGCAATTTAAAACAATTGTAGTCTGTTCCAAAATGGCTTCAGTAAAGAGCGTTAGTATTTGATAAGGAGATTACAGTATTTTCAATTGCACAGAGCAAAAGCCTTTTAAAATAAAGTACAAGAATACCGATGCTAAGATCTGCAACAAGATAACAAAAAGCTAATCAGTCATTTGAAGAGGTGCACCTTGCTGCATAAAGTTTCCAGAATAATGGAACTTAACTTCAGCATTTCTTTCATCCAGGCAGGAGGTCTAAACAAACTCTGTATGTAACATTAACTGTATGTTCTATGAGAACAAGTGCAGAGTGTCAGGCTGGTATTAGAAGTCTATTTTATTGCCGCTAAAGAACTTTCCATATCTAAAAGAAAGCTCCTCCATTCTCCAGGGATGGGCTTACAGAACCAGAAGATACTATCCAGCACCCACTCACTATTCATAAAACAGTCTAATTGCCTTCTAGTGACTCATGACTATGTTGAAGTTTCTTGTTAATACGGCATCCGAGTACAAAGACAAATGCAGCCTTAGGTTCAGTGACAGAGTGCATCCTCTTCACTTAGGGCAGGGGTCGGCAACCTTTCAGCCGTGGTGTGCCGAGTCTTCATTTATACACTCTAATTTAAGGCTTTGCGTGCCCGTAATACATTTTAACGTTTTTTAGAAGGTCTCTCTATAAGTCTATAATATAACCAAACTACTGTTACATGTAAAGTAAACAAGGTTTTCAAAATGTTTCAGAAGCTTTATTTAAAATTAAATTAAAATGCAGATTTTATCAGTTTAGTGTGATCCTTGCCCTTGCTTTTCCTTGCTGAGTTTTCCAATGTCTGGCACGTATTTGGGTACTTTAAGATGCACACAGGCTTCTGAGTGATCACTTGTTAACCAGCTCCGAGAGGGACAGAGGACAGATTTCATGTGTGAAAATACCTGTTCACACAGGTATGTGGATCCAAATGCTGAAAGCATTGCAAACGCAATTTTCTTCAAACAGTTAAATTTCACTGGCAGGGACGTCCAGCAGGTCAGAATAGAGGCCCCATGATCTCTCTCAGTAGCTTCAAGTGCACTCCGCAGTTCTCCAAACTTTGATGCCCACAATTCTGAGCTTTTTAACTGAATGAGTTGCATTTCGAAATCTTCAACACCCATCCACTGAAATACAGACAAATCCAAGTCGCTTTCGTTGAACTTTTCAGGTTTAACTAGAAAAGAAAGCATTGGGCCAAATCGCTGGAAATCTTGAAATCTGTCAGAAAATTCTGATTCCAGTTCTTGCATGTACTTTAAAATCTCATCAACATTGACAGTGCAAAGTGTCGATAGTTCTTTTATGAGTTGGAAGTAGCGGAAAGTAGAAGTTTGAATATCCCTGGAAAAAACTGCTAGTTTCACAACAACTGCTTTCCAGGCTTCATAAAGATCCAGAACTGTTTGCCCTGCACCCTGGAGACAGAGGTTGAGTTCATTTAGGTGAGCGGTGAGATCAGTTAGAAACATGAGTTTACACAGCCATTTGTCATCATCTAGTTGGGGGCAGTTTGTTCTTTTTCCGACAAAAAGGCCTTGATTTCATCAAAACAGTTTACAAAGCGCACCAAAACCTTGCCAAGACTTAGCCACCGAATGTTGCTGTGAAGTGGGATGTCGTTATAAGCACTGTCCATCTCTTCTAGCAGTGCTTGAAATTATCTGTGAGTCAAAGCAGATCGAGCAACAAGGAAATTCACAATTCGCACCACTGTATTCATCACATTATTAAGCTCTGAATTAGAAATTTTAGCACACAGGTTTTCTTGATGGATGATACAGTGAAATTTGACTGTCGGATGGCCAATTTGATCTTCAAGTAACTTTACAAATCCCTTCTGTTTTCCGACCATGGCAGGAACACCATCTGTTGTCACACAAAATATTTTTCTGATGTCAACTCCTCGTTCTTCAAAATGGTTTACAAAATTTTCCAGTATATCTTCCCCCTTTGTTGTGCCATGAAGGGGTTTTAGGCAACAAAGTTCCTCTTGGATTTTGGAAGCACAATATCTTGCAACAACTGCCAAACGTGGAACGTCGTTTATATCCACGCTCTCATCAACTGTAACACTAAACACTGCTGTGTCTTTCAATGGAGTTGTCTGCTCTTCCTTAATGTTTTCTGCCATTTCACTCTAAACTGTTCTGGCAGAGATGGACAGTTCTTTTATTCTAGATATGATTGTATCTTTATTTGGCAAATCATTGAACAAAATCGCCGAACTGCTGAGAAAAACTTCTTTTATATATTCCCCATCTGTAAACGGCTTTCCGTTTTTTGCAATGCACTGTGCAATCTTGTAACTTCCTTCTGGAGCTTGATTTTTACTTACACTTAAGCTTTTAAAAACACTGCTTTGCTTCTCAGAGGCTGCTACTGCCTTTTTGATTGATTCAGTCTTGTCTGCTTCATCAAGAAAGGTTTTCTTGTGCTTCATTTCAAAATGTCGTCGAACACTTGATGTGCGACAAACAACACTTGCATAACAGAAAGCACAAATAGCACGGTCCTTCTTTTCAATAAATCCAAATGCGTCTGTCCAAGCAGGCTGAAATGATCGGACATCTAGCTTCGCTTTCTTAGGAGCTGCCATTTTGTCAAATGTTCTCTTCAACTCTCAGTGGGAAAAAACATCGCGATAGAAGGCAGGCACAAGGTCAAACGCAGTGTGGTCTGATATAAGCAGTTTTAAGATGGGGGGTGCTGAGCTGCACCCCCTCTTGCCTTGGGTGCAACCCTCACTGTCCCAGGCTGGGGACAGTGGGCCACAGGGGGGAGGCTGCAGAGCACTGATCCAAGGCCAGGAGCAGAGCCCAGGGTGGCGTGCTGGGACTCCAGGCCGGAAGGCAGGCTGAGCAAGGCTGGAGATCCAGACCCCGGCTGGCAGGAGGTCAGTGGCTGGAACCCCAGATCAGCAGCTGAGGTGAGTGGAGCTGGTGGCTGGTAGGGCTGAGCAGGCCCGGAGGCCTGGACCCTGTCTGGCAGGGGGCCTGCACTGGAACTCCAACCGGAAATAAGGTGAGTGGGGCTGCAGCAGGGGGGGACCCCGGCTGGCAAGGGGCCAGCAGCCGGAACCCCAGAGCAGCGACTGAGCGGCTCAGCCGCTCCCGCTCTGGGGTTTCGGCCACTGGCTCCTGCTAGCCGGGGTCGCCGCCCGCTGCCAGCCTGAGGTTCCTTCACCCAGGCCAGCAGCGGGTGCTGAGTGGGGCTGTGGCGGGGGGGGACCCCGGCTGACAGGAGCCAGCGGCGGAAAGCCCCAGAGCGGCGGCGGGCTGAGCGTATCAGCCCATGACACGTGCCATCAAAAATCGGCTGGCGTGCCACCTTTGGCACACGTGCCGTAGGTTGCCGACCCCTGATTTAGGGTGATCACCAGACTTCACACAGAAAGGATCCGGCCCTTACTCACGTACAACTGAAGCAGCAAAGAAGGCCACTGATATTATCTATACTACATTCTGGATTCCTTACACTTATAGGGTTAGATTCAGCTCAGATTTAAGCAGACTTCTACCAATATGCACCTAGGAGTAAGGTCCCCACAG
>NW_020664393.1:68236988-68353328 GCF_002925995.2 Terrapene triunguis | reverse complement strand
TTAAGCAGACTTCTACCAATATGCACCTAGGAGTAAGGTCCCCACAGGAAGTACACTTGAGGATGGAAGGAGGTTAACTGGCAGAAAGCTAGGTATATGACGCTGTCCAAAACACACACAACCTTGTTGGCAGAGAGAAGGAAGCTATCTATCTATGGTACTTATATATGGCCTCTCCGCCACCGTAATACCTGAGGACCTCACAATATTTAATGTATTTATTCTCATAACATCCATGTAAAGTAGGGACATGCTATTAATCCCATTTTACAGATGGGGAACTGAGGCACACAGAGACTAATTGACGTGGCCAGTGCCACACAGAAAATCTGTAGCAGAGCAGGAATCCCAGATCTCCCAAGTTCTGGGGTATTGCCCAAAACACTGACCCATCCTTTTTAAGGTCAACCACCTCCTGCCCTCTCCACTTCAGTCTCACTCTACCTACCCTCCATGCGATCCTCCTCTGTTCCCTCTCTCTTCTCCCACACCCTTTTAGGGTTGGAACCATAGGAACAAATACTGCCCAAAGGGGAGAGCACTAGCTAAGGAGTGTGAGAACAAACCACGATACGAGCTGATTCTGTATATTTCTTCATCTGTCTCTGTTAACTGGGCTCCTGCACAGGTTTTGCCACTACCTAAAGCTGCTTCCCTAAACAAACAGACAAAAACCTTGAGGGAGGACACTTATGCTTTCACCCCCACTATTATTTGGGAGGAAGCCACTAAAAGGAGACAGGTCATACACAAAGCAGTAATTAAGGAACCTGCCCCATCTTACTAAGGCACCCACATAAAGCACATGCTTCTGGGTTATCAGTCAGACAGAAGCTGTTCTTGCCATTCCTGTTTCACAGATTATAGGATTTACACAGAGGCTGGTAAAATATTGTATGGCACTGCTGTAAAATAGCATAATGTAGGCAACACACAAGTCGGAGAAAAGCTATGCCATTATAAATGTAGCTTTTCTGTAATAAATTACACTGACCAGCTAAAGTACAGGTTACAGGAAAGTCTACAGAACTCAATTCATGTTGTGTCACTAATCTGAATATGGAAGAAAAAAATCGAATTTCCCCTAGGAATTTTATACATTAGCAAAATGACTGAGATTTAATTGCTTTGAGAAAAAAATTATTCATACAGTCATTTAAAAAAAGAAATATGACTGTGCAGTCCTTTTCAGCTATGGAAATAGCAAATAACACTCAATTTAAGCACTTTTCAGAAACCAATGAAGCCCAGCTTGCTGGCACTATTGGTCTTTTAATCTTGTGGCATTGTTTCTCTGAAAGATCCAATAAAACCTGACTATCCTGCTCCTGTGCAATGCAAGTACTGTACTTTAAAGGTGACCTGAAAAGTTATTAAAATAAAAAATAAAGCGAGCTTGAGCAACGTGTGCTGAAAACCCTAAGTAACCAGAGAGGCACAGCATTCTGCACACAGAGCTTTAAATACTAAAACTTATCTTAATTTTTTGGTTTGGTTTTGTATCTCATGAAGTATGGTCCTGATGTAATTAGCTAAGTGCTCAGTGCGATGCCCTAGCATTCACTGTGCTGAGGGCCCTCTCACACTGTGAAACAAAACTGTAAATGACTTATGGGAAGTGGGTGACAGAGGTATAGTCATGACGCTTAATGCACTAATGGAAGGTGCTCAGATGCTATGGTGATAAGCACAGTACAAGAACCTATACAGAACAGAGCAGCAGAATTGTGTCAGACTTTATGTGGAGGAGGGCCAAACCCATTCATTGTGTAACTCTAATTCAGTTACTGATGTTGCCCTTTCCACCCCTCCCTGCTCTCCTCCTACTTGTGTCATACTGTCCATGAGGTTGTCTGCTGCTAGACCTTATACCTGTATTCAGACACCTCTAGCACACTTTTGGGACTGAACTGGGGACTTCTAGAGCCAAAAGCATGAGCTGCTACAGCTTGAGCGCCAAGGCTCTGTAGCAACTTGTATCCTCTGTGGATATGCACAAAGGGGGACCTGTTACAGATATTTATCATTGGGTTACATCTTCATGCTGCTTGCTATAGTCTGGATGTTCCTTCCTCTGGGCTACTGGCTGTTTGCTACAGCTCCCCCTCCCTCATGGTCTGGGCAGTTCAGCTTCACTCTACCTATCCTCCATGCTGCCCTCCTCCCTGCCTTACTCCTTCACCCGCCTCCCCTCTATGTCTCCTTTTCATTCCCTTGTCTTTCTGGTTAGCTAGTCCCCGCCCCCCGGTCCATACCACACCACGAAATAATAAAAAAATCCCAGCAACAAAAAAGAACACCCCACTCCCCAAATAATGGAACTCCCGTGTTGTTTGCAAATCCTCACTCTGCTAGTCTATAATATCCCTTTCCCCTATCCTTTTTCTGTCGTCTCTATTTAGACTGTAAGCTCTTCAGGGCAGGGGCTGTCTGCTATTCTGTGTTTGCCCAGTGTCTAGCACAGTGGGGTCCATTCTCAGCCCTAGGTATTACTGTAATACAAATAAATTAAAATAATGTTAAAAAAGGGTTAAAGGTAAAAAAAAGTAAAAAATCAAACACATGTGCCAATCACTCTGACCACTATGCCCCTGTGCTGAATTACTTTTCTTTTCCTTTCCTCTATTTTATAGTCTTTATACAGTAAGACCCGGTGTTAACCGGTTCTCTCTTAATGTGTGTTTGTACAATGCCTAGTACATCAATGATGCTGGGGTTTTTCGCTGCTACAGCAACAAAGAATAAAATATTCATTAGAATAGTAAAGTTTCATGGGTTTTTAAATGTTATTTTTCTTTAAATACTACTATAAAGTAAGGATATTAAAAGCTCCAGGAATCACTACAATAAAGATTGATATAAATAAGACAGTCATAGAACCATGGGACTTTTATATAATGCCTTTCACCAAAGATCCCAGATAAATTAATTTTGGGTAAAACTATCTTCACAACAGTCTTGTGCACTAGGTACATTAAGCATTATGCTGATTTCACAGATGCAGAAACCACGGGCATAGACAGCTCCAACTCTCCCCATACTCCACAATGATAAAGGCTTTGATCCTGCAAAGACATATAAGATATGGCTTACTTTAAGCAGGTGAGTAATCACAGTGAAGTCAATGAGACTACTCATCAGCTTAAAGCGAAGCA
The DNA here is from genome assembly GCF_002925995.2 of Terrapene triunguis. Classification (NCBI taxonomy): domain Eukaryota; kingdom Metazoa; phylum Chordata; order Testudines; family Emydidae; genus Terrapene; species Terrapene triunguis. The sequence continues at coordinate 68,350,173 of NW_020664393.1, read as the reverse complement.
TGTGTGTAAGTCTTGGCTGGATCAGAGCCATAGCTCAAAGGGACTCCGTAAGTCGCTGCCTACTAGCTAGCCCTAGGGTGACCAGACAGCAAGTGTGAAAAATTGGGACGGGGGTGGGGGGTAATAGGAGCCTATATAAGAAAAAGACCCCCAAATTGGGACTGTCCCTATAAAATCGGGACATCTGGTCACCCTAGCTAGCCCCTATGCCACAACTTTCGTGACCATCTCCAAAACCATTTCACACTCTCTGAAAAACAGCAACTAAACTAACATTAGGCCAAAAGGAGGCCTGACCTCATGGTGCAAAAAGATTTTGGTAAGCTGGTATCATTAAACAGAAACAAAAATACTATCTACATTTCAGCCACAAAAAGGTGTGAGTGGAGCAGGTGGGATATCAATGATGGTGAAACAGAGGAGGACATTAAAGAAAAAAATGTAATTGTTCAGATTCTAAGAGAGCATTTCACCCAACACAGATAAAAACAGCTGCTAGTTGTATTTCAAAAAAGTTACTTGATGGTGTTCTTTTAAAATTTTAATTCTATTCTCCAGTGATGAGCACACGACCACCCCCAGGAGTCTTAGTCAGTGTATCAGTTTACTAGAGAAAGTTTCAGCAGCAGCTAGGGGGGGGAATTGTTGAATTCATGCATTCAGAAGATACAAACAGTACAATCCATCCCATGATTATCCCTGGGATACCTGAGCACTTGGGCCTACCAGTAAGGCCAAGAAACATGTTATTATTCCTTTTTGCAAGTGACAGCAAAGTGCTGGTGTAACCTTTAGGTGGGCTATTGTTCACTTCATTGCCCTTCCCCAGTGCCTAAAAATACCCAACTCCCATAGAAGATAGCTGGAGACCCAGAGTTCAGTCTCTAAGGATTTTCAGCAAGGATTGCACAGGGTCAACCTCCCTACATCCAAGTCCCAAAAGGAACCAAAGAAATGTATTTAATTAAATAACTTTATAAAATCTTATGATAAACAAATAATCTATTTTTTACAGCATGACATGGCTATTTTATAATCCACAGACATTATCGTCACAGTTATACATAAACATAAATAAAGAAAACAAATTAAAATCTGAACAGTTCAGTCCCCACAGAAATACAGTTAGAAGAAACTGAAAGTTCCCAAAAGCTTAGGTTTAGTTCACCTAAGTCTCAGTTAGAGACTTTGATCACCAAATCTAGACAGTCTGCTGAGTCTAAAACAACATCTTCCCTCCACTTGCTTGTAGGGCTCTTCAGTTGGAATCCATGCAGACTCTTCCTCTGCTGAAATCACTGCTAGCCAGTCAGCTAACGGATTAACCAACCACTCAGCAAAGTGTAAAGATTTAAAGAAAACCCTGTTACAAGAAAATACAAAACTCAGAATAGCAAAATAGAAATGACTCTTTCCCTGTTATCACATTTAAAGAAAAGTTGGTGACTCAGACTAGTTGAGACAATTTAACTAGAACAGTTTGGCTAAAATCAAAACAACATTCAAAGCATACAATTATAGACTCATAGACTTTAAGGTCAGAAGGGACCATCATGATCTTCTAGTCCAGGGGTCCCCAACGCAGTGCCCGCGGGCACCATGGCGCCCGCCGGGGCATCTATGTGCACCCATGTACTGGCTGGCGGATGAGCATCCGCCGAAATGCCACCGACAAGCAGCGTCATCCAGAGGCGTTGCTGCTGAATTGCCGCCGATTTTCGGCGGCATTTCGGGCCGCGACACCTCTGGATGACGCTGCTTGTCGGCGGCGACGCCTATTGACGTTGCTGCTTCTCGGCGGCATTTCGGCGGATGCTCGTCCGCTGGCCATGGTCCGCGGTGGCTCGTCGTCTGGCACCCGCCAGATGAAAAAGGTTGGGGACCACTGTTCTAGTCTGACCTCTTGCACAATGCAGGCCACAGAATCTCACCCACCCACTCCTGTAACATTGCCCAGGCTTCCCTGTTAGAGAGTTAACAATATCACTGACCTGATGCAAAATGCTTCAGAGTTAGGGACAACAGCCTACTGTCTGCTCCTGGGCTCAGCTTCTCCCAACTCACACAGGGCCATGGCCTTTCGTAAAGCAGCTGCCCTGACTGCTTGTCCTCATGGAGTCTGAGTCTGACCCCAGCAACAGGGAACCTATTGGAGCACACCCAAAACTACCATACGCAATTCCAGCTCTGGAGCTTCTGGCTGTGGAGTGCTAAATTTGCCTAGCAACAATGACCTAGACACAACTTACTCCTACACCCCTCCAATGGGTCTCTTAAAGAGATATCTCTCTATTAAGCACATGGATTACACTGGCTCTCAACAGAATGTTTATAGGTTAAATTCCTGCATTCCACTTGCAATGCATGCATATGTAATGCCAAGAGGATCCCGGTCCTCAGCAGGCGAGATTGAACCTGGGACCTCTGGAGCTTAGTGCATGAGCCTCCACTGTGTGAGCGAAAAGGTAGCTGCCTTTTAGCTAAGGCTGTAGAGCAGACTCATTTTATCTCTCTCTCTAAGTGGTCTCAGTGCCTCTAGATGGGACAGAACACCATACCCAGGAGGTGTGTGTGTTACACATACACATCAGTTACTGAAAACTCGACAGCCAACGAATACTCAGCTCTGTGCAATGTCTCATTGACAGATTTTCATTTTGCTTATTTGTTCAGGGCCAAAATGTGCTTTGGTACTGGCCTCCATTTATTGGAGTGCTGTTGAATCCCCTAGCCTCAGAAGGTGGCATGTGCCAGCACATGGAGGGCTTTGAAAATGAAGACTACAGTCAAATTAAAGGCTTTGTTCAGTGGCAAGGCAGTGCAGAAAACGGAGCACCAGGCCAATATGGTTTTGGCAGCCTGTTTTGCTACATAGGTAGGCTGTTGCATTCAGAGCCAATTAGAGTTCATCCTTTTCTTCCTGAGGTTCTTCCTGCACTGCAATACAGCTATGACCATTCTTCTCCTCATTGCATCTCTTTCCTATGGCTGCTCACTTTTACCATTGGCAAGGGAGTTGTTTAACAAAGCCAGCCATTCCCTAGTGACAAGTACTGCATATCATCATTCGGCGTATATACGCATATAGTATGAAATATAACACTGTTAAACGTCAGATCAACTCCTGACAGAAATTTTTGATGGCAGAGCTATAAAAAAAGGGATTGGGATACAACACAGCTCACACTGTAGCAATATTAGGAGAAAAAAATAGGCTTGAAGTCAGAGATGGACTCAAACAGCAAGAAACCAAGCAGCAAGCAGATTTTGACACTCCCCACCCCAAATTCAACATCTGCATTTTTTTTGGTTTGGCCTCCTATATGGAGGACAAATGGAGTCATTCGCAAAAATTCAGCTTGTGATCTGGGTTTGAATTTCATACAGCACCAAACTTCAGAGATGTTCAGATCTGGGGGTTTGCCTCAGTCCCTTCCCTTCTCTAATTAAAGTAATTTATTTTTTCAAACATACTACCTGAGACTGATGATGTTGCTTCAGGTCATATGTGCCACACATCTAACTGCTTTCTAATACTCTTAATAGTGCCACACTGATGTCTTCAGCTTATTATTATTACAGAAGCAGTAGGATCATGGTATTCTCTCTAAAATACTTCTGTAATGGAGTGGATTAATTTAATGAGTGCCAAGTACTGCAAAGGAAATGACAATGATTTGATGTTTTGGTACAATTAAGACTCATTAGCCAGTGACTTTTTTCCTACTTGTCTGACACCATAACATATACATATCAGATATAAAAGTTCCACGTTTATTTCTAGTCTTTTCTTTAAAAAATGAGAAAAGTGGAAATGAGAAAAGCCATGCATTTGATTGCTTACTGCTGGCCTACTTTAGGAACATCACACACAATCCCTTGTGAGAGCTATGGAATGAACATAAAATTCATATGTCTTATGATAAATGACTGGATGGTTGCAAACACTACTAGAGGTTATGCAGTATTAAGCCTTCAGACATAGCTAAAACTGCAATATTTCTGATAAATTGTAATCTAACCCAGATGCATATATGAGCCAAATTTGTGGCACATTTTGCATGAAATGGACAAACATGCAGGCTAACCTTCATTCAAAGGGGAAAACTGAAGGCACAGTTAGGACTGAAGCTGAGACATCCTGCTACCTGATGCAGACATGAATAGGTGTTTGAAGCCAAAATTCCAATGGGGACCTAGATGTCTGATTTTAGAATTTTCTGGAATTCAACCTTGGTTGGAAAGCTGCTTGAAGACTAGGAACCTACTCATTTTGTTCTCCCACTATATCTAGAGCCTTAATATTCACGGTGCCTTGATGCAAATTTGAGAACTTGGAGGAAAATGTAAACCCTGAAAGAATGAGTAGCAGAATATCCAAGCTCTTCTTCCTTGACAAGTCTTTGAACATCCAGCCAACTCCACAGTGATCTGCTAAGTGGAATCTTGTGTTTCTTGGGAAAACAACTCTTCTGATTTAAATGAACAATGTGTACTAGATTATTCTCCCCTGAACAAATGTTGTCAACTTAGTTTAGGTTTCAAACCCCCTCCCCCCAATCCAAAACACATATTTATTCATTTTGGCTGGGAGAGGCATGATTACTTGCTGAACTTCAGAATATAATAGAAATAATTTCATGCAATTAAAAGGAAAAGAACAATCAAAGTAGCATTTTTATGAATTAAACATTCCTCTACATCACTGGAAATCCAGACACAACAATATTGTGCTCAGCCATAATAACCAACAAGTTACATTTGCCACCAATAAAGTGAAGTGGCCAATCAAATTTCTTTGTCCAAACTGAGTAGAGATTAAAAAATAAACAGCACAAATGGTGAGAACAAATTTGATTTAAAAATATTTCAGTTGTGATAAACTAAAGTTATTAACACAGGAAAGGACTTGTTTTTAAGATATTTATATCTTGACAGTGTGTCCTTTTAATACTATGCTATGGTACATTTTTCTATGATTTTCTGGGTCCCCTCTAATTTTTATTTAAGAAAAATATTAAGTTACAATTTTTCAGAGTTATTAGTTAAACATAACTTAGGGTCCAACAGCGCTAGGTGCTGTACAGACATATAACAAAGAAGACAGTTACAAAGTGCATGGGAAGAGTAAATATTATCCAGATATGGTGAAAATATTCCAGGGAGAAAGAAATGGGGAGAGTTTCTTGTTCAATCTCAAGATGTAAAAGAAAACAGAAAAATAAAAAAGAAAAGAAAAAAAATCAATACAGCTTCTGGTTGTTCTCCTTGCAAATACAGCATCACTCAATTATATTCTACACAATCAGGGCTGGATATAGACACAAGTGCACTTGCCAAGACAGATACAAAAACAAAAAATTGTGAGTTTCCAGAGAAGCAGTCTATGAGCTCCTCGGAGCCACACTCAAGTCATGGCAGACTCAAGATATCAGGAAAAAAGCATGAGGTAGGGAAGAGGCGACTCAGCGGGAGGGACTGACAGCTTTAGACCCAATCATTCCAATGCAAAAAACATCATGGAATGAGGTCTTTGAAGTTTTCTGAACCCTTAGGCTCCCCAAACTCACATTAACATACCTTTGGTAGAAAAGACTTCTCCCAAAACTATCCAAGAGTCTGGTTTTAGGATACTAGTGATTTTAGTCCGAAAATGAACACTACTTGCAAAATGGCATTATTTACATTAGATATTTCTCTCTCTATATATATACACCTCTAGCCCGATATAACGCAACCCGATATAACACGAATTCGGATATAACGCGGTAAAGCAGTGCTCCCGGGGGGGCGGGGCTGTGCACTCCGGTGGATCAAAGCAAGTTCAATATAACGCGGTTTCACCTATAACGCAGTAAGATTTTTTGGCTCCCGAGGACAGCGTTCTATTGAGGTAGAGGCGTATATATATGATATTATATGTATGTGTTTTATATAATAATGTCTTTAATGTAGGTATGGTGCAAACTAAACTACGCTGCAAACTTCTTTCTGCAGCATGTAGAGTACATATGCGCATAGTTCCCCTAGGACAGGGTATAAACAGCAGTGTAGCTGCTGAAGTGTGGCTTAGGTGAGTAAAGACTCAGGTGTGTCGGTATTACGCAAGCACGTATGCATGGCTGTCTACTCACCCAAGCTGTGCCTTCCCATCCATACTGCTATTTTTAGCAGTGTAATGTCCTGCTGCCTCCCTGCTGCTGAAGACTTTCCCCACCGCAGGGAAAGATTCCTGTAGTGGGGAGGGCAGGGAAAGGCTCTGTCCCCATTTGCCGGAACCTTTCTCTGCAGCAGGGAAAGACTCCAGCAGCAGGGAAAGGCTCTGGCTGTCTCCCTCCTGCCAGTGCCTTTCCTCACTGCAGGTAAAGGCTCTGGCAATGGGGAGCTGCCAAACCTTTTCCCTGCTACCGGAGTCTTTCAATGAGAGACATATAGCTACATGCATGGATGCAGCTTGCTTTTCACTGTGGCATGTAGCTCCACAAACCTACACACCAGTGGTCCCCAAACTTTTTATCTCATACCCCCCTTACCTCTGTCCGGTGTCCCTGTCCCCGTAAGTGGGGCCGCGGCTCCAGGAGGGGGAGATGCAGACAGGGTAAGGGGGCCAAGGCTGGGGCCACAGCTGGGGGTGGGGGCGGAAGCAGAGTCTCGGCTGGGGGCCAAGGCCAGTAGCCGGAGCCCTGGGCGCAAGGCCGGCAGCCAGGGCCGGGAGCAGATGTGAGGTTGGCAGCGGGGCTCTGGGTGCTGGCGCTCCCTCTCTGCCCCCCAACCCATGGGGGCTGGCCCAGGCCCCAGCCGCACCCCTGAATGTTCCTCCGCGCCTCCCTAAAGGTGCGCTCCACAGTTTGGGGACCTCTGCCCTACAAGCTGCGATAGCCTAAAACTTTAACATATTAGTGTATTGAATTAAACCTACTAATATTCAGGGTCAAAGTTCCTACCCCATCCTTCGCTCAACCTTACTGTGATCAGGTTCAACAGGTCAGGACACCCAAGAGATGTGAACGATTTTAAATACTACACGAGCTACATCCCCGTGAACAACCACTTGAGTCATGGACAAACTGACAGACTGAGCTCCGAATGTTCTTTTTTGGGGCGGGGGGGGGGGGTGTTCATCTCAGACTCCTAATGCTGCTTCAGGAGGCTTATGTTAACATTTTTAAATGTTATTATGTAAATATCCTCATCTGTGACAGAAAAAAGTGGGTCTGGTCATAAATCCCACCCAAATTAGCTAATAATCTCCATAGAGACCAAGTACAACAAGGGTTGCAGCAGCTCAGTCAATCACCAAGTAAGGTTTTAAATGTCTTGTACAGATGACTTCATGTTTTTCTTACTGGCCTGACTAGGGGCCTGATCCATTAAAGTCAATGGAGTCTTTCCATTGAGCTCAGTGGGAGCAGGAGCAGACCGTATATACCTCAAATGTAGAGAAGAGTCCCTGAAATCCAAATTGTAAGAGGCATCCTCTTAATTATTGTTAATTAAGGACATAATTTTAAGGTGCTCACAACCTTTAAAAAAATAAGCCCCAAGTCCTGCTCATACGAATGGTGCAAACATCAGACCACTGCAATACGATCCTGTTTATTAAAGGAGTAATATATAATAAAGAGAGAGGCCTCATAATCATGACTATATCAGACCCGAAGTACACAAATGATCACATATTTACAATCTTTTTACATAAGGCACATCAGTAAACACATTTCATATTTCACAATTATCTATGGTATGCCACTGAAAGTACCATTGTATATGTTTATAGCAACTGTATCCAAGAGATGCAAAGAAGACTTCAGGGAGTACAGATACTCCAAAATGTACAGGGTACAACTAAATTTTTTTTTAAACAGAAGCAAGTGTAACTTAATCCAGTGACGCAAAGTGTATTGTTGTTATAATGATGTCAAGTGCCCTTGGATTTAATAGTACAAGTGCTCTATTCATCACAATATAAATTGGCAATAGTATCACTCTGCATTATTTTTATTAAACAAACTCTTCTTGTGGAGTGGTGCCACCCCATATAAGAGGCACAAAAACCAGAATACTCTTATTCCAAGGTGTCTCTGGCTATTATTGTGAGTAGAGTGACCAGAGAACAAATGTGAAAAATCGGGATGGGGGTGGGAGGGTAACAGGAGCCTATATAAGAAAAAGACCGAAAAATCGGGACTATCCCTATAAAATCAGGACATCTGGTCACCCTAATTGTGAGGTAGTTCTTTACAGTCTTTTGAAAATAATGGTGCAGTCATTCCAATGAAATTTCATTGCTCTTCTAAATAAACACAGAGCACTTACACAGTGCTTTTCATCTGTAGATCACAAATTGCTATACAAAAGTAGGGTAAATATTTTTCTCATTTTACAGGAAGAGGTGAAGTGACTTGCCCAAAGTCACACACACAGTCATGAGCACAGACAGAAATAAAAGCGAGGTCTGCTAACTCAGTTCTGTGTCTTATTGACTGGACCAGGTTGCTTTCCCTGCTTTTTCACTAATGTGAAAGAAGCCTTATATGTACCTCAGACAAAGGGAAATCTGTATACCAACTTTTATTGCACTAGCTGTTTCTAATGCATCCATCACCATGGTACCTGAGAATCACATTCATGTCCATGTGTAATTAGTCAATGTATACACTGTGGATAAAAGGGTGGTTAGGAAGAATTCTTTTCTTCTATTAAGATCTTCAATATTTTACTGGTTATTTGTGAATATACTTTTCTTGTAATGTGTGGCACTAGTTTCACAGCAAGATCACAATACACACAATATAACATTCTCTCAGGAATCACTGCAAATGCTCAACTCATGCTATGCATCAATAGAAGTTATCCCAACCAATAAAAGAGTCTAAATACCATGAGCACATGGCTCTGAGGTGACATCAAGCATTCTCTCTCCCACGTGCTTGGCTGGCTGATTCACATGCTCAGGGTCTACTTACTGATTGCCATATGTGAGGTTGGGAAGGAATTTTCACTCAGGTCAGGAACTGCCCCCAGTGACCTTGGGATTTTTTTCACCTTCCTCTACAGCAGGGGTGGGCAAACTTTTTGGCCCGAGGGCCACATCTGGGGCAGGGGGTTGGGGTGCAGGGGGAGAGGTCTCCGGCTGGGGGTGCGGGGTCTGGGGTGGGGATGAGGGGTTTGGGGTGCAGGAGGGTGCTCTGGGCTGGAACCAAGGGGTTCGGAGGGCAGGAGGGGGATCAGGGCTGGGGTAGGTGGTTGGGGCGCAGGAGGAGGTCAGTGGTACAGGCTCTGGGTGACGCTTACCTCAAGCAGCTCCCAGAAGCAGCGGCATGTCCCCCCTCCGGCTCCAATGCGGAGGCGCAGCCAGGCAGCTCTGTGTACTGCCCTGTCTGCAGGCGCCACCCCTGCAGCTCCTATTGGCCGTGGTTCCCAGCCAATGGGAGCTGCAGGGGCAGTGCTTAGATCGGGGGCAGCGTGCAGAGCCTCCTGGCTGCCCCTATGCGTAAGAGCCAGAGGGGGGATATGCCACTGCTTCTGGGAGCCACGCAGAGTGGGGCAAGCCCGCTACTCCGCTCCCCGGTTGGAGCGCCAGAACAGGGCAAGCCCCAGACCCCACTCCCCAGCAGGAGCTCGAGGGCCAGATTAAAATGTCTAGAGGGCCTGGATGCGGCCCCTGGGTCGTAGTTTGCCCACCTCTGCTCTACAGTGTGTGGGTGTGGGTCACTAGCCAGAATTAACTGGATATCTCTCACTTAATCATTTCCTGGACACTGGTGCACTTTGGCCTCCCCTGTTCTCCACCTGTGGCACATAATAGTCTAGTCTCCTGTGGGCTGTAATACTTTGGTCTATTTTCAGATGTTGAGTTTAGTAAGTGCTGGGTGGTGTTGGTGGTCTATGACATACAGGGGTCAGATGAGATGATCAGGTGATCCTTCTGACCTTAAACTTTATGACTATAAAAAAAAGAACAGTCTGGGAGCAATTCTTTAGAGTAAGCAGGAGAGCAATAACTTTCCATCTGATATCTAACTTTCAGACATAACAAAGAAATCCAATATAGCTCTGCTGTAAATCAACAGTACTGTATGTCATAAGGCTTACAATTTTTCAAACGAATCAAAAGCACTTTCCCTCCATCGGGCACAAAATTGAATCAATATATATTTATAGCTAAATGAATACTTGAGTAATGTTTCAATAAAAATGGTTTTGGAAGCATGTGCTCTTAGTATTTTTTACATTCATATTTTAAATGCCCCTTTCAAAAAAAAATAAGGAAAACATTCATAAAAAGGCAGAAAATAATATATAATCAAAACAATTTTTTAATGTCCTCATGCAGGTTTGTTGTCCTTCTTCCAAACCAATACTGCATTCACCCTTTACATGGATCAGTGCATTTCAGAGAAAAAACAGAATAAAAAAAAAAAGGTTAGCGAAATACAGTAACCAAATAACATTGTGATTTTAACTTTACAAACATTATTTTACCAAACTTTACATTGCCAGCCCTCTATCCAGTTAAGAGCTATATGGTGAAATGTCTTATATTAGGAGTTGCAAAATATCCAAGAGGCATCACAGAGAGATTGTCATAAAGACCTAAGTAGATATGAAAACATTCAGAACTCCAACCTCAACGGTAGTTTTTAACCTGAAGAGGCTTTTATGAGCCTGGAACACATAAGCAGTGTGAGTATTTCTTTTATAAACAAGACATATTTACATAGAGTAAAAGGGGATTTAAAAAAAAAAAATCACTGTGAGTGTCAGAGTGTGCACCCAAAAAATTAGGAGTCAATCTTGAAAACAATGGGCTTTGTGACTTGCTTAAGAAGACAGTGTCCAAGTTAGGACCAGAACTCAACTGTCCCTGGTTCTCAGTCCTGTGCTCAGGCCATGCCTTGCAAATTTAAATTTTTAATTTGGGAGATTTATTTCTAAGGTTTCCCTATCAGTTGCTTGTTGGGGGAAGGCTCAGGGACGCTTTGTCCTTCTGGCAAAAGTGCCCTTTGATGGGAAGAGGTTCGATTTTCAAAAGCCTTTGGCCGAGCTCCGTTCCCACTGACTCCGTTGGGAGCAGAGTTAGGCTGACGCCAAATCCTTTTGAAAATCCTGCCATTGGTGCAAATCGGGCCTTTTCCAGAGCTCTTCCTGCTACCGCAACCTAACAGTATCCTGAACTCTTACATCTTCTTCATTTCCACCCTAGAATGGTCTGCAGGAGAACTGGCTCACTTCTTGGCATGCAAATTTCCTTCACTGGTTCCAACTTCTTTCCACTGTTGGCCTCATTTTGTGGGACCCCCAAAAGGAGAATTAATGTTCACATAAAAAAACTCCAGAGGCTCTGAGCACAGCACTCCCCTCAGCAAATCCTTTTATTGGCTCACCAAGTTCACAGCTGCTTATTCTTGCCTTCAAAACTCTGCATAGCTCCACCCTTGCCTGTGTTTCCAACCTCTTTTCTTCCTACTGCCCCGTCTTCCCTGGCTCCTGCCTTCTCTCATCATTCTCTGTAGCCTTCTCTCATTCTCATCTTTGTTGCTTCTTCCACATTATTCTTTTCACATAGATTTCCACCCTCTGCTTTTCCAATTCATTCCTCAATCATGAAGCCAAGCAATGCTAATCGGCCCCTCATTATTTATTATACATTAAACCAACACACACCAATCCACTTTTCTTCGCCCAGTTGCATCACCGTGATTCCATCTTGGTGGTGCTTCAGCTGTGAACTGTTGTTTAGTACTATTTGTCTCTCTAGAAGAAGGAACCTTTCCCTGCTACCCTTTCTGTTCTGTACAGTGCTGTGTGCACTGTCAGTGCTCAACAAACAGTTTGTCATCTGGGCAGTAGATAATGCAGCTACACAAGTATCCATATTAGTCAGTACAAACTACATCACTTTTATTTGAAATAAAAATATTAGAGGAGGTATAAATAAACTGATTTTTCCACAAGGGAGGATGAAAGTGAGAGGTGAAATGCGGGGTTTGATTTTCAGAGGTGTTCAGAACCTGCAGATCTTACCTGCTTCAATCAGAGGTGCAGGTGCTCAGCATTTGTGGGGAAGCCTGAGTTCTCAAGTTGGGCTCCCAAAATTAGCGGGTTCTTCCGCAATTGTGGGTCTTAACATCTCTGCCACAATTTCCCCCTCTACACTATAAAATGGGGCTAATACTTCTCCACCTTTCAGCTGTGCTTTAAGTGTTATTTAATAAAATGCTTTGAAGATGGTGAGCGCAATGCAGTTGGCAAAGTATAATTACTGCTTCTTCTGATGACTAGCAGCAGTCTTAAGGGGCAATCGCAACAACTGCCCTCGGGCAAAACAGAAATTGCCCTGAGGTGAAAATAACTTGATTGTGCAACGTCACAACATATCTTCAAGCTTCGAACTATCTACCACGGCACAGTCTCACAAACTATTTTTACCCTTGGGCAATATCTTATTGCCATCTGAGTCATTTAGATTATGTTAACATCTCAAAACACAGGAGGAATTTCACACATAAGATTAAGAATTTCCTGCTTTATTTCCTACAGTGCAAAAAGGACCACTGATACTGTTCTGAGGTAGCTGAATTCAAAATAAAGGCAGCTCTCCAGCCAACCAGTTAAGAAAGTTGCCGTGTATCCACTCCTGGCAGAAATCTGGAGTAAAGGTTCTAGAATATTTTTTGGGGGGTCGGCATGGGAGAAAGACCAACGTTTTATATTAGTTATTCCAAATCTCAGATTTTTTTGAAAGATACTTGATTTTTAAAACAATTTAATGTTCTGATAGACGTTATAAATAAACGTTTTATCAGAGTCACCTGGTTTCTTTTTTAAAACTGTGTTCCATAGGGATAGTTACAGGGAAATATTATTACACATGTTCAAATCACAGCTAGAGATTTTCAGAGATCCTGAGCAACCACAGGTTTCACTAGCTTCCCTGGGAGCAGCAACTCTTCACCATCTCTGAAAATCAGACCAACAATTGTGGTTTTGGGTGCTTGGAAGGTCTGCCTGGAACCTACCAACCAGACCATAAACCTTCCCCATGCCAGAGGCTGATAGAAAAAAATACTTCTTCTGGGGGCCCACTATCAAAAGTATCACTATCAAAAGCAAAGGGCAACAGATGGATTGCCTTGGTTGATGATCAGAGCTTTACCAGGCAACAGCTTTAGACTCATTCAAAACTGGGGAAAAAGCATAGATAGATGTCTAAATTTCAAAATGTTAATAACGAGAAAATTTCCCCCCACACCCTTCTTTTTTTTTTTTTTACAAATGAAAATGATCTGATTGTTTTAATTGTTGTTGTTTTTTTTAAGATACAGGGGACCTGAAATTTATTTATTCATTTATTTACATTTTTGCTTGCTTTTTTTTAAGTTAGACATATCAGGAATGTTGATTTTCTAGGAGAACCTCTGAGAGTGCTAAAGGATATTTATTATTAGCTCTTATCATCTTAACTGAAGGTGCAAGGCTGTTGAATCTTTAACAAAGGCTTCCTTTAGTCAAAATGTTAGGGCTGGTCTCTGTACAAGCTTGCACCAAAATATCAAAAGGTGCAAATTAAAATCTATTCAGCTATTTCAGTACAAGACTTTGTGTGAGAACTTGTATTTCACAATCAAAGCTGTTAAAGATGGATTGAGAAAGTGTATTTTAGATAACTCAGCTTTAACTACTTTCATTCTGAGATGAGATGGTTTGTGCACCGACTTGCACCAAAATAACTACCGTAACTAAATTGGTTTTAGAAAATCTATTTAATTAAATCAGTGAAAGTCTGTGTGGTGATTTAGGCAGTGGAGTTAAATAGTAACTGACAAAAAAAAACGTTCTAAACAGTTTGATTGAAACTCCATTCTCCTTTTAGAAGCTCACCATTGCACTAGCTCTCGAGTCATTCAAGTTTCCCAGTCTAGGCAGGCTGACCCTCTATTTCTAATGTTAAAAGCAAGTAGAGAAAGGCTCCTAAAAAGTTGTTTTAAACAAATTAAAACATCATCATCATCATCAACAAAAGCACCACTATGCTTTCAGGCCTCCTTTTCACACGGTTCTAAATCATCACATTTTACTTTGAATCTCCTACATTTTTGTGTTTTTAAATGTACATCAAGGGCACTCAGAGCTCTGGTTGGGTGCGTTTGCGTATGATGTTTGTATAAGACTGAAATTTGAACAAACAAGCAAGAAAATAAGAAGAAGAAAAAAGAACATAAAGCCCACTCCCCCCACCCCTTTTGCAGGTCTCATTTAATGCCCAAATCAAAAACAGTTCAACCATTGTTTTTAAACTTTGAAGAAAAATTCTATTTGGCCTTCAGAGTAAGCCTGGCAATTTTTAGACCAAATCAATTTTTCTTAGCAAAAATTATAGGAATTGGAGTGGGAGGCTTCAGAATGGATTTATGAAACCTAAAGGCAACTTTAGCTACAGCAACACTACTGTCTCTCCATAATATCCAGCGCATCTCATGTTTCCACCCCTAAATGCATTTAAAATGTGTTTTCGTGCTACCACTGCATTGTGTTAATTATATGTGTTTTGCACTAATGCTGAGAAAAGTGATGCCGCTATTTCTAAACTACAGAAAGTAATTTTTAGTTTGTTCCCTTTAAAGTAATTTTATACTGACTTTTCAGTCACTACTTTTGAAAACTAGGGTAGGGGAAGGACCAGAGAACAGTTCTAATGTATACACATCAATTTTTAAATAGCTTGTTATGTTCCTTGAGATGAAAATGCATACAACTTGGCTCATTTAGAACTGGAGCAACATTCCCCATCCTCAGATAAGTTGCATCACTTGGGCTGTAATCACAGTAAATCTCATGATTTATCAAGGCCAAGGACTGAAGGAAGTGATGCTGGTAATCCATTCAAAATGTTGCTGCACAGATCATTTTCCTAGCTTGTCATTTTCATAATGTCCATCTCTTGCATCCCTTCCTGGCTTCCCCTTCTCCATTATATCAAACAAACTACAGCCTTCCAATAGGAGCAGTGTGGTGTAGTGGTAAGCGGGGCCTAGTACACCTACCCCAGTTGTGAGCCTAACTGTAGAAAGTGGGTGAAAGTTTATAAACAATGGGGCAAACAACCTAACTAGTTTTAAAATGGAGCTTCATAAATTCATGAACAGGGTGTTATGATGGGGTTGCCTGTGATAGCAGGAGACTGAACATGATGACCCAGGAAGTCCCTAAGGGCTGGTCCACACTACCCGCCTAATTCGGCGGGTAGAGATCGATCTTCTGGGATCGATTTATCGCGTCTCATCTGGACGCGATAGATCGATCCCAGAAGCGCTCCCCCGTCGACTGCGGAACTCCTGCTCGCCGAGAGGAGGAAGCGCTGTCGACGGGGGAGCCTGCCTGCGCCGCGTGGACCCGAAGTAGGTACTTTTAGTTCGATATAGGAAACGTCGACTTCAGCTACGCTATTCTCGTAGCTGAAGTTGCGTTTCCTATATTGATCCCCCGCCCCAGTGTGGACCAGCCCTTAGTCTTATGTCCCTATATAGTTGTTTATCTATGTTCCCGTACTCATACTTGCAAGGCCCTTCTCAGTCCATCTCCACCCAACCCATCATCTCTAATATGCTGCTGAGATGTTGACTCTGCCTCTGATCAGCCCATGAGGCCAGCCTCCATCACCAATCTGTTAAATTTTCAAACAAGCACTTTCATGCTTTTCCCCATGCTGCCCTCAAGTGTGGGAGGTGCTCCCTGTGAACATCCACAAAGCTACCTCCTTGTCATCCTACAAATCCCTCACAATCTCTGTCCTTTGTCATGATGCCTACAAAACACTTGACGGGCAGCCGGTATGCAGGGACCACTGCTTAGCATGCAGACCAGTGTTATCTTATTGTTTCCTTGTGCTTCCCTATCTGTCTGTGTCCATGACTGGTGTGTTTAGAGACTTCCACAATATAAATAATAAAAGTAACAATTTTAAAATAATTTAAAACTTATTATTTAAAATAATTATAAAAATATGGCCATTAAATGATCCCATGTCACTTTTTTTGCCCACCCTTAAGAATAATGCTGTTTCCTTTTTGTCCAGGCCAAATTTAGATTTTGTCAATTCCACCTCAGAACTGTCTGCATTTCTGCAGTGGATGAAGTGACTCCTCTACAGAGTCTGTAAAGAACTCTGGGATCTTCCAGGATGAAAGGTAACGTACCAGTACCAGAAAGTTCTAGAACTGACAGACTACAGAGGCTCCTCATGCAGTCCTCTCCTTTAAATTACACTGGAAGCTAAGATGTACAGGATGTGCTAGCATGGGGCCCAGACAGGTAAGCTTTGGGTAAAGAGATGAAGTAAAGGGTTGGCATGATATTGTGTACTGGGCTACTGGCCATGTAAGAAGTCAAATTCTGTGCCAGAAGCTCTCCTTATCAGTACTGAAACTTGAAGGGAACTATATGCTGCTGGTTGCTTTAATGAAAGCTGTGTTTTATCCTACTGTAAAATTATATATATTATATATATATAGTCATCTCTCTACTGCCAACCAATGGCAGAAAATCTACCCTTGCAGCAGTTTTATCCATGTAATACAGAGGTTCTGCCTTTTCAATATAAATAACCATCTCATAATGAAGAATACCTGCAAACCAGCCTATACTGAATCAACAAAGCAGCAATTATCTCACAGTGTTATCCTATATTTTAACACACTCTGTAAAGGGAAGAAGAATGAGGATTAAGCGGATAAAACATTCAAAAGTACAATGACTATCTGCCATGTCTTAAATTCACTTCTGTCACTTTCAGTTTAATGTTATACTGTAAAAACCTCTAAGGAAATGAGCTCCAGAGGAGGATCGGACTTTCAGTCACTTCTGAGACTATGTACAGTTTATTTGGTATTTCACGTCAAAGGAAATGTTTGGAAATTAGAATAATTTATTGTATTGATCAATAGAATGTGTCAGTTCTGGTGGAAAGTATTTAAACAAAAACAAAGTGTTGTATATGCTTTGGCAATGGAGTTATCTTTGCTTCTTTTAGAAAATATTAATGCAGACACTGGGTCAGATTCACACAGGCATAAGGGGATTGGTTGGTTCGTTATTTTACTAATACACCAGGGTATTTAAATGGGATAGGATTAAGTTAATACATATATTACTTATATCTTCTTACATATATTACTATCACCACTTTAGATTATTAAAAGTAAGCAAGATTTAAAAATATATAATTAACTTCTCATCACTTATGCATTTACTTTCTGCAATTCACTTTGTTTGGGAAGTGAAGATAAGCTCTGTTTCACATTGTTCATAATTAGTTTCACCTTCTAGTACTCATGCACTAGTATAGTTCCGCATGGTTTAGACTGCCAATACTGAATGTAACTGAAATGCCATGGCATGGGAGACTTTTAGTGAAAAAAATTATACACAAGTTTACTTAAAGAAAAACAAAACAAAACCAAGAGATGAACATAAGAGCTTTAATCCCCTAACCAAAGGGAGTTGGCAAGTGAAGAAAAAGGTTTAGACCCAAAGAAAATACTTTTCATTAGGATTTTGTTTTTAAAGCTTCATTTTTTATTATTAAGTTTAAGGAAAAAACCCTGTATGCCTAATTTTGGAAACTAAAATACTGAACAGTGTGCCTTTACTCACCAACATGGGTATTTGTTTTCTGCAAATATATTTTTGCTAACTAGAAATGATTTTCTAAAAGAAAACTGTATTCTAAAGTATTAAGTTGTGTGCTGGTGAGCCATTATCAAATGTGCAAAGAGGGTGGGGAGTTATCTATACACACTGCCAATAGGTGAGACAGTAATGGAATGCTAGGCATAGGACTGCTAATTCCTATTGCTGGGAGCGGAGTGTGGTCTAGTCGTTACAGACTGTCTAGCCAAGGATAACAATGCCCCGGTTTGGTCATCTTTGGGGATGGAACCCAGGGGCTATGAGCTGATGAACCAGGCCTATTAGCATAGTGGCAATAGCAGAATCAAACCTCTAGATTTGACCTAGCCGTAGGTGGTGACCGAGAGCCACACTGCGTTAGCATGGGTTACACAAGCACCTAATTTGGCATATTCCTTGTGAAAATCAGTGTGCTAAAGTGGACAAGACTTGGATCTGTTATATTAAAATCTTGAGTCCTAATCCTAGCTATGCTTGAATTGACTTTGTGGAAGCTCTGAGCAATCACACCCATTAAGATGGCTGAACGATAGTTATTTCCGAAAGTAGTAATATGAGGCCTTAATAATAGTAAGGATTATGAAGACATTCTGTAAGAGGGCTTTCTATGTGCTCCAAAAAACACGTTAAAGCAAGAGTTTATCACACTGGAGAAGGGATACTGGGCAGAGTGGGACAGTGCTCGTTGCTCTCACGAGCTTAGTTGGCTAGTTCTTGCTCATATACTAGGGTCTAACTCAGGGTGGGCAAACTTTTTGGCCCAAGGTCCACATCTGGGTGTGGAAAGTGCATGCAGGGCCATAAATGTAGGGCTGGGGCAGGGGGCTGGGGTGCGGGAGGGAGTGCGGGGTGTGGGAGGGGGTGCAGTGTGCAGGAAGGGGCTCAGGGCAAGGGGTTGGGGTGGAGGACGGCTGCGGGGCATACAAGGGGGCTCAGGGTAGGGGGTTGGGTGGCAGGGTGCAGGAGGGGTTCGGGGTGCGGGCTCCGGCCCGGTGCCGCTTACCTGGAGCAGCTCCAGGGTGGCAGCAGCGTGCACCGGGGCCAGGGCAGGCTCCCTGCCTGCCTGCCCTGGTCCCACGCCGCTCCTGGAAGTGGCCAGCACCACGTCTCTGTGGCCCCTGGGGGAGGCGGGGCAGAGAGCTCTGTAGTAAGATGAGGCCCTGAAACATAAATCCTTGGTATCAGAGGCCCGGTATGAGGCCTGAGGCCTGAACTAAAGTAATGGTCAAGACTTTGCTAACATAAAGCAAAGTTAAGCTGTGAGCCAGAGGTAGGCCCTGCTCATAAAAGTTCGCAAGAAGAAGGCTGCTAATTGGACGTATACACATATCTAAAGGGTATCAAGTACTAATAGGATAAACATGTGCCAGGATGGCACCAGAACATTCCAGTACGAATACATTCCACAGAGATAATGAGGAACAGGCTCACCCATCCTAAAAGACAGGGTCAAAAGGATATGATGGATAGACTTGTTTGTTCGAACCAACGTGTACCAGGAGAAAGGCAGCACCCCAACACGCAGAGGGGTTGTACCTCGATGCGTCAGAAGTGATGTGTAACTTGTTTGTACCTGTGTATAAGAATGCATCCCTGAGTGGATGTCATTGTCCAGCCTAGGGGGCAGTGGAGAGTCCCGCCACTGACTGAGCCTGTCTATTGTCAGGGGACACATATTCGTAGTATGTCCTGTAGAGTCTGCGGGAAACTATTACTGTGCTTCATTTGACAATAAACCTGGCCGGGTGCCTTCGTACCTTATCGGAGTCTGTGGTCTTTGGGGGTTCTCTCAGGGTCTGCTGGGTCAGCTATCTGCAGAGCCAGCGCAGCACACAGAGGGAACACACGCACACAGCCGACTGTTATCAACATTGGATATAGCAGAGCACCACACTGGCCTCGCTGCTCTCACCTGTGGGTACCTCCCCCGAAGCTCCCATTAGCCACGGTTTCCTGGACAATGGGAGCTGCAGGGAGCAGTGCCTGCAGGCAAGGGTAGCACACGGAGCCCTCTGCCCGCACACACACCGCTCCCCCCCGGGGCCGCAGGGACGTGGTGCCGGCCGCTTCCGGCAGTGGTGCGGGGCCCGCAGCACCATGGGGGTAGCAATCCCGTGGGATGGACCCAAAGTCCTGACAGGTCGGATCCGGCCCGCGGGCCGTAGTTTGCCCACCCCTGGGCTAACTGATCACCACGTGTGGGTTGGGAAGGGATTTTCCTCCAGATCAGATTGGCCATGACCTTGGGAGTTTTTCACTTTCCTCTACAGCACTGAGTGCGGGCCAGTTCCTGGGATGGCCTCAAGCACTGAAGCATCTCAGTCCCTCCTATTCTCTAGCTGTGGCACATAACAGTATAGTCACCTGTGGGCTGTAATATTTTGGTCTAATTTTGGTGGTTGGGTTTAGTGTTTGGGTACTAGGTGGGGTTGGTGCCCAGTGATATACACGTCAGACTAAATAATCAGCTAGTCCCTTATGGCCTTCAACTCTATGAAAAAACATTTTCACAACAGCTCCTGCAGCAGGGACCAAAAACCACATGGTTCATGATAAATTCATGAGAGATGGCAACAGAGGCACCGGCTTTGTGATTTCCCAGGGGGTGCTGGGGAGGGAGGAGGAGGGGCTGATCAGAGGGGTCCGTTGGCAGGCAGGAGGCGCTGGGGGAGAACGGGAAAGGGGAGGAGCTGATCCGCAGGGTTTCCAGTGGGTGCTGAGCACCCACTGTTTTTATCCCCGTGGGTGCTCCAGCTCTGGAGCACCTGTGGAGTCGGCACCTATGGTTGGCAACACCAATGACCTAGGCTGTTCTCATCAGCCCGAAGTGCTCACGCTTCCTTCTACTAGCTTTGCCATATTAGATTGTGAGTAACAAAGTAGCACCCGCCCAACTCATCCATCCTTACAGGAGTGACCAAGCATTAAAACATTTAACTGACTGAAAGGTTTGAAGATATGGACTCTCAAAGGAATACATGGCTGTTTCCTTTGTGGTGTGTTGGAGATTGGCTACATGATGCACAGCTGTGGCTGGTGGCAGTACTGCCAGCCTCATGTCTTCAAAACTCAGAGACTGGTTTAAAAAAAATCGCAAGATTATAAAAAAATGGATTATGTTAATTTGCCTTCTGGTTTTTGAGCCATTATGGTGCATTTGGGTCACATTTTCAAGCTTTTCTCCATACACATGAGGGCTAGAATCTTGTAAAAATTTATTAATGAAAACTGAGATTCTCACCTACTCACATGAATCCAGAAACTGAGCCTTTACCAACCTCCCACCCCCGCCAACAAAACAAATAACCAAAACACCAAATATCGCAAGATTCATGATAAGATCATAGGAGCTGGCAACATTGTGGGATGGGTGCTTCAGACCCCTTTTCTCAAACCCGGGTGTTGACTAAATTTATCACCATTATGTTTCCCTTTAATCTACTCTCTGCATATTTCCTTTTAAGAAAACATCACGGGCTACCTGTATGCTAAGCAGCCCAGTGCTGGGCGTATCCATAGTTTGTTATATTTTAATTCATTCCCTTCAGGAACAAACATTGTGGAAGTTATACTATGACTAGTGCTATGTGCCCAGTACCTAATATTTATAAACTTCAAGTCACTACATGACTCCTCACCCACATACATCAGCACTCTCATTCCTTCTCCTGGACCCTCTCAGTACTTATTCTCGTCCCAACTTCCCTCCTTACAGACACTTTGCATCTATCTCCCACTCACTCTCTAAAAGTCTTTCGTGCCTCCCTTACACCTAGTATGACCTACCTCTCTCTTCCTTCAAATCCTTCAGACATACATTTATATACCACCAGAGGCATACATGATGCTTTATGGCTATTAAGCAGACAAGATTTCTGCCCCAAGGAGTTAACTCTTTAAATAAGCTTGTAAACTAAGGCTGAGCTGTTATCAGGTGTTGTACAGGTATATCTAACCTGCCTTGACTGAGTTTGAAGTTGAATACAAGTTTGCACAGGAGGTTGTGTCTTCCTTTCTGTATAGTATAGAGGAGGGGTAGGTAACCTATGGCACCCGTGCCAAAGATGGCACGCAAGCTGCTTTTCAGTGGCACTCACACTGCCTGGGTCCTGGCCACCGGCCTGGGGGGCTCTGCATTTTAATTTAATTTTAAATGAAGCTTCTTAAACATTTTAAAAACCTTATTTACTTTACATACAACAATAGTTTAGTTATATATTATAGACCTATAGAAAGAGACCTTCTAAAAACGTTTAAATGTGTTACTGGAACACGAAACCTTAAATCAGAGTGAATAAATGAAGACTCGGCACACCACTTCTGAAAGGTTGCCAACCCCTGGTATAAAGCATAAAGTCAGCGCTCAACAAACACTAGTAATATTTTCCTCCCAATTATAATAAACATTTGCCTCTCAGGTAAAGAAACATTTTCCACTACATTCCTGCACAAAGGTTCTTTTTTAAAGTAAACATTAGACTGAAATTATTACAATACCAATGAGTTACTATTAATTAAAAGTAAGGAAGATTTACTGAACCAAATGGTGATTCTGTAACAGATCAAATACCAAGAAGTATAAAGCATATTGCACTCAGTAATTAACTGGCTAGTGCATCTTAGATCACAGCTGTTTGTGTTTCACAGGCCCTGCAGTGTTTTTGCACCATGCAGTGATTTGATTTCCTGTATAGTTGGGTAGAACCTGTAGGCAATAACTGCATGTACGAAAATAAATCTTAGAGCGAGTTCCAGGGGGAACTTCCCCCACCCCACACCCCATATTTTACAGGTGACAGACACTGCCTCCACAATAAACTGCATCCCAGCTAAGAATAAGCATTTTTTTCTAGTGCTAACTTTTGTGCATTCAGTATTAGCAAGTCCATCTGCAATAGCATTATCTAGAGTCTCTCAACAATGTTTCGCAACCCTGTATTGCTAATAGCTAACAAAGACTTTTCCTTTAGCTCAAGTCCTCCTGTTCCAAGATCTCTTGAGTTGCGTCTCTTCTGCTACTGTGAATTTGCAAATACAGTAGAACCTCAAAGATATGAACACCAGAGTTACGGACTGACCGGTCAACCGGACACCATGTGAAACTGGAAGTAACCAATCAGGAGGGCAGCAGAGAGAAAAAAAAAGCAAATACTGTATTCTGCCTGTATTGCATCTCAAAGGTAGGCATATCTGCTTGTTCCCACCCCAACCCCATCCCCACGCACAGGGCAGCCACTTACAGCAAGACGCTGGGACTGCCAGCCCAAGGCAGCCGGAGCCAGCAGAGCAGGAGCAGCGCTGGGGTCTGCGCTGCTTTTGCCCCTCCCCGCACACACTGTTTATACACACACACACCTACCTGCAGGGAGCGGGACAAGCTTGCAAACTCATGCCAGTGCTGAGTAGGGAGCTCAGCTGCTGCTGAAACCTGGCCTGGGATGTCAGCTGTTGGATCTGAAGCCCGAACTGTGCTTTGTTCAGAGTTACAAACATTTTAGAGTTATGGACAACCTCCATTCCCGAGGTGTTCGTAACTCTGAGGTTCTAACTGTAGCCGTAGTGTGAAGTGTAATGAGAACCTTGAAGTCCAAGGCAAAGAGTTGTTACAACTTCATCTGTATAAGCGACAGCAAGATCTATTAAGTTGTTTCAAGTTACTTCAGCGCTTGTGAAATGTGATGGATTAATTAACAAATAAAAATAAATAAATAAAGTAGCCCTTTACTGCCCCATCAATATGCATCAACACAGAAACAAGGCAATGCTCACAAAAGCTGCCCAATATATCACACAGAACAGTTTAAAATTCCCAGGTTTGGGATGTTTATTATTATTATTAACCATCCAAACAGAATGTCAAATATATACAAAATTCCTTAACAACTGTATTTCACTAAAAAGTAATAACATGAAAAAATAGCTAATTTCTGACACTAATAAAATCGTTAATTCAGGTAACTGATGATGGCTATTTGTGCAAGATGGACAGTACGAAATGTACTGAGACCAAATTCATTTCACATTGTCCAAATAATTACTTATCAACTATGAAATGGCAACAGCTTTCTATCACTGTTGATCTGGTTCAGATTTCAAACCAGTGAAAGGCTATGAATCCCATTACCAGTTTCCTGAGCCCTCCATTGCACAAACAGGAAAACAAAATGCACTATTGTTTCTAAGGAGAAGGACTGAGGGCAATTTTCTAAGAAAAGACCTACATTTTGTTGGTGCTGTAACAGTGACCAGTGGAGTCAATTTGATAATGATTCATTTCATGAGACATTCTGCCACCCTGCCTAATGTCAGGTGACCAAGGCCAGGAAATAGAGACCAGTCTATAACCAGCACTCCTGTGTGAAACCTAATTATTGCAGTTACCATGCAACTCTAAGCTTCTTTTAGATGGTGCACACATTTCTGCACATACGCAAGGCAAAATGTTATGTATTCTACACAGCTTCAGATTTGCTATTTTAAAGCTCATACCAACTTCAAGCTCTGACATGCTTATGGCAAATGAGAATTACATTTCTAGTTCTATCCTTCCTATACTAAATTAAATACAATTTACAGATTCAGGGTTGCATATTCACAAAGGGGATACTATGATTAAGAACCAGGAAGGATGTGCTAGAACTCCTAAGCAAAAGAAACGTTTGCTTTTTTTTTTTTTTCCAAGGGCCTTCCCCTTTATAGCCTGTCACTTACAGACGCCTCCGGCATTTAAAAATACTCCATGCATTTGTGGAACTATTTTCCAGAACAAAACGTTATCATTCATCAGGAGCAGAGCAGTTTGCAGTGTGAACAATTCGCTTTCGTTAAGTACCATATGGTTGCCCGTAGGAAAATGCCAACATGTTTCAACTCTACAGCTGGGCCATGGTTCCTTTATTCATTGTGCAGATGGTTGTAATTGACACCACTACTAAAACAGGTCTCAAGCACTTCTGCAGGATCATTAGAGTAATTAGTTATTAAATACAGTTACCATTTTTAGAAAGCAGGTTTTAATGCTTGGCATGTAAAATGCAATATTTTGCTATAATGAGATAGGCTAAATGTTACAGGGAGGGGAAAAAACGTAAGTGTTTTTTTTATTATTTTATCCAAAAGACTACGAAAACTGCAGGAGAAAAGCAAAAGACACAAAATTACTGGCTAAGGAATCAGCTGAAACAAGAAGTATTTTTTAAAAGGATCTTCTACTGCAACTGTATAGAAAACTTTTGGGTCAGAGATAACAAGTCAAGAACAAATCCAGTATCCAGTAAAAAAAAAAAAAGGCTACAAATTTCTCTCTGTTACCTAATCCCAGAGATGAATATAACCTTACCCATAGGATTTTACCATTCCAAGGCCTGACCTTGCCTGCTCAGGTGTATTTATTTTAATTACCATAAAGCAGACAAGCACCCATCCCATATTCTTGGTGCACTTACTTAATTCAATGTTCAGGGTAAATATCAGAACAGGCTGCTCTTCTGACTACAAAAGTAATGTCATATTAAAAGGATCAGGGCATTATAGGTCCACCTTAAGCAGCTTTTTGCCACTAAAACAGCAAAGAAAACACCCCATAATACACAAAGGGTTAGCCTTCAGGTCAAAAGTGTAGGTAAAGATGTAATAAAGCACGCAGTAAACCAGAGACATTTGGTCTCCTTGGTGTTAGAGAGTAACATCCAGCTGTCAGAGACAACAGCATGAGGAAGGGGCTGTTCAGCCTTACAAAGCAGAACTATAAATTGCTTCCAATTGCCTAGTCATTGCCAACCCAAAAGACATAACATTCATGTGAGGAGAACAATAGAAACTACCGCTATACTTGCAATTATAGCACTGTAAGAAAAGTTTGGTCAGGTTTCCATTGTAAAGCTCAGTTTGGGGTGTTTTATGATGTTACTTAAAATATTTGCTGCAGGCTGCAATCTGAGAAAAGGTCCCATATAAAAAACCCAAACGCTTTCTTATATGACAGGTAAAAATAATCTATTCAAATGCAGGACCCCCTCCCCAGAAAATAGTAACTTACAAAAGATGTGTTCAATTTCTTAAGTTAGATTTTGTTAAAGTACATGATGTACATATATAACTTTAATAATAAATAATAACAATAGTACTGTAGATCTTAAAAGCACAAAGGATGATACACCATTAAACTGAAGTTATTTATGTCAGACTGTTATTGTTCTGTGCTTACAGCTGAACTAGCTTTCATGACTATTTTCAGATGAGATGTAAAGCAGAGAACATGAACACTAGTCAGACTCATGGCACTTATCCCGCGGTAGGAGTGTTAACCCTAGGTGTCTTGGCCAAATTTCAAATCAGATAATTACATTCTGTCCTCCTACATTCCACAGAGTTTCAATTAGATAGAATATTCTTCTTTAATGTCCATCCTGCAGTCGTGCAGTGTTGCTGTGTTCTGTTCAAAGACTGCCATGTCCTACCCCAGAGCTGCCCGCATTTCATTGCTGAGTGGAAAGGGGGAGGGATAGGTCAGTGGTTTGAGCATTGGCCTGCTAAACCCAGGGTTGTGAGTTCAATCCTTGAGGGGGTCACTTAGAGATCTAGGGCAAAAATCTGTCTGGGGATTGGTCCTGCTTTGAGCAGGGGGTTGGACTAGATGACCTCCTGAGGTCCCTTCCAGCCCCAATATTCTATGATTTGATTGCTGCATATATAATTCATAAAGTGCTGTGGGAGCTTTCAGTACACAAAACCAGTACATTTACTGGTTTAAAACTGAAATTTTTTAGGTTCTTTGTCTATGATGTGCACTACTGGGTTACTTAACATATAGAACCTTGGTTTACCATAAATGAACATCTATTCTGCCAATTCCCCAAATACAAATATATAAAGATTTTTAGCACATTGACGTAATTCTCACATGCAGTAGCTGAACAGTCTAATCTAAGAGTTAAGAATTTTAGATATTTTATTATTTACCTGCAGGCTAGTGTGCATTTTTCAAAGTCTCTGAATACTTTATTTGATAGATCTTAATAGCTTGGAAGATTATGTTAATCAATATTAAGTTGAGCCATGAAGGGGATTTCTAACCTTTAAATAACTTTTTTTCCTGAGAACAGGGTAGGAAAATCAATACACCATAGCTAAGAAGGGTTCTTGATAGATAAACAATGGAACAAGTTCCCAGTGTGATGCTGTAGCTAGGAGGGATGCTTGGATATGTAAACAGGGTATTATCAAGTAGGAGTAGGGAGGGGGTAATACCCCTGTATATGGCATTAATGAGACCATTATTGATATACTGTGTTCAGTTTTGGTGTCTGCACTTTGAAAAGGATGTTTAAAAAAAATTGGAAAGGGTTCAGAAAAAAATGACAAGAATGATGTGAAGTCTGAAAAACATGCCTTATAGGAGAGATTTAAGAAGCTCAATCTATTTAATCTATCCAAGAGAAGGTAAAGAGGTGACCTTACCTTGGTCTAAGTATCTACATGGGGAAGAGATTTCCGAAAGTAGACCCAGCATTTTAGTCTAGCAGAAAAAGGCATAACAACATCCAGTGGTTGGAAGCTGAAACTAGACAAATTCAGACTAGAACTAGGGTGCAGATATTTAACAGTGAGAGTAATTAACTATTGGAACCACTTACCAAGGGACATTGTGGACTCTCCATTTCTAAATCCAGACTGGATGTCTTTCTAAAATATGTACTACAGCTGAGACAGAAGTTAATGGGCTTGATGCAGAGATTAGTGGGTGAAATTCTTTGGCTTGTGTTATGCAGGAGGTCAGACTAGAGGATCATAATGGTCCCCCCCCTTCTGGCCTTAAAATCTATGGATTAGTTATTAGAAAAACCTTGAATGTTATCAAAAGTCACTAAGTAGCATCTGACATTTCAGAGCACCGACTTGCTACGTATTCCAAATTCTATAATATAGACCTCAACCCTCCAGGGTTCTCTGTAATTGCCTTGTAAGAAGGCCTTAGGAGCAGTTTGACAACTGGTGTAGAGCAGAGTTTCCCAAATGTTTTCAGTGCAGACTACATCTTATAGAGATATTGACTTATGGGGCATCTCCTCTCGCATTTGTCATGGTGCAGACCTCATCTTACCCCTGTTCACAATCAGATAACATCCCTGTAGCAAGTACAGCAATTGCTTTCATGGAGAATTAATTCCCCGGAAATTATTTCATGTCTTTTAATGTAACTTAGCAGGTGGAAATATACTATTAGCCCAATTTCTGCAGCCCAGCAGCAGTTTGAGAACCAATGGTACAACCAACTATGGAGTAAAACTGAAAGATTTTAAACTGTCAAAAAGGAAATGAAAAACCTCAAAGTTGAACCACAAGTTGCAGGGCTGGATGATGTAAGAATCACTAGGTCAAACTCTATGGCTTGTATTAATGCAGAAGTCAAATTAGATGATCATAATGATCCCTTCTGGTCTTCAAATCGATGTAACCAGGTTATCAGAGGGGAACAGCATACATGGACTCTGAGTCAGACTGCAAAAATGAGTGATGGTACTCTCCCCCAAGCACCACCCACTCATATGAAAATGAAATGCCACTAACATTAGATTGAGCAAATCTTCAAAACACATTTATCTGTCTTCTCTGTAGCATGCTTCTATCCGCAGTGAAATAATCAATGATGGCATTTAAATTGTCATCCTTAGTCTTCACAATTAACATCCTCTCAAAAATGAATGAAAAAGCGCAGTTCACAGCAATCAGAATAATCGTGTCAGGATGCCTGTAGATTCTGGAAAATACCATTGCATTGGTTCACATTTTGAAGGCTGTCTTGACAATTCATAACGGCTAGAGGCAAACGTGTTTTTAAACTGCCGGCTTAGATTCTGGAGCACAAGATGAAGCCATCAGAGCCAAAGGACCAGTTTTTAGACTCTCGAGTTTATTATCTGCACTGCAGTATCATAATAGCCAACATGAATTAAAATGTAGAGTTAAAAAATAAAAGCAACAACACAAAACACAGGCATGAAGGAGCTGTTGCTGAGGGCTAAATTATTTTACAAATGCGAGACTCAGACCTTATGAAAATATGCATTTCTAAAATAAGAGTGTGGTAGTGGACAGCACCAGGCAATGGAACAATCTGAGTATTTGTGTGTTGCATGCATACATAGAGTCTCTCCATTGACGTCCCATGAGTTTCGTATAAGGCCAGAGGTGAAATACTTTACTGAGAACTTTAACATCTCTGCAGACTTCTCAGCTTATAGGTTTACCTATCAGGCACAAAGTATAGTCATCTTTACTTCTCCAGGTTGGGGAGCTATAATTGTCAATTTCACTAAATGGGATGTTCTTTATCTTACTGCAAAAGAATAGAAAATAGAACACAAAGGAATAGATTAGAGAGGGAAACAGAGGAATAAAAAGCAATCATGAAGCAAAAAGAAAGTTAATATAGATTTAGGAAAAGAGCTCAAATCAGAACTCTTGTTCCCCATAGATCAAGGCTTACCACTCTGACATTATTGGTTTTAATTTCAAGGTCTAATCAACTCCCTGGCTATTGCAACTTTCTTATCAACTGAAAGAGTGAGGAAGGGCATGAAGCAAGTGGAAGCTGAAAGAGTTAACAAAATGAGCTAGGGCTTAAAAAAATATAATGCTATTATGGTCCCTTTATAATGTCAGTAGGAAGTTGTTAGGCTGTCATTCCACAGATGTTCATCCACACATATACAAGAACACAAACAAATCCCAGGGGATCCCTAACGTCATGTGTGGCATACAGAAACGTGAACATTCTTCATTCATCACACGTTTCCTCTTCCTCTTGCTGCGATAACAACCCAGGGAATAAAAAGGACGCCACTTCCAAAAGAATTAATCTAGCAGAGGAAATGTGGACTAGCCTATCAAACAACATCGCAACCCAGGAAGTGGACAAGCAAAACCACACTGAAATTATAGCAGTACAGTACCTTATATTGGGTAGAGCAATTATTTTTAAATACTACAGGTCTGCAGATTCCCATCTGTTCTACTGGATTTTTCTTTGTCTTTCAAGAAGAAAATAGAAACAATTTTACCATATCATTACAATCTTTCCTTTCAACAACAAGTGAATGTTTCTTTTAGATTGTAGGTAAAAGGCAAAGCTCAGCCATTTAGACAAAAAAGTCTAACAATTAATTTCCTCCTTTAAACAAAAAAATAATAATAATCTGCACTACTACAGGTTCAGGTGGCCAGTATCTTTATTCCTCACAACCTCACAAAGGTTGTCTTAGAAAGGAAATTCTACCTATGATGCTCAGGACATAAGTCCAAAAGGTAAAAAGAATTTCTTCCTTGAATAAGTTTGAAAGTGTCTTTGTAAGTAATTCTTCTTAATGAAGTGGGCAATTATGAGCTAAGAGCCTGATCCTGCAACACTTACCAGGAGGATCACAAAGTTAATGTGGTTGCGTGTATGAGGAAGAGCTCCAGGACTGGTCCCTAAATGTGTGGTTGGGGCCATCTTGTTATAGTGTGGCACTCTTTTCAACCACAAGGGGCGCTATCTGACCATCAAGGAAAAGAGTGTTACCACAGAGAAATTTCCTCCTCCTCTTACAAAGATGTGCAGTGAAAAAGGCTGTAAAAATGGCTGATTGCAAGACAGCTGGGGGGAGAACGGTTTTGGGCAGGAAAAACTAAATTATCTGGGATCACAGAGTTGGGCTGAACAACAAGCTAGGTTGGTTTCTCTGTTCACATTAGTGTGTGTGCGTATGTGTTCACGCGCATGAGTACACATACGCTTGTGTTAAGTTGTTTTGTTATAAATGCAGTGTTGCCAACTCTTGTGATTTTGTTGCAACTGTCATGATATTTGGTGTTTTTCTTAAAGCACCAGTTCTTAGAGGCATGTGGCTAGGAAAGCTCAGTTTTCATTAAAAAGAAAAAGTAAGATGCAAACCCTCATGCTTGCAGAGAAAAGATTGAAAAATATTACCCCAGTATACCCGAAAGGCAAATAAAAGAATCCAACTTTGAAAAACAACCTCATGATTTTTAATCCAACCTCATGATATTTTGGGATCTGACTGAAGATTTTTGAATGCTTAAGGCTGGCAATATTGTAAATATTATTCCTAGGGGGAAACCCAAACTGGAACAACATGTAACTTGAGTATCATGTCTGAGATAAAACTCTGTCCCATTCCAATTTCTAAAACTAGCCTAAATAAATAAAAATAAAGAGTATGGGTGGTAGGTTAGGATGGAAATTGTGATCTTTTTACACATATTTTCACCTAAAGCTAAGATGACATTACAACATATTAACTAATTGATGACATGAAATTGGCTCCTTATTAAGAGTGATAAACTCTAACAGTGATCCGGTATTTTTAAGATTCCAAACTTGTACTTTAAAACCATCACTGTCAAAAACCAGCATCACACATATCAAGAGAAGAGTTAAATTCTTTACAGGTCTACACAGGCAAACAATTTGATACACTCCTAACAAATGATTAATTACGTCATTTGAAATTAATCCCTGTCTTGCAGGTTTGACAGTTTTGAGGTGGCGAAGAAAAGAGAGAGAACATGAAAAGTAAAAAGTGAGAGTGAAAAAGATAATCAGGGAAACAGGAGTAAAAGAAATAGGGTTTAGTTCACTGCTTCTAATTCACAGGGAAAGTATTTATAGATGTAAGGGGTCACTGTTAGCCTGGTTGGTAAACAGCAGCAGCTGGTTCAAATTCTGCCTCTAGGATTTCATTCATTTTACTGCTGACAAATACACTCAGTGAACCAATGCCAGCATAACGTATCGTCTGCACAGGCATAAAAAAAAGTAGAACAATGTGAAAAAATAACGTAGACACTACGGAGGGAAAGAAGATATTCAGCCTAATTTCGAGCCAATTCAAGTCTCGTGGGTTTGGAAATGCCGTAGGCTGCATGTGTGAGCTTATCCATGGTCACATTCCTCCTCGCTCTCTGCTGAACAGCATTTAAATGTAAGTTATTCTCTATAGGATAACACACGTTTTACTTCTTAGAACAAAACACCGAGGTTACCAAAAGTTACCTCCTAGGAATCTTCTTAGAACTCATACTAGTGACCTCATTGTCCTACTGCAACCAGAATTAGCAACATGCCATCCAACAATTAATCTTATATCTCATAGCTTAACATTCATCAGCCACTCTGACCACTTCAATAAAGCCCTAATAATAGTGGAACTGTCATTTCTGGAAGCCTTTTGTCAGTCTGTTTTACCTAAAAATCTGCAATATGTCCTTGAACCACAGTTATGAGAATGGCTAAGGACAGAGAACAGGGTTTACTGTCACTGCAGTGCACATTGGAACAGATGACGAGGGTGGCTTTATAAATATGGCATGCCTTATTCCAACCTTATAGTTTATGGTTTCTAGAAAAGGTATGGAACTTAACAGAAGTTCTTTGTGAGTGTGCAGAAGAAGACGGGGGGTTCCTTTTAGCAATTTTTCCAAGGCTGTGAATAGCCTGTTTAGAATACAGCTAAAATAAGAAAAGGCTATTTAAACTAATCCAAGACATCCCTACCAGGCGGAACTGTATTTTGCATACGTATATCAGCACCTTCATGAACAGAAACAGTATGTGCATGATTACTGCTTGGGCGACATTACTCCCAGTTTAGTGGAACATGATGCAACCGTTATGTATCATCTGAGACCACCACAAGGGATGTGCTTGCTGAACCAGCCTCCTCGCATCAAGTCATACAACTCCCGATGCCTATATGCTACGGTGGTTGGTGTGCTATAAACAAATGATAGAGAATGAATATATACTCTTGGAATGTGAAATGGAGCTTTCAAAGGAAAACTGATGGTTTCAGTGTGTGCAACTAGACACCAGATAATGATATGCCAGTGGTCTGAAGAGGACTGACCAGTTGTAGAATGATTAAAGCAGGGTCCCCAAACTTTTCAGCATCACGCCCTCCCTTACCCTTGTCCGTATGGGGGACCCGACAGAGGTAAGGGGGCTGCAGCTGGGGCCGCAGCTGCAGGCGGGTCTGGGACTAGGGGCGGGGCCGGAACGCAGTTGGGAGCGGAGCGGGGCTGGGTGGTGCTCCCTCCCTGCCCACTCCAGGGGGGCTGGCTCAGGCCATGCAATGCCCCCCAAATGTTTCTCCATGCCCCCCTACGGGGGTGGGCCTCACAGTTTGGGGACCTCTGAATTAAAGGTTTTAAGGGATACTTAAACCAACATATTACATGCTTGCAACACTCCTGGTTCTGAGGGTCATGACTGCAACATGCTTTGGCAGAAGAAACAGAATAGCTAGGAAAACCTGGCACGCAGGAAAGGCACAAAAGTAACTATATGAAAGGTGCTCCCGTAGATCTCACTTCCATACTCCACTCAACACTTCACAGGGCTGATAGTAGCAACAATTTCCAGACTCAGGCTTTTACAGACATCAGCTCCCGGAGAAATCTGGCACAAATGTTCCTGTGCATCATCAATCCAGCCACCAGCTGAGCAGTCCATTCATGTCCCAACCTCCCAAAGATTTTATATATATATATATAAACACTGATTCTGGCCACCCTCCAGCTCACAACCCACTCTGCCTTAATTAGAAATAAAACAATCCCAGAACAATTCACACTCAAATAGGGTAATCTGTTTTCAGGGTCTGCTCGTTTGTGTCACACAACACAATGTATCATCCGGTTTTTGTAGAGCTGCTGGCCAGCTGAGCCAGTGGAACTGACAGTAAGCTGGGTGAAGTCCCATTAGATGGTCCTGAGGCCAATATTATTGCCACCTTACTCTCCATGAAGCCTCCCAGTGAGCAAACACTAGAACCTAACACTACCCTGCACACGCATGCAGACCGACCTCATGTAGAATCAGACTCTGGGCACAGACACAAGTAGTAAGTTTCCAGGCTACACAGCTGAATTGCTACCATATGGCTACCAATCCAGATTGCAGGGTGGTCTGTCTCACTTAGTGACCCCGGCAGGAAACTGCATCAGAGCAGAGATTATTCCTTTGCTCTCACTCTACTAACCCATGCTGCCTCTCATGTTACTAGCTACCCCTGAGCTGGCCTGAGGTCGGGGTCACGCTGGCTGCTCAGCAGAGAAGCTGGCTCAATTCCACACAATGTACTACAGGGAGCAAGTGTAACCCACACACCTCCTGGGTGTGGTGTTCTGTCCCATCTAGTGGCACCGAGATCACTGAGGAGGGGAGGAGGAGAGATTAATGAGTTTGCTCTACCGCCTTAGCTAACAGCCAGTTGGCTTTTAGCTCGTGCAGTAGAGGCTCATGCACTAAGCTCCAGAGGTCCCATGTTTGATCCCGCCTGCCGACAACTGGGGTCTGTCGGTGTTATACAAGCACCAACCTGAGTTCTATCAGCAGTAGCCTGGGCATCCCTCCTCTGTCCAGCCGTGAACTGATCTTGGGTCTTCCTGAAAATCAAGGGACCGATGGCCATACTATTTCCAGACCTTGAAGGCCAGTCCTGGGTGACTGTGAGAGACTGACAACCATTAGGAAAATGAAATCGGTGATGAGCTTTCAGCCCTAGTGGCCACTGTGCATTAATTATGTTGGTTTACATTTTGAAGGTTATTTGCAAAGAAGAAATGTCTAGACATTTTTTTAATGTAAAGTTAAATATAAGCTTAAATTTTCCTTTATGCTTATAAACAGCCACCTCCTCTGCCCTGCAACTCCACATTAGGAGAGGTCCGTTGTCACAGGTCAGCACTGCTAGCAGGGCAGGCAAGCCAGCAGAGATCAAGAGTGCTAATAGAAAATGCAGCATGTCTGCATTTTTTGAAAGTGAACCTGCCAAGTTTTAATTACATACACCTGGTGGAGACATAGCGTCGCTATCTAATAAATCAGACCATGGTTAAAATATGTTACCGTGTGTGTCAGGGGTTAACTGCTTGTACTCTCTCCTCTGTCTTTCTCCCATGTGGTGCTCAGCATAACTCGGCACTTTGCCTCAACAATTTTATAGGGTGCAGGGACTATTGCTGTCCCCTTCTTGTTATATCAGGAAAAACCAAAAGTTTGTGTGCAGAACTATCTCAAGACATGTTAACAATCCCAAATGCAGATGATTCATTACAAGAACTTTATGATCACTGGCATGGAAATGGTTCCACATAGAACCCAAAATAGACCTATGGGTCAGAAAAGTGCATTAGGTTAGGTTAGCATATGCAAGCAGAGTTATCACTGGCTGGGACAATCAACAAAAATACCCCTATTGCAAAACTTCTTTTCTTCCTCCCATGCTTTTATTTAGGGAGGGAAGAAGGAACTCCCATCAGAACCCTTCATTAACCATTTTTCAAATATGTCATTAGGTACATTACACATCTATTTACAGTATAATCCAACAGTCGTTAAGGCAACTGGTTACTAATCTAAGGCATATTTATGTTGTAAATATTTTTACAAGTTGGCGATTCTGCTGGATCCCCTCCGCCCACCTTCTCCCCTGTGCACTCTAGAGAAACTGCTATCAAAGTCCCTAATGATCATTTCCTGGCTATGTCTGAAGGACTGGAATACATCCAGACCTTCCTTGACCTTTTTACTACCTTTTATATATATATATATATATATATATATACACCTTTGATAATTTCACCTTCCCTGACATTCTTGGCTTCCATGACTCTCCTATCTTGGTTCTCCTCCTATCTCCCAGGCTGCTATGTCAGTCTCTCCTCAAAGCAGAGGAGATGAGAAGAAGAGGTCACCCTAGGACAGAATATAGAGGAAAAAGAGGAGGAGGTGAAGAACACTGAGGGACTCCAATAGATGGTGATTGGAAGAGCAGAAATTGCTGCCAAAGCAGATGTAGAACATGTGGGTGGAGAGACTGGAGGATAATCAAGGGAGGACAGAGCTGCAGAACCAAGGGCAGACAAGATGCCAAGGAGGAAGGAGAGATTAACAGTATAAGAAACAGCATAAAAGTAAAAGGAGATGGAATTCAGGCCTCCAGACCTAGTTTACAGAAGTCCACTGGAACTTTGGTGAGAGCAGTTCACATGGGGTAGAGAGGGGAAACGCCAGACTGGGGCAGAACTAGCAGTGAATCTGCTGTGAAGAAGTTCATGTGGTTGTTGTTGACAACGTGCTAGACATGTTTATAAGTGAAGGAGACAAAAGGAGATAGGACAGCAGTTAGAGACACAAAGAAGAAATGGTCGGCTTTTCCAAGGATACCAAGGTATGTTTCTACACAGAGAAACAAAAGGGTCAGCGTGAGGAAGTAGAAAGGGTAGCAGGACAAAGGAGGAGGAGCTTGGGCCAAGCAGCCAGATAGAGGAGTTGGAAGAAGAGAGTAGTTGGAAGATCTCAAGTTTGGTGACTGAGAAAAATGAAAGGTGAGGAAGTTGGGAGAGGAGCATGGCAGTAGAGGGGAGTAAATGGGACAGAAGAATATCATTTGAGATCCTGTCAATCTTCTCCTTTAAGGTGTTGGCAAGATCCTGGATATGAGACAGATGATGTAGGGGGAATACAGTCTTGAGGAGGCAGTTGAAGGTGACGAACAGATTATGGGGACGATAGGCATTGAACTCAACGAGGGAGGAGCAGAGTTGCTTTGTGAGTGAGGGGGCAGTGATAAAAGAAGAAAACGGGCATGTAATGGAGGAAATCCAATGGAGGGGTCACATGATTCCTCTCGTGGCATTTGGTTGTACGATAGTAGGAACAGAAAAAATAGGCTACAGGGATTAGCCAAGGCCAGGGTTTTGTGGGATGACAGTGCAGTGAGAGAAAGGGGAAGAAAAGTCAATTGTGAAGGAGAAAAATGGGGTTCACAGAGGACAGGAATGGAACATGAGTAGCAGAGAACTCAAGGATGCTGATGCATTAGATTAGAAGTTACAGAGGAGGCAGGAAGAAAGTTTAGGTGCTGGAGGGAAGCACACAATACCGATGGAAATAGGACAGTGATCAGAAAGAGGGAATTGTGTGATTAAAAAAAAATAAGAGAAGGAGCAGTGCTGGTGGAATGAGGGTCAACGAGTGGCCAATTTCATGCAGAACAGAACTGATTCAGAGTCAAAGGTCAGTTGAGGATGTGAGGGCCAGAGTGTAGGAGGTTAAATGGTGAGAAGGGATGCTAGTGTGAAAATTAATGTCATAGAGGATGAGTAGAAGAATCCAAGGCAAAGAAAGAGGAAGAGCGAGGCATCATAAATTAGAAAGGAAGCAGGAGGGAAGAAGTGCCAATAGTGCTGCATGGAAAAGAGAGGGACAAGGAGTCGGACATAGCAGTGCTCAAAGGAGGAGGAATGAGCCTGCGGGGGAAGATGGGAGCATCTGGGCAGAACAGCAGTAAGATTCTCCGAATTTTAGAAAGAGACAGACACGGGCACAAACCCCAGCCCGTGCTAGAGAAATATTTCATCATTGTGAAAGAGAGAATTTCCTCTAACAATGGGTATTGCTTCCCTCCACTCCTAAATAACACAGAACACAAACGCTCAAAAAGGATTTAAACATAGCCAATAAAAGGTGTTTGTGATAGACTGATCATATCCTGTAACATCCTGAACAAACCTTATAGAATTAAGATTAACTTAATTCAATGAAGTTTAACCTTACCTAATTAGAGTTAATACCTTTGGGGTAACATTGTATTAAAAATGCAATTGTGTGTATGTTATTGTGGCATTGCATGTACCTTCTCTAACAGGAGGGGGATGCTAATCTATTTCCACCTTTATCAGCCTTTTGAAGCCACCCTGTGGAGAAGTGCTCACATACTAGTTCAAACTGGATTCTCCAGAGGCCAGCTGACAAAGGAAGGATTTTTGGATAAATAACTTGGTTTTAAACTGGCTCTGATCCAGCAAACAGATAGGATCCTTGGTCCGGAGAGAGCTTCAATCCTTAGGAAGAATTGAAAGGCCTGGGCCTATTGAGGCTCCATAAGACTGTGTGCTTGTTCTGAGATGAAGCTGCGGTGAACTTGTAACCACAAGGAATCTCTGTGTGTGAGGATTTGAAGGACTGCTCCTGCCAGAATCCATGTTAGTGGTGGGGTGAACCCTGATAAGCTTATTAGCATGCATGTGGGTTCTTGTATTGTTTTAATGTTTTCTCTGTAGAGCTTTTTTACCTTAAAAATAAAATAGGTTTGCATAGAAAGAGCTGTGTGGTACTTATTACTGTTGACAATCGCTCTGTTATCAATCTCTGAAGGGAAAGCAAGCAGGAGTGTTTGAGCAGCTTGTCTCTGCTGGGAATAACACAGCGAAGACAGGGAACTATGAAGCCTGGAAATAACCGGGTCAGAGGGGCCAGATGAGGGTCTCCACCCAAAAAGGTAATGGCTGGGGTGCTGGAAACCTGACAGTGGGTGCCCTTGCTGGACCACTGAGGGGAAATACAAGGTGCAGTTGCCCTGAACAATGACAGTGTTAATATTTACAAAACTAAATGTCCTTAAATTGATGAAAAACTGTACACTATATATTGTGTGTTTATCCTATATTTGATAACCTCTAATAACATTACCAAATTTTTAAAAGGACGATAGTCATTCAATGGCTCTTTCAAAATCAGTGTAGGGCACACGTTTCCTGAGGGCTTTAATTATGATGGCACTAGACTGCATTAAACTCACCTTTTCCCAATACCCCATAAACTTGAGAACTTGAGAAGCTTATGGAATTGACCATGACCTAGATCCTGTCCCTGCTAACATTGGTGTTTTACATGCAGTGGCTATAGCAGCAGTATGAAACTGAGAGCAATTGTGACTGCAATTCTGTTCAGCAAAATCTAAGTCCATTCTCTCCTTCAGCTTCCAGTACAACATAAAAATGCTGTAAAAATGGGAAAGGAACGAACCAGGACAGCAGATGAGAAATGGAGAGGATGTGTGGCAACAAACAGGTCAGACAGATGGAGCATTCCCAACACCAAGACTAAAGTTTTTTTGAACAAGAATATTTTCTGATTAATATGTCATCAAAAAGTATGATCTATGGAAGAGAAGGAGTCTCCCACTACCTCTCAT
This sequence comes from Terrapene triunguis, assembly GCF_002925995.2. Classification (NCBI taxonomy): domain Eukaryota; kingdom Metazoa; phylum Chordata; order Testudines; family Emydidae; genus Terrapene; species Terrapene triunguis. The sequence goes on along the minus strand of NW_020664393.1, from coordinate 68,311,438 downwards.
AGTTCTTCCTTTCCACTTAAGTCCTAATTAGTAAATTTAAAGCCCTGATACTCTATATAACATGTTCAACAAAAACAAAAGTTATACAAAAAGTGCATCCCAAGCAAGGTACCTGCTAGCCTTCTCTTGCGCAGAGGGATTGAGGCTAAGGTTCCGAGCCACAACCTCTGGCTCCTGCATTGTGTTTCCTTGTTATAGTGCTCTGCTCTGGTAGAAGCTGAGTATAATGGACTAAAATCCTAACCTGTGAAAGCACTCTGTGCCAGCGCTTCAGAGATCACGATTTTAGTCAATTTCACTTTGCTGCTTCTAGTGCACGCAGCAGAGCGGCATATCAGGGAAGAACACAATAAAAAAAAAGCACAGTATGCAAAGAGAGAGAGAGAGAGAGAGAGAGAGAGAGAGAGAGATACAAACAGAGGGTTGAGGGGAGGCAGGAGGGAGGTAAGATAATATGAAGGAAAAGGGTATAGAACAGGGTTGTGAATGAATAGGAACTCTGGCCTATTCCCTCCTAATAGCATAATATCTATAGCCACAATAAATCCATAGTTTTCTGAGAGCTTGAGTGACCCTGAAAATGTTTCTAATTATTTGGATTAAAAAATAATATCAGGGATAGGAGAATCCTGACTACACCCTGGGTATGCTACAGAGAATCTGTTAGGTTTCAGAGTAGCAGCCGTGTTAGTCTGTATCCGCAAAAAGAACAGGAGTACTTGTGGCACCTTAGAGACTAACAAATTAAATAAATTTGTTAGTCTCTAAGGTGCCACAAGTACTCCTGTTCTTTTTTTAGAGAATCTATTACAATTTTATGAAGAGGGGTTTTTTCCCCCCCTTTTTTCCTTAACATTAAAAAAATCAAAACTATACTGTCAAGGCTGGAAGAACTGAAATTTCATCTACCAGCTTGGTTTTTATTTGAATGCACATTTTACTGTCCCACACCCAAGAGACTGGTGTAACATAAAGAAAGGTGCCCGGGAGGATCAATCACTAGGCAGGTTTTTTTTAATTCAAGGCACAATGGTCTCTATTTAAAAAAAACACCAAACCAATGTGGACCAGCAATAACTGCCCAGGAATTGCAATAACTCAGACTTCACTGCATGTTAACTATTAGCACCTGTGTGCTGCAGTCCATGGGGCAAAAATGGATTTTTCCAATCATCAGGAGAGCAGTATGATTGTAACTAGTAACTAGACTGTAAATAATTTTTTTAAAGGTACATTTGGCTTATCGACTTTGACAAAGTCTCTGTACCAGAGTGATATTTTCTAAATTTTGGATCTCAAAAGGGTTATCTCCGCTGCCAAAAATCTACTTTAAGTCCCCTTACAGGCTAAGAATAACCTTACATAGGATTAGTATTATATACTGGTAATGCTCTTAGAAGTGAAAGCTGATTGAACTTTGTCCCTTGGGAGAGTTTAGACAGGACATCAGCAGTCCAGTGGACTGCTAACCTAGAACACTTTGGCAGCCAAGGTCATGATTCTGCCATTCGCCAGCAGACTAACAGTAGTGACGCAACTTAATCTCATGGATAGGAGTCAGGAGATGCAGGCTTCGTTACCAGTCTCTACTACTAGCTCATTCTGGACGTGGGCAGTTAACTCATCTATTAAACAGGGAAGAAATTCCTGACCCACCTTTGTAAATGGCTTTTGGAACCTTGGCTGAAAGTAGGGTGATCAGATAGCAAGTGTGAAAAATTGGAACACTTTTTTTCAGGGTGGGGGCAATAGATGCCTATATAAAACAAAGCCCCTAATATCTGGAGGTCTGGTCACCCTAGCTGAAAGGCACCGTGCAAGTACTACTATTATCTGATATGTTGCCCATGCTTTTTGGTTAAACCAAATGGGAAATTATATTACATATATACTCTTGAACTGCCAAATGGATTATCTGGCCAATGGAAAATAAACAGTTTGGGATCCCTATCCTCCAATCTGTTCAAGTATTTTTGGAATCAAGAATGGTCTAGATGGGTTTAGATGAAAATCATATGACCTTATGGGCCTACAGGAAAGAATCAGCACAGGATAAATCTAATATTGCATCATATTTCGGGAACAAGGACATTTTCCAGAAGGACCTTAATGCATGCTGTGAATTCCATGTTTTTTGGAGGGGAGGAGGAGGGGGAGGGCTGAGAAACACTGTAGAAACAAAAGTTATGGGAGAGATGAAGTTAAAAATCTTCAAAGCTAAAGTAAATAAAAATACTTATTTACCAAATACCAAAGCTAAAGTAAATAAAAATACTTTTCACAGACTCCCTTGGGAACTGAAAGGTGGACCTGATAACAATGGGAGTGAGAAATTAAAAGAATGTGAGGGGGAGACACTGTACAGAAAGAATGGAGACAGATTTCCATTGCCATTTATCCCATCCAGAGTGCTCACTCTCAGCCCTTGGAAGGTGGGGGGTAGGTGCAGGAGCTGCCCCAGGACCTAAATGTAACAGAATTAGTCCTTCCATGCTCTCCCACACTTTCTGGAGTGGGAGTGGGGAAAAAGGAGGGGAAGCAACTTCCTGCAGCCCTGAAAGAGTTGCAGCTTGCTTACTTCCTTGTGCTGTTCCAGTTGTGCTGGCTGGCAAATTGGGACAGAAGGGAGGAAGAAGGAGGGAAAAGATAGACAAGGTCTTGATTCTCGCTTTCACCATCCACTAGTTCACAGAGACAGCATCCAGAGAGCGTGGGCTGCACTTTTCACAGGTCCAGAGGATACAGGTCTTAGCCAAGCAGTGTGGTGGAATGGGCCTTACTCCCCCTCTGTGGGGAAGTAAAACAAGGGCACAATTTAGCTTTAAAACAACTACACAAGGTCATACTGGAACTCAGTATCCAGGTCAGGCATGGAACCCATGTAGGGTGACCAGATGTCCCAATTTTATAGGGACAGTCACGATTTTGGGGTCTTTTTCTTATAAAGGCTCCTATTACCCCCCACCCCCGTCCCCATTTTTCACACTTGCTGTCTGGTCACCTTAAACCCATATCTTACTAGTGCTGTGCTTCAGCCACTAGACTGCTGACTAGAACCTGTGGGTTTATCTTGCTTTGGGACACTATAGGAATAGCAAGTCAGGAGCATTTATGGGAGTAGCATTGTCATAAGGTCCCTGTCAGGTCTTTTCCCTCCTCTAACCCAACATGGGAACAGCTCCCTCATTCACCAGTCTAAAGGGAATAGCCCACTCTATCCCATGAGCCCCAAACCCACATTCTCACGTAAGACAGTTTCAGGTTCTCAAACTCACATTCTGAGGCAATTTAGATTAGGACCTGTTCTCTGGTCACTCCCCTAAAACTGGGAAGCCTTCAACACCCTAATCCTGGGTCAAGAGAGGGGAAGAAGCAGCAGAGAAATTTGATCCATCCTAGTCTCAGAGCCGGGGAGGAGGGATAGCTCAGTGGTTTGAGCATTAGCCTGCTAAACCCAGTGTTGTGAGTTCAGTCCTTGAGGGGGCCACTTAGGGATGTGGGGCAAAATCAGTACTTGGTCCTGCTAGTGAAGGCAGGGGGCTGGACTCAACTCAATGACCTTTCAGGGTCCCTTCTAGCTCTTTGAGATACAATACATATCTCTCTCTCAGCCCCAGGAAAACACTGGGGGGGGGGGAGAAAGCTTGTTAACAAGTATTGACTGGTTTCCACTCACCTTTTCCTGTGACACAGTGGCCTATCATCATTGTTACCTTTGCAGCAAAAGCCTTGGGATGAAGAAGTACCAAGAAGGCCCAAAGGCACTGGATTCAGGCCTGATCAGTCACTATTTATAACCTTCCACTACAGTATTATATATGTAAGACAAGAGTTGCTACATTGAACCAGGTTTAGCTTCTATTTATTTACAGAGCCCTTTTTATTAGGAGCATACTGCTCTTCAAGTACCTTAACAACTGTCACCTAGATGCTCATTTTCTCTTTGTACTTGGCCTAACACTTCAAAATATGCTAAAAATCGCACATAAAAGTTATCGTATCCTAACAATCAAGAAACAAGAGTCTTTTAAAGGTTTGAATTCAACCACTAATGGATATCCTCCTAAGTTAGGAAACATTTATATATTGCTGATTTACTGCAGGTGCGGTAACGGAATTTGTACTTACACACACCAGCTGCAAGTGAAGCAAGAAAAAAAGCTTCATGAAGACACAGAGGACTTGATGTCATTTGGGCTGAGACAAAATTTCCACACACAAGTGAACAAAACAAATGGGAATTTATAATTTTCTCTGTCACAGCTCATAACTTTTAAAGGTTAGAATTTCACAGCCACACTGGAGTGGAATTTTATGTGTTTACATGGAGTGGAAATAAGGTATCCCTGCAAATAGTTTATAGAACCTTTTCAGGCATCAGAATAACCCAAATGTAACTCTTTTGCCAAGGGTATTGACCAACTGTGTCATCTAATAGGTAACTCCCCAACAAGCTTTTATTTTATTTATTTGGGGAGAGATCAATGCTTTTCACTTTCTCTTTCCTCCATGAACACTATTCTTAAGCAACAGATATTTTTCCCTTTAAAAAACCCCAATATGTTTTGTTTTTGTACAATTTCACTTCTGCAAGAGATCAACAACTGAGTCAGGCAGATTCTAAAACAAGTGACTTTGTCCAGGAAATATGAGGTGGCAGAGATCCAACATGGCGGGTGCTTAAGGTGAAAGAAAAGTGTGAGAACGGATTCACAAGTTAATTGTCAATTATGGAAGGCTGCTGGCATGAATTTTGGATGCATGCACAGGAGAATTTACCTGGGAATCCTACTTGATTGAGCCATGTACAATGCAGAAGCAATTACTGTACATCTTTAAAGGAATTATGTATCACCAAAGAAGGAACAGCAGCATAATTGGACCAATAAGAGGAGTTAGTTGAAAGGACCAAGGAAGCACAATTGTTGATACAAGAGAACAAACACAAAGGTACCTAACTGACTGGGATCTCACAGGAGAGAAACAATAGAAAGGATGTAGGAGCCCCTGCTGCATGTCTGATTGAAGGGCCACCTCTACAGAGGAGAGCACAGGGAATGAATTGCTAATTCAATCTTTTGGCTGTATTCAAAGGCTGCCAAAAAGGTGTTAATTGTCATATTCACTTCTGTGATGTGGGCATGCCAACAAATCATTTCCTGTACCAGAAGTCACAAGAAACAGTTGACAGATGGCAAGGACTTCAGGTCTCCACTGACCTAGGCTGGGTTTGACAAGTGACCTGGAAGTGATGCATTCAATATCTTATTTTCATTTCCCCTGTGCCATGCTGTGCTAACGTTAGAGTCTCTTCTTCTTTAGGCTAGATCTACCTCACTTGTTGTGCTTTTTATGCAAAGCCTGTGAGCAAACAGGAGCGAACTGTTTCTTGGCTTGTGTGACTAAAAGAATGACACAGCAAATGCACTTTTTAGCATACATCTTCCCACGTGACTACAGTGAATAAGACCAGAGCTCAAATCAGGCTTGGTCTTTGGCTCCTAATGTCATACCACAGCAGTGTGGGAAGAACGAAAGAGTCATGCCAGTGCAGCTGCTGTTCCTGCCGTAGTTTTGAGGAAAGGGAGACGAGCTTCTGCCCAGTGCTTTGAGAGTGATATCATCATCTGAGCAAGCCAAGAACAGAGGGAACACATGAGAAACTAGAAGAGAGCACTCCCCTGACAAAGTAAATAGTCATGCATGGCCTTTGCAGACAAAGTCCCTTGCCCTGGATTGTTCACATTCTACAGGGCCACAGGAGTTTGAGCTAGGTTTAAAGATGTAAAGGAAAAATGACCCAGTGGTTTTGGTGCTAGCCCGGACTTGGGAAATATGGGTTCAAACCTTGCTCCTCCAAAGGCTTCCCGAGTGACCTTGAGCATGCCACTTAAGGGCATGTCTACCTTTTGATATTGGGTGTAATTCCCAGCTCCAGGAGACATATTCATGGGGGTGGGAGGGGCTAGCCACCCCAAGGACATGCCTTGGGTCTTTGATGTGTATGTACTGCTGCGGCTACACTATCTTTTGAAAACTAGCACACGTGTCTCCTCAAACTGGGAATTATGCCCCAGCTCTAAGTGTAAACATACCCGTAGGACTGGTATACACTAAAAAGCTAGGTTGACCCAGCTACGTCGCATAGGGGTGTGAAAAAATCACACACCCAAATGACATAGCTAAGCTGACCTAACCCCTGGTGTAGACAATGCTAGGTTGACAGAAGAATGCTTCCGTTGACCTAGCTACTACCTGTGTAGCGAGTGTCTACAATGAAGAGCTCCAATTGTGCAGCTGCAGAGTTTCAAGTGTAGACAAACCCTAAGTCTCTCTGGTTCAGATCCACAAAGGGATGTAGGTGCTGCGATGCTGAGCATTGCAACAGCTAACTTTTTGGCACCTAGCAAATCACAGGAGTCTGCGGAGATCCACAAAGTCTGAGTTAGGCGCCTGTGCTGCCTCTACAATGCATGGGGAGAGACAGAATGGGATCCAAAAAGGCCACCACACCTGGTTACCTAAACTAGCCAATAGGAGAGGCAAATGAGAGCAGTGTGTCTTAAACCCCATCCCTCTCATGGAAATAGGCACCTAAGTCCAGGTTGCAGGGCGGTGCCTATCTCTGGTTCATGATTCACAACCGGGAACCCCACTCTTGGTGTCAGGCAGCTTACATGCCTATGTGATTTCTTGTAAGAATGAGTTAGGCAATTGCTCACTCCACACAAAGTAAGGTGAGGGGAGTAGAGTGGCTCACTGGAGCAGGAGGGCAGGACCCTGGATCTGCCACCTCCCAGGTGTGGGCCCGAATCACCAGACTAGAGTCATTCTCTCTCTCTCTGGCCCAATGAGTCTTTTAAATTATTTATTCAGAGTAGAACAGGAGAGACTGAGGGAGCCCTACATCAGAATATCTGAAAACTCCGCCGTGTCAGCACTCTCCTGAGAGGTTGGTGACCCCGGTTCAAATCCTTTCTCCCACCTCAGGCTTTTTTTTTTTTTTTTTTTTAAAAACACGTTCTATGGTGTGTGTTATACAGGAGGTCAGACTAAATAATCACAATGGTCCCGTCTGGCCCTGGAATCTATGAAAGATCTGCCCACGAGGGAATTAACAGTCTTGGGGGTTTTACCTCCTCTATTTGTCATTACTGCCCGTTGCTGAGCTGGTGGCAGGCTGCTATATAGTGCAATGCCATCTCTCTTTTTTCTAAGACTCAGGCAGAGTTTTTCCTCCATTTTTCCTCCAAGTTGTGTCTGATTCCTGATGATTGGAGGAAAACTTCCTCGTGGTTCCTTGTATTTTGGATGTTGGAGGAGAAAGTACCTCTATCTTAACCTCTCTGTCACGCTGCAAAAGTCACTCCTCCCTGGGTTTACACTGTGCTTTTGTGCCTCCCAATTTCCACCGCTAGTTCATGGTCACCAATTCTGTATTTGGTCAGAGTCTGCCATAATTCTGCACACTTCCCGGGGGTGAGATATCTGCTAGTGTGATATTCTCTGCATGGATCTGGAGCATTAAATTCATTTCAGAAAACTGAGAACGAAGAACATGTATCTGAAAAGCAGGCTGGTGCTAAAACCAATTGGAAAGAGGGATTAACTCTCATCTTTTCTGACACTGCATTATTATCATATCCATTTTACAGATGGGAAATAACGATGCTCGGCCCCTATGGAAAACAAAGCCACTCCTTTAATTTTCTAGCTTTAGATACTCATGTTTGGAAAATCCCAAGGCCACAGAGGAAGCTGCTCTCACCCAGACTGAATTAAGTCTGTGACGTGCCAGCGAAAGGTCTCTCATAGCTTGGAGCTGTGAGCCTACAGCTGGATCAGGGTCTCTTTCCCTTTTGGGGGACACAGGAGTGTCTGCCCCATAGGGGAGCCCAAAAACGAATTTTAGGTATACTGCCTCAGCCATGGTCAGTGTCCAAGTCTCTGGCAGTAAGTTCAGGAGGAGGGTGTGACGTTGTGCAGTCTACATGGTTTTATAAAAATATAATAATAAGTCAATATAATGTAACTGGGATACCACAGAGAACATCCTCCTGCCAGAACAGGTACCCCTCCACTCCTGTCTTGCTAGGTTAGACACTTCAGTCAGCTTCAGCACAGACAGAGGTTGGGCCACACCCATCTGCAGTTCACTGAAACTGAGATGCACTCAGTTCAGGGGCTTCTTAGTTAACAGAGACATTCCCAGTGCCCATTGTTCAGTCTTTCTGGGCAATTTGCAACTTGTGTAGTTTTAGCTTCTTTTGATCTTCCGTCTTACTTATTTTGCTTCCTTTTCTGTCCCTACTTCCCTTTCCCGAAATAAGCAAACAGAAAATAACAAACCAGTAACCACTTTGTCTGTTCTCCAGCCACCACACTTAAAACTCACTTAAAATCACTACCAGTATCTCAAAGCAATCAGCTGTGCACAGATCCTGCTCGACTACGCCACTGTGACGGGTTGGATCACAGAAACCCCCTTGGGAGCTGCCACCCGATGTGCCAAGACTACCCCTGCTTCTGTTTTCCCTGCCAGCTCAGGACTCCAGCGCCCTGTCTTGCTGAGCGAGACACTCCTGTCTGACTTCAACACAGACCAAGGGTCTGAATCACTTGTCCCAAAACTGCAAGTTTACCTAAAAACAGCTCACAGGAGTGTGCTTGTCTTTAGCACTCAGATGCCCAACTCCCAATGGGGTCTAAACCCAGATAAATCCGTTTTACCCTGCATAAAGCTTATGCAGGGCAAACTCATAAATTGTTCGCCCTCTATAACACTGATAGAGAGATATGCACAGCTGTTTGCTCCCCCAGGTATTAATACATACTCTGAGTAAATTACTAAATAAAAAGTGATTTTATTAAATACAGACAGTAGGATTTAAGTGGTTCAAAGTAGTAACAGACAGAACAAAGTAAGTCACAAGCAAAATAAAATAAAATGCGCAAATCTATGCCTAATCAAACTAAATACAGATAATCTCACCCTCAGAGATGCTTCAGTAAGTTTTTCTCAGACTGGACACCTTCCAGGCCTGGGCACAATTCTTTCCCCTGGTACAGCTCTTGTTCCAGCTTAGGTGTTAGCTAGGGGTTTCTCCATGATGGCTCCTCTCCCCTCTCTGTTCTCTTCCACCCCTTTATATATCTTTTGCATAAGGCGGGAATCCTTTGTCCCTCTGGGTTTCCACCCCCCCTCACTGGAAAAGCACCAGGTTAAAGATGGATTCCAGTTCAGGTGACATGATCACATGTCACTGCAAGACTTCATTACTCACTTGCCAGCTCACACATAAACAGGAAGACTCAAAGGTAAATACAGCCATCTGCAGACAATGGGAGTCATCAAGATTCCAAACCATCCTTAATGGCCCACACTCTACATAATTACAATAGGCCCTCAGAGTTATGTTTTATATTTCTAGTTTTAGATACAAGAGTGGTACATTTATACAAATCAGATGATCATACTCAGTAGATTATGCACTTTGTAATGATACCTTACAAGAGACCTTTTGCACGAAGCATATCCCAGTTGCATTATATTCACTTATTGCCAAATTTTTATAAAACTATCCCAGTTACATTATATTGACTTATTATTATATTTTTATAAAACCATGTAGACTGCACAACGTCACAAAGTCATCGGGAATTCATGAGTGCCCTTCTCTATCCAACACAATCCAGCTGCTTAAGGCTACGTCATGCCTCTCTATTTACACTATTGCCAAGCTGATCAGTGATGTGTGGGCTCTAACTGGTAGCTGGCTAGCAGTTGGCAGATGAAGTCACACAAACTCTATGATCTCAGAAAACAGACTAAGTTTTAAAAAGCAGGCACCAATAAAAATGCACAGAAATGATCCTAGGGCCCCAAGAGGTCTGTCTATCTGACCATATTATGAATAACAACATTCTTTAAAGTGCTCATGCAGCAGAAAGCTGTGGCAAGCACGGTTACTAACACAGGAAAATGTTGGCTTAATACTGCTTGGGCACTCTATATCTCCAAAGCATTTAACAAATATTAATCAATTATCTCCCTTTTATAGCTGGGGAAACAGAGGCATAGAAAGATTAAGTGACTTGTCAAAGGGGTTGGAGACAATGAGTGGCAGAACCTCCCAAAGAAACAAAGATGACCTGACTCCTAATCTAATGCTAATTCCTCAGACTACGTAGGGTGAAATCCCAGCCCCACTAAGGTCAATGGCAAAATTGCCATTGCCCTCAATGGGTCCAGGATTTCACCCATAGTCTCCCCAACACACTTTACAGTAAACAAGGAGGGCTGCAATCTGGTGGCACATCTTCAGCAAGCTCAGAAACTGTTATTTTTAACCCTCTGCATGATCTGTAGTAACATCTCCCCTAGGTCTAATACATTACCCATCTGTATAGGTCTCCATTTTCTGTCACTGTTTGTTCTGTTTTCTCTTTTAGTAACTGACGCTCTGTACCTCAGGGGAACACCCAGCACCCCCATGTTCATCCTTGTAAAATGATTGTGTGGTATCCAATGCGAAGTTTGTCATGTTGGGTGTCTTTGGAAGGCTCATGATGCACTGAGCATTGTTGTTACGTAATGTTATAGGTTATAATTTCATGTATTGAGTTATGAGGCTGAAAATGTATCCTCATGGCTTAAAATAAGCCCAGGCAAAAACTTTCCATAGCACAGAGGCAGTTCACACCTCATCAGGGCAGGTATGGGACAAACCCAGCCTAGCCTCACAGGAATAAAGGACGCTGACCTAGGTAGCAACGAAAGGATCTGTTGGACTCTTGAGTGAGTCACCCCCCTTCCTTTGGCCAGTTTGGGACTGTGATGAGGTAATGCTCACCTGACTCTGAAGGGGGGGGGGCAAAGCCAAGAAGGAAGAACGAACATGATAAAAGGGAGAGACTTTGCCATGCTTTCTCTCTCTCTTCCATCTACAGACACTACCAAGCGACTGAAACGCTGATCAAAGGGGAGAGCCTGGCTGAAGAGCAACCAGCCAGCCTGTGGTGAGAAGCATCTAAGTTTGTAAGGACATTGAAAGTGTTAAGATCAGCTTAGAATGTGTTTTGTTTTTATTTCATTTGACCAAAACTGACTTACGTTTTGACTTATCATCACATAAATTCTATCTTTGTAGTAAATAAATCAGTTTGCTTATTCTACCTGAAGCAATGTGTTTGGTTTAAAGCATGTCAGAGACTCCCCTTGGGATAACAAGCCTGGTACATATCAATTTCTTTGTTAAACTGATGAACTCATATAAGCTTGCAGCGTCCAGTGGGCATAACTGCAAGACGGAGGTTCCTAGGGTTGTGTCTGGGACCGGAGATATCGGCTAGTGTCATTCAGTTGCACAATCCAAGGAGCAGCTTCCATGCCAGAGGCTGTGCGTGAACAGCCCAGGAGTGGGAGTTCTCACAGCAGAGCAGGGTAAGGCTGGCTCCCAGAGTCAAGGATTGGAGTGACCTAGCAGATCACCGGTCCAGATAACACCAGAGGGAATGTCACAGTAACCATAAAAGATATCTATTTCACTCACCCTTTCTCAACCCTTTTCTAAGCTTCCCTTCGTCCATGAGTCTTTGATATATTCCCTTCCTTTCCTGATCTGAAGACTGGTAAGCACAGCAGGTGAAGAGTGTTAGCTCCGCTTCTGCTGCTAATTGGGCTCACAGGCTCATTCAGACAGTGCTGGCAAATGACATACTAAGTTAATCAGAAACCTGGATTCATAAGAGAATGTTCACACTTATGGAGGGTGAGCAGAGATTTGCATGTGAGCCTTTAAAATGAAGCACTTACCAAAATGAGAATGGCTTCCTCTAATTATCCTAGGCACTTCTACAGCTCCTATTACTGTATTATCTGAGCACATCACAATCTTTAATGAGAGAATAAATACAAATACTCTTTTGTGATAGGGAAGTCCTATTATCCCCACTTAACAGATGGGGAACTAAGGCATAGAGGCCCAGCCCCACTAAGGCACTCAGACTCCTAAAGGTACATCTACAGTGCAATTAGACACCCGCAGCTGGCCTGTGCTAGCTGACTTGGGCTCGTGGGGCTCAGGATCAGAGGCTGTTTAATTGTGGTGTAGATGTTTGGGCTTGGGCTGGAGCTTGAGCTCTGGGAGAATTGAGCCTGGGCTCCAGACTGAGCCTGAACCGCTACACTGCAATTAAACAGCTCCTTAGACTAAACTCCATGAATCCGAGTCATCTAGCACAGGCCAGTCACAGTTGTCTAACTGCAGTGTAGACATACCCAAACTCTGAATTGTAGGCTCCATCACAATCCACAAAACTCCCGCCTAACCCTGTAGGTGCCTAAACTCACTCAGCTCCTAAGTTTTCAGACAAAAAATTCCCTGGGTGCCTAAGTTACTGCTTCTGGGCATATGCACTGCTGCCTCCCTCTAGGCGTCCAGATGCCTATCTCCCGAAGCCCCAGAGCGATCCATGAACCGGGGGAAGATAGGTGTTCGCCTGTCCATCATACCTACCTCCAACAAATACCTGAGTGATCTGTCACTTTTTCTCTCCGCTGCAATGCTTACAGAGCTTGTCATGCTGTAAAAGTATCACTGAATTGAATTTTCTCTAGTTTAGTAGATGGCGTCAGCATATTATGTATGGATCATAGTTCATTTTTTTGGTCAGACAAGACGCAACTCCGATATCAAAGACATAACCAGGTGGCTAATGTTCCTTGTTTAGTTAAAGAGTTCCAAAGAATTTCCTTTTACTCTCCTTAACAGCTCTAATATATCTAGTTTCATTCATTACAATGTTTTCTCTATTTATTTAATGCAGCTCATGTTACTAAAGAACAGCTCCCCCTCCCCCAACTATAGGGATTCTTTTGGAAAACTGGCTGCACAGTCCTGTCATTCAGTTAATTGATTTAACTATCTACTTCTACATTCATATTCTATGACATATCAAATGTTTGAGGCTGGATTTTGGAGAACCTGCTTTCTCTCTGTATACTAAAGCAACCACAAGAATCCAATGTTTACACTAGGATAAAATGCCTGGAGTCAAGAGGAATACAAGAGTACAAGAGGTACAGTATTCTTTCATAAGGGCAACTTCAAGTCTTTGGTTTAAAAGCATAAAAATCCCTCTGTGTTGCTCATTATGTTAGTCTTTAAAAAAATAACAGTTCTAGGGCCTGCCTATACTGTGTATATTTGTACAGATATAGCTATAGTGATGCAGAGACACAGTGTATGTAAATACACTCTTAGTGTAGCCAGTGGAGTGAATCCACACTGAGGGTTTGCTTGTGTATCATTACGCTGGTGTAGCTACACTGATGGAAATATTCACAGAGCACACATTCCTTAGCTGGTTCAAAATCTTTGATCATAACCTTTTGTGGTGAGTAACACACTGGTTACCAACTCCTGATATTTACGAAAGTTCCCAGTGTGGGTGGGTTAATGACAATTTACAGAATTTTCCATTGGCCTGGGAAGTAACAACTCATCTATGAAGAATCTTTTGGGTGAAACTCTCATATTCTCCTACTCCCGTTGTTTTGGCCTAGAAAGTACAAATGAGTTAATGAGAGAGATAGTGAACAGCAGTGGGGTGTTGTCTTCCAATTTTAGCTGGTTATTCAAAAGCCATGATTTTTTTTTTTTAAAGGAGCATAGGCAGTGAAGTTTTATTAATGATGAATGTTTGTGAAGGATCATACACTTCTCTAACTCACAGGACTGTAAGAAGGATTAGTTTAGAACGCTTTGAATGTGTAAAGTGCTATATTATTTGACAGTCCAAGGTGTAAATAATATATGAATATTCCTTGACCTTCAGAGGAAAGAAAAAGTTAGTTTATTACAAACAAACTATGCATGTAAATAAGCAATGAAAGCCACTAAGTCAAGAGTACACTGACTATAAGGAGAATTATATCCAAGCTGCCTCTCCCCTTCCACAGCTTCCAATTTTACAAAATTTGAGTTTTGTGCTCTTCATTCAACATGTGAAACAATGGCATGGGCTTTAAACAGAAGTGACAGAATAGGAAAAATGAACTGTGAGGTCCAGGTACAGTCTTTAATGGAAAAAAAAACCTCAATCACAATATATTCTGAATGATTAATTCAGTTCAGATGTTCATCGACACTTCTCGGAACCTACTTTACAGCTTTCATTGAGGACCACTAGCACAATAAGTGCCTAACATTTGACTTTTCACATATGCTTCAAAAAATCAAAAGTATGAGAGAACTGTCTGTAGAAAGAATAGGTCTGAGTTCACTCACTAAAGATCCTCCCTTGGTTATCCAAGGAAAGAAAAACAAATTTGTTCTGAGAAATGTAAAAAAAGTGGAAAATTTGATGTGAAACTACTCAGATTAAAAACAGGCAATTTTATTTTATGCCTCTATGAAGCTCTCCAATTCCACTCAGTGTAATTACAGATGCCTCACTACTTACAAATCGCCTCACACACTGCATAAAGGAATACAATTTTTGGCTGTTCAAATTACAAGAGACCGTAATGCACAAAGGCAATAAACACAGGTCTGCCAGCAATCAGATAACACTTATCGTAAACAATGGCTTTTGCTATTTATTATATTTGAAACAGGTTCAGCTACTAAGTCTTAAAAGATTTGGTTATTCTTGTTTTTGTGTGGAGTTTCCAGCAGTTGGCTGCGGCAAGATAAAGTGTTTAACCAGAAGAGTTTCAGAAATAAGGCCAATTTTGCATTAAACACATAATATAAATGGCCACGCACTAACACAAGCTTTGAAGAGAGAAATGTTCAGCTTGTGGAATTCCCTGTCCGACTCCCCACAACCTCTACAGGTTTACAACCTCTAACACCCATTGCTTCCTCTTTTTGCCAATTTTTCTTGATTACTAAATACCATAGCATCCATATCCTCCCCAGTGCACAGCATGAACCCCTAGATGGGTTGCACTGATACCAATGTTTGTCACGGGTCATTGCTCAGAGCTGGTTTCAGACCTTGCCACCAGTTATAACGAAGACTGTGGACAGAACTGTGGAGCATGCCGTGGCAGAAGTGGTTGACTTTAATGAGTTGCTAGGCCAACATCACTTCCGGCCTCACGCCCAGAAAGGATAGACAAGTTCTCACACAGTATACTGCAAAAGAATTCACAGAACGTGCTACAGACCATAGGATCTGCCCCTAGACGTCAGTGCTACATGAGAGTCAGTGTGGTGCCAGCGTGGACACAGGGCATTGCAGCAACTTGAGTGTTAATTTGCAACATGGCCACTCTAGCTTATGCTAGGGTAATACAAGAGAAATGACCGGAGTGTGGATCACTCAAGTTAACTGAAGTGAAGATGCATCCAGCGTGCACCTTAGAAACTGGGAGGGGAGAAGCAGTCAGTACTCTTCAGAAGCAGGAACCACATAGCAACAGATCCATTACCCTTGTCCCACTCCTGCCCTCCTAGCTCTAGGATCTCCTGTGGATCAGGGCTCCATGGCACACAGGAGGCAAATAATCTCTGCACACGCTCTGCAAATCCATAACAGTTCTGCAGCAAAAAAAAACAAAAAAAAAAACCCTTCTCCTCAGTCACAGTCAAGAGGGCCTCCTCAGTGGCCCATGGTTAGTCCCCATGAAATTAGTGACAGTTTTACTATTACATCAGTGGCCTAAGATTTAGTCATAATGAAGCTGCAGCAGACCTGATATGGATATGGATATATATATATATATCGTATCAGGTCTGCTGATATATACATATATAACAATCTGGTAAAGTGATATTTTTCTACCTACAGCTCTTTGATTTTAAATATATTTAGCAGTTATATTTTTTTCAGAAAAAAGGAAAACTCAGAGAACATACTGTAGACTGGCAAAAAAAACAACAACAGGTTAATGGAATGTTAAGATTCAGAATTTAAATGCACTTGTCAGGAAACACAAAACTGTAATTCCCATAACAATTGTAATGAACCCGTTGCGCATATGCAGAATTTTATACTTCTGTATATGGTGAGAAATTTATGCCTTCATATATATGCGTTATGACAGAATTACAGTTACATTGGGAACCATAACTTTGAATTTCCTGCCTTTTGTATATTAAATTCACAACCGTAATGTTGCATTAACAGTTTTTTACATTGAATTCCCCTGGTTTAAAATAAAGGAGGGAAGACAGCAAGTGATCAGACACTGAAATAACTGCACTTGAGTTCTGCTGTGTTTCTATCTGCAATTTT
The DNA here is from genome assembly GCF_002925995.2 of Terrapene triunguis. NCBI lineage: Eukaryota > Metazoa > Chordata > Testudines > Emydidae > Terrapene > Terrapene triunguis. Next base: position 68,295,190 of record NW_020664393.1, on the reverse strand, counting down.
ACTAACATTTTACTGATTCTTACACTTACCTTTAGCTTTAGGAATACATATTGAAATAAACATATCTTGTTTTGTATGTAACATGCTCAGACCCGGCAGTACATATAATTGGAGCCTGGCACATTACAAATTTAGAGAGAGAAAGAGAGAGAATGAGTCAATAAACCAGTGGTTAGGGCACCCACCTAGGAAGTGGGAGACCCAGTCTCCCTTCCCCTGCTTCCCCCTGTCATTTAGCAGGTCTTCTATTTTGTGCTTAAACAAGGTCCCGTAGACAGCTGAGGAACAACGCTAACCATTACCACATTGACACACTGTTGTTTCAAGCAGGGTTCTAGCACTGTTTCCTTACTAAACTGGATGGAGATATTATTGGCTGAGAGCCACATTAGAACAGGGTTATAAAGTCGCACTATAGGCTATCTATGGTCCTATCTAGGGTACTGAATGCTACAGTATAGGACGGCCCAATTTACAACATGAGAGTTCCCCACACGTTTAAACATCCCAGTCCAACTCTGCCAGAAAGAACCATGTTTTAAACTATCATACTGTAACAAGGTCTTGCAACATGGTAGCTTTCTATTGCGTAGACATAAGAGGGGTATTCTTAGTATGGTTTGGCTAGTAGCCTTTAAATATCCATGTCAGAATTGATCAGGGAAACCATACTCAAATCCTATTAGCAACAACTGTATTTAAACTACTTTCATTAATAGAAAAAGGAAGATATATACTGGGTAAGTATTTTTATAACGCTTTTTGTTGTTCTGTTATGAAAGCCCTTCTTTAAGGCCGCAATTGGATGCTTACAGCTACATTAACAGTAACTAAACACGATTAGAATTTAGTAAAGCTAAGGAAACAATCCCATTAAACTAAATCTACTAAATAAAAGCAAAATGTGCTAAAACAAAACCAAACCTCTAGTCTGATCTGCTCTCCATGCCACACATCCATATAGAATCAGCAGTCCCCAGACAGGACAGAATTCCTTGAAGTAAAAAGACAGACCATTATTATATATTCAAACCAGAGACTTCAGCTACAATGGTCCACACATTAACATATCAGAAGAAAGACTCCAAAGTTCAGTTTTGTGGCAGTCTAGCTGAGTAAATAAGTGGTGACACTTATGGAAGGTTTTTCCCCCCTGGTCTAAAGAACAGGAGTACTTGTGGCACCTTAGAGACTAACAAATTTATTAGAGCATAAGCTTTCGTGGGCTACAACCCACTTCTTCGGATGCATATAGAGTGAAACATATATTGAGGAGATATATATACACACACATACAGAGAGCATGAACAGGTGGGAGTTGTCTTACCAACTCTGAGAGGCCAATTAAGTAAGAGAAAAAAAAACTTTTGAAGTGATAATCAAGATGGCTCAGTACAGACAGTTTGATAAGAAGCAAGTGTGAAAATACTTACAAGGGGAGATAGATTCAATGTTTGTAATGGCTCAGCCATTCCCAATCCCTATTTAGCCCTGAGTTGATTGTGTCTAGTTTGCATATCAATTCCAGCTCAGCAGTCTCTCGTTGGAGTCTGTTTTTGAAGTTTTTCTGTTTTAAGATAGCCACCCGCAGGTCTGTCATAGAATGGCCAGACAGGTTAAAGTGTTCTCCCACTGGTTTTTGAGTATTATGATTCCTGATGTCAGATTTGTGTCCATTAATTCTTTTGCGTAGAGACTGTCCGGTTTGGCCAATGTACATGGCAGAGGGGCATTGCTGGCACATGATGGCATATATCACATTGGTAGATGTGCAGGTGAACGAGCCCCTGATGGTATGGCTGATGTGATTAGGCCCTATGATGATGTCACTTGAATAGATATGTGGACAGAGTTGGCATCGGGCTTTGTTACAAGGATAGGTTCCTGGGTCAGTGTTTTTGTTCAGTGATGTGTGGTTGCTGGTGAGTATTTGCTTTAGGTTGGGGGGTTGTCTGTAAGCGAGGACAGGTCTGTCTCCCAAAATCTGTGAGAGTAAAGGATCATCTTTCAGGATAGGTTGTAGATCTCTGATGATGCGCTGGAGAGGTTTTAGTTGGGGGCTGAAGGTGACAGCTAGTGGTGTTCTGTTATTTTCTTTGTTGGCCCTGTCTTGTAGGAGGTGACTTCTGGGTACTCGTCTGGCTCTGTCAATCGGTTTTTTCACTTCAGCAGGTGGGTATTGTAGTTTTAAGAATGCTTGATAGAGATCTTGTAGGTGCTTGTCTCTATCTGAGGGATTGGAGCAAATGCGGTTATATCTTAGAGCTTGGCTGTAGACAATGGATCGTGTGGTGTGTCCTGGATGGAAGCTAGAGGCATGTAGGTAAGTGTAGCGGTCAGTAGGTTTCCGGTATAGGGTGGTATTTATATGACCATCGCTTATTAGCACAGTAGTGTCCAGGAAATGGACCGCTTGTGTGGATTGATTTAGGCTGAGGTTGATGGTGGGATGGAAATTATTGAAATCATGGTGGAATTCCTCAAGGGCTTCTTTTCCATGGGTCCAGATGATGAAGATGTCATCAATGTAGCGCAAGTAGAGTAGGGGCGTTAGGGGACGAGAGCTAAGGAAGCGTTGTTCTAAGTCAGCCATAAAAATGTTGGCATACTGTGGGGCCATGCGGGTACCCATAGCAGTGCCACTGACTTGAAGGTATATATTGTCCCCAAATGTGAAATAGTTGTGGGTGAGGACAAAGTCACAGAGTTCAGCCACCAGGTTAGCTGTGACATTATCGGGGATACTGTTCCTGATAGCTTGTAGTCCATCTTTGTGTGGAATATTGGTGTAGAGGGCTTCTACGTCCATAGTGGCCAGGATGGTGTTTTCTGGAAGATCACCGATGGATTGTAGTTTCCTCAGGAAGTCAGTGGTGTCTCGAAGATAGCTAGGAGTGCTGGTAGCGTAGGGTCTGAGGAGAGAGTCCACATAACCAGACAAGCCTGATGTTAGGGTGCCAATGCCTGAGATGATGGGGCGTCCAGGATTTCCAGGTTTATGGATCTTGGGTAGCAAATAGAATGTCCCTGGTCGGGGTTCTAGGCATATGTCTGTACAGATTTGTTCCTGTGCTTTGTCAGGGAGTTTTTTTAGCAGATGGTGTAGTTTCTTTAGGTAATCCTCAGTGGGATCAGAGGATAATGGCTGGTAGAATGTGGTGTTACAGAGCTGTCTAGCAGCCTCTTGGTCATATTCCAATTTATTGATGATGACGACAGCACCTCCTTTGTCAGCCTTTTTGATAATGATGTCAGGGTTGTTTCTGAGGCTGTAGATGGTGTTGTGTTCAGTATGGCTGAGGTTATGGGGCAAGTGATGTTGCTTTTCCACAATTTCAGCCTTTGCACGTTGACGGAAGCAATCTATGTAGAAATCCAGTCTGTTGTTTCGACCGTCCGGAGGAGTCCACGCAGAATCCTTTTGTTTGTAGTGCTGGTAGGGGGGATTCTGTGGGTTAGTATGCTGTTCAGAGGTATGTTGGAAATATTCTTTGAGTCGGAGACGTCGAAAGTAGGATTCTAGGTCACCGCAGAACTGTATCATGTTCGTGGGTCTGGAGGGACAAAAGGAGAGGCCCCGACAGACTCTTCTGCTGGGCTAAGAGTATAGCTGGAAAGATTAACAATATTGCTGGGTGAGTTAAGGGAACTACTGTTGTGGCTCCTTGTGGCATGTAGCAGTTTAGATAGTTTAGTGTCCTTTTTCCTTTGTAGAGAGGCAAAGTTTGTCTGTTTAGGTTTATACAATTGTTGGTCACAATATTTAACCTACCCAACAATGGAAGTCTAGACATTAATACAGTGTGCATCACTGCATTGTCTGGTTTTGTATGGCACTATATACAAATGTTAACTAAAATAATCATTGAGTGTAATCTGTGCCCAGAATTGTTCCGCTAAAGTTGCAACTACAAACAACTGTATCAGTAGATGAAGTTCCCAATATGATAGTATGGCCTCAACTTTCCTGTCCAAAATTAGAATAAATGCATTAAGGACAGTTTTTATCTGTTCAATGTAAGGCTTTCTGCCTTTCTTTATGCAGTTTTATCTGTAATTATAGTTTCCACAAGCTGAGATGTTTTCCTTATGCCCAACAATCCACAGTGACGTTTAAAGTGACAAATACACTGTCACATGTGGTGCTCTGTCTAATCTGACAGTTTTTTCTTAACCCAGAATAGGAGTCAGAGACAGAGAGAGAAAAATTGCCTCCAATCATATTGTTACAGTATGCACAGTTTATGGCTGACATGCATCCAGCCTGTGGTTGTGATAACAAATGTGTAATCCTATTATGCAGAGAAGAGTCAGAACGTACAAATAGATCTCGGAAATGGGTACCTCTCCTGTAAGATTACTCCTTTTCACCATAATAGTTCTGCAAGTAGGTCTAGACAGTAACGCTTTGCTATTCTCCCCGCTGTTAGGTGACAGCCAGCTGTCAGAATAATTCACCACACATGAGCTGGTATTTTTGCAGCAGACAAAATGCAGTACAGTTACTTACAAGCGCAATGTTAATTAAAACAATAACATCAAGCCATAGTAGAGTGGTATAAGAAGAGTGTATTGTGCTGCATAAAAGACAGCCAGGTTTGGGAATGAGATGTCTGGCAGTTTTACCATCTTGCAATGCGAGGTCATTCAGATCTCACAAGCTAGGCAGGGTTGAGCTGGGTTAGTTCTTTAAAAGCAGAAGAGCTTAATTGTGCACTTAGGTGCTACAGGAGTTCATCCTGGTGGCTCTCTGGATTGCATTCTTCCTTTTGAGGCAATGCTGAACCAGTTTCAGGAGCCGTTGAAAGCACAGTCTTTGCACGTCAGATGTAAAACCAAGGTTCTGTACAGATATCCCCTGGCACATCTGTAAGATTAGGGGTGCCACACCTGATTTTGCGGGGTAAATTAAGAACTCTGGATAATTCCATTCTTCTTAACAATTTCTTCTTCACCTTTTTCCTCACTTCCTGAAACAAACTGATGTATAGCATCTCTGTGGCTCTGATTCAAGAAACCACTTACACACATCCTTAACTTTATGGACATGCTTAACTCCTATTGACTTCAATAGCGTAAATTGACTCTGTGCAGCCAAGTGCACTCCTGGAAAAGGATGCATTCCTAATTCAGGGTCTACGTGCTGATAAACAGCTGCATTCCACGCCACAAGAGACTGTACTTTAATTGTGAGTGATATGATGTGGGGGAATCTGTGTACAGCTTATGGATTCTGGTTGATACTGTGGACTCTCTGTATCTGTGTCAGATGGCAAACTCATTTTGAATGTGGAGCTGGTTTGCCTTTTCTGCTGTCTTTTGTCTCCACATTAAGCTAAAACCTACTGGAGGTTAAAGGAGAAATTTCTGCAGCGAGCACAGGGCTAACAATGGAGGGTTGTTAATTTTTGACAATTGTCCATTCAAATGAGACATCCTTAGGCAAAGAGATGGCTGCCACCAAAGCAATTCTCAAGTCTGGACTCCAGAGGGGACATAAATAAACAAAAGCTCACCTGACAATTCTGATGAGAGGGTCACCTGACAAAGGGGACAGGAGGTTATAAAGGAGAAGATCTCTCACTTGCCATTCTGGAGACGGAGAACAGAAGGCTCTGACTGCAAGGGTCTGAGATGAGAGTGCACAGACACATGCATGGACACACACCTGCATGCACTCTAACTCACACCATGACTTGGAGGAGAAGTGAAGAGCTGCAGAAACCTTTGCAAAGCCTGTCTGTGTATTATGTACTACACCTACCATGTACGCCTGAAGAGGTGACCTGTACACCCAGAGTGCCCACAGCGTTAGAGCTCTGGAAGACGGTGTGCTGAACTTTGGGGGAGTCAGCAGTAGTTTCAGAGTGTAGGCAGGTGGAATGCCAGGTCTCAGTCTTCAAAAAGGGATGCTAGACAGAGGATCTGCACCCTGAGAATGTGTCTAGAAACCCAAAGTCAGAGGCAGCGCCTGGGATCTGCTCAGATTCAGGAAGTTTAAAACACATGAGGCCTAGTGAGGAGGGTCCCAAACACAGCAGCCTGATGAGTGTCCAGCTGGAGCAGCTCTTCTAGGGCTGTGTGACACCTGTATTTTAGTGGGGAGTCACGTGACATCACTATCAATGGAACGTTGAGAGCCTTAGACAGTTGACAGACAGTCCTTTAAGTTCCTCAGATGAAAGGGACTAAAAAGGGCAAAATATCAAAGCCACCAATGCTCAGACAAGGGTCACAGATGTGTCACATTAGAGTGAAAGACAGCAAATGAGGGCAAATGCTTTTATGAGGATACTTTCTTCAAATCCATCTCTGGGAGCAGAATTCACAGGTTTGATATTTCAGGGATGGTATGGGAATCAGAGGAGAGGAATAAAAAGGGATACCTTACGCAGTTCTGGAATGAAGAGGATCTGTAATTTTAAAATGATCAATGCATGCGCCTGCGCACACACACACACGCAACCAGCTAGATTATGAACGACTTTGTGCATATAATCAGAATTTAACCTACTAAGTGGCTAAATTAACAGGTAATTTTTTAGCTTAAGTATTATTATCTTCTTTAGAAAGTCAAATGTTGGGCTTACATAGTTCCTTTAACCCAGGACACGGAACAATACAGATAGGGAAAACTTTAAATGAAATAAAGTAAAAAATGTTAGATTGGTACTAAATAAAGCAACAAAAAACAGGAAATGGAACAATAGTGGGCCGTTCATTTGGAATCCACCATATTACAAACAATTTAGAGTAAAGGTGAAGAGTACACATATATCACAACTGTGTTACCAAAACAGCTTCCCCACATTTCATGTTCTTAGTTTAAAAAAAGAAATATCCCCTTTACAAAAACAAGCTGAATCTGAACAAGAGGACATTATCTTATCAAGGTAGGCTCTGTTGCAGATTTATGAAAGAAGAGTGGGTCGGTGGGATGGCATGTATACAATTTGTTTTATAAGGTTTTAGTTGCAACAATGGAGGTAACAAGGAACTTTACAAAACTATTATTTATAACAGGTGCCTATAATAAAAAACATAAGCATGGCCATACTAGGTGAGACTAATGGTCCATGTAGCCCAGAATCCTGTCTTCCAACAGTGGCACTTCCATACCCCTAATTATTTTTGTTGCCCTTCTCGACATACCATGGATTTATACAGTGGAATTATGATATTTACTGTCTTATCTACCCCTTTCCCAAAGGTTCTTAACATTGTTAGCTTTTTTGACTGCCACTGTATGCTGAGCAGATGTTTTCAGAGAACCATCCATAATGACTCCAAAATCTCTTTATTGAGCAGTAACAACTAATTTAGAACCCATTATTTTGCATGTATAGTTGGGATTATTATTTCCAAAGTGCATTACTTTACACTTATCAACATTGAATTTCATCTGCCATTTTGTTGTCCAGTCAGGTGAGATCCCTCTGTAACTTTATGCAGTCAGCTTTGGACTTAAATATCTTGAGTAATTTTGTACCATCTGCAAACTTTGCCACCTCACTATTCACCACCTTTAGCCAGATAATTTAGGAATATGCGAACAGCACAGGTCCCAGTTCAGATTGTTGGGGAACCCTGCTATTTACCTCTTTCCATTGTAAAAACTGACCATTTATTCCTACCCTTTGTTTTCTATATTTTAAATGAGCTACTGATCCATATGAGGACCTTCCCTCTTATCCCATGATTCCTTAATTTGCTTAAGAGCCTTTGCTGTGGGACCTTGTCAAAGGCTTTCCAAAAGTCCAAGTTCAGTATATCAACTGGATCACCCTTGTCCACATGATTATTGACACCCTCAAAAGAATTCTAATAGATTAGTGAGGCCATATTGACTCTTCCCAAACATATCATGCTCATCTTTGTGTCTGATAATTCTGTATTTTACTATAGTTTCAAACAATTTTCCTGGTACTGAAGTTAGTCTTATCAGCCAGCACCACCTCTTCAGCCTTAACAAAAAAAAAAAAAAACAGCATTAGACTAGCTATTCTCCAGTCATTTGGCACAGAGGCTGATTTAAACAATAGGTTACATACAAGTTAGTAGTCCTGCAGTTTCATATTTGAGTTCTTTCAGAACTCTTTTCCTGGAGATTTATCACTGTTGAATTATCAATTTGTTCCAAAACCTCCTCTATCGACACCTCAATCTGGGACAGTTCCTCAGATCTGTCACCTAAAAAGAATGGCTCAGGTGTGGGAATCTTCACCACATCCTGCAAAGGCCTGGTCTTCCTTGAGTGCTTGTTTAGCACTCAACCATCTAGTGGCCCCACTAATTATTGGGCAAACTTCTTGCTTCTGATGTGCTTAAAAAAATGCTGTTAGTTTTTGTGTCTTTTGCTAGTTATTCTTCAGATTCTTTTCTGGCTTGCTGAATCATACTTTGACACTTGTTTATGCTGCTTTCTATTTTCCTCACTCGTATTTGATTTCCAATATTTAAAAGATGCCTTTTTGCCTCTAACCGCCTCTTTTAGTCTACTGTTTAGCCACGGTGGAATTATTTTAGTCCTCTTACTTTTATTTTTTTTAATTGGAGTATACATTTAGTTTGAGCATCTATTATGCTATTTTTAAATCATTTCCATGCAACTTGCAGACATTTTACTCTTGTGACTGTTCCTTTTAATTTCTGTTTAACTAGCTTCCTCATTTTTCTATATTTCCCTTTTTGAAGTTCAGTGCTACTATGGTGGATTTCTTTGGTATTTTCCTCCCAACAAGGATGTAACATTTAAATTACTTTATGGTCGCTATGACCAAATGGTTCCAACTATATTCACCTCTTGGACCATCTATATTCATGGATGTTACAGGAGTGAAACTGAGTGGAACAACCAAAGAGAAAAGAGAGGAGGTGAGAAAAGAAAGGATAAGAAAATGAAGAGAAGCAATAGCAGTACTGGTATTCGAAAATCATGAGTCAGGCCCTCAAACTCCTGAGGCTGGCTTAAAAATCATGAGATTTATAAATACATTTTGTATTCTTTTAATTTCTCTTTGACTCTTTAGGGTTCATATTTTGAGCGTTTTCCTCCACAGCCGTGAGGGCTAGAAACTTACTTTTTATTTTAAAGTGAAAGATGAAATTCTTACATAATTGTGGGACTCCACTACACTCTAAGCTAGGGGTGCGATTCCCAGCTCTCACACATGTACCCACACTAGCTCTCATCTGAGCTACCATGTTAAACATAGCAGTGTAGCCATGACAGCCTGGGCAATGGCAGCAGCACCACAGGCTAGCCATCCCAACCGCAAACCCGCCTGATCCCCCTGGGTATGTACTTGGGTCAGCTAGCCTGTGCTGCTGCTGCGTGGTGCTACTGCAGCTACACTACTTTTTTAGTGTGCTAGCTCAGATGGGAGCTAGCGTGAGTAAGTGTACGTGAGCTGGGAACGACACCCTAGCTCGTAGTGTAGACGTAGCCAAGTCACGCCCTGGCACTCCATCAGGTCAGGCTCTAAGAAAAACACCAACTACTGTAAGATTTCTTGTAAAACTGTGAGAATTGGCAACACTTACAGTGCTCCCAGGACAATTGAAGGGCAAGAGCAATTACAGTTTAGAAGAAAATAATCTATGGCCCTGATCCTGTAACTGACTACATATTGTGGATCCCTGCTGCCACTCAGACAGCCCCAATGAAAATTTAAGTTTTTTTAAATGGAGATATCCTATCTCCTAGAACTGGAATGGACCTTGAAAGGTCAACAAGTCCAGCCCCCTGCCTTCACTAGCAGGACCAAGTACTGATTTTGCCCCAGATCCCTAAGTGGCCCCCTCAAGGACTGAACTCACAACTCTGGGTTTAGTAGGCCAATGCTCAAACCACTGAGCTATCCCTCCCCCTCAACGCCTATACACAATAACTCTGAAGAGGCTTATTAGATTCCCCACTTTCTCAGAAAGGTGTTCTGGGAGTGGGGAGAAAGAGACTGTGTCTCACTACTGTATATGTTTGGACAGCACCTAGCATAGTGTGGGCCCTACCTTAATGCAGTTATTATTTGTACCTGCAGGTCTGAAATCTTCAAAAGGATCCAAGTGGATGGAGACATAAACCCACATGGAATCTAAATGAAGTCTAGAAGCTGCTCATCAAGTACAGTGTATATACATGTGTGTGTGTACACATACATACTCGTACACACACACACACACACAGTGCCATATGATCCCTAATTTGGGGTACTCAGCACCACTTACCTACAGCCTGTATTTGACAGCAGCACTTTTCTAACATTTAATGGTTTCAAACCCTCTTTCCCTCAGCATTATAAACAAGTTCTGCTCCTGAGAAGGAACTCAGGATGTATGTGCACAGACCCATAAAATCCAGGTGAGTGCTTTATAAACAAAAGTACCAATGCATATTTATCTTTAATAACTGCACTCACAGGAGTTGGAATAAGCCATTTCTTTAAAATAGCCTTAAAAAATTCAGCAGACTGGATGGCGCTGGTGATTTATTATGAGCTAGGATGCCTTTCACTTCCAGAAAGCTTATTCAAATGTAGTAGATTAGTACAACAGTAACTAATTACTGTCCAATGACTATTCAGGTCTGCATAAAATGAGTTGTCAGTCTTAGCCCAATTGCCACTTCGGAGTTAATTCCTAAAGACCAAAAGAACAATTGGCAAACCCAGCAAAAAGTCCAAGAAATGACCTACTGGCAGTTACAACGCTAGAGTTGATCCATAGCGTCATGGTGGCAAAGTAAAGCTTGCTCCAGTGCTATTCCTTGTCTCGGACCTGTTCTGTGAATGACGCAAGAACTTCAGTCTGCAGAGCTGTCAATCTTTCCCTACCCCGTAGCATAGACTCAAGAAAGCAGTTGTTCCTCAGACTGACACAGCATCACTGAAACCCCGCGTGCTTTCGTTGTTTTTAAGAGGTGTTAGTATTACAAAATAGAGGTTGCACAGCCCATCAAAGCTTCGCTCTTAAGATTTATGGGCTGCTCATGGGCTGCACCACAGGATCCTGGCACTGCCATGAAGCCAGCACTAAAATAAGGGAACATTCTTTCCAGCTAAGCTTGTCCTTGGCTCACAGAGGCAAGCCAGTGCCTCAGCTCAGCTGTACTTTTTCATTTGCATGAATAATATAACGGCGATTATAATATAGCTTCCAGAGGCGCTGTCACATTGAAGAAAAAAGGGAGGGAAAGATAATTTACTTTGCTGATACTTCTTTTTTTAAAGCACGTTCCTCTGTGCTTTAAGATAGGCGAGTGCGATTAAGAGACGTCTCTCACCTTCAGCTGGTTTCTACACTGAAATCACAATGCTGTGTTTATTACATCAAGGCTCATGTTGTGTAACTGATGTCAGAAATTCATTCTCAATTCATTTGCAGAAAATGGAAATGAAACCTTTCATTTAAGACAAGTCAAAATGACTCCATGTACAATGTTTTATCTTCTCTGCAAATGGATAAAAAAACTGGGACTTGGATTTCAACATTACATGCATGGGGAGATAGTTCCACCTCCTCTGTACCATTTTATGATGGGACGGTGCAAGGGTTTACTGTAACTGGACTCAACAACAAAGCACCTTCAATGTTTGTTTGTTTGTTTTTTAGCAATAGGCCTAAATAATAGGAGAAATCCAGCTGCTTTTATTTTGTTCTTTACGTTTCCCCCTTATTTCCTGACACTGCAGGAATGGTTCTAAGCTTTAGCAATTTTCCTTATGGTATGCAAAAACAAAAATCCCTCTGTACAGGCGGTTGTAGGACCCTACATGGGACGGCAAGACTCTTTTGCTAAGTCCCCCTTGCAGATGGTGTGACAGACTGACAACATCCTGTAATATCCTGAACAAACCATATGGAATTAGGATAAACTTTTACTGAATTAGGGTTAATATCGTTGGGGTACATTGTATTAAAAATGCAATTGTGTATGTTATTGTCGAGTTATATGTATTTCTATGGGAAGGGTAAACAGGAGAACAGCAGCGGGTGATTAGGCAAATTCACTCAGGTTGTAACATCTCCAGAGAAGCCATCTCACTGGAGAGATGTGCATATACTAGTTCAAACTGGATTATCCAGGGAACAACAAAAAAAAGGATTTTTGGATAAATAGTATGGTTTAAAACTGGCTCAGGACCTTCTTCCTGACTCAGCAAACAGATGGGACCTCCTGGTTCACAGAGGGCCCTAATCCTTAGGGTAGGTTGGAAGGACTGGGCCTACTGAGACCTCATCAGCCTGGATGCTTGTTCTGAGCAGAAGCTGTGATGAACTTATAATCGCAAGCAGTCCTGGGGACTTGGGGGAGGACTTTTCCTGCCAGAATCCATGTTAGGGTGAACCTTGGTAAGCTTATTAGCACTCATGTCGGTTATTTTATTGTTTTTAATATGTTTTTGCTGTAGTGCTTTTACCTTCAGAATAAAATAGGCTTACATAGAAAGAACCGTGTGGTACTTATAACTGTAGCAATTACACCTGATAGCCTCTGAAGGGAAAGCAAGCAGGTGGGGATTAACACAGTGAAGGCAGGGAACTGTGCAGCCTGGAAGTAACCCAGTCGAAAGGGAGAGAGACGCAGATCTCCACCCCGGAGAGGTGACATTCAGGGAGCCAGAAGCCTTAGAGTGGGTTCCCTTGCTGGACCATTGAGGGAAAATAGCGTTGCAGTTGCCTGGAACTGTGACAGAGTGAAAAGGACTCCCCACTAACTCTTACCCTCTGCTGTCCATACCTCTCCAGCCATGCTGCTTAACCCAGTTCCTTGACTCCAGGTTTAGTTCCATGGATACCCAATCCACACCCCATTCTACAATGTTAGGTTTTTTTAAATTAATATTTGTTTTTATTAAATTGAGTGAGGTTCTAACCAAGAAGATATGATGTAAAAAAAGGTAACCATGCTCCACAATTTACAGTAAGATTGGCAGTTAAATTAGTTGGGCTCATCTGGAAGGATAATTCCAATCCTTTTTAATGCTTGGATTTCTTCCATACTAAATATACCTGAAATCATAAAGCTGTATACTGAAAAAGAAAAGGATGGTTTACTTAACTTTTATTCCATATAGAATACTGTAAAAAGTTGTTTGGATAACCACAGAATTATAGACTATGCAATGAATGATGCTAGACACCATTATGCCAGGAAAATCTGAAGAAAAAAGAATTACATACTCTGACATGACTTGTAATACATTTTTTTTCTTTCTGTTTTATGGTTTGTTGTGTATCTTATGTTCTGTATGCACATATTCTGATCTTCATATTACTTTAAAGAAAGGAGACAGGAAGTGAGACAAAAAAGCATGTAGCAAGTAATGGGCACTGTAGTAAATGTTAAAAGAGGGATAGATTATTGTGAAATGGTAGGAGAAAGAATGACATGAAACTGTGTTCACATTTGAAAGATCAAACAAAATATCAGGGCTAAGCCAAAATAATTAATAGATTTCCTATTGACCACTTATTACTCTAGCAATTAATAACAAGGCAGATACATAGAGGTGGAAAGATAATAAATGACAGAGGGAAAAATACAGAACAACTTCAGATGAAAGAACTATGCAAAAAGGCACATGTTCCTCTAGAAAGATTAAAGAAGTAGGAAGCTGGTTGAAAAGAACTCTGCTCAAATAATCAGTGCACAGACTTAGGTGGCAACACAAGGGAAAAAACAATGAAGGCTGACAAAGAATGTGTCTGTCGTCAGTCTCCATCAGAGACAATGAATCAGTTATATTAAATTTAGAGTTCCAATACAATTTTGCTATTGTTTTGGCTAATTGAATTAAAGAGGGTCCAGAGGATTATCATACTGTCAGAGGTTTATTATCCTGGAAAAAGGGTTCTCTCTATAGATAATATGATGGCAGATTGCCAATTCTCTTGTGGTCACTGTATCCTGCCAATGGAGCTAAAGAAAGAGGGTTAAACACAAACTTTGTACAGTGGTTACCATTAAAAAACTGACATTTTCCCTCTGTCTCCAAAGAATGGTATCTGATATTTGGCAGTTGTTTCCTATTCTGAAAACTGTCAGCCAGTGCTGGTTGTTTAATGGCAACCAATGGATTCTGTTAGCATGAGCACCACCAGTCTGAGCAATGGAATTCGCCTTCACAGTAAGCTATGAAAACAGTTTACTCCATTTGTTAGTGACAGAGGAGGGATGATCTAAAGCACTCAGCTCTGACTCAGGAGACCTGGGCTCAATTCCCAGCTCTGCCATTAACTACTTGGGAAATATTAATACTTCTGTATCTTACAGGTAGGCATTGTAAGAATAAATCCACAAATACTTGAAAGGCAACCTGAAATTGTGTTGCTAGGGACCATAAAAAGTAGCTAGATAGGATAAAATACTACAGTATTATCAGCACTTAAGGCTATACTGAGCAAGACATTAAAAGTTCTAGAATTTGGGCTTCTGTGGAGCTGAAAGTTCAATTCAGAAGAAGAATTTCTACACATGAGGCTCATAGAAGCACTTGGCTTCAGAGGTGCTGACTTTCTAATATGGTGGGGGGGTCCTCCTCCCGGCTCTGCCCCAGGCCCCGCCCCCATTCCACCCCTTCCCCCAAGGCCCCACCCTGCCCCGCCTCTTCCCACCCCCTCTCCCGAGCGTGCGGTGACCTCACTCCTCCCCCAGCACCTCCTGCATGCTGTGGAACAGCTGATTGCAGCGGGCAGGAGGAGCTGAGAGGGAAGGGGAAGCGCCGATCAGCGGGGTTGCCAGTAGGCAGGAGGCACTAGGGGGAGGGGGTGAAGCTGATATGGGGGCTGCTGGTGGGTGCTCAGCACCCACCATTTTTTCCCAGCCCTGGAGCACCCACGGAGTCAGTGCCTATGCTTGGCTTTATCAATATTCCTTAGTCTTTGCAGAAACAAAATCCAACCCCATTGATCAACATATAATTTTGGTCCAAATTTATAGTACTGCTAATTGAGTGCCACGTACTTAGAGCAGTATGGGCAGTTCGAACATCCCCGTGTGCAGCCATTTCAGAATAAGGGAGTTTTTTCCTGCATACATGTAAACAGTCTAAATGCTGGTCACACCCAGAATTTTCATTGTACTAAGCACTGTACAAACGCAAAAAAACTGTCCCTGCCCAGAAGAGCTTACAATATCAGACAAAGGATGAGGGGAAACAGATGAACGGAGAGGTCAAGTGACCACCCAGACAAGAAGTCATACCGCATACAGGTTTCCAGAGCTCCAGGTCAGTGTTCTATCTATTAGACCATATTGCCTCTCATACTACTGGTTCTAATGGCATACCCCAGTTTAAGCACAGGGAATCGCTCTAAAACCAGAATGAAGTTCAGCTGCAGGGAGGAAGGATTGGTCAGTGGTTAGAGTGCTAGCCTGAGCTGTGGGAGACCCTGGTTCAGATCCTGTTCCTCCACAAGCATCCTCTATGGCACTAATCAACTCACTTTGTCTGTGCCTCAGTTCCCCCTCTGTAAAATGAGGTTAATAGTATTTTTCTACCTCATGGGGGTGCTGCGAGGATAAATACATTAAAAACTGTGAAGTTCTCAGATACTATGGTGATGGAGGCCATTTTAAAGTACATTCTGAGTGTTAAAAGAATCCCCTCTAAACCCATTTCTTTGGTGATTAGACCAGATGGTCTCAATTTGTGACCCATGGCTAGTCACTTGCTGCTATCTCTGCTAATTTCCAGACTGGAGAGAAACAACAAGTGGGAAGGACAGCATGGCAGCCTGCCCAGAGCAAGAGGACCTTTAAAATGTGAATCAACAAAAACTCAGAATCTGGCTATCTGCACCTTTAAGCCGGTAAAGACACACAAATGGTACCTGCTTGGACATGGCACTTCAAACAAAAGGGTGGGTCTGGCGTGGGAGCTCTGGGTTAGGACTAAGGAGCTCTTCTCCTGTCCCTCCCACATTTTCCCTGAGATGACTGCAGGCAAGCCTTCTTAAATTACCTCCTGGCTCGTCATTGGTTAGTGTCTCCTCCTGGCCCGTCTAGGCCCCTGGAGGAGTAAGTCTTGTTGGAAGTCAAGCCTGAGTGGGGGTTTTTCCTGAGCAGGGGGTATCAGGGTGTCAAAGCCTCCAGCATGGGGCAGAAAAGTCATGACAGACTCCATCACAGGGAGATTAAAGGAGAAGAAATAACCAGGATTATTTTTCAAAACTTGTCCCATTCAGACTATATTAAACACTATCTGGCATGCTGTTCCCCATGTAGGAAATTGCTATAGTTGCCACAATGACGCTAAGTGATTATGAATGACAGGAGAGTTGGGAGCTGTGGGAAACTCCACCCCCTGCTTCAGACAGCACCGAGACATGTTTTATATGAAAACCAGCCTCACATCATTATTCAACGATCTACTCTGAACCAGCTATAACTAAAATTAATTGTTTACAATTATTTTCACAGGCATGTTCAAAGAGCCATACTGGCAACCTGGTGAAACCTCGATGTTGACAGACCTTGAAATAGATTTTGATCTGGTGGGATATGTCCCCAGGTTTCAAGTAGTTAAAACACTGCACATCTATATGCTTTCCTACTTGCATAGCCTGTGACACTGGTATAGATGCCTATGCAGGCTCCTGCAGTAGTGCAAACAACCTTCCCCCAAATAGTATAAACTAACTGAACACAGAATTGGTAGTGAAATACATTTCTGGTTAAGAATTGTTACTATCTGGCTGTGATTCAGGGCCCTATATCAGTGGGTCTCAAGGTTCCTGAACTTGAGAAAGCCCAATTGCCGTTAAAAGCCTTTTGCAAGGAGCTGAGTTTAAGTTTTTAAGCTTAAATTTGTCTTTCCTTTTCGGCCTTAACCTTCAGTATTGCTGTTGCTATTAGTGGGGAACTTCAGGTAGACAGTGGCCTGCAGAATATGGTTTGAGAAGCTCACAAAATACCAAGTAAATTGCATTTGTGGTAGTGAAAGAATGAATTATAGTCCTTGTAATGGGGGAGGGGAGGGAGGTAATGGGAGCATCACCCCCTGAGAACACTGTTTCTTTACAGTAGTGGTTTTCTACAGACACATGCTTTGTAATATCAGTGTTGGACCTCAGCAACTTTGATCAACTGTGCCCCTTAAAAATTACCAGTAAAAGTCAAAGCAGTATGGATATTGGTAATGAGGCCAAAATTTGTAGGAAATATGGGAGATTAAGACCAAAATCTAAAAATAGATAAAGCAAACTTGCACCTAAGACACCATAGATCTCTAAGCATTGACCTGAATTATGCTCCCTTGTCTCCATCAACTGGAATATTGATTTTTACAGCCCATATTGCACAAAATAATTTCTCACCAGATGGAGCAAAGCACAAGCACAATAATGGGTTCATCAGCCCAACATGCATGTTCTGTAGTTGGAATTCAAAGTAGGGGCTAAGGAAATGGAAGAGCCAATTTCTTTCATATCAATCAATTCTCAACATGATTTTCAGTTGTAAGACTTCAAAGGAACAGATTTTTCCACTTTGTTAAAGCAGAGAAATGCTTGATAAGTATGTTTTCTCTTTTCGTGTTCATAATCTGGAACTCTCTTTATGTACTGTAGATAGGTGCTATACAGTGCATGAAACCCTGAAGGAGGGGCGAATAGATAGAAAGAATTTTCAGAGACTTCAAGAGACACTTTCAATGTTGCTTAAACTTTGAGAGTCCTTGGGAATGTTATCAACAGAAGTTTATGGGTAAACTTTTCAAAAGCACATAAATCTTATATACAAAATCACCTAACTCACTAGGTGAAATCAATAGGACAACTGCTTTTGTAAATTTCACTCTCCCATGCTTTGTGCTTTCTCCAAGGTATCCAGCTTTCTTCTTAGTTGCAAATTCTCCCGAAATTGTTGTTTTACTTTTTTGTATTAGGATTTGCCCTTTTGGGGAGGATCAAGCGGGGGAAACAGTTATGCTTTTCTCCTGACTTTCAATCTTGTCAGTCGTTTCCCGTCTCTCCTTACATTTGGGGGCTAAATCCAATGTCCTTATTCAAACAAACAATCTCCCACTGAAGCCAAGAATAATAATTTCAGTGTTAGGACGCTGAACTTTAGTGTCTGTTCCACCAACAGGGGTGTTACTAGCATCTCATTTCTGTTCCATTCTACTGAGAATTGCACATGTAGCAACTCACAAGGCTTCTTTACATGTAACTGTAGAACTTCTCCAGAGTTCCCAGATCAGCTCTCATTTTATCTTCTCCTCCCGCAGCTGCAAGTGCTAGCAATTCAGAATAGCTAGAGGGCTCATTGCCCCCTGCTGAGCTTCCCCAGAGAGACCAACAGGTGCACAAGCCTCTGCAAGAATCTGACTATGAAGCCTGATTCTCGGCTGCTGGCGTCTGTAACTCTCAACCTCTGAAAAAAAATGTGATATGTAGGAGGGAAGGATTTCAAAAATGTGTAGCAATGAATTAACTAAAAAGCAGAGCAGTTCCATTTCATCACACATTATGAGTCATCATCACTTTAGAAATTTATGTCTGAATTCTCATGATTCACATTTGCTAAAACTTTTTACAGTCCTCTGATAAGGTTTATTAACATTAACAGTTTTTTGCTATAAAAACTATTTTTGTAGCAACAATCCTTTAAAATTCTTTTTAAAGCGACACCACGAAAGGGGTAAAATTTTCAATAGCACCTAAGTGACTCTACAAGCCTAAGTCCCATTTTCAAATCTGGGCCGAAGTCTCACTGAAAGTCCGGTGTGACTTAGATTTGTTACTTTCAGTGAGACTTAGGTTCTTCAGAGCCTAATTGCTCCTCTACACAGGAAAGATAGCGTAAAATAAGCTAGGGTATGGATTAAAAGTACAATAGCTATTCCACACTAACTCCCTGCATGGACACGCTTATCCACATTAAAAGTTCCTTTTGGACAAAGTTAAAATTCATAAAGGCACTTTTAGAAGGGAACATGAGCATCTATGTCCACTTGGATAGGATGCAGTCTGCAGGCAGTTTTGGCCTAATTGATTTGCCCACAGTTGCACAGTAAGTCTTTGTCCGAGTAGAGGTTAAAACCCCTGTCTCCTGACACCCAGACCCCCACTCCAATTCCTAGACAGCAACTTTAGTAGCAATGGAGTTAAAATAGAGGGTTTTGTGTTTAAATAATCATGCATTTTAGTAAGTTAATTAGAAAAAGCATGTACTTGAGTTTTTAACCTTCATTTTGATCAACAGACAATTTTAGATTTTTCTCCCATTTAAAACCACAAAGACCACCACATAGGTAAGAGAACCATGTCAATAACAAAAATTGTTTATCCATTTTTGGGGCCGTGTGAGTGACATGTTAAATACAACAATGACAGCAGAAACATTTAGGGAACTGCCAGCCATATCAGCTCCATTTATATAGAAGTGTAATTTCATATTCTATGTCTAATTTCCCTGTTATTTTCAGTGCAATTTAAAAACTATTTAGGGGAGAGGGTCCTGTTGCTAACAAAAAAACAAAGAATTATTCTGTGGCTATGCAATATGCAGTCTCTTTTGCTCTCTCCTAATGTAAACTCTGAACAGCTCTTGGAGATTTTATACACCTACACAAGTTTCCATTAAAAAAAAGAAAAACAATAGAAGCTTCTTTACTCTTAATTCATCTAGGTAGTTCAATATGACTGAGGTACAAAATCTACTGCTGCTGGGTGGATAAACACACATTGAACCTTTGCTAGAACCAGATGTTTGTCTCTAAAGCTGTCTGCATGTTGGGAACTGGATGGGTTTGACTAGTGTGTTATCTTTCCTAGCACATTAAACAAAGTCTACATAACCTACTAGCAAAAGCTTTAAAACAAATGTATTAATAGGTGGGGGGGGGGGGGGAATTGCCACTAAGGAAAGTCATTGCACATACACATCTTGCTACTAATTACTAATGTAAGTAGAAAGTGAAATACTTCCTCACATACAAAAGAGACTATTGTTTTGCTTTTGTACCATTCATCATATACAAAATAATCTCATACTAATCACTGCATTTATCAGTCTGTGACAAAGAAAAAAAAATACAACCCAACAACTGCCACAACATCTTACAGCTGACAATTTAAGAGCGATCAATATAATGCCGGTCTCAGACTGCTAGAAGGATTAGATTTAGCTGGAAAACAAGTAGTGCAGTTAACAGTTGGTATTGGGTCTAGTGTTAGGATTAGTAGGCAGTGCTAATCACAAGAAATGTAGAAGATTAGGAGGTGCTGGTTCCCAGTAAGGTTTTCAAGCACATGTAAATGTTGAAATTCATTGTGGGATTAAAATACCACAAGTCTAAAAGAGGTGGAATATTAAAGTAGCAGCTAGATTCAGTTGGGCTGTCCTCAACCTTCCCTTGAGGATTACAGACTCTGCTTTTTCCAGCTTTGTAAAATTATGTAGCGTATCATAATGAAGGACGCTAAATATGCTTTTACAATACCAAAGACAGGTGCTGAGAAATGCATTACTGTGATATAAGGCAGTTAGGTTAGGGGGAGAGAGATTCTGGTTACCAGGAGCTGGTCTAACACAGGGTGCATAACTGCACATCAAAGTGCTTAGAAAGGGAAGATAATGTGAATTGCTAAGATACTTAATGAATGTATCTTTCACGCACTAACAAGACTCGGGTGCACCTTAACGCATTGGTTTCCGGTTCTTTATGGCGGTTCTAAGATTATGGCGGTTCCATTCTGCTTAAGTCATCAATTACCAAAGACAAATAAAGATCCCCAATGTTAATGCTGAAGCTAAAGCTGTGCAAAAAACATGAAAGAAATTTAATTTAAAAAAAATGTCCTCGATGTTTTTTAAAAGTCTAAATGTGAAGTTTGGATGAGTAATTTCAATGAAACATTTCAACCAACTCTATCTGTAACACTGTGCTTCCTGACTCACTTTCTCTTCAATATGGAAGTCTCTGTCCCAAGGATTCTCAACACCTCAACCGCCACTGCCAAGGTTAGGCTGAGAGCCATATGTAGGCCTCTATTTGGTCAGTAGTGTGATGTCTAAAGGGGAATGGAGGCACTTACACACTGCGGGCCAGATCTTCCATTGACTGGATGCTGTCTTATGTCATTTGGCAGTGACATAAACCCAATCCTTTCTCACCCATCCCACCCTTTTCCAGAGATTCTCCATAGGGCTGGGGATGACAGGTCAATGGTATCCACACCTCACTGCCTGCCCACTCCTTCACCAGGCTGCCTAGAATACATCTGTCCCTCTGTGAAGCCCCTAGGAGGGGCCTCTAAAGGTACGTCTACATTGCAATTAAACACCTGCAGCTGGCCCGTGTCAGCTGTCTCAGGCTGGGCTAAGGGGCTGTTTAATTGTGATGTAGATGTTTGGTCTCAGGCTGAAACCCAAGCTCTGGGATCCTACCTGCCTTATGTTTAATTGCAGTGTAGACATACACTAAGGAGACCAGGTGTTGCTGATCCACCACCACCTCCTTTCCACAAGGGAATGGAGAGATATACACCGGGAGAGCGCCCTCTATATGTTTACCTGGGGATTGCCAGGCAAGGGGATGGTGGGGAATGATCTCAGCAAAATCTATGTAACTATTTTCTAGTGCTCATTTTCACTGAAGTGCTTCTGGTGCATTTAGCTTCACTTTTAGCTTCCATATGATTTTGCCTTTCTTCTTTTTCTCCTCAGAATGAACTCCTTTCTCCTTCTGCTACTGGCACCTGAAAAATCACCGATTTATGAGAGTTATAAAACAGTCATATTAAATAATAGAGGTGAACGCACTGTGTGTGATTTCTGCAAAAGTCTTTTCAGAAGAGATAAATTTATTCACTGCATTATGGAACAGTTTGAGAAAACAAGATCATACAATGTACAGCAGTGCCTCTATATTTAAATTGTGTCATTTCTATTCATGAGCACTCTGATTAGATACACTGCAAAAATCATCAGTAAGAAATAAATAATTCTGCCAAATTAATAGTTGTTGATTTTTTACCTGCAAATGTAAGTAGCATCTCATTCACACTAGATAAAGCTGCCATAATTTGGATGCATGGATCATGTTGGTTCAAGCCCACAAAGCATATTGAGTGAGTTATTCATCTGCATTTTCTTAGTATTAAACATTTTCTTTCAAAATAATAATGAAAAAGTTATGTAGTGAGTTAAGATTGGATGAGGAATACTTTAATTTGAAAGGTTTGGTGGCTAAGACTTCCACAAGTGGGTAAGAGAAATAAATGGCTAAAAATGCACAGCGTGGGTTGAAAGGGGGGACTTTGGAGGGATATTGCTAAACTGTCCCTGCCAAAGAGGATTTATCCCAAGCTCATAAAATATACTTCTGACAAATAGTTTTGGTTTGTGCCCTCGAAATGCACCAAGCAGCATGAACTACTACTAATGTAATTGAATAACAACACCAACCCGCCCCTACAAGAGGGTCCACTGCACCAAGTCTGCGAACTACTCCAGTTGAACTATGTGGGCAAGTTGGGACAAATGCCTCATAACATGAAGTTACTTAGCAGGAAGCCCAAATATCGTATATTTAAGCCAAATGAATTTTATTGAGCTACTGTATGTTCTAGATAGATACATATCAAAGTATGATGAGTGCAGTACATGCACTAGACTTATCAATACACAAAACACATTACACACCCTTAAGTAATTTGTCTGATTTGAATCAACAAGATAGTCTCCTAAAATCAAATAATTTCCAGAACATTTCAAAAATGAATGCATAGCTGAATATCTTAAGGACACCTTGTTTGCAAAGCAGCCAGACAATACAGATCAGAGAATTAGGTATTGCAGGCAAAGCAAAATCAAGAAACAGCTGCATGCATATGCAATATGACGGATATTAGCAAAACAGGGGTAAAATAACAAACAAAAATAATAGAAAAAAATAGAAAAAAAAAGAACTGACAACAAAATCTCAATTCACAGTAAAGATTTTGGAAGCCCATTTGCACATAAATTGGAAAAAACAATTCTTGTATTAGCAATTGATGAAGAAACAATATACCTTAAACCCCTAGTACATTTGAAATTATTTCCTTTGGTTCAAAGCTGATAATCCCGTAACAGCCAGTAACTAAATGGTGACTTGTCAGACTTGCTCTGAATGTGGAACGTTTGCACAGTTTTTTACTAACCCAAAGCCATTATCAAAACTATCAAAATTACAGTAACTAGATTTACTGCAGCATAAATTGTTGTTTTAGCCATTTAAATGTTTAGTGAACATAACAAGATTGGATTGGTTTTCGAGGGTTACTAGCATAAATATACCCTCATACATACAGTACACTTTGTCAATTTCAGCTTCCCCTAAATCAAATATACAACCAATCATCCTTTTATGCTAGATATTAATGGCAATTCCATTATTCAAATCTAGCTAGTGTAGATTTTCCCTTCATAGGGATGTAAAGCAGTTCTGAGTAGACTTTTAAGTAGGCAATGGAAGATTCTAATCTTACTAAAATCCTCTTACTATAACTTTAGAGCAGGCAAAGATGAGGGGTTCTGCATTTCTCAGTTTATCTAGTCTGTGAAGAAGGCAGTTTTTAATTCCTGTAACCAGTGAAATATTAGAAATCCTTTTGCATGCTTAAAGGACTCTATCCTTCCTTAATAACATAAGAGACACTCAGTGTAATTGTTTTTGCTCATGTATCAGTAAGAAGAGATACAATTCTTTAGTATGTTACAATTAAAGGTTCTTATCACTATACAAACCTCTTTCAGAAAATTACTAAAACGAGTTTGCAAGTTGTCTAATTTTCTGCTTAAAACTAAATTTTTACACTCAGTGCAAAATGAAGTGAAAGTGTAAAACAGGGGTCAGCAACCTTTCAGAAGTGGTGTGCCGAGTCTTCATTTATTCACTCTGATTTAAGGTTTCACGTGCCAGTAATACATTTTAAAGTTTTTAGAAGGTCTCTTTCTATACGTCTATAATATATAACTAAACTATTGTTGTATGTAAAGTAAATAAGGTTTTTAAAATGTTTAAGAAGCTTCATTTAAAATTAAATTAAAATGCAGAGCCCCCCGGACTGGTGACCAGGACCCAGGCAGGGTGAATGCCACTGAAAATCAGCTCACGTGCCGCCTTTAGCACGTGTGACATAGGTTGCCTACCCCAGTGTAAAATATACATATATTTACATCATCTACCAAGCTCCAATTCAAATAAACAAAACAAAAAACTTAGCTATCATTTACACAGCACATTCTTCTCTCCCTCATGTTCCCTCACCTCTCACTCCATGAACACAGAAACATGGGAACTAAGAGGATTTATATTTCAATAATTCATTTCTTTTACAGTCATGTCTAACTATGCACCAAAGTTCATCCACAGTGCTAGCCCGATTTAGCTGATTCAAATAGTATTTTAAAGAGTGTTCTGTAGTGATGGTCACAAAAGGCTTATAGGAAACTTTGCACAGCTGTGTTTATGTCAAAAACTGCTCTATAGCACATGATGAAACTCTACCCAGTCTGAGGGGGACACAATACCAGCCATCTCCTTCTCAAATGCTACACTTATTTTGTAGAATTGCTCCTGCTCAAAAGGCTTATTTTTTATTTCTGTGTCTATGTCTGTGGGTATGAAGGGAGGGCTACAAAAGAATTCTTCCATGGAGAATAAGCAGATGAGTACATTTTTGTTTTTTTAAATGATGGGGAGCCCGGCTGCAGTAGAAGCTGACTTAACTTGTGAAAATTAACTCCTGCAGCATGGGCTGTGGGACTTGCTCATCTGATCCTACAGCCATGTCAGCTCAAGATAAGATCCCATTAGGTTTCAAAAGCCAAGTGTAGTCTGGTCTTTCACCTGTATTGGTGGCCACCAAAGATCACCTTACAAGATGTGATGCTGACCATTCAGCTAGTGCAGAGGTGGGCAAACTACGGCCCACGGGACCTTCCTGCCTGCCCCTGAGCTCCTGCCCCGGGAGACTAGCCCCCGGCCTCTCCTCCACAGTTCTCCCTCCCCCACAGCCTCAGCTCACTGCGCCGCCGGCGCAATGCTCTGGGCGGTGGGGCTGCGAACTCTTGCCGGGCAGCGCAGCTGCAGAGCCCGGGCCTGACCCGGTGCTCTGTGCTGTGCGGTGGTGTGGTGTGGCTGGCTCCAGCCAGGTGACGTGGCTGCCTGTCCTGGCGCTCTGGGCGGCGCGGCTGTAGCACCGCCAGCCATCGGTGCTCCAGGCAGCGTGGTAAGGGAACAGAGAGCGGGGGGTAGGGGTTGGATATAGGGCAGGGGAATTTGGGGTGGTGGTCAGGGGTGTGGATAGGGGTCGGGGCGGTCAGAGAGCGGAGAACAGGGGGGCTGAATGAGGGCAGGGATCCCGGGGGAGGAATGAGAGGAGGGATTGGATGGGGCGGCGGGGGGGCAGTCAGGGGCGGGGATTCCAGGGGCTGTCAGGGGGCAGGGAACGGGGGGGAGGGGGGTTTGGATGGGGCAGGAGTCCCGGGGGGGCCGTCAGGGTGTGAGAAGCAGGAGGGGTCAGATAGGGGCCGGGGTCAGGCCACGCCTGGCTGTTTGGGGAGGCACAGCCTCCGCTAACCAGCCCTCCATACAATTTTGGAATCCCGATGCGGCCCTCAGGCCAAAAAGTTTGCCCGCCCCTGAGCTAGTGGCTTTCTTCCTTCTGCAACAGTAATGAACTTGTATTCCAACCTAGTGATGATGATCCTTTGCAACAATGTCTGTTGGTTGACTTGTACAACTGATATTCTAACCAACTGCAGTCATGGTAAAGATCACATAGCACTTCCTTCAGGGTTAAAATCCCTCCCTCGTGTTCTGGGGAAATTCCAGTTCAGATAACCCTATTCCATCTACCTAAAATTCCCTCGTAGTTTCAGTATAATCCCTTCTTTCCACATAGGTACTTCATCAAGGTGTTGTGAGGGTAAGTTAATCTTTATTAAATGCTTTCAGAATTCGTACTGAAACGGCCATGATCAACAGGTATGGATTTAATTAATGAAAAGACTTGAGTGGTTGACCAGGAAATGGATATACTCTTGGAGGTCAATGGAGAGAGTTCTTGTAGAGAATCCCCAGTGCTCTTACACTTGAGGTCATGTTTATTGCTGCAGTAGATTGTAACAGACTCCGTGCAGTTAATGAGAGAAAATCTATAGCTTAAGAATTTTTAAACTCCCTGGGAAAAATGTATCTGCAAATTTAGATTCTTTATGTTGACTGCCTGCTTGAGAACCCAAGCTCTCTTTTACTGCTGCACAAAGGCTTCCGTGTGCGGGGGGAGGGATGGGAAAACTCAAGCTCTCACATAACCTAGAACCATTCCTGTGACTTTGGATACCTGAGAGAAACAGGAACAATTTGCTTAAAGTCGACAAAGTAGAAACCAAATACTGAAAATTTCACGAGAAAAAAAAATGGGCATTTCTGTAGAGATGCTACAGTGCTTTGTTTGTGAAGAAAAGGGCTGCTGAAGTGAAGAATCATTCTGGGATATGGGAACTGCCAGTGGTTTAGTAACCAGCTGCAGTACCACAAATGAATTTTCTTGGTCAAGCTTATATTTTCAAATCCACTGAAGTGGAGATTGATTGCATCAAAGACTGAGGAAGGCACTAGAGACATGTTGAAAGTGGAGCTGGACAAAAGAAAACAAATATTGAGAACATTATTTTATTTGATTTACTGTGCAGACCAGCAATGGCTCATTTGAAATAGGCATGTGGTTTTTTGTGTATATACCACATAGATATTATTCATGGTATTGAAATAATATATTTGGTGAAGAGTTATGTTTTGCATTACATGTTTTTGGAGAGTTTGGTTAGGAATATGTTGAAATAACTTTATTGGGCCTCATATTCATGACGTGTCTATTCTTGAAGTTCTATTTTGAGACCAGTCATAATTTATATTCATATTGCACATTGGAGATTATATGTATATAAAAAAGTTGCTCAGTGTTGTTGGTTATGCTGTGGGAGTCCTCTTTAAATACATTTAAGACGTCTTTTTTTTTTTAAAAGTTGCACAAACTGGGCACCCTGCTACAGACTGAGATAGCTTGCTACCCGACTCTTTGTGAAGTGCTGATGTACATTTGCTCAGCAAACCTTCTGTATGCAATGAAGATTTTCCCCTTAACTTTTTTATACTAGAAGCCTAATAAAACATCTTGGTTTACAATTGTTTTTATTTAAGAGGAGTATAATGTTTTATTTTGGATACAAAATTTTGTGCATGTGTATAAATATACACGTGACTAGAGAGGATGTATAAACTGGTTCTAATCCAGCCCCACTTTTTCACAATAGTCCATGGTCACAACAATGTGATTTACAGTAATGCCTATTACTTTGTAATTTCTGATCTCTGGTGATGGTGGACATAATTCTTACTGCCTTCCTTTATGAATGTGATGCTTTATTTGTAAGGTTTCCCCCTCCCCACTGAAAATCTTGATCTTGCTGTGAAGAAACTCAACACTGTTAGAGAAAAATTTAGTGCTAAGATACTCTGACCTTTATAATGATCCTGTTTGCATGTTACAATATATTTTCCTATCATAACAACAGAAAGTCCCTTGTGTTCCAGTTAGAAAAAGCCATCTTCCAGTAACAGCATACTGTGATCAATAACATTTTCTTAATATGTTATATTACCTCTCACTGAAAATCTCTCACTTGACATTTCAGACTGCATGGGGGGAAATTCCTGACAAAACTCAAAATGGTAAACGAGACGCCGCAAATTAATTCTATCCCACGGTGATCTTTCCTTTCTTGAACAATTTGACACATCTGTGTCATCTGACTTCAGCAGAAGCATTTGCAGCTTGAAACAGAGGTATATGCTCCATCTACCATAGTGATTGTTATTTTAGTCTGGGTAATTTTGTATTGAAATACGCTGTATGGTTTAAATGTCTCATTTCATCTGAGACCACAATCTATAGGTTTTGAAACATTAAATTTAGGAAATAGATGCCTAGGCCTCATATACATTTTAAAATATGTATCTTTTAAGCCAGAATCCTGAACATAAATGTAGTTCACTTTCAAATCTACTGTGCCATGATGAATATCTGTTACTCTGTACAGAGGTGGATCCTGAGAAGCACTGAGTACCTACAACATCCATTGAAAGAGCTCAGTTCTGCACTATTGAAGTCAATGGGTGCTTTCCTGTAATAAGTATTATTATTAAGCACTCCAGTCCTAGGCACTAACCCACATTGCTACATCAGCAACAGCAGGATCAGGCCTGCCAGTGTTAAAAGCAGCAGTAGCAGCTCAGCATCTCTCAGAGGCCCCATCCTGCAAAACTTAAGCATGTGCAGAATTTGGTCAATGGGACTAATGACATGCATATAATCATGCGTGCACCCAAATCTTTTCAGGATCGGAGTCAGAATCAGCACCTACATTAATACCACAACAGAAAGAATAAGTGGTGCACAGTTTTTTAATATTTATACTATGATAATATCCATTGTCCTAGGTGTTTCTCCAACACATGGGAAGATGCGGTCCTTTCTCAGCTGAATTTAGTCTAAAGTGTAAATCCAACAAAGTACTTAAGCACATGCATAACTTTAAGCCCATGGAGTAGTCCAACTGAATACAAAGGGACTGTTCATGCATTTACAGTGAAGAAGGTGCTTAAGTGCTTTAATGAATAAGAGTCTAAGAAGAAAAGTGGGATATGAAGAGTCAGGGGAGAAGGATACAATTTTTAATATACAGTTATAATTCCCGCAACCCATTAAACTTATAAAGCAAGTGCCAACATTCCCCCCCCATCCATCCCACAAGCCATTACTGAGAGATTGAGTTCCTCTGCGCACTGTGGCAGAACTGAGTCTGGCAAAGAGATCAGGAGTTCCTTCATCTCAGGAAACAGGCCCATTGACGAGAGGCAGCACAGAAGAAGTAAGCAAACAAACATGTGAGGCTCAGGCCACTGATGGAGCAAAAGTACAGGTGTGACATAAGAGCAAACTAGAAGGGAAGGACAGAAATGTGAAATGCCTTGAGGGTAAGGTCAATTAAAAATAAAAAAACTATCCAGCAGAACTCCGTATAATTTGCATGCACAAAATATCGTCTGTGGTGAACAATTTCATTTGTAATAAATAAAATCTGCAATCCAGGCAACATCATGGCCTGATGACTCATGATCCATTCATAATTATCACTCATCTCAGTCCTAGATGAGCTCATTATTATTAAAGCTGGCAAAAATATTTTAAACTGCTCTTGTAAAAGGAACTTAATTTAAAAAGATATCACGTTTCCAGGCTTTGTTTCTAGTCCTAAACCTTGACTGTGTAAGATGGCAGCCTCATAGCAACCCTCATGTGTCTTTCCTTTGACTTCTAACAAGTGATTTAGATACAAGCATCTAATCTGTATAGTAACACAAAACATTAGAAACTACTTCTCTGGTTTAAAAGCAACCTATTAACATTGCAGAGATAACATAATTTTATACTATAAACATACATATTTTGACCTTTTTACAGTGTCTTTTTCCCAAGGAACTAAAAATATTGAACAGTTTCTGGAGGTCTCACAGCAGCCTTGTGAATTAGAAGGATAGATTCTCCATTTTAAAAGACAAGGAAGATGAGGCACAGTAGTTACAAAGGAAGCGTGTGCCTCAGTTTCCTTGGGACGACAACCCAGATATAACTTGTAAGCCTGGAGTTATGATGTTGTGGCTAGAATTGTGGCTATCAATAGAAGCTATATAAATACATAAATCAACAGGACCATATTGCTCCCTTTCACTTACAGAATTCAGACAGGCAATTCCTGATCAACATTCATAGAATATTTGTTGGTATTTCCTGTGTCTCAGCTAGAGAAAATCCACCTCCCTTCCTGAAATCATGCTACTAGCTCATTGTGCAATACTGGGAGTGTATGTGGAGATATACCTATCTCATAGAGCTGGAAGGGACCCCAAAAGGTCATCAAGTCCAGCCCCTGCCTTCACTAGCAGGACCAAGCACTGATTTTGCCCCAGATCCTTGAGTGGCCCCCTCAAGGATTGAACTCACAACCCTGGATTTAGAAGGCCAATGCTCAAAGCACTGAGCTATCCCTCCCCCCCATGCATATGGAGCATGCTTCCCAGAATAATACCGTTTAGCAGATTTGCAGACATGTGATTAGATTGCCTCATCTTAACATGTATAACAATGGTTAATGGGCAAAAAAAAAAAAATTCAA
This sequence comes from Terrapene triunguis, assembly GCF_002925995.2. Lineage (NCBI taxonomy): Eukaryota > Metazoa > Chordata > Testudines > Emydidae > Terrapene > Terrapene triunguis. The sequence continues at coordinate 68,264,955 of NW_020664393.1, read as the reverse complement.
TCTCTTTTTAAGATATAGAACTCTGAATTTTTCTGGATAAGTGAATCTCCCACAGTGTGAAGGAGAGTTACTGCTTAGTTTCTGCTTAGTTGCATCCGAAGAAGTAGGCTGTAGCCCACGAAAGCTTATGCTCAAATAAATTTGTTAGGCTCTAAGGTGCCACCAGTACTCCTGTTCTTTTTGCGGATACAGACTAACACGGCTGCTACTCTGAAACCTGCTTAGTTTCTGTGCCATATGCCAATACATATCACATTAGACTCCTACTTAAGGTTATAGATACTGGATGCCAGTGCAGCTAGCCTTTTCAACTTTGTTTTACTTGCTTTTCTCCCCAACTGAATGAGTCAATGAAAACTGAAATCTTTGCTTCAAAGCACCTAAGATGCAGAACAGAAATGTTAAAGCAGCAAGGCTGTGTCAGAGATAAAAGCAGCGTTCTTATACTTCAGAGGATGGAGATGTTCTTGTGGCCCCTTTTGTTTCTCCGCACTATATTGTCAGTTGTTCTTTACCATATAGATTACACACAGTATCACATTAGAGGTGACCCACTGTTCCACTGCAACATACAGCTAAAACCCATGCTGTTCAGTGGTAGAGTAGACAAGCATCTAATAGCATGTGGTCAATAGAAGTCTCACTTTATCGTTTACATGCCTCGCCCACACTTTCCTCAGGTAGCAAGTACTCTGTAAAGCAATTATTCTGCTGTTCTGGAGGAGCCACAGCTATTAAAACAACTGCATTACAATCACAGCTCTCACACTCATTTCCTCCATTTCAAATTACTTTGTTTTTTAATGCTACATACAGTCAAAACTGATGTCAGTTTGAATCAGGGACCAAAGATTCCTATGTAACTGCCCACTTAGAATACTGAAGTTTTATTTCCATACTCTGCACCATAGTCAGGATTTATAACGCCTTGAACAAGATGTGTGAACAGCCTCCCTACCCCCACATAAAAGATTAAAATGTATTTTAAGGGAAGCAACAAAGACTGAGAACATCTGAAAATGGGCCAGGAAGACCAAAGGGTCATTCATACTCTCAGCCCACTACAGCAGTGGACAAAGTTCATCTTGGAAAAAGGAGACAGACTCAGACACCTTAGAAAAAATTATGATTCCGGATGAAAGTCAGCGTAAAGGGAGAAACTAACAATGTCAGATTTCAGACTTCATACGAATATACACATGACAATTTTATTAATAGATTATAATTTGCTCTAACAAAACCACAAGAGTTCTCCTATCATCAAGTAACAGGCTCAGTACATTGTTTCAGAAATATCAGGAGGAGGAATGTCACAATATCTTTACTTCAGTAGCCAGCCAAGGACCATCCTCGGAACATCAGAGGAAGGTTTTTTAATTTCATATCAAGTGTATTATACTGCCACATGCCCAACGAATTGAACTTGTGATATTACCAAGACAGAAAATGAATTCATTTGTCTGTATTGTACGAACGCAAATTCCTCTCATTTAGCCCGTTTTCCCTCCTCTTAACTGTACTTTCCCATCTCACTCTATTAAACACTCTCCCTCAGACTCCCCTGACTCCTGTTTGCCTCTTGAGCAGCTGTTTTCATCTCCTTCCCTGCACATATCAAGCCAAGGTACTTCCACATGAAGCTACAGCCACCCCGGCCAGAGTACTAGTTGTTGTTGGAGCACTGCAACAGGGACTCTTCTCTCTTTTTTCCCTCCCCACCCACCAATGAGCTAGTCAGCAAAGCAGGCAGGAGATCTCTTCCTCTCCCTGCTGACCTTTTCATCAGCTGACACACCCCTGGCCAGGCCAAGCTTGGCAGAGTATCCATATTGGGTCTGTGTCCTGGATGGTGGCCCAAGGTATGCTCTACCAACACATATAGAAACAGAGCTACTTTTTAAATACATAGTTGAACATTTACTTTTACTACAACTAGAATACAATTCCAGGCGAAAACCTTACTCACAATTCTGGTTTATTTTTCAAATACATTTATTTTATATTTATATAGCTGGGCTATGATCACATTTCATTTTTAATCTCCGTTGCCAGTAAAATGATTCCATTTTATATCTCTCTCTGTTCTATCCTGAGCACTCTAATAATGTGCATATACACACGGTCTCCAAACCGATACGTGCGTGTGAGATCAGGCCCTTAATTTGTAAATCACACATTAAGAAGCTGCAAGCTAACTGTTTCACCAAAGGATGGTGCAAGTCTCAGAAATGTAATGTGTTTGCATATGTGTGTGCATGTATTATAGGCAGGTCCGGTATTAACCATGCCCGATACTTCCCATTCTAAGACCCTGTTTTCATTTAGTTAAAATATTGCCAAACTTTAAGAAACTGGGCTGAAATTTTCCACACTAGGTGTCTGTCTGCCTCAGGAAAATTTTGGCCAAAAGAGTTCATCCATTTCCAAGACTGAGACCAGGGAAAAATAGGTTGTTTTGTCTCTGTTAAACCCTAGTGACCTTTTGAGAAGCCCTAGTGCCCCCATGCTTTGGAGCCGGAGCTTGAAATTTGGCAGAGCGGTGAGCATGCTCCAGCCGGAGGTGCAGAGGGATGAGGAGGATTTTCCCTGTAATTGCAGTTCCTGCAGCAGCAGTGCCAGGTCAGGATCAGGGCCCCAGAACTAAGAGCAGGAAGACTCTCTTGTTCCCTCAGTAACCTTGAAGTCTTTAAATCATGATTTGGGGACTTCAACAGCTGAGTCAAGGGAGAGAATTATTCCAGGCGTGGGTGGGTCAGCTTTTGTGGCCTGCATCATGCGGGAGGTCAGACTAGATGATCATAATGGTCCCTTCTGACCTTAAAGTCTATGAGTCTATGAACCCCCTGCGGACATCCAGGCAGCATGGAAGAGGAAGCTGCCTAATTCAAATGCAAAGGGGACAGGAGCCAGATCTGGGAAGGCGCAGAGGACAAGGAGCTAGGGTGGGGAGGGGACTGGTAGGTGGCAGGGAGAGACTGGGAAAAGAGACTGTGAGAAGAAGCCAAGGTGAGGACACAAACTGGATGAGGAACCATGGGAGGGAGACAGAGCCATTGGGGAACGTAGAACATGGGCATAACAGTGATTGGAAACTTGGGCTGAGGAGGAAGAGAGAGATCAGACGAGGAATGGGGTGTGACTGGGAACTAGGAGGGGCTAGACAAGAAAACTGGGGACAAGGATCAGAGGTGGAGGGAACTGGAAATAGCTGGACAAGAAGACTGAGTCTGGGAGGGGAGAGAGAAAGTCTGGGACTGGGATAAGAAACCTGAGGAGTGGAGACAGATACTGCCTAGGTCAGGGGTTCTCAACCTTTTTCTTTCTGAGCCTCTCTCTCTCCCCCCCCCCGCCAACATGCTATAAAAACTCCACAGCCCACCTGTGCCACAACAACTGTTTTTCTGCATATAAAAGCCAGGGCCAGCATTAGGGGGTAGCAAGAAGGGTAACTGCTTGGGGCCCCACGCCACACAGGGCCCAGTGAAGCTAAGTTGCTCAGGCTTTAGCTTCAGCCCCAGGTGGCAGGGCGTGGGGTGGCGGGGCTTCAGCTTTCTGCCCTGAACCCCAGTGAGGCTCTGCTTGGCTCTGCTTGGCGGACCCCCTCAAATCTGCTCGCAGCCCCCCAGGAGGCCTCAGACCCCTGGTTGAGAACTGCTGGTCTAGGTAAAGCGAATAGCACTGGAACAAGGAGACGGGTGGGAAAGAGACATGACTAGACAGGGTCTGGTTAGGGGCAAAGGGGTCACACTTGGGGGAAACAGGCAGAAGAGTGTGTCCAATAGACCACCCCCACCTTGGATTGGAACCCAAGATTCCAGAGTCCCATCTTTCCTCTGCTGTCGGCAGGTATTTGTAAAACCCTTTGGCAAATCTCATCTCCCGCTAGTGCTTGTCCACATAGAAGATTACAACCGATTACTGCTATTATTTACTTCTTTAGCTCAAGTAGCAGAGGTCTGTGCAGTGGATCTAAAGCTTCCAACTGTGCTGATGACCCACGTGGATGCCACATGATGGAATTTCTATTTTTTTAGTCTGTTTTGTTTAAAAACTTAGGCAATCTTAATTTGGTGTTTCTTCACTTTTGAGCGCTTACCTTTGCAACCTTAATAATGTTTGTTTAACATATTTTTGTGTGTAATATATAATAAAGTGTGTGCATGCATGTATATAAATTAAGACATAGAATTTGTCCACCCAGTTTATAGCTTCTTACTGTAAAGGTTACATAATGTAGGGCCTGATTCTGAAGTCTTAGTACCGACATTGTACTCACTTCTCTGAGTCATCTCACTGAATTGAAATATGACTCCTCATGGTAGTGTCTGCAGAATCAGTTTTTACCCTACTTCCCCACTTCTTATATTGTAACGCAGCAATTCAGTTGCATCTGCCCAGATACAGATTTACTGCAGTCATTGAAAGATAAAACAGGGCCCAAATTGTATTTGTTAGGTGACAAGAGGTCATGAAGGAGAAAGCTGAAAAGATTTTATAGGTGGACTTGCTATCATGAAAGCAAACTGTTTTCTAGGTTATAAGAAATAAATAATTGTACTCTTACCTTGTGGTTTCCAGAATCCGTGTCAAATTCAATCTCTGGCAATACAGTAAGTAAACTGCAGGGCAGCAAACCCTTGCATTTAGCAGGAGATTTCTGGGAAACCAGACTACCTAGAAAGAGTTGAAGAAAAAAAAGGCTATTTTCTATCTGAAGATGAAGTAATCTATATTTAATAAGAAGAGCCTTCCAATGAGCACAGCACAAGTGAAAAATAGCTCCACAATCGGAGAAGTTAAATGTCACCATGATCGGCATGAAGAACTTTAATCTCCCAGAGGTGACAAAAATCTCCGTGAAGTGTAGAGAGCCAGGTTCCTGGTGGATTATTAGGGTTTAACAGAGAATGGCCAATACCCCAGGTAACATGGGGTTAACCCTCTTATCAAGATGGAAAAAAACCAGGGGGTTGTGGCAATCTTCTCTTTAATAAACTGCTACAAAAAAGAGAGCATACAAGCACATGCACAAGACAAAGTGGACCAAGACAATTTAAAAGCTATATGACTGTACTGAAGCATGCCTATGCAGTAAAAATAATCCCAGAAGATCAATTTCAAATAAATATGTTTATAGTTTTAATGCCTAGTGTAAAGTCACTATTCATAATAACAAAGCAGTTTTATGCCTATGTTCCCCCTTTCAGATGTAATATATGTGAAAGTAATCTTCATGACAGGAAGTGGCATGTATCCCTGCAAGAATGAACTGCTGCCATTATCTGGGAATCAATACAATTATTTTAACTGAATATAACACTACCTATTGATTTCACATTTTTACTTTGAGTTTTGGGCTGTATGGAGAAAATTTTTACAGTGACAAGAGATCCTTGGACAGGTAAATGAGTTACTATAAATTAATTCCCAATTTACAGCTAGCTTCCCTAGAACAATGCAATCAGTGGTTCTTTCCTCCAGATACCTCAAGTTAAGCGTTTCCTTCCCCCCCCCCCACACACACACACTTTGTACTGACAGATACACACGACTTACATTTTAGATACATTCTGAATCAGTACAAAACGATTCAGGGGCTCTGCCTACAAGCTGCACCACAGTCACATGCTCCAACTCATGAGATGTGAGCATTCATGGCCCTCCCCCCCACTGAGTATTACCATCAATTATTTTTACTATGGCAGCACCTAGAAGCCTCAAACACAATCTGTGCAAACACACGTTAAGAGACAGTCTCTGCCCCGAAAAGTTTACAGTCCAAATAGATATGCCACAGGGTGGGAAGGGAAACAGAAATAGAAACAGGTGAAGTGACTTACCCAGAGTCACATGGCAAGTAAGTGTAAAGCACCTAGGCCTCTCCACTCCTATGCCTTATCCACAGGGCCAGGCTATATCTCCTTTAATGGAGTTTAATGAGAATGGCACAAATTCTGAGTACAATATCTATAAGAGAAGTATGTCGCAACATACGGTTTTAAGCAAGAGATGATAAATTCTAAGGACTCATAAAGCCCCCTCCCCACCCCCAATTGCATGATGTGCCATTAGAGAGAACAGCAATAACAAAAGCAAAATGTTGGGAGAGGTTGTTGTATTAGTTTAGCCTGCAGAGACTCCACACAGAATCAGAACCCCATTGTCCTAAGCACTATTCAAATACCCAAACAGCGAAGGCCCCAATCTGCAACTGGCTCCATGCAGGCGGACTGGGTTCACACCTACACGGAGCCAAATTGGCTTCTGTGGTGCTCTAAGCACAGCCAGATGCAGCATTGCTCCTTAATGTAGATGGAAGTGGGGAAGAGGGGAAAATGGCAGGCACAGCTAGACAGAGGCAGTCTGAAGGGGATGGGGGGGGAGAGAGAGAGAGCTGTAATCCTCCACCATGAAAATGGTTTATAAAGAAGGGCTTATGCCAAAATCCTTGCTTGATCACCACTTCCACCACCCGCTGTCCCAAAGAGCAGGCAAAATTATTATATGGGCAACACAAAAACAGGATTAGAGAGTGTGTTTAAACTTGCTGCTATTTACATACCTAGCAGCAACAAATCCTGAAAAGGACTTCTAAAAGATATTTTTTTTTAATCTTATCAAATTTAGTTGCGGTTCAATAGCAGATTGCATTAAGAAAACAACTGTAACAACTGCAGATTTGGCATACAATTCTAAGCCATTAAAACAAAATGCATGTCCTGTATGAGCCAAATTAGAGAGGAGAGGGTTTTTTAAACTCCCTACCCCATAGTTATCACTTCCTTTTTAATGTGTTATTTTTTCAGATATCAACTACCTTGTGAACATAAGACACCAGCTAGGTGGGCCACTGTTTGGCACTGCAGAAAATGAGCATCTTTGTATGTCAGTGACGGGAGTGTAGCTTAGCATTCAAATACCCAATTACTTTGGGTGTTGTGGGCTGATATCATCTCCATCTTTTGGAGCACACAGACCTCAGCACATAAGTCCATGGTGAGACAGAAAGTGATTTTAAAGATGCCCAATGCTGGATAATGTACACTGAAGACAAAAATGAAACTCCACCCCTCCTAATGCATTCCATAGCTTTAAAAAATTTTCATGGCCCAGAATTATGACTGACTGTACAATTTGTATTCCTGCATGGATAATCATTTCTTAAAAAGGGAGCAGTAATATTCAGGGGGAGTTCACAAGAGCTTGGCAAACATTTCTGACAAAACAAAAATAATCTCAAACAGAAGGATTGCTCATAAAATGCTACATCAACAATTCCTTTGACAGGCATCTGGATTATGCTGCCTTTTAAAAGGGAAAAACAAAGATGTCATTTCTAAGTTTAAATGGAAACAGTGAAATATGCTATTAAAAATATCAGATCATAAACAAAGCTATTTTACACAGACTCAAACGCAATGAGTAAGTATTACAAAAAAGCTCACCAGGATCCTTTGCAAGCAAACCACTTACTGGGAAAGGGGAAGGGAGGGGGGCATTTTGCTAGAAGTTGTGCATACAATCAGTATTAGACAAGGACCACAGATTATTTCTGGGTGCCCAGATCTATAGGGAAAGATGACCGGCCATTTCATAATGGAATAGTGGTCAATCTAATCTGGTATCTTGCCTGAAGGGGTCTACACTCGATGCTTTAAATCAGTGGTTCCCAAACTTTAACAACCCACCAACCCCTTTCACGAAAATATCAAATCTCGCAAACCCCCTCCTAAAAGTGAATATTTCCAGGGATTTTCTCACTTACCTGAGCATAAATTATAGAAGCAGTGATATTGGAAATAATTTGGGTTTTTTATAACATAATAATGTAATAATAAATGTATTATTAATTTTATTACATTATGAAAACAGCAACACTCTTCCAAGATTTCACTTTTGTAGCTCATATCACTTAGATTAAGCCTCCTACATATGTCATCAAGGCGTACCAAACATGAAACAGCATGAAGGTATTTAAGAAGCCAACTCAAATAAAGAATTCCTCCCACAAGCATTCGGGTCTTGAGCAGCCCAGGCAAACAACGCATGACTACAACAAAGCTTAAACTTGTTCTTCATAATAATTTTAAAAACAACACTAGCAGCCTATTTAATTTTAGAAACAGCAAAAAATATCCACCTCCCTTTCCATTTCTCATAAGGAGTCTTGAAGTTTAAATCTCCTGAGTGTGATGGATGTACTTACTTTGATCTGCATAGCTCTTGGAAGTCTGGAACCATTGGAGAAACAAAGTCTCAGGTCTGGTTCAGCATTGAGTCTGCTTCTGTATTTGGTATTCAGATGTGCATATGAGGAAAATATTTTCTAGCATGAGTAAGTTGTTGAAAACAGTAACAAAACTATAGTAGCTTTTTCTGCCAGCAGGGGGTACTCGTTTCTTAAACTCAGCCAAAAGTTGATCAATGACAGACTCCTGAAACTCCTTTTTAGTTCGTAATCACAGGCGATCTCAATCAATTTCTCTTTTTCCTCAGTGCTCAATATCGGGGGGAGGGATAGCTCAGTGGTTTGAGCATTAGCCTGCTAAACCCAGGGTTGTGAGCTCAATCCTTGAGGGGGCCGCTTAGGGATCTGCAGCAAAATCAGTACTTGATCCTGCTAGTGAAGTCAGGGGGCTGGACTCAATGACCCTTCAGGGTCCCTTCCAATTCTAGGAGATAGGATATCTCCATATATTATTATTATTATTTTATTATTATCTGCGTTGAGAAAGTGATATCATCAAAGAGGTTGCAAATCCAGTCACTATCACCTGACATAACTGGAAAGTATTGCCTGAACGTTGTGCAAAGTCCTTTTAGGTGTGCAGTTATATTGGTTTTAGTGTACTGATCCAACCAAAGTTTATGTTCTGCCAGGAAGTTATGGTCACGGGGCTTGGGCTGACGGCCCAAGGGACGGATCTGTCCGCCATTTCAGAATTTTTTCTGAGACCCCCTGATACATTTTGCGAACCCCAAAGGGTTCGCTGCTTTAAATGAAAGTTAAAATTCTAATATGCCTATTTGTGCAATGCTGCACATGAAGATGAAGCCTGAGGTTAGACCCCCACAGCATGAGATGTGATTACCTTCTCTTGCCTTGGAGCACTCTAGACCATTATTAATGGTCATTACATTATCCAGACAATGTTTATCTCTAGCAGCTAATGCATACAGATAACTGTCATGATGCAAAGGAGAAGTTCTTGTCTGTTCTAAATTATCTAAAATGTTCCCAAAAAATTTTGAGTGAAAACTGATGTTGCAATATGTGGCACTCAAAGACAGGATATTCAGATGCAAAAAAATAGACACTAGAAAGTCTATTTCTATGAACAGGCAGTATTCTGAGCAAATTCGTTCACCTCAGCAATACAGTTTCTTTGAAGTTGGACACATGCAGCTTGCTACACTAGCTGGATGTCCTTAAAAATTCACAGCGAACTTTTCATGCCTCATTGTGATCTGCTGGCTTTCTTGAGGATTTGGTGAGCATCTCGGAGGCACACAGTACGTTGAGAGCTCTCTAATCTCATAACTGAAGCAGTGGCTGCTGTACCTTAACCAAAATTCACCTTCCCACTAAAATGGCTGTTAGACATTGGAATTACAGGTGTCACCAACAAGAATAAAGACTTTTAAAGTTTAATTGTTTTCTCCACCTGTTGCTCAACTTTCAGCCTCTGTATCCTGAGATGTTAAAAGTTTTACTGGTATTCCAGAGTCTGCCAAGATAGAAAATACCTAAAAGGTCCATTGTAAATAAAACAATGTTTGTTTTTGCCCTTGAGAAACTTTTTTCAGGCCTTCTCTGTAAGCAAGCAAAACTGGCACAAACCCATTCGTTCCCCCAAGCTCTGGCCTGTGCTGAGTCAGATAACCAAGGGTCATGTGAGGAGGTAGCCAGGCCATGCATTCTGTAAGATGGGCTGTGTGTTCACACGGATACAGAGACCTGAAGGGAGCAAGAAGGCTTTGCAGCAGTAGAGCCAGGATGATAGCAGACTATGAAACCCTGTCCTAAGAAGGAAGACGGTAGAGAAACCCTGCACCACAGGCAGGAAGACTTTGATCACAGAGCTAAAAGGAACCATGTTGGGTTTAGCAAAGAGCAAAAAGGCAGCAGAAACTAGGAAGAAACCTCCTTGGCCTGCTGCTGCAAAACGGGAAGGAAGTGTGTGTTAAACAGGACTTGGGAAGAACGGCTTGTGCCTAGAAAGGCCAAACTGATTATTTTATTTTGCGGCTTAATATGCCAGACCCCAAGAGAGGGAACATTATTTTGAAATGCCTGAGTGAGTGCCAATTAGGGAACATGAGGTGGGGTGACTGTGTTGCCCCACTGTGGGGTGGCCTGTGTTGGACAGCACCCTGAAACAGGTGGTTAAAAAGATTCCTGCAGAAAGGATTTCAAAACCTACAGGGGTAACTTCTATAAGATCCCTGTTACTTTCAGCCTATTACATTCTGGCTGAAGTAACAGGTATTTCTTCTTGTTCCTTAACTAGCTGAATTTCTCCCGTGTGTCCAGAAGGGTTGGCAAAAGTCATTTCAACTTATTTAAAGCAGAGGCATGTGAAGATGCATTGTGTGTGCTCTCACTCGACCACTTGGGGTGTTAAGGTTGGAGGGGGGAAAAGACCCCTACTCTTATTTTGGCTGGGGCTTGAGCCTTAAGCTGAAAGTCTCACATGGTATCCCTTTTAGCCAGTCAGAGGCAAGGACTAGCTGTGGGCAGCATCCTCATGCACTTATAGGAGCCCTAACCTGCCTTTCCCCATCATGTTTGAAGAGAGCACCAGCACCCTGACTTGTCCTTGGGGGATGCCACCACAGAGATATAACAGACTACCGGCTCTTCCTGCCTTAAAAAAAGCTCTTTGGGGGTGAAGAGGGAGAAGGAAGCTGATTGTGTGTGGGAGGGGGCCGGGTACCTTAGAGTCAAGCAAGCAGATGGGAGTTCTGGATCCCATGACAATCTAAAATAATGTGTTCACAGCAAGAATTTGTTCTCTTGATGCAAACTGTTAGTTTGCATGAGTACTATAGATGTCATTCAACTGAGTTAAGGATGATATGCCATGAAAATTGAGCTGCTCAATTTAAAATAATAAAAATGAAAAGTGACTTAGGCTATATAAACCCAGGGTCTGCGGCCTTTCCATGTGGTGCTGAGGAAGCACTACACATCTGTCTTTCACCACTATTATGCGGTCTTCACAGTCAACTTATACTTTGTGGGCTTGTTCTGGTTTCACTAGATTTAAACTGAAGTCTAAATGAAAATAAACAACACATTTAAAAAAAAAAAAGAAAAAAGCATGTGGCAAAAAACACAAGCAGAATTGGCCAAAAATCCAGACACGGGCAGCTGAGGGTGTTTAATACAAAGGAAAGAAAAATGTGTTTTAAAAGATGAAGTATTGAAGAGCTGCTGCATCCTAGAGCGGGGTAACTGGGATCCTTGTGAGCAAAGATAGCTGTTTCAGCAACCAGTCTTCTAGCTACTTCCAGCACTTAAGATGGGTGGGATTTGAGACTTGTGGAGGAATGAACCATGTGAAGCTGTGGAATGCATGCACGCGACCAACATCACACACACACAAAATCATAATTAAAATATATCTTTTAGAGGAGTTGCAGCAGTGGTGCCATAGATTTTTTGCCCCTGTTTTCCTGCACCACACTGGCCCAGCATCATAAAAACTCTCCCAAAAGTCACTATAATTCATCATAATCCAGATGTGAATGCATGGAATTGGGGGTAGAGAACAGGAGGCAGCACTCTTCCAGAGCCTTTCCAGTCTCTCCTCAATGCACCCGGCAACAACCTAAGGATTAAACCCAGAAATGCCAACCAAATGGCTGGTGGTGTAACTACAAGGATAATAATGCATGGTGACTTAAATCACTCGCTTAAGCCATTGAGACAGCCTGCCAACCCTCAAACAACCACCTTGACCCCTGCCACTTTTAATGTGTTTTGCCAAAGTATAAAGCAAACTTGTGTCCTGTTATGTCATTTTTACCTCCGTTCTCACTCCTTTGATCTTATCTAGGGAGCCACTAATAGGTAAGCAGTAGAACTAAAACACTTCCCTTGATACACACACGCTTACACCTCTCACCAAGATTAGCTGGATTTATATCACTGCTCTACAGCCAAAATGCTTCTGAAATAAATGTAGTCAAACTTTACTAATTCTGGGTCACTGAGAACGAAAATGATGCTTAAAATTGTTGATTGGCTCTAGTTTTCAAGATATGCTATTGGGTCAGTATATACGACCCTTGACTTGGGAATGGCGGAGGATAAGTGAGTTATAAAGGGAAGGGATCTCAATTTAAACCAGAAATGACTAAAATACATCTTTGACTGGATCTATGAATAAGTCTATGACTGGGTTTGGACAGTACTTGCTTTTTAGGCAAAACAATGAATGATGCAATCTGAAGCTGGTATTGCGTCATACATGATATGAATTGCATCATGTTATTCCTAGAAATCATGGATGATGCAATCATAACAAAGCTTACATCACTCTGCTGAACAAATTGCCCTATATCAGCTCTAGAAATCATACAGTGTCGTGCTCTCTTATTTGTCAGTGTTTGATTTTGCAAAGGGACACATTTCTGTTTAGCCAGAGTGAGCAGAGATGCCTCGTACTTGTGTGAACAGTGCAGATAACTTCTGCTATGGTTTGTGGTGAAGTGACTTTTGCATCACAAAAGCGCAGTATAACCACTATGGTTAAGAAAGCCTATCACCATTATTTTGGCTGCAAAATTGGAGATCAGGACAAGAGGTGGGCCCCACACATATGCTGCAACACTTATGCAACAAATCTTCGCCAGTGGTTGAACAGGAAAAGGAAATCTATGCCTTTTGCAGTGCCAATGATTTGGAGATACCAGCAATTGTTACTTCTGCATGGTGCCTCCAGTTGGGAAAGGTGTGTCAAAGAAGAAAAAGTGGACTGTGCATTATCCAAACATTCCATCCGCTATACGCCCAGTACCCCACGGAGAAGGACTGCAGGTTCCTGATGCACCAGAATCATTCTCACTTGAGTCAGACGAGGAAGAGGAAGAGGAAGAGGATGAAACTTCTGGTCCTGAACCATCAATGTCACAGGACCCACATTTTCTCCCATCCTCCTCCTCTGAACCACACCTCATAACACAAGGTGAACTGAATGACCTTGTCAGGGATTTGGAACTACCCAAGAGTAAGGCAGAGCTGTTGGGCTCCAGACTACAGCCGTGGAATCTCCTGGCAGGTGATGTTAGGGTTTCCATGTTCCGTGACCATCAAAAGGATCTTATCCCATTCTTCTTCATGGAAGGTGATCTTGTAGCCTGCAACAACATCGATGGTGTGATGGCAGCCCTCAACATCGTTCACGATCCAGATGAGTGGAGACTGTTCACTGATTCATCGAAGACGAGTCTTAAAGCTCTTTTACTGCATAATGGCAATGTTTTGCCATCAATTCCAGTTGGTCATGCAGTCCATATGAAGGAAACCTATGACAACATGAAACAACTCTGGAGGTGCATAAACTATGACCAACATCAGTGGCAGCTTTGTGGCGATTTGAAGGTTGTTGCTCTCTTGCTTGGTCTGCAGACTGGATACACAAAGTACTGCTGTTTTCTCTGCGAATGGGATAGTCGTGCAAGAGATTCCCATCAAGAAAGATTGGCCACTCCAACAGTCATTGGAGCCTGGGAGGAAAAGTGTTCAGCATCCACCACTTGTTGAATCAAGGAAGATTTTGTTACCACCCTTACACATCAAGCTGGGTCTGATGAAGAACTTTGTCAAGGCCATTGACAAAACACAAGCAGCTTTCAAGTACCTCCGTGGAAAATTTCCAAGGTTAAGTGAAGCTAAGATAAAGGAAGGTGTCTTTGTTGGTCCTCAGATTCGTGAACTTCTTCGAGATGATGCACTTGACCATACACTGCGTGGCAAGGAAAAGACGGCATGGAAAGCCTTCCAGTTAGTGGCAATCAATTTTCTCGGAAACAACAAGGCAGACAACTACAGGTTGTTGGTGGAAAACCTCCTCAAGGCATACAAAAGCCTTGGTTGCAACATGTCACTAAAGATACATTGTTTGCACTCTCATCTAGATTTTTTTCCACCGAACTGCAGAGCAGTGAGCGACGAGCACGGCAAGCGATTTCACCAGGACATTGCAACAATGGAGAAATGCTATCAGGGCAAATGGAGCCCATCAATGCTTGCAGACTATTGCTGGACAGTGACAAGAGATGCTCCATTTAATGAATACAAGAGACAAGCCAAGAAGCGCCGAGTAGACACTGAATAGGACTAAACTATGTACAGAATATTTTTTTGCCTTTTGTTTCATAATACATTTTATTTATATAACCCTTCTGCTGATTTTTAAAGTGTTACATAAACAGGACAGGTGAAATATTATCATGTAAAGTAACCATAAACACATGAAAAGACCTAGGTTTACAATTTATGATTAAAACTCTACTATCTACACAATATACATAGATATAAAATGTAAAAACTTAAATATCTTAGAAACAGTAGCCAATCAGTTGTTTTAATTGTCATATTTGAATTCAGCACATCAAAATACATAATAAATAGCACATTTTATCTCTGAAGCAGACGACTTCTCAAAAATTGTAGACCAGTGTATAGATACATGGAAGGGAGAAAGTCCTCTTAGGTCTACACTAATATTGATTTGTTAGTCAGGAATTTGTGTTAGACATTTTTTTCAAAAGTGAGTTTAGACAATACAAGTTGGAAGGCCAATGTTATATGCACTATAGACCCAGGCATGGTTCTGCATCCTGTCTGTAAAGATTTATTAGAAGCTTGTTATTCACTAAACTGATGTGTGTATGTGTTGAGACTGAGGCCTGGTCTACACTAACACCCCAATTCGATCTAAGGTACGCAACTTCAGCTACGTGAATAACGTAGCTGAAGTCGACATACCTTAGTTCGAATTTACCGCGGTTCAGACGCGGTCCACACGCGGCAGGGAGGCTCCCCCGTCGACTCCGCGGTACTCCTCTCGCTGAGGTGGAGTACCGCAGTCGACGGCGAGCACTTCCTGGTTCGACTTATCGCGTCCAGACCAGACGCGATAAATCGAACCCGGAAGTTCGATTGCCAGCCGTCGAACTACCGCGGTAGTGTAGACCTTGCCTAAGATAAACATGCTCCAGTTTACCTAATGGAATGTCTCTCACACTGCTCCTTCTGCTCAGCTAACATTAATCCCTGTCCATCATGCCACACACTCATCCCACTACAGGTGCAAGAGCCTTCTCCTCTGCATCTCCAGCTACTTGGGAACATTCTTCCTTTGTCACACACTTCATCTCATTTAAAGTCTCAGCTCAGAACTTCTCCTCACTCAATTTCTCTGTCCCTCTTTTGTCATTTAAAATCAGAAGCTCTCAAAACAGTGATCCATGGAGCATTTAATGGTGCAGGCTGGTCACATGAACAGTCACTCGCCTGCTCCGTTGGGTGTCCCAGACAGGGGACTTTTGCATGAAAGTGACTATACAAAACAAACAAACAAAAAAGCCTTTTTTCACTGTATTGCACAGTGGGGCTGTTTCGTTTCACAGAGGCTTGCAGTATGAAGCACTGAAGTGACACAGGCAAATAAAGGTGACAGGTCCATGATCCAAGGAGCTTACACTCAAAAGACAGACATAGCACAGCAAAAGATGGCAAAGGATGTGGGGGGGTAAGAGTTACAAAGAAAAGATGACATATGCTCATGGTTACACATGAATCATGTCACTTCTTCCTCTATTGTATTAAGTCACGTGTGTGTCAGTAGGTTATTTGCTATATTTTGACCAAGGTGTTATTGCAATTCATATGGAAAGTTGCAGGGAAATTATTCCCCTCCCCCCAACAAAAGCAACTATTTATTATTTGTATTGCAATAGTGCGTACAATTCCCGAACTAATATTGGAGCCAGATTGTGCTATGTACTGTACATATACATAGGAAGAGACAGTATCTTTCCCACAGAGAATACAGTCTTTAAAAAAAAATGATGGGGCGGGGCATGAAAGGAAGTATTATTAGAAATTGGGAACTGAGCTAGAAAGAGATTGAAGTGACTTGCCCATGCGCACACAAGGGGCCAGTGAGAATATTATCCAGGTATCTTGGGTCCGCAATCCAGTGCCTTAATCACAAGACCTCAGGATCTTTCCTCCCAATCTACGTTGTATAGCTATAGAATTAATCTTCATGATTATAGGGGTGACTTCACACCATACTAGTAGTGTGGCCATGAGTTATAAATGAGGATCCCTGATCAAGTGCACATTCAGCCCAAATCATCTGCTAAAAAGTTATCCTCTTATGGGTTACATAAAGACATAATACATCTACATTAACCTGTGTGCCACTGAAGCAGCCTTTCCAGCAATTTGGCCTACTTTATCTGCAAGTAGAGTCTTATACCCAATTTGAGCAAGGGAGCACACATTTTAAATCATGATGAGAGACTCCAATTTTCACATCTTCGTGGATGCAGTGTCAAATTTATTTGTAATGGGATCATCTATTATCTGTCAATACTGAGCAAACTAGGTGAGAAAATAATGGTTAGTAGTACATTAAGTGGTCTATCTGGAATGCCCTGCCTGAGGAAAACGAGCACAACGGTGATGGAGTTGTTGAAAATAAAGATTTTGTTTATTTGTTGTTTAATGCAGTCCGCCTGAAGTTAATAATTACCTCACATGTGTGATCAGAAGTTTAGAAAACTAGTTCTCTTCCTCCCTCACCCCATTTTAAAGACAGAAAATCTAATCCAGTTACTAGGGAACGTTTGTTATCGTAGCTCTACTGGTGGCAAAGATGAGATCGACACCAGAAAGAAGACAGATAAACACCTGAAGAGGAAGGCGGAGAAGGGTGATGCTCAATGTAATGACATATGTAAGAGGCACAGTCAGCGCACTGGACTAGGAGCCAAGAATTCCTGAGTTCTGATCCTGGCTTGTGGCTTCTAGGCAAGCATGCAGGGGCCCTCAGTGGGAGGATCAGCAGGCTACAGACAAATAAATGACAGAGATGCCTCCAGGGGGAAGCTGGGAAGAGAGCGGTGCTTATTTAAATTCACAAGTTAAATCTAGTTGACTAAGGATCATTGTTCCAAGCCAAGTGTAGGCTGAGGTTAGTCTCCAAAGTCACAGAGTCCATAACTAGGCCTTTGCTTTCTTTAGATAAGCCTTGGTCAGCAGCTACTATTCGCCCATTGGTCAGTCCATACACCGGCTCAGATGAACAAAATCCCATGAATTAGTAGTCTAGAGGCCTTCCCCTATATCAAGGAAACCGGCGTACTCTGTCCCACTCTGGAAGCAGCCAGACACTCTAAAATGAGCCTTCCATACCACCGGGAAACCCCTGGATTAGCATCTGCATGCAAACAAGCCAGCAGGCACAAATGGGGGACTACAAATGCAACCAGGGCATGGGTTCCTCCAGCATTCTGACCCCTAACCCAAATTACAGACCAAAACTCAGTCCTCTACTTGTAGCTGTAGTTCTCAATCCTTGTGAGGATAGGTCCTTCTGAGCCTGGAAGGGTTGTATTCCACTTGGCAAGGCAGCCAGCTCTCCGAAGCCTGTTTCCTCCCTTTTATCTCCTCCACTTGGAAGGTTGTTTATTTTAAGCTGGATATTTCTCACAGGTGTTGCAGAGAGGAATTAACTGCAGTCCTCTGTTTGAAGGCCAAATTATTAACACCTTCCTCACCTGGCTCACTCTGGGGTTTGTATACTCCCATCACAGCACTCTATCACTGTCTTCTTCAGTTTCTTCATTAACGATGTACAGAAAACAAAAGAACTAGAGAAGGCTATGTACTTCCATACCTAAGTAGGGTGTTGGGAAATATTAATGGCTTTTTTTTTTTTTGCTAATGGTGGCCCAATCAAGTGTTTGATGGCACTTTGATTTGTCATAGATTATTGTTCCTTTTAATAGTTAAGCATGCAGAGTTTGGGATGGGTATTAGAAGAGAGTGAAAAATAATATAATGTTACTGAGAAAGTTTAAAATTTTAATTTTATTTTCCCTTCCCACTCCTTAAATGCTTTATGCACATGCACACAGAGTAAAATGCAAATAAACATCATCAAACTAAGGGTGTCTAAACCGGTCTAAAAAGTGAGAAGGGGAAAGAATATACAAACAAAGGGTCATGCTAAAAATAAAAACACTTTAGGAAAAGATCAAGGCATTTAGACCAAGCAGGGAAGCACTGGAAAGGATGACATGCCATAGGGGCAACCAGAACACAGGCCCCAAGGCTGCCAAAGGAAGAAGAGATTCACAAGGTGAGGGTGGCACCAGAGCACAAGTGGCCAGTGTTATGTTCTTTGCTTGATATTGGCCAATATAACGATGAAGGATTCAGCAGAAGCAAAGTGTACATTTTGCCTAACACATACGAAGATGGGTAGATTTACAGAAGCGTCCAGCTTTATTTTGCAGGTTATCATGAATGTTGAATGTGCTGGAAACAAACTCTTCATAAAGTTGTACATTGTTCAGTAACTTCACTAATTATAGATTTTGCACTCTGCTATTCAAGATATTCCTTTCCTAGTACGACTCATTGTTTAAGAAATCATGTATCGGTAATGGAAACTTTACACATAAGAGTGAAGTTCTCCTAGTAGCGAAGTGTCACTTCAACAGAACCTTTTTTGTTCTAGTAGGTAATATGCAAATTATCTGTGCTGACCTCTCCTCAATTTAGAATACCTCTGTCATAAACCAATTATCAACATTTGACACAAGCAGCACTTGCAAGTTCGAAAAGCAATTAAAATTTAGGAGCTGTCTCTCACAATAAAAAAACCACTCACAGAAGTAGCATTACAGGAAAGTTGCTCCGCACAACCCATCATTCTAATTCCGCCTCTATCAATCAAGCCAGGCCTCACTGAATAGCAGGGCTCAGGCAGACAAACAGCAATGTTTATGAGGTGCAGCTGGTGGTACTTACCGTTAACAGCAAAAGCAGCATCAGTTAAATTAACATTCTTCATTCTTTCATTGCTCATTATGGTTTGACAGACATACCCGCAGTCCACATAAATGACAGAGTGAGAATGCTGTCTAACATCCTGCCATGAAACAAGACCACCTAATGGGAGCAACCACTGTAATTAAAACTCTGGAAACTGAGAATAAAACTAGTTAAAGGAGACAGTGCTGAGGATTATGACCTACTTTGAGTTTTATTAAAGGAATCACAAGAGTCTATACCTGTTCTCAGGCCAAAATAAAAATAAATAATCTACTATTTTTGATATTTATCCAATAAAGGACTCAAGTATCACCATGATCCAAGAATCATTTGTGTTGTTGCAGGTTTGGAAGTGCAGTGGAGATGACAAAAAGACAAAGATTACTTAAGTTTTAACTAATCGGTTTCCCCAGGAGAACTCTTTCCCTAAATCCTATTTGCTCAACTTCACAAGATTTTCTTTGATGGCAAATTCTACTTAAACAGGTTCTACTTAAAAAATTACAGCAACATTTAATCTCTTGGATCAGGAAAAGTTAATTTAGTCAACTCAAGGCTGTATTTTCTAAGTCTCATAACTTGAGGTTTCAGAGGTAAATGTAGTATGAAAAAGGTGCTTAAAAAATCTGATTCAGAATTGTCACAGTAACTGCATCTATTCAGGGACTGGGAGTCAAGTGTATTAAGAAGGAATTTACCTTGGCAGCAAAAAACCCTCAAAAATGCTGTAAAAAATTTATATGTACCTATATCTGCATGGCACCTAAAAAGAGGACAAATAAAATTCTATGGGAATATGTTTTTGTACACCTAGTTATTCTGAAGGTATTTATTCTGCCTGATCATGCACTTTACAGCTTCTGTAGAATTGGAAGAAATAATTTTCCTTAAGCCATTTTATGATCTGATGATTATTGTGGACTGGGATTTTCAGTTAGTGAAGATGGTTAATTAGCACGACACATTTCTTTTACAATAAATGTAAAACTCACACTTACATAGAATGCTTTGTTGTTCTTCCTCTATGGACTTCTGAGCCTCAAGACTCCTTCCTTCCTCCACCCTGAAGACTCCAGGTCTTCTTGACAAGGAGGACTGAGCAACACTCCCTTTGGAGCCAGTTAGTGCTAATCCTGATTTGTCCAGAAGTATCACTACAAAGCTTTGAAAAGACTCTTCTTCCCCCAGGAGTAAAGTATAGTAACTCCACAGCACTCCCAGCTGAGGACCTGAAGGACCTAATTAGAATCTTGCACTCCGATCTCCAGAGGGATAGCATGTTATGAATCTACTAGACCCCAGCTGGCTTGCACAGTGCAAGATATGCAAGTTGGAAGATATGCAAGTTGACTAGTAGTGGTTTGGAGGGATAAGGAAATCTAGATTTCAACACCCTCCTCAACACTTTTTTACAGTTGCAAACTGAGGCCCCAGTTCAGCAAGCATGTAAACATTAATTTAAGTTCCACTGAATTCAATTAGACTTAAACATGTTTTAAGTGCTTTGCTGAACTGGGATCTGACTTGTTTGTTATATGATGAAAGGGCTAAACCCAGAGAGCACTGTAATACAGAGACACAGTGGAAGAAAGCATTTCGAAAACAATATTCAGGTTTGCAGCATTTAGTTTGCTCTGATGCAAATCCATTATTTAATATATGCAGTTGTATTAAAAAAAGGTAGCACTCATCACATGAGAGTAAACTTTCTACCTCTTCACTTTAAACTCCATGGAAAATCTCAAATGAGGATGTATACACTCATTAGAATATTGCAGACCCAATTTCTCTGCAGGTGATGTACCGAAAGTTTATTTATATTTTATCATTATTTATTCAGATGACACATCAAATCAAATCTGTTAGAGTTAATATCATAAAGGCTCTGAGATTAAAATAAGCCACTAATACTGTCTACATTCAGTATTAGAAAAAAACCACCTTTCTTTACTTCTTATTTACTCATCTTGTTGTGTGTAGTCTCATAGGGTATATCTACACTGCAGAACAAACAGAAAAAAACCTGCGGAAACAAGCATCAGAGCCCGGGTTCTCACTATGGGGTTCAAAACCACAGTTTAGACTTTCCCGCTTGGGCTGGAGCTCAGGCTGAGATCCACCCTCTTCCCCAGGTTTCAGAACTTGAGGTCCAGCCTGAATGGGAACATGTACAGTGTTATATTTGGCCCTGTAGCAGGAGCCCCACCAGCCCAAATCAGTTGACCCAGGTGCTGAGACTTGCTGTGCTTTTTTCCCCCCCAGTGTAGACATACCCCCGGAGCCTAAACTGAAGCTCATGATGGGCCTTGGATCAGGCCTATGGGATTGTTTTATTTAATAATACTACTCAGCTCTTACACTGTTTTTCATTAGTAGATCACAAAAGCACTTCACAAACTTTAATGTACTTATGCTATTATCACCATTTTACAGACTGGAACCTGAGGAAGAAAGAGGCTAAGTGATTTGCCCCAGGTCACATAGGAAGTCTGTAACAGAGCAAGGAATTGAATCTAAGGGCCTGTCTTCACTACCCGCCTGGATCGGTGGGTAGAAATCGATCTCTTGGGGATCGAATTATCGCGTCTCGTTGGGACGCAACAATCGATCCCCGAATCGACGCGCGTACTCCACCAGCCCAGCTAGGAGTAAGCGCCGTCGACGGGGGAGCCGCGACGGTCGATTTGCCGCCGTCCTCACAGCGGGGTAAGTCGGATCGGATACGTCAAATTCAGCTACGCTATTTGCGTAGCTGAATTTGCGTATCTTAAATCGATCCTCCTCCCTAGTGTAGACCTAGCCTAAGATACTTTTTCCTCTGAAGAAAGTAGACTAGTGGGGGAGCATCATTTTAGTTTCTACTGTATGAATAACTGCACCATTGATTTAAACCATTTCAACCCTAGCCAAGTAGCTAACTGAACATGGCCTGGTGAACTTTATAAAAATATATTCTTAAATAAAATTTCCTTAATAACTGTTTCCATGAGGCGAAGTATTTGCTACCTCACCCGGGACTGAAACATCTATCTTCTGTTCATTTCTTATAATAATAAGTAATTATGATTTTTTGTTTAACTTAGATTGGGTCTTCTACAGCTCTGTATTTAAGACTATTTAAGACTTAAAGCGCTCTCAAAAGTACAAGCCTAACCTAACCAGTATCTCACAGAGCAAAAATGCCAGTCATCCAAATACACAATATGAACTGGCTACTTTAAATGAACTGATGAGACCCAGGAGACAAACCTACACTTTTCCACAGCTTTGCAACTGGTAAAGGAGGAAATGTAGCATCTTAATGTTAGCAGCCATCACCTCTTGGGAGATGATAAAAGGATGCCTAAGTTTAACCTACTTCAAAAAAGGAACAAAAAAAACCAACCCCCCACATTGTAACAAGCAGCAACAGGAAAAGCACTGTAGAATTCTTTTCTTCCCTCAAGAGTATATTTATACAACATTGCTTAATATAGTCTCAGGGAAAAACCTCAGGCCACGTCTACACTTCTATACCACCGCCAGCTGCATCTAGTATATGTGTAGCTGCCCGCTGCAGTGAAAAGCACACCACGTCCACACCGTGGTGTGTAGTTACACATGCCAGTGAAAGGCTCTGGCAAAGGAGAGGCAGCGGGGAAAAGGCCAAGCCTTTCCCTGCTGCTTCTCCCGGCCACAGCCTTTCCCCTCTGCTGAAGCCTTTCCCTGTGGTGGTGTAGACATGGTAGCAACGGCTTGGCAAGTAGACAGTCATGTTGGGAATGTACTCAAATACATACCCACACCATTCAGGCATGTCTTTACTGCAGGGGTCGGCAACCTTTCAGAAGTGGTGTGCCGAGTCTTCATTTATTCACTCTAATTTAAGGTTTTGCGTGCCAGTAATACATTTTAACGTTTTTAGAAGGTCTCTTTCTATAAGTCTATAATATATAACTAAATGATTGTTGTATGTAAAGTAAATAAGGTTTTTAAAATGTTTAAGAAGCTTCATTTAAAATTAAATTAAAATGCAGAGCCCTCCGGACCGGTGGCCAGGACCCGGGCAGTGTGAGTGCCACTGAAAATCAGCTCGCGTGCCGCCTTCGGCACGCGTGCCATAGGTTGCCTATCCCTGCTTTACTGTATTCGCCTAAGCATGCCTCCCAGTCTATACTGCTAGTTATACCCCTACTAGGGGAGCTACATGGGTATGTACTCTACACACTACCAAAAGAGGAGTGCAGTGTAGATGCACCCTCTGATGCATATGTGTACATGGCTTGAGTTTTGTTTTGGGAGGCTTTTTTTGGTTTAGCTACATGACATATTAAACTATAAGGAGACCCTAGGAATAGCATTTGTGTGCCAGTTAGAACACAACTGCAAAGTAATAATAAGAAATTATTCTATGTACACACAAGTGTACCGGCATTCCATGGGAGAGAGAAACCTGGAACATAATACCGCCAAGAGACCTAGAGGAGTTAGTGGATCAGCATGCAATACTATATGGCTGCAAGCCAATGTGATTTAGGGTTTCAGATGCAGAGACATTTCATCATTGTGCTATGAAGGGACAGTCCATTATTGTATACACTGGCAGCACTTGTTTTTCACTCCAAAAAAGTTAGAGAAGTAGAGAAAAACAACATAAATGATTAAGGGGATGAATTGATCATCATTACAACTTTTTTTAAAACGTAGATACGTATAGCTTGGCTAAGGGGCAGAGAGTTAACTGACTGTGTAATACTAAGAAAGCAGAGAAATTATTTAACATTTAAAAGCAATAAAGTCCAAGGAATATCTTCCCTGTGGATTGCACCTTGATAGAGTGGGAATGCTTGTGTGCAGCATTGATCCTGAAAGCTATATTGGTGGGAGTTTTCAATCCTGATAGGGCCACCCAAGCCAGACAGGTCAAAGGGTAGGGACCAGATGCAAAACAGTCAACTGGTCCTCCAGTTTTGGGATTGAGCAACAATCACTTGGTGCATTGTAAAAAAAAAATTAAGTTACACTAATACAGGAAGGTAGCCATTCTGGCAAACAGCATGGCAAAGTAATGGACTCTGTCTTGGTAAAAGTGATGAGTCTTGGTGAAAGCCATCAGGAAGCCCAAAACTGAAAAGTTCTCTACTAAAAGCGAAACAAACTATGAAAGTAGGTTTCTGGAAAATTAGAACAATGGCTGCAACAAGAAAAAACACACAGGTGATAAAAGAAATGGACAAATATAATTTTAGAGACAAAGTAAGTAAGATATCTTTTATTGGACCAACTTGTGTTGGTGGAAGGGACAAGCTTTCAAGCTTCCCAGAGCTCTTCCTCAGGTCTGGAGAAGGTAACTAGAGTATCCAAGCTAAATACAAGATGGCACAGATTATTAAGCATAAGGGGTTCACACACGGTACGTGAAACCACTTAAAATGAAAAAGGAAATTAACACCTCTGCCACTGTAGGACAAAGAAGGTTTAGTAGGCAGCAGGATGTGTTACAAGTTGTTGTAATGAGCCATAAAATTAGTGCCTCTGTTAAGACCATGGTTTCCAGTATCCAGCAGAGTTATGAATTTAAGTTCCCAAGCTTGTGTTTTGAAGATGTTGCACAGGTTTCCTTTGAGGATGAGGACTGAAAAGTGTTCGCCTGTGGGTGATAGAGTGTTTTTGTCTTATCATTTTTCTGTGTGAGTTCATTCGAAAGAGTAGCGCCAGTCTGGTTTCAACCACATAGTTGTTTTTGCGGCATCGTGATGTACCTCGTCCAGTGCATCTATGTTGTGATAGGAATGTGTAGGATCTAGGGATCTTGAAAGGTGTGTTGTGGGGTGAATTAATCATTATAGCAGTGGAAATATGTCTGGAGAGTTTGCATCTGTTGTTTCCGCAGGCTCTGATGCTGCTTTGAGTCGGTGTGTCCTAGCATGTGGTGAGGTTACTTCTGATGATGAGCATGGAAATGTTGGGGGGTTGTTTGAGGAACTGGTTGTGAATCTGAATGTGGAAGGCAATTTGGGTGAAAGTGATCGTGAAATGATAGATTTCATGATTCTAAGGAAAGGAAGGAGTGACAGTAGCAGAATAAGGACAATGGATTTCCAAAAAGCAGACTTTAACAAACTTAGAGAACTTGTAGGTAAGGTCCCATGGGAAGAAAACCTAAGGGATAAAGGAGCTCAGGAGAACTGCCAGTTTCTCAAAGAGACAATCTTCACATAAAAAGCAACAGAGGGTCCTGTGGCACCTTTGAGACTAACAGAAGTATTGGAGCATAAGCTTTCGTGGGTAAGAACCTCACTTCTTCAGATGCAAGTCACACATAGTCCGTCTGGAGAAGGTAACTAGAGTTACCTTCAGTCCGTGCAAATCTTCACATAGTCCGTCGGTTCAACAATGACGTTTTCATGCTCTCTCTTTTTGTGGATTATGGAGTAAGAGTGACTCTGAAGTCCAAAGAGTGACGCGCATGCTCGTGAGCAGATCAGGCAGAAAAAGTTATTGGTGAGCGTCTTGGTAGCTATAGTAGTGGTATGATGATTTTCCCTTTCAGCTAATAATCAATTATTTCCATCCTCTTCAAATACTTGGAAAGCTCGGAGTGTTGTGTGTCACCATGCTGATCTATTTGACACAGCCTGCTCGAGATCATCTGGTTTTATTGCACCAAAGTGTATGCTTTTCTTGGTGCTGTCCTTGTAGCGCTTTCTGGGCTGGCTATGTTTCCAACATCCTTGTGCCAATTCTCCATAGAAAATTTTTCTGGGGAGTTGATGTTCAGGCATCCTAATGATGTGTCCAACCCAGCGTAGTTGGGCTTTTATCAGCATGGCCTCGATGCTTTTGGAGAACCTCCAGGTTGGTAATTTTGTCTTGCCAGCAGATCCCCATAATGGCACACAGAGCCCGCATATTTAAGACCTCTAGCTGATTGATATACCATTTGTGTGGTGTCCAGGTCCCACAGCCATAGAGGAAAGATGTGAGCACAAAAGCATTGTAAAGTTTTTATTTTTGTTGACAGGGTTATGTTGTGGGATTTCAGGACTTTGTTGCATAGCTTTCCTAGTGACTGAGAAGCTTTCTGTATCCTGTTCGTGATCTCTTTGTCAAGAGATCAATCATTGGAGATGTTGCTGCCGAGATAGGTAAAATTGTCGACTTGCTTTAGTTGGATTCCACTAATGGATATGCTGGGGGATATGGAATGGAGTGGTGAAGGAGACAATATGAAAAGCACAACTGTAAACAATTCCGATGCACAAGAAACATAGGAAGAATAGTAAGACGCCAATATGGCTCCATGAGGAGCTCTTTAATGACCTGAAAATCAAAAAGGAATTCTATAAAAAAAAATGGAAACATAGACAAATTGCTAAGGATGAATACAAAAAGGATAGCATAAGCATTTTGGGACAAAATCAGAAAAGCTAACACACAAAATGAATTAAACCTAACAAGGGACAAAAAAGCAGTAAAGAAGAGGCTCTATAAATACATTAAGAGCAAGAGAAATACAAAGGAAAGTGTAGGTTCTCTGCTCAGCGAGGAAGGACAGCTAATAATGGATGACATCAAGAATGCTGAATTGTTTAATGCCTATTTTGCTTCAGTCTTCACTAAAAAGGTAAATTGTGACAGGACACTTAACAATATTAACATCACTGATAAAGGGGAAGGAAAGTAAGCCAAAATAGGGAAAGAACAGGTTAAAGAAAGAATATTTAGGTAAGTTAGATGTATTCAAGTCAAAGGACCTGATTAAATTCATCTTAGGGTACTTCAGGAACTAACTGAAGCAATTTCAGAACCAATCGGCAATTATCTTTGAGAACACTTGGAGGATGGGTAAGAACCCAGAAGACTGGTAAAGGGCAAACGTAATGCCTATATTTAAAAAGAGGAACAAAGAGAACCCGAGGAATCATAGACCAGTCAGTCTAACTTTGATACCTGGAAAGAAAGTGGAACAAATTATTAAACAATCACTTTGTAAGCACCTAGAAGATAAGAGGACTATAAAGAATAGTCAGCATGAAATTGTCAAGAACAAATCATGCCATATTTCCTTCTTTGACAGGATACTGGCCTAGTGGATTGGGGAAAGCTACGGATATAATATATCTTGATTTTAGTAAGGCTTTTGATATAGCCCCACATGACATCCTCATAAGCTAACTAGAGAAATGGGGTCTAGATGAAATTATTATAAGGTGGGTGCATAACTGGCTGAATGAACAACATGGCTACCCCCTCTGGAACCTGTCACCATACTCAAAGAGTATGCTGTCATTATTTGGGGAACAAATGTAGAGGGTCCCCACAGGGGTCAGTCCTGGGTCTAGTAGTATTCAGTATTTCCATTAATGATTTGTAAAATGGAATGGGGAGTATGTTTATAAAATCTGTGGATGACACCAAGCTAGGAGGAGTTGCAAGCACTTTGGAGACAGGATGAAAATTCAAAACAATCTTGGAAAATTGGAGAATTGGTCTGAAATCAACAATTAAATAAAGACAAATGCAAAGTACTAGATTTAGGAAGAAAAAAAAATCAAATGCAAAACTACAAAATGGGAAATAACTGGCTATGCACCCCCCACTGAAAAGGATCTGGGGGTGATAGTGGATAACAAATTGAATATGAATAATTTGATGCAGTTGAAAAAAAGACTAATATCATTTTGGGGTGTACTGACAGGAATGTTATATGTAAGACAGGTGGTAATTGTCCTTCTCTACTCCGCACTGGCAAGGCCTCAGCCGGAGTACTGTATCTAGTTCTGGTCACTACATTTTAAGAAAGATGTGGACAAACTGGATAGAGTCTAGAAGAGAGCAACAAAAATGATAAAAAGTTTAGAAACCCTGACCTATGAAGAAATGTTAAAAAAAAAAAAAAAA
>NW_020664393.1:68105497-68236978 GCF_002925995.2 Terrapene triunguis | reverse complement strand
ACCCAGACCAACTGTGGCAGCACAATTTCAAAATCTCTTAAAAAGGAAATTAACAAGTGCTTCCCTTCAGTGCAATGCAATAATTTTAACTCAGAGTTCTGGTGATGGAACACTTTTTTTTTTTGCTGTATGTTTTATGATAGTCACACTCATTGTAACCCAAGGGGAGCAAAGGAAGGTAGCTAGTCCAAAACTTCAACTTTTTAAAGACACCATCAGCTAATTATAGACCTTAACAGCACCTGCAATTTTACGGCAGTCTACTTGAGCATTAAAAGTGACAGACAACAAAAAAACTGCAAGCAGCACTGCTCTAGAGTAAGCCTCTACTTGCCAGTGGACTTTATTGCTATGTCAGCCGCACTTGAGATGGATGTGGAATTTTAAGGACCATTCTGGAAAGCTCTCAGCTTGGAATATCTGGATGAAGATAAGCAATCCTCTCTAACTGAATGCAGCATTTACAAGAAAGACAAGCTATTTACTCCCTTTTAAATAATTAGGAGAGGTCTAGGAGGGGAAGTGCCAAACAATACCAAAAAGGAACAGGCATAGCACTCTGAATTCAATATTATTTATTACGCTTATTAAGATAGTGCTTCAGGGCTTGTTGTGCTAGGCACTGTATAAACACACAGTAGTAGACAGTGCCTGCCCAGAAAAGCCTTTAATCTAAATAGACAAGACAGATAAGAGTAAGGGTATCACACACACACAAACACATACTTACACAAAGTGATGGCAGCAAATGTAACATTAGTGTCATTTTTATTGATGTTGGTCAGTTTTGAGTTTATTTGGGGGGGTAAGATTTTGTTAAGAGGGAGTTAGCTAACCAGAAAGACAAAGGAAGGGAGAAAGGACACATAAGAGAGGGGGATGAAGGGGCTAAGGTGGCGAAAGGGACGGGGCATGAAACACAGGTGCAGTGACAATGAGGTGAGCAAGAGGGCTGGAGAGGGAATGACCAGAATGAGAACTGTGAAAAGCAGCTGATGACACCTGTTGGTTCCTGCCGCAGAACCGGCTCAGGCTGCTTTGGTCTGTGTCTGTTCTGCCAGCTTTAGTTTTGCTGGCCTGGGGGTCTGGCTCCTCCCTGGAATACTTCTCTGCCCCAGCCCACATAGCTTGCATGGGCCCCCAGAGGAGGTGTTGGGGAGTGACCCCTGCATAGCTCTGGGTACATGTCGGGGGATCTTCCTCACCCCAGAAAGCTGCAGTATCTTCAAAATGCTTTGGTAAAGGGCCCCAAACATTGAAGTCAGTGGCTACATTTTCTACTGACCTCAATGGGAGCAGAATTCAGTCACATCCAATTCCTCACTACGCTCTGCTGAAAGAGATTATCACCACCCCCATTCTACAGCTACAGACTGAGGGCTGGTCTTCACTACCCGCCTGGATCGGCGGTAGAAAATCGATCTCTCGGGGATCGATTTATCGTGTCTCGTCGGAACGCGATAATCAATCCCCGAATCGACGCGCATACTCCACCAGCCCAGGTAAGAGTAAGCGCCGTCGACGGGGGAGCTGCGGCGGTCGATTTGCCACCGTCCTCACAGCAGGGTAAGTCAGATCAGATACGTCGAATTCAGCTACGCTATTCCCGAAGCTGAATTTGCGTATCTGAAATCAATTCCCCCCCCCCCCCCCGTAGTGTAGACGTAGCCTGAGACAGAGAACAGAAACGAATTATCCCAAGGCAATATAGGAGTAGCATTCATGACTAGTGTCTCTCATTCCCTGGCTCAATCCATTAGAATGTGCTGCCTTTCAATATTAAAAACAGCCTCTATCATATTTAAGGTCAACAACCTCACCTTCTTCAGAGCAAAGGGCAAAGTGGCTGGAATAGACACCAACGCAGTATTCAATGAGTATTTATTCTCTATTCCATGTAAGACTTTGTGTTTCTAAGATAAAGCCTCTTATTGCCTTTAGGGTATTTTGTTTGAAATTTGTAATTACCTGAAAAAGATTATAGGGAGTGTGGTGTTTAGCATTAGCGAATACTGTAGAAAAAGATTCATATTAAGTATTTCGCTAAGCAATAGTACATTTAACCAAACAAACAAAAACCAGAGTCTATATATGGTTGCTTGCCAAACCCACATCCTAAGGTCAAATATAAAAATCAGCAGCTTTGGAAACAGAATCCTGAGGAATCCTGAGTATCAGTCACTCCAGTGAGTGACTGCATCTCTTAAACATGTTTCGTAACAATTGCAGAGTTGTCAGTTTGCAAGCAGGCCTCACATGCTTCAGCTTTCTAAGAACGTCTTGCCAAAGAAAAGAAGCCACCAAACCAGAGAGTCCAATGTACCCAAATCCTTTACACACAAAACTCTCAACGAATTTGTCACAGGATAGCTGGTCCCTGTGGATAGACTAAACCCAGCTCCCCAGTAACATGGCAGGGGAGTCCAATCCAAGTAATTAAAAAGGGCTGGGCTCCACCTGGGCCTATAAAGGGTTGCTAGTGGGCAGATGAGATGAACTAAGGCTATATTTACACTTCCACTTATGTCGGCAAAATTTATGTCTTTCAGGGGAGTATTCCACCCCCTAAGCGACATAAGCTACGCCAGCATAAGCGCTAGTGTGTTCTTCCGCCGACATAGATTCCGCCGCTCATTGGGGGGTGGATTTATTACATCTACAGGAGAGCTCTCTCCCGTCAGCTACACTAGAGACCTTACAGCTGTGCAGCTGCATCGGTACAGCTGTGTCACTGTAAGCTCTCAGAGTAGACATAGCCTAAGACAGGCTGTGCCCTGGAGGAGAAAAAGAGTGGCGTTAGCTCCTGTGGTGGACCCCTGGAGGAAGAGCTCAGAGAAGCGGCCCTGGGGTGGCTGCTCCCAGAAGGGAGCAGGGCTGACTGAAACTGGGAAGCTCCCAGGAGCAGGAGTGCCAGACAACCCTGGGAGGAGTGGCCTTGAAGCCTGAAGCAAAGGAATGAGTTAAAAGACATTTAAAAGAGTTTGTTTGTTTTGCTAACTTCTGTTAAGGAAAAAAAACCTCCTCGCAAACCACGGGGCATGGCAGTACATGCTTTGGAGCACAGGAGAAGCCGGGCCTGGTGACAAGCTTCAATAACAGTTTTGTACAGATAATTCTCTCTGTCAGGTGCTTGGCTGGCTAGTTCTTGCTCACATGCTTGGGGTCTAACTGATTACCATATGTGGGAAAGGGAAGGAATTTCCCTCCAGGTCAGATTGGCAATGATCTTGGATGTTTTTTGCCTCTCTCTGTGATGTGTGGGTGGGGGCCACTTGCCAGGATTATCTGGATATATCTCACTTAATCATTTCCCTGCCATCACAGGGGCACATAATATAATTCCTAGAACTCCTGTGGAATGTACTGTAATACTTCGGTCTAATTTCTGTTGTTGGGTTTAATATGCGGGTGCTGGGTGGGGTTGGTGGCCTGTGATATCCAGGAGGTCAGACTAGCTAATCTGGTGGTCCCTTCTGGATAAACTGACTCCTGTATCTAGTCTTAGACTTCTAACATTATTGTAAGTCTCTAGATAGCACTATTACAGACAGTGTTACAATCTCTTTTTAACTGAACGAATAGGCAGTAAGATCTTAGAACTGCTAGGTTCACAGCCATGCAATTAGTTAGATGTTCTGGTTGCACCAATCAAGTTTTGTTCCCTGCTTGAATCTCTAACTGGAATCACGTCCTTCCAGAAATCCAGGTGCAGTGTACTGATGCCCATCAGATACATCCATAAAGGCTAAAATATTACAATCTCTATTAAGTGAGATGATGGTATCCCACACTGATAGTCTACAGCCTCTTTTTTAACTGAAGAATTTCTTAGAATCTGTGCATTTCATATGTTTATAGTTAAGAGCACTTGATGTCAGAATATAAAAGAAAAGATTATCAACAGCCAGGACAACTTGAGAGAATGCTTTCCTTTCCCCTTGAAATGCTACCTTTCAAAAACTCTGTTTTCTTTTGACATGTTTTGTGGGTATTATTTTTGTTCCCCCAGTTAAAAGGAAATTGTGAAATAATTCCAGATGGAAAAGATACTGATGTGTTTACTAAAAGGATAATCTTTCCGCTTGTCACCACTTTACCACATCGACAATAAGTAAGTAAGTAACTCAAAGTACGAAACTTGAAAGATTCAATACAGAAATTTGAAACACCCCTCTTTTGTTTGGGGGGAGGGCAGGGAGGGAACAGGGTACAGAGCAGAGATATATATTGGCAGAATTAGAAACATAATATACCTACTTAAGGCCCCAACCGTGCACCTAGCTTCATACACATAGATCCTTTAACTGTCACATATAGACCCAAGTTTCCTAGTTAGTATCATCCCTAAATGTAATTTTGAAACTTTTTCCTATCCTAACACTGTGCCCTATTTAACAGCCACTTTGGATATGTCTACACTGCAGTTCAACACCCACGCCTGGCCCGGGTCAGCTGACTCGGGCTCGCAGGGCTCAGGCTGCAGGGCTATAAAACTGCAGTATAGATGTTCAGGCTCAGATTAGAGCTGAGGTTCTGGGAACCTCCCCCTTTGTGGGGTCCCAAAGCTTGGGCTCAAGCCCAAGCCCAAATATCTATGCCGCAGTTTTACAGCCCCGTAGCCTGAGCCCCATGAGCCTACATCCGCTGACACGGGCCAGCCACGCGTGTTTAATTGCAGTGTAGACATACCCTTGGTTTTGTCCCAGACTTGCCTGCATTTCAGTTTTGTGGCTTATGTGACATGGCACCTATTTGCAGCTTGCAAAGTGCTTTGAGGTAATTAAAAGTGAAAAATTGCTGTACTTAGTTATAACTATCCTTAATTCTTCAAAATTCCAATATTTAACTGGACAGCAGGGATTTTTTTTTGCTTTTTTTTTTTTTAATACATGCTATACCATAAATCCAGAGGGAAATTGTTCCAGAAACTACAGCTCATTCACACTTATTTTCACAAAATGAGAGATGCTACAAGCCATTGGCTGGAGTTCTAGCATTTTCCCTTCTGTTTTCTTTCCCACCCTTCAGAAATAGGTCTTTGTTCTTAGAAGGCTTAAAACAGGATTTCACTCTGAAAAATTACTCTAAAAAGAAGCACCAAGGGGATCCCATATTTATGATTGCGCAGTGCTTCTATATGAAGTTTGCTCAATTTACAAATAAAAGAGGTTTTCCTCCTTTCCCCTCCTGGCCAGCCCTGCAATAATACTCAGAGTCAAACTGGGCTCTTTCCTTTTTTGTGCATCACCACCAGGAATAACACTCCTGCAAGTCATATTCTACCTTCAGTGACACCTGGGCATCCTCATCATCGTCAATGTGGTTGCACAGATGTCACTGATGGCAGAATTTGGCAGTGCAGTTAATAATTCTGATGATTATTCAGCATCAGGAGAAGCATGCAGCTCCCTTTCTCAAAGCTGTGTTGGCTCTGCAGAGCAGGCAGGAACATTTCTCAGGGTATGTCTTCACTACCCGCCGTTTCGGCGGGTAGCAATCGATTTATCCGGGATCGATATATCGCGTCTCGTTAAGACGCGAAATATCGATCCCTGAACGCGCTCACCATTGACTCCGGAACTCCACCAGAGCGAGCGGCGGTAGTGCAGTCAATGGGGGAGCCGCGGCCGTCGATCCCACGCCATGTGGACCCCAGGTAATTCGATCCAAGATACTTTGACTTCAGCTACGCTATTCGCGTAGCTGAAGTTGCGTATCTTGGATCGATCCCCCCCCCAGTGTAGACCAGCCCTCAGTAAAAATGGCAAATTCAATTGGAAATACAGATAGTGAGCAGACTTGTTGAGCAAGATCTCATCTGTTTACCTAGTCACTTTTTTTCTGATTGTTAACTGCGCTTTTGCCTTTAGAACAAAATTAATTTTAGTCTTTAAAAACTACCTTAAAAGAATGTTGACTCCTTAACTCACAAAATAAAATTAAATAAAATTAAAGTTTCCCTGTGCAACTTTTAAACACTTGCCTTAAATGCTATATTACCACATATCTCATAGACTGCACACCATACAAACCCTACATCACCTACGGATTGTTTCTGTTTATAGACTTGTTTGTGTTGCTTTGCAGAATAGCGTCTGAGTGCCTTACTAAAATTAATGAATTTAGCCTCATAACGCTACAGGGGGTGAAATTCTGGCCCCAGCAACGTCAACAGCAAAACTTTCATTGCTTTCAATGGAGCCAGAATTCCACACAGGAAATATTATAATCC
This sequence comes from Terrapene triunguis, assembly GCF_002925995.2. Taxonomy (NCBI): domain Eukaryota; kingdom Metazoa; phylum Chordata; order Testudines; family Emydidae; genus Terrapene; species Terrapene triunguis. The sequence goes on along the minus strand of NW_020664393.1, from coordinate 68,230,746 downwards.
CCATTTTGCAGATATATAACTGTAATGCAAAACAATCCACATTTTTGGTATCAAAGAATAAATACAACTGCATTGCTTCTATGAAACTCATTAAAGTGATTATCAAAAACCAAAATACTCTCCAACACTCCAGTAAAAGTGTTCTTAGTATTAACACTGAGAGCATTACAGCCTCTAACTCATTTAAATCCTAAGTGAAAATGTTCAATGCCTAAGGTCAATGCCCAATATCATCCCAATCTGATTACTCAAATGTTCCAGGATTTATTAGCTCCCTAAAAAAATGGATGCTTGTAGTTAAGGCAGAGGACTGGGACTCGGGAGATCTGGGTTCTATTCTTGGCTTTGGCACAGATATCCTGTCTAAGTGCCAGTCTCTCTGTGGCTCAATTCCCTAATTGTGAAATGGGGATTAGAATATTTCCTTAACTCTCAGGAGAATTTGCTAATGTATGCAAGGTGCTCAGATACATCAGTAATGTGAGCCTATAAATAAAAATAAGTTATTCTATCATCCAAATGTTTCCTTGTATTTCCTCCCCCACAAATGTAAATCTGTGCAGCATACCAGATCAGGCATTTCATAGAAATGTAGGACTGGAAGGGACCTTGATAGGTCATCTAGTTTAGTCTCCAGCATTTAAGGCAGGAATAAGTATTTTCTAGACCAGTGCTTCTCAAAGCCGGTCGGCCACTTGTGTAGGGAAAGCCCCTGGCGGTCCGGGCCGGTTTGTTTACCGGCCACGTCCGCAGGTTCCACAGGTTCGGCCGATTGCGGCTCCCCATGAGAGGGTGTTTTTCTAACCCCGTTCTTCAAAATTTCCAATGACAGAGACTCCACAACCTTCATAGGTGATTTGTTCCAGTACTTAACTACACATATAGTTGGGAAGTTTTTCCTAATGTTTAACCTAAATCTCCCTAGCTGCAATTTAAGCCCATTGCTTTTTGTCCTGTCTTCAGTGGTTAAGGAGAACAATTGATCACTCTCCTCTTTATAATAACCTTTTACTTACTTGAAGACTGTTAACATGTCCCCCCTCAGTCTTCTCAATCTTTCCTCATAGGTCATATTTTCCAGACCTTTAATCATTTTTGTTACTCTTCTCTGGACTTCCTCTAATTTGTCCACATCTTTCTCAAAGTGCGGTGCCCAGAACTGGACGTAGTACTCCAGCTGAAGCCTTATCAGTAAGGCTACAGTTTTGTCATAGAGGTCGCGGAAGTTACGGAATCCGTGACTTCCAAAGACCTCCGTGACTTCAGCCCCGGGAGGTGGGAACTGCAGGATCTCGTGGCAGGAAGCTGTAAAGTACCCCCACCGCCTGAGGCAGCAGGCCCCCAAGCTCTCAGCCACCATGAGCAGCGGAGGTACCCCACAGCTCCCAGCCACTGCAGGCAGCGGGGTACTCTGCAGCTCCCGGCTGCTGCGGGGGATCCCCGCTGTGGGGTGGGGCACTGGCAGCTCCCCTGCCACCACCGCAGGAGGGAAGGGGGACCCCCACAGCTCCCCTGCTGCCACCGTAGGGGAGCAGGGGGACCCCAGCAAGTCTCTGTCACCGCCATGGGGCAGGGGGACCACCGCAGCCCCCGGCTGCCATGGGGGAGGGGCAGGGGGACCTCCGCAGCTCCCCACTGAGGCAGTAGCAGGGGGATTCCCACAGCGCTCCCCACTGCTGGGAAGGGGGCAGGGGGACCCTGCAGCTCCTCTCCGCCGCTGGTGGCAGGGGACCCTGGAGCTCTAAGCCCCCATGAGTGGTGGGGGCCCCAGAGCTCCCAGCCATCCCATAGCTGCCCTGTCCCTGCCCATTTTATCATGGATATTGTTAGTAAAAGTCAGGGACAGGTCATGGGCTTCCGTGAATTTTTCTTTATTGCCCGTGACTTGTCCGTGACTTTTACTAACAATATCCATGACAAAATCTTAGCCTTACTTATCAGTGCTGAGTAGAGTGGAAGAATTACTTCTCGTGGCTTGCTTACAACTCTCCTGCTAATACATCCTAGAATGACATTCACTTTTTCTTTTCTTTTTTCTTTTTTTTTTTTTTGCAACAGTATTGCTTTGTGGACCCATATCTAGTTTGTCATCCAACATCACTCCCAAATCCTTGTCTGATGTATTTCTTCCTAGGCAGTCATTTTCCATTTTGTATTTGTGCAATGTATTTGTCATCAAACATTATGTCCTATACAGACATGTTAAGCAATGTGGCCACTTACACATTGTTTAGAACAAAACAGTAGTTGTGGGAACTGGAGATCTACAGTATCTCATTTCTCCTTAGTCCAAAGTAGAAGAGACAGTTCTATATCTTTCCGAGATGCCAGCCTGCCAGAATAAGAGTACTGGGTTTATCTTCACAGAGGAAGTTGCTGTATTTGCCTCCCTCATTACTTCAACTGGTATCATCTCTTCAGTGTGTAAAAAGAGAGGGGTAAGGCTGGACATAGTGGTCCTATTACACTGTCACATAAGGATGTACATAACGTGTTAACATTTTTTGAAGACAAACGATGTTAATGTCATGCTGCAGTCAGAAGGCATGCTATATGCAAGATACAGAGCAGGCGATGCACATACTTTCTGCTATTCCATTCAAAAGATAGGCACTGGAAACTTATATTTTTATCATTTAAAAGGAAATGTCAAGCTTTTACTCAGCCCAGAGAGTTGAGAACACTAGACATGGCCGCACTTCTCACCGCGAATAAATGATCAAATACAATTGGAAACTAAGTGCCTAAATCATCAATCATTCTACCAGCTAAACCACATATCTTCCCCCATAGTTCCACATCCAGCAGGACTGCAGAACTACAGCCCTATGTTTTTAGGAACAGTCAGTATCCTGGAACAAATTTAAATATAGAACATGAACACTTTTCTGTCAACAGAATTTCACCCTGTTTTAAACAATCTGACACATAGGGCTTTTATACTACCAGTGTCAAAAATGTCGGCAACTTTTAAGCATGTTGGTTACTCCCAGCAGGTAGCTAGAAATACCAATTGTATTTGATTTTTTCCCCTACGGCCATCTCACAGATTTTTAACAACTATAAGCAACTTTTGTAACTCTTAGGTTGTTAGTAGATTCCACTGCTTTCCCTCAGCCTGTGTGCAATTTCCACCATGAAAAGTTGTAAATTACCCTGTTTACTACCACGAGAGATGCTGAAGGGTTGGTATCATGTGATGCTAGAAGCAGACAGTCTTTTCAGAAAGACTTCTGTTATAAACATACACCAGGCCAAACCCAACTCTTAGCAGTACTTGTGCCCAACATTGTTATTCAGACTCCTAATGAATGAAGCAGGACCAGTCTCTGCTTCCGACGCATGATTTTAAAGTTCTCTATTGTCCACTCTAGTAGGATCATGCTTTTTAGGAAGTCATAGTTTGGCTACAGCTACGTATGAATGTTTACTGGCAATGATAAAAAGATACGCATGTTTCACGTGGGCAGCGTTTCTATAGTCTGAGGCCAGGTGTAGACCTAAAACTTAGGTCGACCTAGCTATATTGCTCAGGGGTGTGAAAAATTCCACACACTACGTGACATAGTTAATTCGACCTAACCTCACACTGAAGACATCGCTAGGTCAATGGAAGAGGCCTACTACCTCTTGAAGGGGTGGATTTTCTATAGTGACAGAAAAACATCTTTCATTGTTGTAACACACTGCAGCACTACATCAGCATAGCTGCAGCACTGCTGTAGCACTTGTAGTGTAGACACACCCTAAGCTATCTCCTATCTAATAGTCCCTATATAAGGCCAGGCCTAGAATGGTATTCACAAGGCAAGGAGTATGTTTAAGCATGTTTGTGGCAGAGTTCAGGAATGGAGGGATCACTGATGATTGCTGGAGTATATTTCACGCTGATCGAGTGCATTTACTTCTCAGATACTGGATAAGATTTATCTACGTTGTATGTCTAGGCATGGGTTGAATGCTTAACTTTATTCATGGTGAGGTTTTGACCCAAGATGAAGCCAAGCAGGAATTAGCTATAACCATCAACAAGGGTAGCCAGTTAGGGAACAGGTAGGTGTGGTAGGTGTGGTGTTAATTTAGTACTAACAAGACTTAAACCATAGATTTAGGGAGGTGGGACTTGCCTGCAGGAATTTTAGGATTTCACAAAGCATTGCAGTCTGGATGACTCTTTGATCCAAGGGGCCGCTGCACATCTGAAACAGCTCTTTACTAGATTCCAAACGGGAAAGCGCCTAGTCTGCAAAGACTGTTATGTTCATTTGTTTATATAAACTATTACACACAACTGAAACATAAACAACACTGCAATCTGCTCTTTCCACCAATATACCATGCCACGTCCTTACTGGAAAGCATCTGCTCCAAGCAATTTTTCTGGTTGTGCTCCGACATCTTTAAAGGCACGTAGGAACTTTTCTTTCAGCTGATCCTTGCTTCAGGGGGAAAAAGTAAAATAAAAAAATCTGTAACTTGAATTCAGGCTCAGCTAAAAGTACACTCCAGTTGGATTGCTGTTACCACTTATAAGGCTGCACAGCAGGTGGCAATGCCATTAATCTTCCACAATGACAAGCTGTTCCTCTCAATCATGGTTTGAGATAAATTTCAGCACCCATCAAGAGTATGAGCTTGAAAGTAGGTTGACTGTTTAGCCAGGTTAAAAATGCAGATGATATTTTACTTAACGCTTCATAATGTTTAGCAGAAGAAACATTAAGGCAGAAAATATATATTGATTAACATACAGAGTACAAAAGAGTACACACAATGACACCGCATCTACACAAAATGTGTTTTTACCTGAACAAACAGTATTCCGTATGTATCACACACATGCAATTTTTTCAAATGGATCAAAATTGTGTTACAACCCTAATAGCAAGACAGACAATCCACTTCAGACCCCTATGGAAGTGAACATTCATTATAAAGATTAGTTTTGATCTATTAAAAATATGCCTACTCCAAAGTGTTCCTAGGGAAAGATACAGCGTTACAAATATTTTATCAAGTAGGCATAAAAGACACTTATGTGCTAAAATAGGCTAAGTACATGGCCAAACAGTAATCACCAGCACAACCTCCTGCCTTTTTTACGTAAAGCCCCAAAATAGCATTGCACCCTGATGCTCAACAAACTACCTCTATTGGAGCAGTGAGGGAAGCAAGTGCCAATGTTGGCACTATCTTTAGTATACCATGTAGGCAATGTTAGCAAGAGTGGCCCAGCTGAACTCAAACAATTAAGGTGGTTCACAGGAAAGGAGGCTGTGTCTCAGGACCCAGAGCATATAGGGCTTGATAGATCAATACCAAAACCCTGAAATGCAGACAGAAGCAAATAGAAAACCAGTGTAGTCTTCAGAGAGTTGACGCACAATGCATTTTTTGTCTGACAAAGCCTAACAGGATGTGCTTTCTACACTAGCTGTAGCAATCAGTAGCCTTCAGTAGGATTACACAAGTGTAAAAGAGCACATAAGTCTACTCTTGAGGGAATTCTGCAACAAAAAATTAAAAATTATGTGCACAATATTTTACAATTCTGCAAAATTCTCATATTTTATGTCAAAATAACACAATATAATCACACCAGTTTCAATTATTTTTGGTCATTTTTTTCAAAATACCTGTCAGCAAGTATGTCTGTAACAATACAGACAACAAAAAAGATTCAGGAAATCTTTTTTAACAAATAGATTCCTTACTAGGCATCTTAATTCAGAACTCTTGAGTAATAATTCATTTAAGCCACAATACAGAAACATATTTCCCCCACCCCTCAGAAGCAGTGCAAAGGCTTGGGGGACTCAGGGGTAACGGAGTAGTTGAGGTAGAGGGAAGTAAATTGCTGGGAAGGAGCCTTGGTATGAACTTGGAGGGCTGTTCGGTATGGGTGGAAAAAGTATAGAACAGGTTTTTTGGGGGGTGGGGAAGGGAGCTTCCCCAATGCAGACCCTGGCTGACCCTTAGCCTCTCCCATTCAGTCAGGCACATCTGCCCTTGTCCCCATGTGTTCCTGCATCCCCACTCAGACACCCACTCCCCCCATTCCCATGTGACCCTGCACCCCTCCCCCTGTCCCCATGTGGCTCTGTACCCCCCTCTCCCTGTCCCCATGTGGTTCTGTGCACCCACCCAGCCACTCCCTTGTCCCTATGTAGTTCTGCACCTCCTCCCCCATCACCATGTGGCCCTGCACCTCCTTGCCCCCTGTGGCCCTGCGTCTCCACTACCATTCGGCCCCTGCCCCAGTCTGTCCTCCCCCACCAGCCCTTATGAGCCCCTTATGAGCACCCCATGATGTCAGTCTCCTCATAGCCCTTGTCTCCTGACCTGGCCTGACAGGTGCTGTGAAGAAGGCAGGCTCTTTCTCTTCCTTTGGTGGCCGGGAGCTGCTGCTGTGTTCTATCACCACAGTGCCCTCTGGTGGGCAAAAGGTGGAACTGCAGCAACATTCCAATAGAAGTTTTTTTCTGCACAAAAATTCAAAAATATGCCCAGTTCATTAATTATGCATGTGCTCAGTAGTGCAGAATTTCCCCAGGAGTAGTAAGTCAACCTGTAGCACCTTTAGTGGTGATGAAGACTAAACCAGAGAGAACCCATCCTGACACTCAGAACCGCTGTGGAGAAAAACAAAGTTGTTAACCAAGCAAACTGAATATGGAATCAGTGGGGCAAAACAAAGATTTCATTCCACAGTGCCACTCTTTCCAGCATCAGCTTTCAAGTTAGAACAACACAACCCTTTAACATATAAAGACTCCTCTGCACATTTTCTTTGTCATATCATTTACTGCTTCCCTGTAATTGCATCAATGAAGAAGTGACCAAGGTCAGCCCATAAGGAGCTAAACCAATCAAGATGCATTACGTTCTGATCCCTGAATCAAAGCAATTTCCATTTACCAAAAAGAGATGTATTCTCCCACTTCAATAAACTCTAAAAAGAGAAAGATGAAAAAGTTTCTTGATCCTTGTGCAATTAGAACCTAACTGAAAGCAGCTGATAACCTACACCACCCTCTCAAAAGCACTCTCATACAGAAGAGTTCTGCTCCATAGCATTTGACTCAAAGAGAAGGACAGAATGCTTGCATCCTAAAGAATCCTTCAGCTAATTCAAGTCTACAAGAAGAAGACTTCACTAGCAGCCAACTTTGGCTGATGACGAATTTCTGCACAGGCACTGCCAAGCTTTAGGCTATTATTAGTATTAATTTTAATTGAGAACATTGAAATGCTGTGACTTAAGATTCATTAACAGTTTCCCCTCATGCAACCTTGAATACTTGGCAACTTATTTCTGGAAAGGAAACATAGAGGAGACATAAAATAACTTAATTAAAATAGAGGGACTATGTGGGATTTAATTTGAATTTAATATTCTTGATTTTCATTGAGCTTCCTGTCTCAAGCCACTCTTTAAGTGAGTCTGTGGATTAAAAGACATGCTGAGATCTTAAGTGAACACTCTTAGTCTATTCTTCCAAGTAACTGAATTAGAGCCTTCCTCCAATTACAGAATTTCTTGAGGAAAAGCCGGTAATGTTATGAGTATTGGACTTTATTACGATCAGTTATTTGACAGTCTGGATACTGCCAGCTGACATTTTATATGGATGGGATTGAGAAAATTGAATATATGGAAAATATCAGCATTTTAAGGCAATGGCAGAATTAATGAGAATGAAACAAGGAGGAGAACCAGCACTATGAGACCAACAAGTGTTCTGTAGTCCAGTTTGAGGACTGCTGTGGTAGATAGCATGTCAAACTGCCATATTTCATTAAGCTATATCAAGTACTCCCTTAATATTACTTTTCCACGTAAGCAATTGCTATAGTTACCAAACAGATGTTACAAATTGCTAATGGAAAGAAAGGGGAGACCAGGTGATCATGAATGGGACTAGACAAGGTCGGTCCACACTGTGAAAATGTTTGAAAACCCTTGATGTAACAGTGAAGGGAATATAGAGAGGCTATGGAAAGTGGGTATGGGGAAGGAAGCATGGAAAAACAACAGATGCAACCTACCTGTAAAGCAAAGCTGCATAAACATAGGAGAAATCCAAAATGAGGAGGCAAGAAAGGTGTGGGTGAGGAAGCAGATAATTTAATGTTAGTTCCAAAGGCAATCGTGAATCAATATTTGTTAAGAGACTGGAGATGAAGACTTACGACTATTTGCCCAGGTAACTAAAGAGGAATTCATTTTCAAAGGTAGTGGACTGGCATAAACATCACCTGCTTGATCTGAATAAAAGCCAAGATTCCTTAGCTAATAAGATAATGACAGTTAACACCACATCAACCTAACGGGCTCCAAGAATTTAAATTTGCAGGCATGAAGGACAAAGGGGTGGGGGATGGAAGACATTCCTGACAGACTGAAGGTCACTCACACAGGGACTGGAGGTTGATGATGCTCGATAATTAGAAAACGGGCCTGGAAAACTGACAGGCACAGCAGATTACTGATGCAAGCATTAGATTATCTCAAGGGGTTTGGGGCTTGCCTAAGTGAAGCTAAATTACTGTTCTACTTTTGTTTTCATTTCCTTTAAATTTTCCAAAAAACTTGGTTGTATTTAAGACATTTGGCTCTTACACCGTCTCTGGGATAACTCACTACAGTGCTTTTTTTGGAGACAAGAACAAGGCATTTGATAGCAACAACCAACAAAATCTGAGGTACTCCGTCAAGGATGATACCCCTTGGAAATCAATGAAAAGCAGTCTGAAGTCAGCAAGACAACAAGGTACCAAAAGGAGCAACGGCGATAAAGGGACCAAAACATTAAAACTTGCTTCTGGAATGAAACTTCCTTTGGCCTCCTATAAACCACCTGGTATTGTTTACAATACCTGGGTAAGTAGGTTTGATTTCCACAACCAGTCTCTAACCACACATTAATGCACGAGCTCCTTTCTGGCTTGCATAGAATCAACAGGTCTGCTTACTTTTTGAGTAGAATCAACTTCTCTTCTGCAGGGAAGCAAACTGAAGCAGATCTCACTCTGATAGAAACTCAGTTACCAAGTCTTAATTAGCACTTTGTTTTGTGGCTTGTTTTTTAATTTTTTTTTTTTTTTTTTTTTGTAGAGAAGTCATTAATAATTGAGTGTCTGCTTGTCTGAGTCATGATATTTCTTAATGTACTAAAAAACACACTGGTGTGACAAATAGTGGGATCGAACCTTTGGACTCGAGTCAGGATAAAACTATTATAATTGGCCTATGAGATCTTTTTTTCTCCATTCTATAATTTTAACAATTTTTGGAAAAGATTAATTGGCATGCAACACAGTAGCTCATGCTTAAAAACAAACAAACATCGCTTTCATGGCAATGCATGCTGCCACAACCATATTTTAAAGTGGAGCTATATAACAAGAGCAACAACAAAAAGGTACAATCCCACAGTGTGGCAAGCAACGCGGCAAGAATTCTGAACACATATAGAGACTGAGAAAATGACATCCAAGTGGCAATCAGCTATGAAAAATATAGTTTCGTAGGCATGTACCCCACTGCTATATGAATAGACAACACATACACACGACAGGATGTTGGACCACCTTCCATTCCCAGTTATTAATATCTAGAAGATTTCTCCCTAATTGGGATCTAAATATGTACAGGAGAAGAGCAATTCTTCTCTTTGATAGCCTATTGCTGAATTTTAGACTAGTGAGAGCAGGTGGTATGTCCTCTGCATTTAGGATTTGATCATAAAATTGCTATGCAATTGGGCTACAGTGAATTTTCTCTTTATAGGATATGCAAGATTCACTTGGTTTTGATTGTATGGTTGTTTTTAAAATTAACATTTAAGAGAATGCGAAATTGCTCTCTCTCCAATACAGAGAGACGTTTTCTTTTCAGACCAGCTTTTCTCAACAGCACCACCACCACTGGCTGTTAACCCTAAAATAATAAGAGTTTAAATAAATAGTTTCCTAGAGACAAGATTGTGGGTTTTTTGGGGGGTACAAAGGAAAGGAAGAGAGATTCTGCTTCAGTCAATTTCTCTTCTGGCCGTGTAATTTGACACATTGGTACTCAAATGCTATCTATTCAACACAGTATGTTGCTAATCTAATCTAAAGCAGCACTGTGAACACTGCTGTGCTATGGAAATGCTTAACAATGCAAACATGATTAGCCACATAGATGGAGCTTTACATGCTACTGTTTTGGGAGCAAAATGTAATAGTATAACAATGACGAGATGGCCTCCCTCTTCAATTCTATCTCATCAACACTTACATTATAGCGCTCAATGCAGACTAGGCTTTAATCTTGCGGTCTGCATTTTTCCTTGCTAATATGAAGGCTCATCTAGCACTAATTATGGCAATTTAATGAAGAGTAGAGAAAAGAATGATTAATAAAGGCCTTCACCATTTGTTATGTTTTTGGCAAGTTGAGCTGCATTAGATCATGCCTACAACAAAATTAAGAGGCTATAAAATGTACTCCATAGTCTAAGCAAAAAAGTAATTAGATGCATTTTACTGCATACCACAAGACAATGGATATCATTTGAAAAAAAGAAAAAGAAATCCAAAACGTGACTTGTACTTTGCAAACAGACCTAAGAGATAAACTAACAAACATCATGTGTCTGGGACCTGTGATTCTGATTTAGGTATGCTCTGGGAATCTGGGACAAGAGAGAATCCCTGAACTGGGCACTGATTAAAAATCAACTGCAGTAGGTGGAGAGGGGTTATGCTGGCTAATTAGTCAGGTATCTTCAGTGGAACTCAATGCAAAGAATTACAACCCCAAATCTGTCGTTGCATTCAACCTTCCTCCACCCCAAATATCCCCACCACGTAGCTCTGTATAAGTCTTCTCTAGTAGTTTTTCATAATTTGCACCTGATCGGGTAGGTAGCATACCTTCTCCACCAGTAAAATGATAATTCGATAATGTTAGTCAATCCTATAGTATTTAAGATCTGTGTTATAGTCCATACTATATAATACCTGTGTTAAATCTCTGAGATTGCCAGTGTTAACAGATATTTCCAGAAGAAATAGTCTTAACCAAGTTGAATGTTTGTGTATTTGAGGCCTGTGCCCAGCCTACCTGCCATCTGACTACTTACTAAACAGGATACCATTAAGACTAGATCTAAAAAAGATTAAACAGATTTTATGTTTTCCTTCCAAAATGTGAGCTTCTCAGTAGTTATACGAATAGTGTTGTGCTGCAAACTGCCTTAGAAAAAAAACGGAAAAATATTAAATGGGAAAAAAATAAAAAGTTCTCAAAGAGGATTTAAAAACAGGCAGCAGTCACCCTTCTAATCTCTTTTGGAAAGGATTTTAGGAGAAGGGAACAAGTGCTCAACATCTTGAAAGTAAAATAAAATAGCTACGAAGAATGTTATTTTAAAGAAGTGGACAGACTAGATAAAGGAGGCACTGGAACATGGGGATTAATTAAGAGAAATTATGTTGTGGAACTTGATAGTGCAAGTATTAAAGGAGCAATGTCAACTCAACTTTGACCCCAGATCTATATTTCTGGAGAAACAAGTTTTAGAAAACTTTAAACCAATGGAAAGTTTTCACTTTATTTTTTTTCCCCAATTCTAAGGGGGAAGAATTGTTTACACAAATAAAACTTCCACTGCAATGTTTACAACCCAAAATACTGAATCTAAAAGTGAAACTGACTTCTTTGGTTTTCCAAGATGAACAAATAGTTCCTTTATCTGATCTTATGTAAAGACATTTGCTAGTGCTCACGCACAGCGGGCACAATCACATTAGAAATAACAAGGATGACATGCAAAGAAGAAACAACAAGTAAACCCCACAAAATGAACTGGATTTCAAGTGATTAGTTTTAATAAATCCAACATGTTGTTAGTATCTGAGGCAACATGCTATGTTTGTCTAAAACAGGACTTACCTTGGCAGCACCCACTTAATATCAAGTGAAGATCCCCACAGAATTCTGCCAATCCAGCCTCAATACCGAAATAATATGTTTTCATTACTATAATCCTGACTGTAAACTTTTGCCATTCAAATAAGGGGTAATGATTAAGTCCACCCTCATTTTCTTAGAAACATAGGGACAGGAAGGGACCTCAAGAGGTCATGTAGTCCAGTCCCCTGCACTCATGGCAGGACTAAGTATTATCTAGACCATCCCTGATGGTGTTTGTCTAACCTGCTCTTAAAAATCTCCAATGATGGCGATTCCAAAGCCTCCCTAGGCAATTTATTCCAGTGCTAAACCACCCTGACAGTTAGGAATTTTTTCCTAATGTCCAACCTAAGCCACTCTTGCTGCAATTTAAGCACCATTGCTTGTTGTTCTATCCTCAGAGGTTAAGGAGAACAATTCTTCTCCCTCCTCCTTGTAACAATCTTTTATGTACTTAAAAACTGTTACCATGTCCCCCTTCAGTCTTCTTTTCTCCAGATTGAACAAATCCAGTTTTTTCAATCTTCCCTCGTAGGTCATGTTTTCTAGACCTTTAATCATTTTTGTTGCTCTTCTCTGGACTTTCTCCAATTTGTCCACATCTTTCCTGAAATGTGGCGCCCAGAATTGGACACAATACTCCAGGTGAGACCTAATCAGCACGGAGTAGAGCAGAAGAATTACTTCTCGTGTCTTGCTTACAACACTCTGCTAATACATCCCAGAAGGATGTTTGCTTTTTTTGCAACAGTGTTACACTGTTGACTCATATTTAGCTTGTAATCCACTATGACCTCCAAATCCCTTTCTGCAGTACTCCATTTTGTACGTGTGGAACTGATTGTTCCTTCCTAAGTGGAGTACTTTGCATTTGTCCTTATTGAATTTCATCCTATTTACTTCAGACCATTTCTCCAATTTGTCCAGATAGGATTAAAATTCAAAACAATCCTCCAAAGCACTTGAAACCCTTCCCAGCTTGGTATCATCTGTAAACTTTATGAATGTGCTCTCCATGCCATTAACTAAATCACTGATGAAGATATTGATCAGAACCGGACTCAGAACTGATCCATGCGGGACCTTACTTGATATGTTCTTCCAGCTTGACTGTGAACCATCACTACTAACTACTCTCTGTGAATGGTTTTCCAACCAATTATGCACCCACCTTATAGTAGCTCCATCTAGGTCACTGGCTCTCAACCTTTCCAGACTACTGTACCCCTTTCAAGAGTATGATCTGTCTTGTGTACCCCCAAGTTTCACCTCACTTGAAAACTTACCAAAATCAGACATAAAAATACAAAAGTGTCACAGCACACTATTACTGAAAAAATTGCTTACTTTCTCATTTTTACCATATAATTATAAAATCAATCAACTGGAATATAAATATTGTACTTACATTTCAGTGTACAGTATACAGAAAATTATAAACAAATAATTGTCTATGACATTTTAGTTTGTATTGACTTTGCTAGTGCTTTTTACGTAGACTGTTGTAAAAGGAGGCAAATATCTAGATGAGTTGATGTACTCCCTGTAAGACCTCTGAGTGCCCCCGAGAATCACTGATCTAGGTTGTATTTCCCTAGTTTGTTACAAGGTCATGCGAGATAGTATCTAATGCCTTACAGATGGTGACACTCTTCCGCAATCCATTCCTTTCTGTGTCCAGATGTCTCTAAATTCCCCTCCCTGTTCCCAGGCCTCCACCAGACCAGACTGGATTTGGTTTTGGGGCACTCCCCATATCCCTCCACAGCAACAGCAGAATTTTGACTGGCTCCCCTTGCCTTGTACAGGAAAAAAAAGGGGGGGGGGAATTATGTGCTCCCTCAACCACTAGACTAAGCCTGAGGCAAAGACATTCTAAGATACCTTAATCCTCCTGGCTGGATTCCATCATGTTGTGCCTCTCTGCTGCTCAGAGTTCTCCAGCATTATTTTGTAATAATGACAGACAACTTTCCTGTCTGGTTTTAAAATTCAAGTTAAGACAATATATGTGTCCTTCATGTGCTGTTTCTTATTGAATTGTGACATATTCATAATTCAATAAGACACAGCATATGAACGATTATTTAAACATTTAAAAACAAGGTGGGTTGCTGGCTCTTTACAAAAATTGACATATTTAAGCACCAAAAACAAATCCTATTACTGCTGTCTTTAAAACAAAAGCACACATTTTCTATTGCAGTGCTCTCTTCTCTGTCCTTCTGCAGCAAGAAGGATGTGCTCAGCACCAGTAAATGCTGGAAGGCACTGTTTAAAAGTGTATTTTATTTTATTTGTGTACTTGAATCATAGATTTCAAGGCCAGAAAGAACTACTGTGATCAACAAATCTGATCTCCTATGGAATACAGGCCATAGGACTTCCCCAAAATAATTTGTAGAGCAGATCCAATCTTGATTTAGAAAATTGTCAGTGATGGAGAATCCATCAAGACCCTTGGTAAATTGTTCCAATGGTTAATTACACTCACCATTAAAAAATTACACCTTATTTCTAGTCTGAATTATTTCCTGGCTGGCTAAAATTCCTAATCCCTATTCAATCAGAATCTTATATTAACCAACGAAAGGGAAAAACAGAAGGGGAAAAAACTCCTATCAGATTCTCATCACCATAGTATTAAAACGACAGACTTATTTTTAGCCCATTTTTTTCCCATACCAATAGATCTTAGGATACATTTCCTGGTGGTTAAATTACTATTACTATTATATTTTTGCTCACACTGGCAACTTTTATAGATGCATTCTGGCACCATGGGTAAGGCAAACTATGCAAAGCAGTTTAAAATAAAGAGATCTAAGCGTGAATGCTTATTTAATATCCAATCGAGTACAATTATGTAAAAGTAAAGAGTTGAGCAGGGGACATTCTATGCTCCAGTAGACACGCACAAGACACAGTGCGAGCCTTCTACCCGCATGGAAAAGTCCTAGCTAATTATAGTCCTGCTATACAATTCTACAGAATAATTTTAGAAGACTATCAGTCTCAACTGAATTCTATGGGGATTAAGAAATTTTTGTAGGATCAGATTGTATCATCCTTGCTTTCTTTATATTTAAAACAATAAAGAACATACATAAAGAAACACATTTGGGTCCAGATTTTTGAAGGTACTTGTGGGTGGCTGCACCCAGGGCTTGTCTACACTTAGAACACTGCAGAGGCGCAGCTGCAGGGAAGACACTACCTATGCTGATGGACGAGCTTCTCCCATTGGCGTAGGTAATCCATCTGCCCAAGAGTATAAATTGACAGAAGAATTCTCCTGTCAACCTAGTGCTGTGTTGCTCAGGGATGTGGATTTTTCACACCCCTGGGTGATGCAGTTATCCTGACCTAATTTCCTAGTGTAAACCAGGCCTTAGTGTCTTTCAAAAGGGATTTAATAGCCAATAGATATTAAAAGTCTACATCCCAACAACTACTGAGGAAATTTAGACTCAAGTGCCTAAGTCTTTTTTGAAAGAGATTTAGGCCCCTAATTAGTTAGGTGGTGTGACACTGAGCACAGCAATAATGCCTAGATATCTTGAAAAGTCTGGGCCTAGGTTCTCTAGGAATTAAGTTTACAATGACTACTAAGCAGCAATTTAAAAAACCCAGAATTTATACACAAATAACAAATTTACCTTCCTTTCCCCCCTGAACATACTCTCAACCTTCCCTATCAACCCTGCCAAATAAATTGCATTTGCAGTATGTCCGGAGGGTCCTCAAGTTCTGGCTATTTCAGACCAAGGATGTGGAGCAAATTTCAGAGTCCTGAGGCCAACACAGCAGACATTCTGCCAACAACCCCCTGTTTTTATTTATTTAATTTATTTATTTTGACAATGAGGGGGATCCAGTTTGAGCACCCCCACTGACTGCAGCTGCCAGCAGGAAATCATGGGAGGAAGGTAGTCTCTGAGATTGGCCTGGGCCCAGATCAATTAAGGCTCTTAAGAACATTAGACTTTTTAGCATATAGGATTATACTACTCTACCATTCCTCTTGCTCCTAGCTATTCCATGCTGCCAGCATAGCTGTTTTCCACAAGTACTAAATTCACTTTTGTTTTCCCTAAAATAACTGAAGTCATTCAGTATTATTTTAGAATGAAATAATTCCCTGAAAATAAAAAACAAAAGTTCAGCACTAGACTAATAAAGACATTATCCGAAAGGCTTACAAAACTTGCAGCAACATGTAGTCAGCGAACATTAGCGACAAAGTGTAACCAACCCATCCAATTTCAGTTACTTGCTGCATTTTTTTTGTTTTGATATATTGGTAATTCTATAATCTAAAACTGTATTCCACTCAAGAGGCTTAGGACAAATTCATAATCAACATACCAGCAGCATGCTCTAGCCAAGTTGTGGCCCAGACCAAGCAACAACTGAAAGGGAAAAGGAACCTCTGTGCTAGATTCACCAGACCAATAAAAAGAATATTCTTGAACGCAGGATTTAGCCAATGCCAATGCAAAGTTCAGGAAGAGAGAGAACATCAAAAAGGTGCATCTTAAAAGAAGGGCTAATCAGGGCCTGAAAACTTGACCTACTAGCTAAAGGAAGATAAGAAATATTAGCAGGGCAGGACCCTGGCGAGGTCCAGGGATAATGTTCTGGTGATAAGACTAGCTCATCCCCACTCCCAGCTACTGAAGAGGGAGAGTGCTGTCTCTAGACCCTGCTCTGATGCTCTGTTTTTCACATCAGCCTCTGGAAGTTTCTTTCCTTGCATCAGAGTCTTACTCATGGCTGTGAAGGTGGTGGGAGAGTGGCTATTGTACCTGTCCCCTAGCATTCTGGCTGCCGGAAGGGACAGACTCAGTGGGATGGAAATTTTGTACCTCTCATACTTCTAGCTGCCATTAGGAAGATTCTTTGCAGCCCTGTTGGTCTCTCTAGTACACTAGGACAAGATGGGTGAGGTAATATCTTTTATTGGACAACTTCTGCCAGTGAAAGAGACAAACTTACACAAAGCTGAAGAAGAAAAGCTCAAAAGCTTGTCTCTTTCACCAATAGAAGTTGGTCCCATAAAAGGTATTACCTCACAAACCTCCTCTCTAGGGAGACTGACAGTGCGGGGGGATGGGAGGGGTGGGGCGGGGGCACTGAAGACTACTCCACTAACTCTCCAGCTTTGGGGCAGGGGGGCAGATTGGCCCTGCCTCCCTTACCAATCCCTGCTTATAGCTTTCACCAACAGCATTGGAATGAAATTGACATAATTCTTGTTTGTTTTACTGGTGGCCAAAAATGTGTTGATGTAGATAGGCTATAGTACCCTTACAAACTACAGTTACAGCTTCTGATCAGATTAAATTGAAGCCTATGGAATTCAGTTTCCTTCTCATGCTTCTTTCCTTAGATCTATTAATATTAGGACTTGAAAAATCCACACACATATGGAAAGGAGGAACCCTTTCCTGGTGAATAGGCTGTGGGATTGGGTTGAGAACCAAGGCATTTATTTCTGCAGAATTAATGCTTTAACTTAACCGCGCCCCCCCCCAAAAAAAAACCAACAAAAAACTCTAGCTTTGATTATTGCAAAGACAGCCATGCATATATGATCCAATGCAGTGCTTTCTTCCTAAAACTGCACTCATCTTCCATGCTACTGACATTGCTATGAGTTTTCCAAGCAGCAACACTACTACGATCAGTTTTCACGAATGCTATCCACAGCCTTGTGGACAACTGAAACCCTGGCAAGAATTACATCAATTTCATTTTGCACCTTCCTGGGAAAGCTCTGAGTAATAGAAGAGGCGGATGCTGTTTGCAGGGGGTTGTACTTATAGGCAAGAGTAGCAAAGATCCTCTTCCCCTTCTCAAAACAGTCAGGAAGATAAAAGGAAGGGTGGACTGATGGATTTCTTCACCCCAGCCAGGCAGCACCAAAAAAGCACATAATATTTATGACACTTTCAAATCAAAGTTGAGCTGCAATATAACTGGGCTGTGACTGAGGTTAGAACAGTGATGTTCCCCTGAATGGTTGCAGACATGTGCCTACATCCAATCAGTAGGTCATTATTCTATGCCTTTAAATGTAAAGTCAGTCAACAGGTGCTTACCAGACTGCCAATTCTGACCTGTTTAATTTTTATTTCTATTTCTCACCCTAATCTTGAAATTGCCAATAGTTATTATGGTCAAATCTAATTAATGCTCACTAATGAGTGGGAAACTCATTGCAAATTACTGAATTTGCCAATTAGCAAGTGAGTGAACAAGTTAAAGTATCACAGAATGTGCTCTGTTCATTTATTTTGACAATTGTAGTTTGCTTTAAATTATTTATGACACTTCATAGAAGATTAATTCACTTGTCTGTTTTTGTAAAAATACTGCAGTCTCTGCAATGGTACTAAATTACTGATGTGGGTGATCTTCTATCACAGGAGAGTAGGAATACCGACCTGGGGGTCACTTGCATGATAGATGATCCATATTTATTGGCCCTGGACCTCTTTCTCGGAAAGTGTAGATTTTGAGATAGCTGTACTTCCCTGAAGAAAAAAAAAATCCACCTAAGATGCCTTAGCAATAGAAAAACCTGCTTGTTTTAGGGTCCACTCCAATGAGACTACTAGTTCTTGAGCATAATAGATTTGGTTTATATAATCTCTACGGCTACTCTTTGATAGGGTTACCATATTTCCACAATCAAAAAAGAGGACACAGGTGGGGGGGGGGAGCCCCGCTCTAGCCCCGCACCCGCACTGCCCCACCCCCATCCACTCCCTCCCACTTCCCACCCCCTGACTGCCCCCCTCAGAATCCCCAACCCACCCCGCTCCTTGTCCCCTGACTGTCCTCTCCTGGGACCCCTGACACTAACTGCCCCCTAGGACCCCACCCCTATCTAAGCCTCCCTGCTTCTTGTTCCCTGACTGCCCCCTCCTGAGAACCCCCCACCCTAACTGCCCCCCTAGGACCCTACCTGTTCCCTGACTGCCCCGACTCTTATCCACACCCCCACCCCATATTCACACCCCCGCACCCAGACAGATCCCCGGGACTCCCATGCCCTATCCAACTGCTCCCCGCCCCCTGACAGGACTCCCAGAACTCCTGACCCATCCAACCCCCTCTGCTCCCTGCCTGCCTCGACCCCTCTCCACACCCCTGCCCCCCCTGACAGCCCCCCCAGAACCCCCGACCCATCTAACGCCCCGCTCCCTGTCCCTGACTGTCCCAACCCCTCTCCACACCCCTACCTCCCTGACAGCACCCCCCCGAACTCCCGACCCATCCAACCTCCCCCCGCTCCCTGTCCCCTGACTGCCCCCCTTCTCCAACTCCCCAGCCCCCTTACCGTGCCGCTCGGCTTAGAGCAGGTGTCTGCCCCCCACCCCGAGCACTGCCGGGCGGCGTGCTAAGGCTGTGGAGGAGGGGGGAAGCGGGGGAGGGGCTCTGGTCCCTTTTCGACTGGGCGTTCCAGTCTAAAACCCGACGCCTGGCAACCCTATCAACATCTAGAGAAGGATGTGACACACTTTGCCAGTAGAATGTTGGGGGGAAAAGCAAGATTCCTGGGCTCTGCTCCTGACTCTGGGAAAGGAAATGTGGACTAGGAGTTGGAGCGACAGTCACCACCAAGACAGGTAGGTGCATAATTGGTCATGTTTATTATGAATGGACAGTATGGCTCAGTGGATGAGTGTTGGGGTTGCCATTCTGGAGAAGTAGGTTCTAGTGCCTGCTAGTTACTCTTGAAGTGACCTTGTGCTGTCTCTCACTTAACTTACATGTAAAATTGGGGTGGAGAAATGAATATATCAGATTTGTCCAAAATGCAGAATGTTTCCTAAGAGGCCTGGCAGGGGGTTTGGAACAATGTTTAGAGTGGGATGCAGCTGATAGAAACCATGTATTTGGTGTTTCTTATTACAACAAGCCAGGGGACACAGCAGCACCGCCAGAATCCCTAGTTCCAGCACCAACTGAGGTGCAGGTGTTTGTACCTGTTTTCTGCCATGATCACCATTCAAGACTTTAGGACTTGTCTGAGTTCATGCCTCAGTGTCTTCATTACAGATGGGAAGAAATGAGATGTAGGAGCAGATTAAAACAATCAAGGCCCCTGGGTACAAAAGAAGAGGGGTCATTTGTCCATTCTGCTCACTGCTCCTAAACCCAGCATGATCAAGTTGTATTTAAGAACGTGATTGGAATGGTTTAATAATATTTTCCTCAAATTATTTCTATACACAGAAATAAACTGCAAGGAAAAATGCTAATTAACTAGAGGGCCAGGCCCCCCAGTGTCTCCAGCTATTGGATGGCTATGCACTATTCCTTTAAAGAGGCAGAGAAAAAATAACCTAAAATTCACCATAATGCACAAGCAGCCTTGCAGCACCCACCCCATCCCCCACACATTGGCCCCAAAACATGAGTTTTGTAAAAAGATTATATTGGGGGGAAGGGTTTAGTCGGACTTGATTTTTTGCTCTCCATACCCAGTGGGCACGTCAGTATTATCAGTGCTCCCACATCTATTGAATAAGGTGCTTGTGGCTCCTGCTGCAGGAGCTTCAACCCCCACATCAGCTCATCCTTCTGCCTAGCAATTAATTCTGCCCCCCACGAAGCCTGTTCCTGAAGTCTTCATATCAAATCTCCTCCTACATCTGCCCCACAGCCTCACTTCTGCTCCTCCTACAACTGCAGGGGCTCTTCACCCCTTTCCCTGGGGAGTCACCATCTCCCCCTCCCAAGGCTGAGGGTTGTACAGAAGCCATTCCATTGCTCACGAGAGGACTGGGGCGACCAGGCTGTCTGCTAGGGTTGCCAACACTGTAATTCAAAATTACAGGAGAAACTCAGAGGTCCAAGGGGTGGCTGGGCCAAATTTGAGTGGCATTGTGACACTGTGCACCAGGTCAAGTTGCCAGCCAGAGGCACTACCCTGGTTGAAATACGGGAGGAAAGGTATCCTGTGCTTATTTAGTATGGGACAGACAATATTTTATTTAAATAAGGAAAGGGCTGGCATTACACTCGCTGAGGCCCAGGGCAGAAACTAAGAAGTGGGCCCCCACCCTGAGCCTTGCCATGCAGGGCTGAAGCCGAAGCCCGAGCCCTGCCTCCCGGGGCTGAAGCATTTGCCATCTGGCATCGCAGCTCACCCCTCCAAATGTTCCTCCACACACCCCTAAGGGACGCACCCCCCAGTTTTAAAACCTCTACTTTAGTGTGATTTATTTCCACTTGTAGAGATTAAATTACTGTAATACTCGCGTTACATTTACCCAGAGTGACTGTGCAGATATCATGTCATGTAGCTTTGCAGGGCCCCCTGTTGCGTGGGGCCTTGGAAAATTGCCCTGCTTGCTACCCCCTAACGCTGGCCCTGAATAAGGGACATCCCTTATAACATGGGACTGTTGGCAACCCTAGTGTGAGCTCTTGAGGGGCGGGTGAGCGCCGTCTGCCTCCTGCAGCAGCTCTGATTGGCTGCTCTTCCTCAGGAGGCGGGGAAGGCAGCCAATCCAAGCGCCCCCTCACCGGCAGGGCTACAGTTCCCAAAGGGCTTCTGGCTTCAAATTGCCAGACTGGCTCCAGCCAGGCAGAAATCCCATGAGATGGCAACAGGGAGACCAGTGCAGGGGTACAAAGGTGGGCCTCCTCCAGCCTAGTGCCAGGGCTACTCCTTACAGGAGGCAGTCACATGCTGGCCCGCCCATCCCCCAGCCAGCATTCAGTCCCTTAGTCAGCCTTGTTTGGACCTTCCACGCAGCCCCCTCGTTTGCACCTATGCCCAAGTACTTGTCTGTCACAACCACCCCTGCCCCCTTTGCCAGCAAGGAGCTGCTTCCCAGGTCAGCTCTCAGCCTTTTAATCCTAGCTCTTGAGGAGCCTGGCCATCTCACTGCCATTAACTCCCAGCCTGCTGTTTTGCTCATATACAGATTCTGCCCTCTCTGACCTCTGGCAGTCCAGGAGCTTGTGCTAGAGGGATTACGTTGCCCTCTATGGGCCGGATGTCGCACTGGGGGTTAGCACAGTACAATGTTTACTAGAAACTGAGGAGAGAAGCAGTTTATGAAAAATCTACAGCAGGGGCTGGCAACCTTTGGGAAATGGTGTGCCAAGTCTTCATTAATTTAAGGTTTCACGTGCCAGTAAAAGGTTTCGCGTGCCACACCGGCAGCGTGGGCAGCAGACGGAACCCCAGACCGGCCCCTGCCAGCCAGGGTCCCGGCCGCTGGCCCCGCTCAGCCTGCTGCCAGCCCGGGTTCTATCCATCCAGGCTGGCAGCGGGCTAAGCGGGGCTGGCAGCCGGGACCCCGGCTGGCAAGGGGCCGGTATCCGGTGTCCGGGACCCCAGACTGGCAGTGGCTCATCTCACTGCTGGTCTGGGGTTCCGTAATCCAGGCCGGCAGCGGGCTGAGCGGGCCCCAGCTGGCAGCAGGTTGCCAATCCCTGATCTACAGCCACACAGCACTTTGGAACACCAGAAAGCATTGTCTGTCTGCCACCACAGGCAGATGTGGCAGTGTAGTCTAGAGGGTGTAGCACTAGACTGAGACTCAAGTTCTTTTCCCATGTCTGCTACTGGCTGACCTTCGGCATGACTTCCCTACAGTGTTTATGACTCAATCTGACCTTCGAAGCATATCTGATGTGACTTTAATTAGCAACCAGCAAGAGGAGTATGATGCAGAGCTAAACAACAAATTACACAAACAAGCAATAAAATATTTGCTTTTTTATATATGTAAATAATAATAAAATAGCAAATATTTTATTTCTTCAGTAGTCATGTTTGTGGCATTACAGCGTAAAGTATTTACTAGCTATAGAAAATGGATATTTACTTTATGCACATTTGTCAGTGTGTATTTAACAAACACATGGCCTATTGTACATAGTCATAAGTTTGTCACACTCTTAAAATTAGCGTAAAGACAAACACTATCTTAGGGGAAATATCTCTATGAAGTTGATCAGTTTGTAGATATTTTTAGGTATCTAATAGAATGGCAAGGATGTTTCGTACAATCAGTCTACGTCCGTTAAAGTCAGCATAACTGAACAGAGCAGCAGAATCCCCGTGGCAATTGTCCAGATACCTGAAATGACAAGTCAAAGCCACATTTGCTTGTTTCTATCAAAATGTTTATTAAAAAAGACTTGAGAGGAGTTATTGTTTAAAGCTCTGTGTGGGAGCAGAGGAGGAGACTTCTCCCATAAAGCAAGTCTAGATTAAATCAGAGAAAACAGATGATAAGATGTAGGAAATCTAGTGATATCAAAGTCTTGAATCCTCGATTTATAGTGTTTGGTTTGACAATTAAGACAAAAAAAAAAAACTTAACACAAGATGCTACCATGCTGTAATAAGCCAGGGCTGTACGTACAGATGCCACAACTTGAGCAGTGAAGCCAACCCGTAGAGGGGGCATGATCAGTATACCAAGTCCTTGTATTATACACATAATCCTTCCCTCCCTTTCCCTTTTTATTAAACTTCCATATGATGACCTTCTTTGTGGATGAATTGAGGCCCAATCCTGAAGACTGTAACTCACTGAAGCATAGCTCTTCCCTCACAGAGTCTCACTGAAATAAACAAGATATAGTAAAGGAGAACCTATATGTGAGGGAGGGGAGTAACTATGGGATTGGGTCCTTAGCTGACAGATGACAGAAATGGGAAATGAAGGTCTTGATGTAAACTTCTTTGGAGGACCCCAGTTTCGGGACACAACAGTCAGATTCCCAAATGCAGAATTCCAAAAGGCTCTAATCTGCAGAAATCTCTCCAGAACCATTACTTTAGAGATGGGTCTTTCCTTGTTGCTACTAAAATGCAGCTAGGAAACTCTGCATACAGAGATGCAGTGCACCTCAACCCATTCCATATCTAATATCCAAATGCTTGTGGTATAGCTAGACAGAGCAATCCCAGAGTATGTCCTCTGAATATCAGATACCAGAGGGGTATCTAAAGGGATATGGGAACCATTATGGACATCTCAAAGACCACATCTGCTTAGTGTGAGCTGCAAAGAAAACAGCAAACAAGATTTTAGCATGCACAATTAACAAGATGGGAAATAATACAGAAAACGTTATAATGCTATTAAATAATCAATGGTGTGGCCTCATCTGGAATACTGCATACAGTAGTGCATCACAAAAAGAATACTGAAGAACCAGTAGGAGTTCAGAAAAAGGCAATAAGAATGATATGGGGCATGAAGACTCTCATATGGAAATAGATTGAAGAGACTAGAATTATTCACCTTAGAAACAAGCTGAAATAGAGGGGACATGATAAAAGTACATAAAATAATGAATGTTACAGAGAAGATACGAGACAGATTGTGGTCCCTAACACAAAAACATACAATAAAAATGAAAGGTAGCCAATTCAAAACAGATAGAAGGAAATACTTCTTCGCACAATGCATGGGCTGTGGAACTCTCTGCCACAGAAGTTACTCACTGAAGTACTGTTGTGTCACTAAGGCCAAGAACTAAGCAAGACTGAATGAAGGATTGGACAATTATACAGTAAGAATATCCAGCGTTATAATAGCAAATAAGTTTTGGAAGAGAAAGATCATGCCCCCTTTAGGACTTCCAGCTAGTCTCAAAACCTAGGAATTAGGACAAGACCTAATATGGGAGGCAGATTATCTCATGTCAATTTAATGCAAAATTTCTTGCCCCTTTCTTTGAAGTATCTGGTACTGTGCACAGTTGGAGACAGGATATGGTAGTAGATGGACTATGGCTCTGATCTAGTATGGCAATTCCTATGTTCCAATGGAATCTGATTTTCTGGATGTTTGTTCAGATTCAAAATTAAATAGGTTTACCCTAACCTATTGATAGTTTTAAGAAATATATTCTCTGAGTTACATGAACATATTCTGTATTGGAATGAGTGTTCAACTAAAATCCAGTGCATACAGCTTCATCTTGAATGTTCAGACAGTATTTTATGGTTCTAGAGTAAAGAACCTATGATATTTCTTGTCCCTTGGGAATCCTTCAGAATGAAAGAAGATACATGTAAGATTATTATGGCCTTCCCATTCTACATTGATCGAAAAACCATGTATTATAGCTATTGTGTATTATTTCAGCTGTGAATTAGAAAAAAAAAATCTATTAGTTATATTTATGAGGCAGCAACAACAACAACAACAAAAACGTTAAATGTCATGAAGTCCCAGATTTTCCAACAATGGCTTGCGCTTGCTCTTTTCTAAAAGGCTCCCTATGTTTAAACAGTAGAAGAGTCACTTTCTGTACAAGTAAAACGGTCTGTACTGTAGCTGTAACAGTTAGCTTCATAATGGTATAGACATGTTTCTTTTTTAAATACTTGAGCCTGGATGAGAAGCTAGAATCTGCTGGCACATTACATGGAGCATTATTTTATTTATTTTGGACACTCTTGCCTTTTCTTTTTTAAATTGTATTAGCTATTTGGTCTAATGAGTCAAAACACCTAGTTAATGCAGATTGTAAATTGCATATTTTTTGTAATTGATTAATTCTGTCTCCTGCTCTGGCTAAGCAGAAGAGTCATTAGAGTTATGCCATGTAGGAATTGTTAAAAGTAAATGGAATCTGGAAGAACACACACTCAATGGAACTGTAGTGGTTTATATTAGAATAAGACTATCTTGCCAGTTTGGTTTAGTCTCAGTCCCCAAATCAACGTGGCAGGTATTTCACTGTGAGCCAGGATGTTCATTAGAGGGTACACTGTTTTTAAATGAATTGTCCAAGTTGTATTTCACTCCTCGTATTTTCCCCATCTTTATTCTTAATTCTTTTAATGGTTAAATTGAACTTTAAGGATTCTTGTATTGGAGACTTTGAATTCAAAAATGCATAGGGCTAACATCAAAAAAAAAAAAAGTTGAGAGGTCCCTTCTTTTTAAATACATCTAGGTATTTCATACTTCTGTCTGAAGATCGTTTTACTTATATTTTTACAGTAATCTAGGGAGTGTAACAAAAATATATTTCTTCATTTTTCCTATAGGTTCATTTTAAGTCCAAAAGGGAACACGGCGATCATCTAATCTGACAGTTTGTATAACACAGACTATAGGACTTCCCTATATTAATTCCTGTTTCAAGTTCAATAGCTGTGCTTTAACTAGAGCATATATTTTAGAAAAAAACGCCCAATATTGATTTTAAAGTTTCCAGTGCTGGAGAACTGGAGAATCCATCACAACCTCTGGTAAAATGTTCCAATGGTTAATTACCCTCCTCTGTTAAAAATTTGCACCTTATTTCCAGCCTGAATTTGTCCTCCCCTCCCTCCCACAATCTTTGCTGATATTAGCATTTTGTCTAGTGGGGATTTTTTTAAAAGTGGGTTTTAAAAAAAATAAAAACTATTTAAATATATTTTTAAATAATCCAATTTAAAATTGAATTTTAAACAACAAGTTCAGTCCTAAACATACTATAATCTATTAAAATCATTTAAATTAAATACAAAAAATAATATTAAGAAGGACATGTTTGCTGCCAAGTTTTAAAGAAAGTCAGATCACTGAACTGGTGGAAGTCACCAAGAATTAGCGTTTGTTAAAGTGCCAAAACAGCTTTTGTCAGCAGTAGCCTCTTCTGCAGGTGCAGACAAAATGTTTTATTCCTTTCAGTTTATTCAACTAGTTCAGTTCAATGGCTAGGCCATTCAAAATTAAGAAACTGATTGGGAGTTGAAAAAGCAGGAAAGCTAATTTTCCTCTTCCAATCTTCATTTCACTTCTTGACTCCATTTCCTGTTTACATGGGGTAAGAGGTGCCCATGATTCTTCGCAACTCTTTCTACTCCATGGCACAGGTTCATAGATTTTGGAGTTCTAGTCCTTTTCTCCTCAGACTTCTGTTGATGGAGCTTTTCCATCATATCCTCTGTGTTCCATGTCCTTCCTTGATGTCCTCTTCCTCCCATGCTTTCTTTGCTGGTCATTCTTCTCTCATTCTTAAAACATGCCCAGCCCAACTCAATCGTGTGCTCTCCAGCCTATCACTGAGAGTCCCAAGTTCATCTTCCCCCAAATTTCCTCCATGCACACATTGTCTTCCCTCCACCTGCCTGCCATTCTCCTCCATGTACTATTTTCTACTACACGTATCTTCTTTTCTTCCATTTCCACAAGACCCACCATTTCCAAACCATAGTGCAGGCTTGGGGAAGCACATGCAGCATACACTTTTCCTTTTGTTTTTTTCTCCTCTTCCAATGAATAAAAATAAGATATGAGAGGATGAAATCTACTAGCTCTAAAATCTTGAAGGACATTGTGACCAGAAACAATCAATTCGATTCACTAACTACAGACAATTCTTCCTTTGTTTAATAAATCAGTTAGTTATAAATCATAGAATCACAAGGTTAGGAGGGATCTCAAGGGTCATCTAGTCTATACCACCCACCCCCCTGCCAAGATGCAGGATTTGTTGTGTCTAAACCATCAAAGACAGATGGCTATCAATCTTCTTTTTGAAAACCTCCAGTGAAGGAGCCTCCACAACTTGCCTAGGTAGTGTGTTCCATAATCTAACTGTAAGAACAGTTGGACAAAATCCAAGGAAAAGATCTCCTAAATCTGCTATCCTGTAGTTTGAACCCATTGCCTCTTGTACTGCCCTCTGTGGCAAGACCGAACAATTTTTCTCCATCTTTCTTATGTCACCCTTTCAAGTATTTGGAGACATGTCCTCCCCTTAATCTCCTCTGTTCCAAACGAAACATACCCAGTTCCTTCAGCCTTTGCTCATGGCTTGCATTCTATCCCTTTGATCATTTTTGTTGTTTGCCTCTGGATTCTTTCCAATTTCTCCACATCCTTTCTATACAGCAGTGATCAAAATTGGATACAGTACTCCAGCTGAGGCCTAACTAGCACGTAGAGCGGTACTATCACGTCCCATGACTTGCACATGCTATACCTCTGTTAATGAAACCCAAAATTGCATTTGCTTTTTTTTTGCAACAGCATCGCATTGTTGACTCATGTTGTGGTTGTGATCCACCACAATTCCCAGATCCTTCTTGGGCAGTGCTGCTGCCAAGCCAGGGATCCCTTATTTCATATTTGTGCATTTGGTTTTTCTTCCCTAAGTATAGCACCTTACATTTGCCTTTGTTGAATTTCATTTTACAACTGAAAAATGTGTTTTGATAAAAACTTCTTCTTCTTAAGTATTCAGAACCTTTAAGGTAGCTTAATTCTTTTTAAAATTCAAATTTTGTTTTTGTGCATTTTAAATTGAATTTGAATGTCCATCTAACTAAACATTTACATAAATCCCAAGTAAAAAATAATCACCTAGTAAAGAAATGAATCGTTCACCATTTTCTAATATAATAAAAAGGTAAAAATTAAGAATCTGGACAGATATAAGTTAAGCTATGTAACACTTTAAGAAGTATGTATACATATCCTCCTGATTAGCAAAAGAAGAAGAAAGAAAAGAAAAGAAAAGAAAAAGAAAAAAGAGAGAGAGAGCGCACCAAATTTAGTGTAAAGGCTATATTTAGTTGCAAATCAACCTTTTTTAGTAGGTACCAAACATTGAAATTCACCCTTTCTTTGGGCAAATAACTAAAAAGTTCAAATGCAAAACAATTAAAATGGATGATTTAAAATCAAGGTTTCCTGATTGATTTAAATCAAAGCAATTTAAATCACCAATTTTAGTCATTTAAATCAGCAATCCACCCTAATTTGGTCTATAGTTTCAGAGAACAGACTGTAAAATCCAAAGCCACAAAAATGGTTGGAAGACTCTGGAGAAGGTGTGGTATATGAAACTAATTAGATTTCAAGATGACAGTGTCTCTTTAAAATAAGATTTTTTTGCTTTACTTTAGGATAACATTTTGTTCAGTTATCCAGTACCATTAAAGGAATGTTTGACATTTTATCTGCATAAGTTTTAAATATCAAAAGGTTTGAATCTGAAAAATCTTTCATTTATATCAGCGTTTATCATAAAAGAAGGGCTAGATTTACTCAAGAGGCGAGCAAAAAGGCATGGCAGATAGACAGCAAGCATTTTAAAATAAAAGCTATGCAAGACTATTTTGTAAAGGTATGATCCCTCAGTATGATTGTACTTGGAGCTGCATAATGTTTTTATGTCTGCTGTTAGAGTAATTTTAACAACTTTTTCCAGAGCTGTTCGCCAAAGAAATACTGAATGAAATTGTTGAGTAGTTTGGATGACTGTGTTAATAGAGAGAATAAGAGATTCAGTGCGAGAATGAATTCTAGTGCTAGATTGTTCAATCCTATGACACTCTTTCATATTCAGAAGACGTTTGTCAGAAATTTCTGCACATGGCCCTAAGTTTCCTAGAATGACTACTAATTTTGGATGCCTCACTAGACATTTCAAAGGGGCCTGGTGTTCAGTAAGCATGGGGCACCCACTCACTGAAAGTCAGGCAGGCCCTGTTAAAGGTAAGATAATTCAACATTTCCTATAACATTATGGATTTACATTTTCACAGATTAAGGGCCTGTCCTTGCGAGCATGGGCACAGGCTCTAAGGCAGTGGTCACCAACCGGTTGATCGCAATCGACTGGTCGATCCTGGGAACTCTCCCAGTCGATCGCGATCTCCAGTGGTGCAGTGAGTCTGCCGGTAGGCTTGCTCCCTGCCTGCCACAGCCCCACGCCACTCCCGGAAGCGGCCAGCTCGGCCCCGCGGTGGGGGGGCCGGGGTCTCAGTGCACTGCTCCTGCCTGCAAGCACCGTCCCCCCAGCTCCCATTGGCCAGGAACGGGGAACTGTGGCCAATGGGAGCAGAGAGGGGCAGCACACAGAACCACGTGCCCCCTGCTCCCCCCCCCCAGGGGCCACAGCAGCGTGTTGGTCCCTTCCGGGAGTGGCGTGGGGCCGGGGCAGGCAGGAAGCCTGCCTTAGCCTCACTGCGCCGCCAACCGGGAGCTGCCCATGGTAAGTGCCGCCCAGTAGGAGTCCGCACCCCAACCCCCCTCCCCGAGCCAGCAAACCTGCTCCTGCAACCCAAACTCCCTCCTGTACTCCAAACCCCAGACCTGATCCCCCTCCCAGAGCCAGCACCCCATACTGCCCCTGCACCCTGAACCCCCTCCTGCACCCCAAGCCTGTCCCAGCCCTGAGCCCCCTCACAGAGCCAGCACCCAACCCCCTGTCCTGTCCCCCCTTCCAGAGCAAGCACCCTGCATCCCAACACTCTGCCCCAGCCTGGAGCCCCCTCCTACACCCAAACTCCCTCCCAGAGCTTGCACCCCTCATCCCCTCCTGCACCCCAACCCCTTGCCCCAGGCTCAGCCCGGAGCCCCCTCCCACACTCCGAACCCCTTGGCCCCAGCCCAGAGCCCACACCCCCTCCTGAACCCCAACCCCAGCCCAGTGAAAGTGAGTGAGGCTGGGGGAAAGCAAGCAACGGGGGTGAGCAGGTGGAGTGAACAGGGTGGGGCTTCAGGGAAGGGAAGGGGCCTCGGGGAAGGGGTGGGATAGATCCTGGGTTGCCCTTAAATTCAAAAAGTGATCTTGGGCCTAAAAAGGTTGGAGACCACTGCTCTAAGTTATGTTCTCTCTTCCTTCATTTCTATAGAAGACACCCAACAGTTGCTCTGCAGACACAGGACTCCACAAATCAGGACTAGTTTTTAACAGGAGCAGGATCTTTTTAACCCCTTCAACTCCACAGGGACTTGTAACCATCTGTAACCTTGCTAGTATTATCTTACTTGGGTTCCTTTTCTGCTGGAGGTAAGGAGTGGATAGCAATGAGGCAGTAGCACAGAGGCACTCAAACTGTGGGGCACACCCCCTAGGGGGGCACAGAGGAATGTTTGGGAGGTGCAGTGGGGCCTGGGCTAGCCCCCACAGGGGGCGGGCAGAGAGTACCACCCAGCCCCACTCCAGCCTCACTCCCAGATGCATCCCTGGCTCCCGGCCACAGCCATAGCCCCGTCCCTAGCCTTGGCCCCCCGACTGTGGCCTGACCATGGCTTCCACTCTCAGCCCTCGTCCTAGCCCCACCCCTAGCCTCAGCCCCTGAGCGCGGCTCCGTTCCCAGCCCCACCTCCAGCTGCGGCCCCAGCCTTGGCTCTCTTACCTCTTTCCACACCCCTCTCCTGAATCACAGTTCCGCTCCCAGCCCTGGCTCCCTGGGGGGTAGGGGGGTGGAAACCTGGGGGTGGGGGCGCAACCACTAAAAGTTTGTGGACCACTGCAGTAGCAACTGCTCTGTGGGCCATGAAGCAATTTATATGACCCTGGCTTTCATACTGTTTTTTTTTTTTTAAGGCATTGTCAGACATTGGAAATGTTCCCTGAATCATTCGGTGTTTAAAACGAGGCTGAAGTGAAGAACACATATTTACAAAAGGTGACAAGTAGTTGTTTACAATAATAAAGACTTCTGCTGAAGCAATACATTAATTCAGACATAGGATAACATTTTATAAGTAGATTTCTGTCTAGTCTGGAAAGGCTCTCAACTACTTCTGCCATAGACGGCTGATGTCCTGCATGGTATGCCTACTGAGAAAAAGGATGCTACAGCTTTGTTTCACGGAGTTGTGCTCCCAGCCAAAAAAAGGTATGCAGAAATTAAAATGTAGCATAGTTCCTCTTCTCTATATCTCAGAAGCCAATGAAGTAGCTCTTATATGCCATGATTACTGGTAATGCACAGTCCCAAGACATGAACAGAAGCCAGGTCAAGCCCTCATTTCACTCTGTGGGAAACCTCAAAGCTACACCTAGGGGTCATGCAGACTTTGCTAATGAATCTGGAGGCAGCAATGATGCTGGATCCCAATAGAACAGCAGGGAAAACCAGGATTTAAGATTCCTTCACTAATCTGAACACTGGAACTATTAATATGTTATGGGAGTGTATGTTGTTGCTATGATTGTCTCACATATACACTAACTGGGTTCTGCATCCATCTCCTCCACAAGCCACCCCCAACTCCCCTCCCACCCCCATTGTTTTCTCCATACATTTTCTCCCAACATCTATGTCTCCCAGGCAGACTCCTCATTATCTACTGAATCAGCACTGAGTTGGGCTCACTCAAATCTCCACAAAAATTATGCCTTAATTCACCTTATCCCCACACATAAGAGACTTGAAAAGATATACTATTCTGCACTAATCATCAAATGCCTGACATTTTTTCTTTAAGTCTCAGCAACAACTTGCCTTTTACTATTCTAGTACACGTTAAGCTACCAAATCCAGTGTTCTGCCCAAAAGTGACAGGGTGAGAGCAACAAGTGACTTTAGGACACTTCTGGAAAGCAAATGTCTCCCAAGCTAAAAATAAAATAGTACTCCAAGTTCCAGTCCTTGAGGGATACTAAAATGCTTTTATAAAATCATTTATTTGCTGGGACATCAATATAGCTGGAAAAATATTTCCTGGCCAAAATATATCTCCTCTGAATAAAGAGTTTTAAAATATTCAGACATTTGACTAGGAGACTGCCTGTTGCTGATCAAAGAGGAGCTAGTCTTGGTTAATTCCACCCGCCCCCTCATTTTTAAGGTGTGAGAATTTATGTCCTTTTAATACCCAAAAGCCACTTGTGGAGGGTCTCAGCTCTCCACCATGGAAAGGGAAGGAGTCATCTAATTCCAC
Organism: Terrapene triunguis; assembly: GCF_002925995.2. Classification (NCBI taxonomy): domain Eukaryota; kingdom Metazoa; phylum Chordata; order Testudines; family Emydidae; genus Terrapene; species Terrapene triunguis. The sequence continues at coordinate 68,198,106 of NW_020664393.1, read as the reverse complement.
AGCACCCTTCCAGCATCCCCTCTGACCTCCCCCAGAGAGCTCTGAATACAGAGACGAGATGGAGAAATAGAGACTTTGCATCACCCTGCCACCTACTGACACCACAGAAGACGCCAGTGCAACTAATGGCTCTCTCCATGCTGCAGAGATCTCTGTTAATGGTGTGTTTCAGGGACAGCCATCAGCCGGGGAAGCCCTGATGGCATAACTGGCTCCACGCTAAAGGGTGTGGGTAGGAGACTCCAGAGCCAGTGCAAGCATGGAACTAAGGGCATCTGCATGGACTGGGGACAGAAACCCCTGTTTGTTCCACATGAATCCACAGCCTGGTCCAGAACAATTTGGGGAAGCCTATACCTGGGGTAACTCAAACTCCTCTTATCCTTCCCAGGTTTTTCCTGCAAGATTTTCAGTGGGAGGGGCAATCTGAACCTTAAACCCTCTGCATCTATAGAACAAGTACAGAGTAGGCAGTGAAAGCTTTGCCACACTGCCTTGCCAATATGCCTGCCCAAGCCCGATCACCACTAGTCTGGCAGTTCCATCCCCATGGCCCATTCAATCTTTGGCATATGCTGAGGCTGCAAACCGGCTATAGTGCGAATAGATTTGTCCACAGGGAACCAAACTGAATTAATCTCATTATGTGCACTGTGAAAGGCTGAGGAAGGTCACAAATCTGAGAACTAGGCAGCTTGACCTTCAGCACAGATGCCATCATTACCAGCAGAGGGATGAGGAAGAGAAGAGCAAAATGCAAAGACATTTACAAGAGAAAATTACATTTTTTTTAATAAAAAGAAGAGCGACAACTAGGATGTCGCCCCCAATCTCCCAATCATTTTATGCCTTTTGCATTAACTGCTGCCAAATAAAAGACATCAGGTCCATCTGGCACATGTATACTTCCCGTGCTGCCAAATGTTCCTTAAGATTCAGTGGATTTACGGTTGGGTGTATTTGCAAATTCCAATCTCCTAGCTGAGCTGTGTTCCTGACTAGAATCCTTGCCTCTTGAGATCCCTAGAAGGAGGTGAGCAGAGGTACACTGTGATTATTCAGTGTTTGTCATACTTGTACTATGTATAGTCCAATTTTCTTGATTACTAATGGGGGGGTTTTAAACCAGCTGCAAGACACTCGTAAAAAAAAAAAAAAATTCTTCCATCTCTAGATGAGTTCTAGGTAAGATGTGAAATCATTCAAGCAATGAACAGGGGGGAAAACAGATTATGTTGACATATCTGGCCAGCAACATACCAAATTCATCCAGAAAATAAACATTTATACACATCAACTGCAAGAAGCTATCAGTGCATAATTTAGGATATTTTTTTCCTTCCATGTTTTATTAATATTATATCTTCCCTTTAAAACCATTTTATTTTCCCCAGTAATTGGTGATAAAATGCCCTCTTGTGGACTTGAGTGTGGACCACCTCAGTAGCACCAAGAGTTCCTGAATCTACAGAGACTTCACATATTTCTGAAAATTTCTGTTTAATTTAATGAGGGAAAGCACAGCCTTGCTTTCCAGCAGAAGTGGATACCCACAGACCCTAGTAAGACTATATTTGGTTACTAAGTATCTCATCCATACACGTTGTAGGGTTCTAAACTGTGCAAATATGAAAGCACTGCTATCCTCAATGTAGCCACAATTTACTATAACAACTACATGGTTTTGTTGTTGTGGGTTTTGGTGGGGGTTTTGTTTGTTTGTTTGGACAAACGAACGCTCCCTTTCTTGTGTCTAAGAAATAAAAATCTAAACGAAATAAACTCTTAGGCCTGGTCTACACTAACACCCCAATTCGATCTAAGGTACGCAACTTCAGCTACGTGAATAACGTAGCTGAAGTCGACATACCTTAGTTCGAATTTACCGCGGTTCAGACGCGGTCCACACGCGGCAGGCAGGCTCCCCCGTCGACTCCGCGGTACTCCTCTCGCTGAGGTGGAGTACCGCAGTCGACGGCGAGCACTTCCTGGTTCGAATTATCGCGTCCAGACCAGACGCGATAAATCGAACCCGGAAGTTCGATTGCCAGCCGTCGAACTACCGCGGTAGTGTAGACATACCCTTAGAGAAATCTGAACAGAAAGGATATGAACTACAATGCTAAGAAGCACCAGGATTTCACAGAATGCAAGACGTCTTTTAGATCTGTATCAGAACTAAACCATACCCAGTGTAGTTCACTATACACTTAAGAGTTTTTCAGTACAGCCAAAGTCAAACTGCAGAGCTACTGCTATAAAGAGTCTAAGTAGTACAAAACACTTACACCACACATCCACACTCCTTTCCTGTGGTGTAAGATTAACCGAAGCATTTTTTCCTCCCTGCAGCACTGATTTGCAGAGAGGTTCCTCAAAAAGATATTTATGCTTCCATTTACCTTCCCTACACCCCTCCCTCTTTGCAGCTTTATATAGAATTTTAGTTTTAAAACAAAGTTTATTTGCTAATTTAGGGTAGTAAAATTTGTTAGTTTTAGTTCCATGGTGTTTGTGGAACACTTCTCAGTATCCCTTTTTAGGCCCTCATCCTACAAAACAGTTACGCATATGCTTAACTTGAAGTCAATGGGGCTATTCACTTGTGTAAAGTTAATCATAGATTTAAGCTGGCAGGATCAGGGTTTCAGTTTATCCTTTTTGACACCAAACGAAAAAGAAACCCCACATTTGTTTGAAACTGTCCTTCATTGATGTATCCCACACCCACACGGTGCGGTGCTCTGTCCCTCTCTAGTGGTGGCTAGGTCATATATTGACCCTGCTACAGCCTTGGCTAACAGGCAATTTAAAATAACAGAGCTCAGGAAGTAGAAGCTATAAGATCCAGAGATCCCATGTTTGGGTCCCTGCAGCCAACTGTCCATCTGGGGATGTGGTGTTACATTTGTAATATCCTCTTAAAGCTTGAATATAAGATTTCATACCCCAGCAACTCAGTATAATTTATCACTATTGTTCAACAGTTGCTATTGTACACAACTAATTCTAGGTATTCGGTTTTGATACTAACAGCAATGAATCTTTTCCTGCTTATTAGAGACGACAAGCCGAAATTAAATGTCCCTCCTGTTTTTATACCGGTATGCATGGCAAGAACAAGGGATCCACAAAAATTGTCTTTAAGCTTCATAGCAATTTAGTAGTGAAAAACAAAAAAACAAACAGGGCCAAATATCTGCCCAAGGATACACATATTGTTCTCATTAACTTCAATGGGAATCCTTATTCTGATGTCCACAAGTGCAGATTTTGGCTCATAAAAGTAAGAATTATCATACCCCTAAAGCAAATTTTGGAAAGGGCTATAGTCAGGTCCAAATGGTTACAACTCTGCCCCAAATCCAAAACCAAACTCAGGTTTAGTATATGACCTTTATTCTATGAAGGACTGGAGTTTAGATAGTTGCAAGACTTTCAGCGTGCCATGCTTTACAAATAACCTTTTTTATAAATACTTGGAGGAAATATGACCCATCAAATATTCATGTTTGACAAGGTCGAGTGATTGGGAGAGAACCATGGTGCCTGAAAGCAACAGGAAGGAAGTGGTTAAGCAGAATCTTATTTAGATCCAATTGATTTTTCTACACTACTAGCTTCTTTAGATTGCAAAGGTGCCTAAGACCCTGATTAAACCATCACCTCAATGCCTGACTGTCACAATAATAGCAGAGTATATATATGAACATCTGGAAAGTCAATTGACCAATCTGCCATCCGTTCCTGCATGAAGATTTACAAGAATCCTGCTCTTAGCTTGGCAACTTCTCTTTACAGCAAGTCAAACTGTGGATCAAGATACGCAAGAATACAGCATTATGGAGAGGCGGCAGCTACTTCATAGTTAAAGATGCAACTGAGTTTCCATTATAAGCCCAAATTTGTCATACCCTTCAGTCCAGCTGAACCACAGAATATTGGCCTCAAACTTGAAAGCTTAGGTTGAAGTAGAATTTTTCTGCCTAAATTAAGGTCAGGTGGACAAAGGGTTCATGAATTACAACATGCAAAGAGAAGTTTTTAGAATTAAAGCTTTTTTTCTCCTCCTTACAAAAGAGGCAAAAAACAAAAACTTTCACACATAATGAGAGAAATTATGGGTCACAAGACTCATGTAGTTGATATCTAGTGCAGAGATCCAAGTATTAGAAACTTAGATTTACATTAAAATTTGAGATTTTTTAGATATCTAAAAAGCGTAAGGGGTTGATAAGCTTACCCAGTCAGAATCCTATACCTGCGCTGATCCCCTCCTGTGGGCGTTACGGGTTATGCCAGGGGTCGGCAACCTTTGGCACACAGCTTGCCAGGGTAAGCACCCTGGCGGGCCGGGCCGGTTTGTTTACCTGCCGCGTCCGCAGGTTCGGCCTATCGCGGCTCCCACTGGCTGCAGTTCGCAGTCCCAGGTGAATGGGGGCTGCGGGAAGCGGCGCGGGCCAAGGGATGTGCTCGCCACCGCTTCCCGCTGCCCCCATTGGCCTGGAGCGGCGAACCGCAGCCAGTGGGAGCCGCGATCGGCCGAACCTGCGGACGCGGCAGGTAAACAAGCCGGCCCAGCCCGCCAGGGTGCTTACCCTGCCGAGCCACCTGCCAAAGGTTGCCGATCCCTGGGTTATGCATTAGTGAGGCTCCTCTGTCCCAAGCCTCAGGAAGTCAACAAAAAGGGGAGAAGGGGAAAAAAATGTAAAAACACCCCCATCCATTCCCGAGCTCCAGGTAAAAGGACTAAACAAACAAAAACTAACTAATTAACTAAATAAAAATCCTTAATGTGAAACTGAGGTTCCATATACATGATCCTCAAATATATACTACCTTTTGAGGAGGTATTTAAGACAAAAAGAAAGCATTAAACACTGAGGAAGCTAAGAGCTAAAGCTGTACTTCTCAGAGAAGGCACTGTTTTGCACTCTAGCCAACACAACCTTAACTCTGGCCCAATAAAGTTGCAGCCATATAATATCCTTAGAATGAAGCAGGAAGTGTTGCACACTTCGACTTTGTCTGTTTTTAAACTTAAATCCCAATGTTCTTTAAAGATAATATACACTCCAATAACTTAGTTATGGCAACTTTAGTGGTTTTCTGGAGGTGGAGGCGAGTTGTTATCTAAAAATCCCTTTTCAAAGTCTTGATGGATGCTGGTGTGAACCATTCAAGTGTGATATTGAAACCAAGTGAATTTTCCCTAAACTTGATGCAATTTCTTTTTGTGAAGTTCACAAATTTTAACACAGACTGCAAAGCACTTCTGTCTAAGAAAGATGAAAAAAATCTAATATGGGACATCATGACAGCAAATAGCCTATAGTTCTCTTTAGCTTAGAGATTCAGCTATGTAGCGACCCCATCGCTTTGAAAGGCAGATTTTTTTTTTTTTTTTTTTTAAATACACATTTCAGGAAAGCCTTTTTGTTTTCTTACCTTCTATGACAGCATTTTTCCTCCTCCAAACAATGATTCAGTTTCATTGCTGGAGAGATTAGCCTGACGTTGCAAAGCTAAGGCTGCCAACCCCCTAGAAGTTTAGTTATAAAATTGTATTTTTAAATGGAGGAAGGTGTACTAGAAAATAGGCTTTTATTTACTTTGGTGGTTTGATAATCTTGAAGACAAGGCCCAATGTTTACCTAGGATTTTACAGCCCCAAATGTAACTTCATTTATTTCAACAGATTTGAGACAAGGATGAATTTGGCCCATTATATAATATTGATCTGGACAAAAACATTTTTAAAAAGCCCAAAACCAATGTTTTAAGTGACTTGCTTTATCCCATCCATCAGGAGATCAGCAAACATAGCCAGTCTTTAACAAATCTCACTCTTGCTATCTCTTGCCTCCAGCAAAGAGGATGGAATTTAGTTAAATAGTTGCACAAGCTTCAGGAGGATTCACTTTTGGGCCTGATAATACAAGGAGGTTTGCTCTTTGTGATTCAAGTGTATCATGTGTTACCAAACATGCATTAAAGCATGTTAACTCCATGGTCATCAGGCTTGCCCAGATGCAAGTTAGCTCAGAATTTGGCACTCAGTTCAGTTGCATGTCTACAAACTCGCAAAATGAAATAAACCAAGGAGTGTCCAGAAGCTTCAGCTAGAGCCAAATTCTACTCTCAGCCACACCGGTATACAGTTTTTCCATCTCTCACAATATTTGATGTTTTCCCTTGAAGCCAGAGCTCTCGGAATCATGAGATAACAAGAGACACATCTTATAAATAAATAAATAAATTAATGGAGACATCCTATCTCCTAGAACTGGAAGGGACCTTGAAAGGTCATCGAGTCCAGCCCCCTGCCTTCACTAGCAGGACCAAGTTCTGATTTTGCCCCAGATCCCTAAGTGGCCCCCTCAAGGATTGAACTCATAACCCTGGGTTTAACAGGCCAATGCTCAAACCACTGAGCTATCCCTCCCTCCCTTCTATATTTAAGAAGTGAGTTTGTAGCCCTCATGGCTGTAAAAAAAAAAAAAAACAGCTGGAAAAAAGTGAACCTAAAGACAAAAAATCAAAACTAAAAATAATCCCAAAATGTATTATTTTGAATAATCTCATGATTTTTTTAAACACTTGGTGTTAGCAATTCTGGGTATATATCTAGAGAAAAATCTAGACTGACATTAGTGTCCATGAAACCAGAATTTGATTACAAGGGACAAATTCTACTCTTTTACATCAGTACACCCCTTCATTGATTTGTGAGGAATTGCATGAATAACTAAGAGCAGCATTTGACTCCTAGCCTAATACTATAATGCCTAAATATTAAAAACAGCAACAAAGTACATATTAATATTACTGACCTACCATCCCTACCTACAAGCAGGCTATTGCAAAATATTGTACCAGCAACATATATTGATAGAAAAAATTAAGATAGACAGTGGCTGCTAATAGAAGATCAATTGGCATGCCTGGCTAAATTGTTATTAAAGCAGAGGATACAGAAAAAGAAGCAATACCACATGTGAATACATGCAAGTTTCTCCCAAATTAATTCACTTCTAATGGAATATTGATCAGCATGCCTGATGTTTGGAAATCTGAAATAATCTTTAAAGAGAAAAAAAATATTTTTTTTTAAAGGAGTGCAAGAGAGAGACCAATTTAGCAGTGGATTTTCCATACATTTTTCTTCTATTAATAGCTAAAAATAGGGTCTGAAAAGAGGGCAGTGCAGTATGGTTAACACTGCGCCTTTCATTGTGTTAGCAAGTCTGTCAGAGTGCACTGGAAACACTAACCACACACTCTCTACTCCCGTCTCCTCAAGAGGCAAGTACAGTGTTTCTCATAATCCCTCAACACACAATATGCTTACTATGTCTGGTACTCCTCTGCTCCCAGGAGGACAGAGTACAGAATGCCTGTGTTAGTATTTGAGCTTCTCAGATGCAAGAGGTCAAGTTGTTTGTGAAACAGGGGGGTGGCGGGGGGGGGGGGGGGGGGGGCAAGGGGAAGTGTCTTTAAATGTCAAAATAACCACAGTTAGAGAGTTAAAAAGGGAAAATGTGCTAAGCCTAAAACTAGTATGATACTTGGTGAGTTAGACATCACTCAACAAGAGCCTTGGAGGGGTTTGTGCCTGCCTACTCCAATGAGCGTTTCTAGGACTAAAAGCAACACACTACCTTTGTCTAAGCCTACCTGCAATAGGCAGAGTCCTATAGGCCTCAAACTCCTTTCCTAGGATGTGAGTCAACCTTATGAGCACTTGCACAATGCTCCCTGCTAGCAGGGGTCAGCATGGGGAAAAATGAGGGGAGGAATGATTCAGCAATGGACACAGAACACTAAACAGGCTTCATTATGGCTACCACCTTCCTTTCCTCCTTATCTGCCCCCATCAGCAGCTATGATGGCAAAGAGGGGAGAGAAATGGCTTACTACAGTTGTGACTGTCATTTATATGACCCTCAGGTCCCGCTGAGATCACCTTTAAGCATTACAGCTAGTATTATAGAGTTAAAAAGGAAACATTTACTCTAGAGTTTCACTTTCTTACACTAGACACACCCACCTACCTTTATCTTTTGGCAACTCTCTGACATACCACTGGACTATCTAGTACCTTATTTTTAAAGGAGGTAAATTTGTTCTATCTCACCACTTCAATATTTACAACATCCCTCCACATGAGGCCCTCACTGCTTCCATTTTTATCTTCTTAAACAAAAGCCGGACACACCCGGGGGGGAGGGGAGGGAGGCAAAACAAACACGTAAAGAAAGTCACTACACACGCAAAGCCACAAAAATAAATAAAAATCCCTCATTTGTTGTCACTGTTCCCAGCCCCAGCACTTTAGCCACTGAGCAGGCACTACACAGGATAGTCCTGTTCATCTATACTGAGTGTGGTAGAGGGAGTGCTTTCATTCTGGTTGCAGGGCCACCTGACGCTCCCGAGAGGGGAAAACATAAAGTTACTTTCTTGAGGTGACATTTTTTGTACTGCTTTTCAACCCATAGAAGGGGAGCAAGAAGTTTGACAGAATCCTGTTTAGCTTGCAAGTTATTTTTTGAAGCATTTTGTGACGAGTCACAAGTGGGTTTTTTTTTTTTTATTAGATAAACAAAACCCAAAAAAACCCAAAAAAACAAGAACTGTTTTAATTTAAAACCTTCCAACTTAGCATGTCTCATTACTTGACAGGTGTAGGAATATACTAGCTGAGAAACACCGTTAAAAGACATGTGTCATACACAAATCATTTTCTTTAAAAAAAAAGTATGTTCCAATTGTCATGTCATATATTTTCACCTATATTTCAATGAGCAGTTAAAAGAACCACAGATGTGTTTGTTTCAACATGTGAACATTTAATCGAGTTACCTGACCATACCTTACTTGATTTTGTGGGTTTAATGAACCTTTCCCCATCATTCCCTTGTTTGTTTTTTTATTTGTAGTTTATCCGACTGTTGTTCAAAATGGAAAACCAAAGCATTTGCGTTCTGTGTATTCTTCTTCATTACAGAAGCTAGTGCGTTTGAATATCATACTGAAAAGAAACTTTTCTTTGAGCAGTTCAGCACACTGTGATCTGCATATCCACTAGTAGTGTTCACAGACCAAAAACAAAATCAGAGCCTTATAACAAGGTCTGACAAAGCATCTCTCAGAACGGTATTATCTGATTTAAATATTAATTACTCATCAACACAGACCTTAAGAAGTGTCTGAAGCAAAAGCTTTTAAATCACACTTTAAGTCCAGGATTTTTACTGTCTGCATTGTGATGCAAATCATGCTTTTTAGAGTTGAACACAGATAATGAGTCTCTCTCAATGTTCAAAAATATCAATAGATGTATGATTAAAGTCCAGCTCGACATATTAGGCAGATCTTGAATTTATGAGCCCTACTGCATAAGAGCAGTATCATCTGAATTATTTGTGTGTGAATTTGAGGGATTCTTTACAGAGTTTCCGCACTATATATGCGCTTTATGATGCAGATTCCTGCAACATGCATATGTTTGACAGTTTTCAGTTGATTAATAAGATTCATTTGTTACAATACAGTGGAAGATTTCCTTGCATTTGACTACATCGTCTCAGTTTCAAAACATACCCTTAGAAAGAGTAACATTCTTGGACCCAAAGGTGCACTTTTCACCCACATTTAGGCAAACTTTTCTGGTCTAGCGTTCCAGGGAAAAGAATCATGATCTATACAAATAAACACAAAAATGCACGCTAATATCCCTAACAAAAAGGCACTGGTATTAGCCCTTTCATTTTATAATCACCTGTTATAAAAATGCTTTACTGCAGACTGAGTCAGCATTCATTTTTAACATGTGACATTACTGCAAAAAGTAATGATGAGTTTACCATAGAGTACCCAAGCTTTAAGGGATTAGTCTTCTCTATAGCCCCTATAGATGACAGATGAAACTGTTGTGCAAGTCAGTATTACTGCATGTAAAGGTTGCAGGTTGCCTCAAATTTCTAATGGTGTCAGGAAGAGGTCTGACATTACAAAGTTAAAGCCAGTTATGGTAACTAGCCAAATTTATCACTTTAAAATCTAGACCCAGTGTCCCAATAAAAACAAAAAGAAAACATAACATAGTTATTAGGGAAAATGTTCCAAGAAAGCGGTTATTCCAGCTATTCTAAATATCTAATTCCAAGCTTTAAAAAAAAAAAAAAAAACTTCAAAAATATTTATGGAAAAGTGTGACTTGAAACTAAATTATGATCAAGACCACGCATGAATGACAATCTGAAGAGAACTTGCTTCATACAGGGTAATATGAACAGTTTTCAAACTTCCGATGAAACCATAGTTAAAAACAACAAACAATAACCTACAATTAAACAACAACATGTACTCAAGATTTGTGAAGCATGCTGTTTTTTATTAATCCAATGACACAGTACTCCCATATTAGATTTTTAATACATTTTGTTATAGCTCAGAAAGATGCCTTTGCACCACTGGAAACAGAAGAAATGTAAAGATGATAGAGGCATATCAAAGCTATTTACATTTCATATATTCCTGCAGTTAAAGATGCTGTTGGTAAGATATTTCTAGCAGTAATTAATGGCTCTAAATGTATGGTACTTCTAACACAGTTAGCTAACTGAGCTAGTCCTTTGTCTTTTTAAGAAGAAGGTTTCACGTAAACAGCCAAGAGAATTGCACAAGTATAATATGATCATTTGAACTAGCCATAGGTTTATTTAAAGCAGGGGTAGTCAATAGGCAGACCAAATCCAGACTGCCAGACGCATTTGAATGGACCCCGAAATTTTGACTACCCTTTATTTAAAGAGTAACGTGTAATATCAATCCACTCATTTATTTTTGGAGGTTTAGGATATATATGAATATGGAACTCATTGCTGCAGGGTATTATTTGGGCAGAGAGATTAGTAAATATACATAAAAGTATCGGACACATGAATAATCACAGAATCTATTGTTATAGTACCACGGCTAATGGTTATCAAATTCTCATGCTTCCAGGCAAAAACCCATCAGCACCAAAAAGAATTTGCTCCTCTATATTGGAGAAATTATACTAAACTAGATTGATTATTAGTCTTTGCACTATTGGAAAGAGGTCCTTTTGTGTGTAGCCCCACTGACATGATTGGACTACACACCAGAGTAACTGCAAGATTAGATTTTTACTGAGTGCACACAGTTTATGGAATGATAGGGTTCTGAAGACTCCAAAGGCATCATATAGCAATAAATCCAAGTGGAACAGCATGTTGTCACCAAACAAGTCATTCATAGAACTTTTAGAATAGCATGGTATTTACCTTAATCCATGACCTACATTATTCAGCTCGCCTGTATTACATTATACATCCAACGTCTTTTTACTGGTCAAATTGTTAACAATTCAGTTTCTTTAATAAAATTAGTAAAGGAAAAAGAAACACTAATAGTACAATGCAATCATACCTTGCCGGGGGAGGAGCAGGGAAGAAATGGGACTAATCTGTTTACACATCCAAGGATATGTTTTCCTAACATATACACCTGTAACTTCTATTGGAGTCAGATGGGAGGAAGAAAGGGAACTCTTCATTTCTGGTGTGCTTGATGAAACATCGGGTACACCCGTTTTAGGAACTAAATTAAAAGGTCAGGAAAAGCAAGTAGTAATGGACAAAATTGAATTTCAGATGAGTGAACAATAGATGAGAGAAGCAGCACTGGGACTGATGCCAACACAACAGTTAGGTGCCAAGTTATCAAGAGCCTGATTCTGTTCTCAAACAGTATACAGGTGGAATTACTCTAGCAAAGTCAATGGATTAATACCTGCATGAGACAGGAGAATTGGGCCCAGTACAAGTGAGCATATAAAATAAAATAAAATAAAAAGAATTGCCAAGATCAGCAAGGAAGTCATAGATAAATAAAAGACTCCAGCGGACAATGTGTTCTTCACTGTAAGTGGACATTACCTGTCATTAAAAGTACTAGTAGTGGTGATGCCATACCATAAATACACAAATCTAAATTCTAGAACTGTGTATTACTGAAGCATGTGCTGCATTCCTTTAATCTTTAGAAGTTCCAGTCACTCTACATGCAATATACTTTTTATTGTTGTTTGGAAAGTAAGAGCAGCAATTTTACTGAATACTACTCTGCAGGTAGAAATAGGGATAGAATGAGTCTAGTGATAGAAAAAGAAAAGATTTTCTCCTACATTCTACCACTTTTTGGTCCAGAAAGTCTTTTACAAAAGCAGAATAGTGAATTAGGTTCTCTCACATATTGGGTACTTGAAGTATGACCACCTCTCATGAGGAATGTAAATTTCTCCCCCCACCCCACTGCATTCAGATGAAAACTAGTAACCCTTACTCTATTTGTAACTACGACAACCATAGATTTTATTTAAGCAATATAATTCATGCTGAACATTTGTTCATGGGTTTTGTTGTCAAGGGAAAGGTTGACACACCGTATTTGCATTTCATAAGCTACAAAGGATGACAGATACGCACTGAAAACTTGGGAGTTTTTGAATTTTCAAATACACAGTAGTTCTTCCAAGCCCACTTGAATCCAATTTAACTTCTATATCATTAATTTTTAACTACTTTATTTGGAGTTCTGCAGAGCATGAACTACAACAGGTCAAAATGAAACTTTGATGACCATTACTTGTAAAATGACCACTGGACATAACTGGCTTTAAAATAAATTATAATAATATTTACACATTTTGGAAATAGCAAATATCTTGAATAATGCAGGCAACCTACAAATTTAGGGTATGAGTTCTTGTTAAAATGTCAGAACTGGTCTTATGAGACATAACTACATAGGAAGAGGTAATGAAAGTTGAAATTTACATATACTTGCTAAGTGTTGATCTAGATAGGTCAGTATGCCAAATTACTTTCATGTCTGCCTTGTACACTGGAAAAGACTTCCATAAATAGCTACCGCGAGGACAGGTTATAACAAAAAAACACACATTAGTTATTCAGGGAAGAGTAAGTATTCTACTGAGCATAACTAAAGTTTGAAGCAGTTGAACATCAGTGTAAAATATAGCTGTCGTTTACTTTTCTAAAGAAAAAAGTGTCATCATCAATTTAATCCAGAATACAATAAAGAGACACACTGTTGCTTTATTTAAGGGGGGAAAAGAAAGCTGGCTGCAAAACTGCTGCTTCTCTCACACGGATCATAACATCTATCAAGGGGGATTTAAAGTTTCAGCAGATTGCTAATTATAAGAGACAGTAATACTGTTATCTGCAGTCACCTTAAAGCTACAGTAGTTTGGCTTTTAAGTAGCTGAAAACTGACCTCAAAAGATAGCCTGCTAAGCATATTTAAACCATTTTTAAAAACACACACACACACTTTAAAAAGATATACCCAACAAAGAAAAACAGTTTCTCAGTTTACCAGTTTTATATACATGAACCTTAGAAACATAAATAAAATGCCCACAGCAAGCATTCACACATCTTAGTTTTCCTTCCCTGATGAAAAATTTGGATTGTTCCTCCCTTAAGCTAGTTGCCAGAATACTATTTTTCTAAGCAGTTTTCAGTTTAAAAAAAAAACAACAATCAATCAAATTTTACATAAGCAAGCCTTCAGCATTTTTTGGTAGAAGAATGATCATACCATGTCTCAAAAATCTAGGAACTCACTATTTAATAAACAAGATTACAGGGGGGAAAAAAGACAGATCATAAGCATGCAGAATTTATGGAGAGTATTAATAGCAACACCACTCCTCAGCGAAGCCCCCAAGAAGGTTTTTCCCGCTGTTTATTTGGGGACCTGAACCAAAAATCATGATGTCCACAGACCTGCATTATAGTATGACAAAGACAGTCACATCCACTCAATGTCAAGAACAACAAAAAAGTCCTACTCCATTCTCAACCTTAACAAGACCTCAGATTAAAAAAAAGGTACCCAAGGGATGATGCACAGAACACCTACAAAACTGCACAAGGATAAATAAAAAACAAGTAATAAATTTCATCTGGGACTACACAATGAGTGGGAAACAGATTTAGAAGTGATTTATTGATTTCACTTTTTAAAAAAAATCAATGTTTTGTCTCGAAGTTACTCAGATATCAACATATTCATATCATGCTTTTAAAAAATACTCTCAAGGCAACATGTAAAAATGAGGGCAGACAGATTTGGCAGCTTTCATTTGGGGAAGAAAGACTTCCCCATTTTTTGTATTCATTCTCAGGCAGTTTTAAAGCTAGCCTCTGCCTCTGGGGTAGATGGTTTTGCTGTGGGTGTGCGTTTCAAGGAGGCATTTACAACAGATGCCTCTTAAAAAATAACCACCACCCTCGTTTAAAATATTGTCAGCAGCCCCTCGCCTGGATGTGTCAGGTGCCCACGGCTACACCAAGTGTGGGAAGTTGTGGGTTGGGCTGTTTGTGTGGGGAGGGGGTGCTCACTTTGTTGTGTGGCTGTAGTGGAGTTGGTATAGGGATGGAGGGGAGGGGGGGAATACACACACCCCTCCCCAAAGCTCGACTACCCCATGGCACCCGCCTCCTTTCGCTGCCACACAAACACACAGGCAGGAAGTTTTTAATGCAGAGAGCAAGCGCAGGCGCAAGGGATTCATTAGCCAGGCATTCAATACACGGGAGGCTGCTGCTGCTGGCAAACCCCAAGCTTTACAACAACAACAACAACACTATTAAGGGGCACACAACACCGACACACACACACACACACATACACACAAGGACTGTCACCTAGGCGCCGAGCCCCCCAGCCCCCCGGGGCAGGGCTGCACAGCCCCCTCTAGCCATCCCTGCTTTGCCCTGGATTCTGCCCGGCTCCTACCTCTCCCCGCTGGGCGGTGCGCACCGGGGGGCAAACGCGGGCTCGTGTCCTTGGCAGGCGAAGCGGCTACACGGTGGCTTCTTCAGGCTGGAGGAGGATGCACCGAGACAGCAGCGGCGGCGGCGGGAGGAAGAGGAGGCGGCGGCTTATGCATTGCAGCCTCCCCCCCTAATGCGAAGCCCCGCACCGCTGGGGCTGCCTCTCAGCTGCTGCCCAGCCGGTCAGATGGCTCCGGAGCCCGGGCGACGAGGCGGCGGCGGCGCAGGCAGCAGGGGGCTCGGCGGGGCTGTGTGCGCAGAGCGGAGGAGGAGGCTGGTGCAGAGTCGGTACCATGCTCCCTTCTGGCTCCCTCCTGTTCACAGACTGTCCGCTTTAGATGGGGAGGGAGGCGGCCTCCGAGCCCAGGCAAGGGGCGGGCGAAACCAATCACAGCAGCAGGAGGGAGGGCCAAGGGGGGAGGCGGGGACTCCTCGGAGCCGAGCCCTCCTCCCGGCTCCCCACCGATGTGTCAGCCGCCCCCTGCGGGAGGGGTTTGCAGCGGGCACTCGGCACAGGACAGCCGCCGGGCTGCGGCGTGCGCGGCTCTGCCTGTGGCCCCGGGCTCCGGCTGGGCTGCCAGGCAGGGGGCATTCCCAGGGAGCGGGGCTGGGCCGGCGGCCGCTGAGCCGCGAAGCTGGGAGGTGCATTCACTCCCGGGGGTGCGAGGGAGAGCCCGAGCGAGAGATCAATGGCAGCACTCGCCGGGAAAGTTAGACACACATGTGGGATCAGAGGGCGGCTGGTAAAGAAACAGCGAGATAGGAGAGTTCTGTCTGCCCGCTGCGCCGGGACTCATGCATGTTTCCCACGGACATCCATTGCGCCTATACCCGTACACACATACAGCACATGGTTGTTGGCTGCCACGCTAAATCACCTGTCCATGAATATCCCTGAGAATAAAACCGGACTCTTCCTGCTTAGACGGTACACGAATAACCACGTGCAGGCGTTTAGCGTTCCCTGTTATGTTACTTAGAAATCCACTTAAACAAAACGTGTTTGTAAGGCCAGGTAAAAGCACGCAGAGAATATCTGCATGTTTCCCATAATTTAAGAGTAGCAGGTTTATGCCATTTTAAGAAGCGTATACTGTGATGGGTATGTGTATACACGTGTGTAGGCATATATTGTACAGTATATGCCTATGTGAGTGTGTATATATATATATATATACTTATATATGCACACATAGACACAAATATATATATATAAAATATTTCTGCAAATCTCATGAACCTCCCAGTCATCTTCAAAAGTAATGTGTATACTATAGTTTATGAGAAATACATGGGCATTCATCTATGGGCCTGATCCAAAGCCCAGTGAAGTCAGTGGGAGTTTTTGGATAAGTCCCTATGCACTTTTCATTCCAGATTTTTAAAAAAAAACATGTACACTTGTACAGTATAACATATATGTACATACTGCAGATTATATATATTATATGTTATGCTGTATCATAGGAATTTTCTAATCTGTGCATGTACTGTAAATGCAATAGTTTAAAAACATACAGAACACTATCATAGTTCATATAGACATAGAATAAGTGTAATCAAATCAGTTTTTTAAAAATTCTAGAATGTGTAGTATGGACATATATATGCTCTAACACATGTACTGTGAGAGAGACATGCCACAAAACAGCTAAAGTATCATCCAGAACAACAAAGAGCAGGGAAGTTCCACTGTACACAAATGGGCAATGAAAAAATGTTTGAAGAAAGGACATATCCTTTTTACCGCCTAGGAGGCAACAGGGAGGTAGGTTAAAAGAAAAAATTAATTTTCCTCCCTCTTCCCATCCACACACACAAAAATGAAAATATCTTATTGCAATAGAGGAAGAGATTTCTAAAAACAACCATGATGATTATTACTATTAGAATGCTTTTAGCAGAACATGGTCTCACTCTGAAATAGGAATGAACTGTGTTAATACACCACAGATTCTTGCTGATGATATATGGTGTATTAACACTGAAATCTTCAGTCTTTTACACTGCTGTGAATG
Organism: Terrapene triunguis; assembly: GCF_002925995.2. Classification (NCBI taxonomy): domain Eukaryota; kingdom Metazoa; phylum Chordata; order Testudines; family Emydidae; genus Terrapene; species Terrapene triunguis. The sequence continues at coordinate 68,181,188 of NW_020664393.1, read as the reverse complement.
TGAGGGTCAGAAGTTCAGAACAGTTTGAATTATTTAACAAACACAAGAGACACACTCTTTGGATTTCCATGCAAGTTTTCTGTTTTCTAAAATACAACAGCCCAGTTCAATGTTATTTGCCCTGGTGCTGTGTTATTTGCCCAGAGTATGTAGTTGACCCAGAATCTGATGAGAAGAAATCTCAATGGGACTGTTGACCTAACAAGTAGCATGTCAGTCTCCCCGTGGCATTTGAATGTTCTCAGAGTGAATGCGTGAAGACAGAAGAGAGCATGATGCAGAGGTTCTTCAGAATCCTTAATTATACACAGTGATTTTGGAGCACTGGTTTGTCTTGCTATCCCTTAATACTTAGTACTTTGCTTCATGACCTTGACCAATCATCCCTGTTTATTATTTACAAAATCTTGCACTTATGTGGGACAGACCTTGTTTTTTATTTTTTTTAGCATAAGTGCTTCCATTTCACTCCCTCACTGGTCTCTTGTGATAATTAACTAGTTAACACTTGTACAACATTTTTCAAGTGTTCTCACCACTTTCCAATGTTTTTATTTTAGAAAGTATTTCATACTCTTTCACCTCACAGTGTTTTATAAGGCAAAGGAAGTTTAAATCTTGCTCTGGATTTCCCCCCCCTCAAAATATTACTATTAGCAATTTGCTCTATTCAGGGGAAATGGGCCAGATTCTGATCTAATTCAAAGTAATTCCATTGACTTCAAGGGAGGTATTCTAGTTTTAAACCAGAGTAACTCAGAATATGGCCCATAGTTTTCCCCACTGATCAAACTAACAGTGAATGTACATTTCACAGTAAATACTGTATTGTCAGTTAATTTAAGCATTTACATTTTCCTGTCATATTAACTGTGATGATTTCAGGAGAAGGGAGTTCATTTTAATGCTGGTCAGTTGCACTCATTTTCTTTCTTCCTGTTTCGTGCATTTCTGGAAGAAAAACCTGCTTTCCTAATTTCCCATTGAACCATTTGCATCCTGGCATTGTGAGGGGGCAGGTGGATGGAAAAATGATTCTGGGTATCCTGTTCATAGAGCAGTGGAGTCAATGTGTGCACGGTGGCATATATTGCTTTAAAACCAAGATCAGTGCCTGAGCTTTCAGGACATTTCTCTGAGCCTAGGACACTGTTCCTGATAGTGGGAATGACCCAGTGCTATCTACAACATGTGATTGCTAACGTTCATTATGCAAAAAGGGCTGGCAGCTTGCCAAGCATTTCTTTTAGGGATTAATAATATGGGTTGTGTGGGTAATATTGATAAAACAAGATTCCCACATTTAATTTCCTAAAAAGTTTGGATGCTGATGAAATAGAGGGTCAGTCTATAGCGAACCAGAAGCTGTGTTTTGTTTTGTTTTTTAAACAAGTTGTGGAGCTGTGACTGGAGAAGATAGAAGGTTGTTTATGAAACTCCTGAGATACAAGGGCAGCACCTTGAGATGAGACAGTCAGCTGGTAGCGTGCAAGTGGATCCTCTTACTCTCCAGAAAGGGGAGATTTTTGCATGCTACTGTACAGTACTATATTAAAACCCTATATTAGCATGGGAGTACTGCTATTTGCCCTTATCTGTACTGATTGTATTGAAACCAAGGGTGTCTTGCATTTTCACAGCATCAGGCCCATATTTTGGTACAATATCAGAGGACATACAGAACTACTTACTTTACTGTACATTTTGTGCCGTTCTTCAAAATAGCTGATGACACTTGCAGTCAGATCAGCTGTTGGCAGCACAATGCAGGTACCAGGGTAGTGCCAGTATTTTATCAAGGGGCTCCCACAAACATTACCCAGTTATCTTGTGATAAACCCCAGGTCTCAGGACTGAGTGTGCTGCAGAAAGGAGAGATGAGGGACATTTTTATTTATTTTAGGGGTATTGGGATGTTTTAAAAAATTCCTGCCTTTTTGCACAATCTGGTCCAAGTCCAAAGCAAAAAGATTTAATTGCCAATGAACTTTTATTAGCCACCAGGGATTGTTTAAGCAGTAGCCAGAGAGAAGTGTCTGCCACCAGAGGCAAGGAAACTTGGCTCTGCATCACACTGTGTCTTAAGTGCCAGTTCCATTTTGAACCAATGGACATCTTCTTTATCACGTACACAAGTATCAGAGGGGTAGCTGTGTTAGTCTGGATCTGTAAAAAGCGACAAGGAGTCCTGTGGCACCTTATAGACTAACAGACTTATTGGAGCATAAGCTTTCGTGGATGAATACCCACTTCGTCAGACGTATACCTGCCTCTGGAAATTTCCACCACATGCGTCTGACGAAGTGGGTATTCACCCACGAAAGCTTATGCTCCGATACGTCTGTTAGTCTATAAGGTGCCACAGGACTCCTTGTCGCTTATCATGTACACAGATATTTTACTACACTGTAAGGGTGAGTGTCCATGACTTTGAGAAGAACTGCGTTACACAGCTCGAAGTGCAGTTCCAGGCATGGAATCAAGGCACAGCTCAATTAACTCAACCAGGCCAATGCCTCTGTGATCAGTGCGGTAAATGTTCTTTCCAAACTGTTCTATGGAGCTATGTGAAGACCCATTGGAACAAACTGTGATTGTCAACGTCATCCTCAAAAATGGGGAGACTAGTATTACATATTTGAAACACTGTAATTTTTCTGCTGCTGGGAATTCTAGTAACAGAGTTTTGGAATGACCACAAGACTTTTTTTGGAAGTTCACATGTTGGATGTTGTCAGAACCAGGGCCGGCTCCAGGCACCAGCCTGGCAAGCAGGTGCTTGGGGCGGCCGCTCCGGAGAGGGGTGGCAGGTCCAGCTATTCGGTGGCAATTCGGCGGACTGTCCCTCACTCCCGCTCGGAGCGAAGGACCTCCCGCCGAATTGCCGCTGCAGATCGCGATCGCGGCTTTTTTTTTTTTTTTGGCTGCTTGGGGCGGCCAAAACCCTGGAGCCGGCCCTGGTCAGAACACACCTCTTCTAGTGAAGTATGCCAGAGCAGTGTAAAGGAGTATTGAGAAATTTGATATATGAACTTCCAAATAAGTCTTTTACTCATTCCAGCAGTCTGTTACGAGGTTTTCAGAGCAGTGTGTTGGGGCCTTAATGTGAGTAAAAATCAGGCCCAATGTATTAAATTTTTATAATAATATAATTTCATTTGTTTTTAATAGTGAGAGTGTTAGTTGGTACTTGTGCTTTTACGTTTTGTCTGCATATGTGTTTCAATTATCCTTAATTTTCAATTTTTAAAAAAATCAGAGGAATAGAAATTTACATTTAAAAATCTTTTTGTGGAAGGTTTGCAGCTTGAATTAGCGGTCTAAAATAAATATACGTTTTATATTGCTATTATGTCTAGGGCGAAATCCTGGCCCGGTGGAAGTCAATGGCAAACTCCCATTGACTTTAGTGGAGCCAGGATTTAACCCCAACTATATAGCCGTATATACCAGACTGCAAGTTTTTGATGAAACATCTCATCCTTTTAACCTTTTACAGCAGAATCAACACATGGTAACTGGGTTCTGCTGGCTCACTGGAGCAGGTGGTTGGATAAGGGAGGCAGGAGTGGTTTCCGGGAGACAAAGGTTCTAGAGTGGGAATAGAGCAGTCCTGTGGTCTGAGCCCTAAGAACAGCCAAGCTGGAGGGAGGTTTGAGCTGAACTTTATGTCACGTACTAATAAAAGCAAACCCCAAGAAGCCAGTGACTTTGGACTCTAAATAGTATGTGTGCAGTATTTGAGAGCAAGATGGGAACCTCACCAGCTCACACTACATAACAATACTTTTGCACTTCCACAGTGCCTTCCCTTCATGATCATCTTTAAGTCCTTTATAAACACTAATGAAAAGTATTGTCTTTATTTTACACACTGAACCAGAGAGAGGTTACCACTCAAAATTTCAAAAGCAGCCTCTAATTTTGAATGGCCAACTTGAGACTCTTTAGGCCTGATGTTTGGAAGTGCTGAGCACCTACTTTCACTGAATCGAAGCCAAGGTAATCAGCACATCTGAAAATCAGGCCTCAGTGACTAAACCAGAACTCCTGCTCCGAGCACAAGACTATCAGCATTACTTGGCGTTTTTTTTCTCTCATGTTTAACTGCTTATCTTGTTACATATTTTTACATTTTAAATGCATCTGAAAGTAAATCATAATATGAACTTGCTATGTAGGATTATTGTTCAGCTACCCATCTAAATATAAGATTGTACAATCCTCCTGGGTTTTTATTGCTGACATTAACAGAAACAATAACCTTTAGTTATTATCTGGTTATAGAGGAATTCTTGTCAATTTATTTTTTCTATGGTCTATAAAATGTCCAGCCCTGCAGCCATTACTCAGAAAATACTAGTACCATTGAAATCCATCTGAGTTGTACCTGAGACATTAGGAATGGGCCCAAGATGACCTCTTCTTGACTGTTATATATTGAACGTTATGAGGCTTGGGACCTGGGGCCAGATTTTTGAAGGTATTTAGGCACCTAGTAGTATTTTCAAAAGCAGCTAGGTGCATAGCATCCATTGAAATCAATGAGTTTAGGTGCTTTTGAAAATCCCATGAAGTCCCTGTCGGGGCGGGGGGAGGGACAGTGTTGCCCCGTGGCGAGAGTCTGCAGCAGTACAGGGAGAGTCTGTGGGGTCAGCTGTAGCGGAACCTGGACCCTCCCTCCTCCACCAGGTTTAGCCCAAGACCCTGTCACTGGCAGGTCAGATATGTGACCTGGGGGCAGGGCCGGCTCCAGGCATCAGCCGATCAAGCACGTGCTTGGGGCGGCACCTTGGGGCGGGGCGGCGCTCGGGTTTTTTATTTATTTATTTATTTATTGGTTCGTCGGGGCAGTGCTGGAGGGTTTTTTTTTTGTTTCCATGGCGTGGCGCTCGGGGGGGGCGGGGCTTCGGGTGGCACGGCGGGCGGGGGCTTGGCGCAGCGCTGGGGGGTCGGGGGCTGGTGCGGCACTTGGAGGGGGGGCGGGGGCTTCGGGCGGCACGGCGCTTGGGGGGGCGGGGGCTTGGCGCAGCGCTGGGGGGTCGGGGGCTTGGCGCGGCACTCGGAGGGGGGGCGGAGGCTTCGGGCAGCGTGGCGCTTGGAGGGGGCGGGGCTTCGGGCGGCGTGGCGCTCTGGGGGCTGGGCTTCGGGCGGCGTGGTGCTCGGGGGCGGCAGGGATTTGGGCGGCGCTGGGGGGGTTCGGCTGCGGAGCGCTCGCAGGGGGGGTTCGGCGGCGCGGCGCTCGCGGGGGGCGGCGCTCTTCTTTTTTGCCTGGGGCGGCAAAAAAGTTAGAGCCGGCCCTGCCTGGGGGCAGACACCACCAAGCCTACTCCCTGGGTTCCTTCCAACCTCAGCCTCTTCTCCTCCAAAGTCACAACAGGGTCAGCTTATGGACTCACTGAGATGGTTCTTCTTGACAGTGACCCGGAGGCTCTTGTCCTATAATCACAGCCCACCATTCCTGGTCTCCAGGGGGGTCTGCAGCGGCTCGGCAACAGAGTTTGGTCCAGATGGTGTGGCATTCCTGCAGCCTCTCAGCAGGAGCAAACAGTATATGAACATTCCCTTATTTTATCCACCTTGCCTGAGCTGGCAGCTCCCTTTTGAGCTGGGCCTCCATTGTCCAGCAGGTGTGGCTGGGCGGGGCCATCTGGGCACAGAGCTGCTCGTTAACCCTTGGTTCCCCGGTGTGGGGCTTATACACCCCATCACAGTCCCCAAATACTCTTAAATATCTGGCCTTGAGGCCTTTAAAGATCACAACAGGGTAAACAGAATAGAAAATAGAGTTGAAAAAGACCTGTTAAGGCTTTTAGTCCATTACCTTGCCAATGCAGGATTGTTCCCCACATTATGTTGTCAAATGTTGTCTCCAGACTAGCTTTAAATGTGTTAAGTTATGGAGGAGTTCTCATAGGCTGAACTATACACAGAAACTCTGTGTTCTCTGTACCTATATTACAGCATCCTGGTCTCCCGCCCTGAAAACCTGCGTGTAAGATACAGATTTTCCAGAGAAAATTTATTCCTGCTTGGCCTTGGCAGCACTAGAAGGACTGAGGGTGAGGCAATTTTGAGTCCCCATTTCTGTGTCCTAATTGCCATGGACGTTGTTTAGTCCCACACCTCCTCCTACCTGTGGTCCATCCCTGTAATGCCCCCCTTACCCAAGGGTTATACTGGGCCTCGATATTGATAGCAGACTTGTAGCAAACATACATCTTTGCCATTACCCTCTGTGAGCAAGGAGATTTTCTAATGTTGATATTTGCTATTATACATGCACCTCGAACAATGTCTTTTTATAGGGTAGTTTTCAGGGAGCCTAGTAGTGACAACTAGGCAAACAATTCCTAAGAAACAACTTATTCCTCAGATATAGCCCTTTCATTCTCTTTGTAAATTGTCCATGGCATGGATGTGTTTTATATGTGGTCGTCAATTAATGTGATTCAACAAATGTGAGTGAACATGTTCCTGTGCATGGGTTGTTCATGAACTGTTCACTTCAAGTGTTCTGTACTCACAATCTTTCACTCAAGTCCTGATTGGTTACCTAAGTCACATGGTCGTGTTTCTGTTCTCTGTTTGGATGACTTTTATAAAGAAGAGGAGCACATCTGATTAAGTCACTGTGAGTTTGATATTCTCGGAGTGGGACAGAGCAAGAAGCACTTTAGCAGGATATCAGCAGTGAGTTTTAGTGAATTTTAAACCATTTCCTTTGCCTTTTTCCACAAGAGTATTAGTTCTGGTGTTATATTCTATAGATCTCAGACTTTAAAAAATACCTGAGTTTCTGTAGACATTCAGGTTTTACCTGCCACCTTCTCACAAATTGTTTGTGTGTACATGCACAGTTCTATTTGCAAAGGTGCCGGGTTATTTGCTTTAAACTGGTGAAATAAGGGTTAATGTGGTTTTAGTTGTGTAAGCTGAAATGACTTTGTCTTTGGAGTGGGTGGGGGTGTGAAGGGAACCTATTCCTAGAAGAACAAGCAATATATATACCGAGTTGAATTCTATTACATATGACAAAGTCACTTGCTAAAACTTCCCCAGAAGACAGAAGGGGGTTCTGCTGGAGTCATTTTGATTTATGATGGACAGTAATAAAAGTAAAATCACTTTACTGTATGGGTGGTGTCCAGAATCTTGAATTATTATGTGGCAGTGCCTATTAGTTTGGGCTTTATTGTAGAAAAGTCAGCCCTTCTGATGAAATTTTTCAAAACTTATTAAGACTTTGTTTAACTTCGTTTTCAAGTGCCCTCTGATCCTATCCTTTTTCACTGTCATTGAATTAATTGTATTAGTGCCAGAGTTCTGGCTTGGTATTTGGAGAAATAGTGTCCATGGTGTTGTTTTTAAGCAGTAGCGTTATGTCCCCTCCTACCATATACTGGTATAGTCCATATATTCAATCACCTACAGTATCACTAGAGCTGGAAGACAGGACAAAAACAGTGTCCAGGAATATTCAGTCAAATTTACTTTAACAGAGACATCATTTACCAGAGTCTTGTCAAACAATTCATTTCAGCTCTGAGAGAAATAGCCCTGTGACAACCTGTATATGTGTGGAAGCTACGACTGCTGCTTCTGCTACTTCCTGAGTTCTTTAATTTAATATATAGGCCTAAATTTATGCAAGAAGATGTTTGTTCAGCAACTACACATTATCTTTGTAGGTACTGGCCTCCATTACTGTGGTATATCTGAGCAATTCACAGATGTTAATGAGCTTGTCCTTACAAAATCCCATTAAGTGGAGAAATGAGGCAGCAATATTAAGTGATTTGCCCCAGGTCACAAAGGAAGTCTGTGGCAGAGTTGGGAATTGATCCCAGATCTCTGCAATCCCAGCTCAGTGATTTAACAGTAGGTTATCCTGCTTATGTGAAACCCTGCATATAGGTGAGGGTGAGAATGAAAGTGCTGATGCTGTTTTTGCTCCTGATAATGCTTTGCAGAGGTCTAGAATTTAATTTCTGACCTTATTTTTAAAAATCTACTGACAGCTCCTATATATTATATAGTGTGTTTGTGTGCGTGATGTGATGCCCTATACCTGATTAACAATGTCTTCATTTAGTATATTCTGCATAACATTCTGGCTATCTATGTAAATTCATAAATTTGAAATCCAGAAAGGACCATTATGATGATCTAATCTGATGACCTAAATAACACAGGCCATAGAACTCCAGCCAGTAATTCCTACAGCAAGCCCATATCTTGTAGTTGAGCTAGAGCATTTTTTCAAAAAGGACATTCAGTCTTGGTTTAAAGACTTCAAGTGATGGTGAATCCACCACATCCTTCACTAGGTTGTTTGAATAGTTAATTACCCACACTGAACTTCAGAGGATTCTTTAGGGATATACAAACCCCATGAGCAAATACTACAAGTCTAAACCTGGTCAGATTATATAAAGATTTGGTTATGTGTAACCCTGTTCTGTCACTTCCTTTGTGCAGAGCTTAGGTGTTATCAAGCTTTGCTTTGGTACACTATTACACAGAGACACACACATTCACAAGCAATGGGGACAGTCCCAGAAAGGAATTGTTCCTGATTATTAAGGACAGAAAAAAACATTTTGGAAAGTGGAATTTTCTCCCACCCACCTCTTTGGCAGTAGTCTGAAAGGGTAACCACATGTTCTACAAGCAAGTTGGCTGGAGAATCATAACCCAGGCTCTTGCAAAAACTTGCAGAATGAAAACGTGCATGCAAATGTATAGTCAGGCAAGTATGTATGAGATAGGTGCTTTCCACACACATTCTTTTGAATAAAAATATTGCTCTATGAGTATTAGCTTCAAATGAATAAGAAGGGTCAGGGCAGAGCTGAATTGCATTCTCTTTAGAATTCAACGGAATGTTCAGATAATTCTCCCCCACCCCCTCCACACACACTAATAGGTAATAGGAGCCTGTATAAAAAAAAGCCCCAAATATCGGGACTGTCCCTATAAAATCGGGACATCTGGTCACCCTAACACACACACACACTATTCACCTCATTCTTGCTAGCACTTTCCTCCATGAATTCTTTTATTGAAATATGTGGCCATGCTGATTCTCAAATGATCAGATTCAGACTATATTTCTTTAGCTCTCCAGAGATGGGATATTTTGAGTTCTGTTCTGTCAGTTCTGATTAGGACATTAATTTGGGCTGTATAAAGAAATCCCCACTGTGCTGATGGGAGGATAGACCCCCTTTCATGTTTAATCTAAATAGGGATTCATGACTGGCAACATTGTCTGGTAGAGGGAAGACTGCCACTAAAATAAATGAGTGCAGTGAGTGAAAATGTTTTGACTGCACTCTCTAAATATGGATTCCGTCTGTGCCCAAGGCAATGAAAGCCCTTAGGTAGTAGCTGTGTATAGATTTTTCTGATTGTGGGGGAAAAATAGGATTTTTTTTTATTTGTTAGCCCAGGGCTCTCTTCTTGAACTTGATACTGATTGTTGATGTTGATTTCACATTTCATAAATAGCCAAGTCGTGTTCAAAACTGACCTCAGCAACGACATAACCACTGAAGGTGGAGGGAAATGACAGGATCACCTCTGTTTGACAGTGAAAGGAAAAGGGCACCTTTCCTTGGAGCTTGTCAGCAACTTTCAGGTAATGTGTGAGTTTAGTTTCCTGTGTTTGAAAAAGAGTACGTTTGTATACTGATATTTTATTTTTTTAGTATGGACCCGAGCTAATGTACCTTTAGATAAAAAAACCCACAAAATAAAAGTTGCCTAGAAGTACTTTTTTAACTCTATTTCTTTTAACCCCTGTAGGCAAAACTCAGCTCAACAACAGTAAGTATTTTTTTAAAATAGGCAAGTATCACTGTTGCAATGTGGGTGAGTATATTTTATTAGCTGGTAAATTGTTATGACAGTTTTGAAAGGCTGATACAGCCCAATAAAAATATGTACATTTCACTTACAATTTGTATTCTGGTGGTGTGATCTTGGATAAAACTCCTGTGAACTTCAGTCTACCCTTCTACAAATGATTGGGTGTAGTAGTATTGCCATTAACTACCTGACTTAAGGTGAGGCTGACCACAGGGCTTCAAAGTGCTTTAAGATCGTCTGATAAAAGTGCTGCATAAGTGCAAAGTGTCCCATCATCTAGGAATATGAATTAGAGTTTCAAGTTCCATTGCTCATTCATTTCCTCATTCATTAAGCTGACATGGTGTTCTGAGAACCATCCACAGTTTTGGTCACTGTGGAGAAAGGACTGTGCCACCATAAAAATTGTCCCTTGTGGTCTTGGGGTAGGAGATTTGATACTATGGTGGAAACCATAACAGCCTGAATTCTGCAAGGTCTGTTTAGAGAAGTGCTCTAGCTACAGAATGATCTTTGTTGAGCATATTGGGGTGGGTGGAAAAGCAGGGAACTGAACTTCTTATGAACTTCCAGCAGTCTCCCCTCCTTTCATAAAAAAGCAGTCCACAGTTCGGGACCAAACCCAGGTATGTTCAGGTGAGTTCCCACTGAAATGACAAGTTTAGCCTGCATGAGGGGTATGGGACAGGGGCCTGAATGTTAAGTCTAATCTAGGTTTGATTCAAAATGTATTTAAATTAATACAAGTCTTCTATTGCCTTCCGTGGACCTTTGGATCAGGTCCTAATGCCCCGATTCAGCAAAACACTGGACTATGTGGTTAAGTGTAATTGACTTAAATGGTTTCAAGTGCTAGAAGTTAAGCATATCCTTATATGCTTTGCTGAATCGGGGCCTTAGAGCACAGTATAGCAGGTGTCACATGTACTTCAAACACATTTAAAATTTACCACCTGTGGCTCTGATCTTTCAAATACTTATGCTCACAACTAACTTTACTCACATAAACTCAATGGCCCCGAGACCTGAACATGGGGGGCGGGGGGGAAAGGGAGCCTTCCTATGTGTATATCATTCTTCTCCCATGGAAAGGGGCTAAGCTGCCTCCATAGTGTCATCCCACCAGTTTCTGTCTTGAAGGAGGGCACTCTGAGCTCCACAGAAGATGGGTGGATGGGAGCCAAGGGAGCACACATTGTGTCCTTCCAGCTCCTGCACAGTATCTACAGGTTCAATTATCTGTTCAGGGCAGCCAGGGGATAGGATGGGAGATGGCATCAAAAGCCGGAACTAATGCAGAGTCACAGAACCTCTGTGCGGATCCTTGGGAATTCATAAGTTTTCTGGGGAGACCCTGCAGCCTTTTTTGTCAAGGGGACAGAGAAAACCCTTCAGTCGGTGTGGGGTTGAGGTATCTCCATGAATGTATCCTTGTGCAGGCTTCTTCTCTCCCCAATGCCCCTTCCCATGGGTTTTTATTGTGTAAGGGGATGATCTAGTCCAGTGGGACTGTACACAAGAGTAAATTATCTGTGTAAGTGTTTACCGAATCAAGCCCTAGTCATGTTAATGTATACAATGTGTTAGGGCCCAACACACGCAGCATATGAAAGTGTTCAGTGGTATATTTTGTAGAAATGAGATGCAATTATCTTTTTGGAAAGTATATTTCTGTATGTCTTATGCTATGGATGGGTATTTTGGGAGACACTGTAGTATATCTACATCAACAGCAATTTCTCTAAAAAGTGGTTTGCTACCAATTTAGCTGTTTCAGAGATGGTGTTTAGTGTAGTGCTATCTTTTCACTTAACTAATACTATGTCATTTTCTGCAAGGACTTTTCTTTTTATATTACTTACGGTTTTCACAGAAATCGCTTACTTGTAAACACCCACCTTGATTTCAGTCAGCGAAGACATGTTTCTCTATGGCCCAATCCCATCACATAATGAGAGCCCTAAGCTCCCCCTGATGCCAACTTCTATTGAGGGCACTTAGCATCTCATATGATCAAGCCCATAGTTCCATGGCTAGGGGCCAGATTTACAAAGCTATGTAGGTGCCTAAAGATGGACATAGGGACTTACTGGGATATGCAAAAGCATCTATGTTAGGCACCTAATTACCATTGTTTGCAATGAAGCTTTAGGCACCTAACCTGCTTAGTGGTTTTGAAAATCCTAGTGGGCACCTGTTTGTGCCTTGAGATGCCTAAATCCTTTTAATAATGTGGTCCTTAGGCACTTTTGAAAATGCCAGCCTATTGCAAAAGTGAAGCCTTTTCCTCATCTAGTCCATTTCCCGTATGTAATTTCAGTATCAGATCCAAAGAAAAAAATCATCCTTCCAAAAAATTGTAAGCAAATCTTGTTATAAATACCTCGTCTATTGTTCTTTCTAAATTAAAATGTTTGCTGTATTGCCTTTTAGGAAGTATGTCACATAAGAGCCCAGAATCTATATTATAAAGGGCAACTTATTTTATTTTGAAAGTACTGTGTCATATAAAAGGATGAATATTTGAGGAACTTCCTGACCTGCATGTTTCTCTTTGTAGGGATAGATTCCCTTTTTCTCCATATAAATATATAGAGAGATTGTTAATTTAACAACACTGAAAGTATTCAAACTGTTGGACTTCAAATGATGAATCTCAACCAGCAGCAGCAGCAGAATTCAAGTAATTCTCTCTATGGGTATGTCTACACTGTAAATTAAGATGTAACTGTAGCACACATAGGAACAGCAACACTAGCTTTAATCTAGCTGGCATGGGTAACAATAGTAGTGAAGACGCAGTGGCATGGACCCCAGCACAGGCCAACAACTTGAGTACGCATCCAAAGGGCTGGTACTTGGGTAGCTAGCCAGTGCTTAAGCCAGTGCCGATGCACCTTCACTGCTATTGTTACTCACCTTAGCTAGATTAAATTTGTAGTGCAGACATATTCTGTAAGTAGCTGATTTATGATTTCCACAAAATCCCTTAGGAAAAGTTGGTTTATGATTGACAACACAAAGAACAATCTCTGAACACTTACAGGAGGGCCAGGTTGTGCCCCAGTCATGAATATGGGTACATACAATCACATGTATAACTCCGCACATGAGTAACCCCTCTGATTTCAGTGGGGATACTCATGGGAGTAAAATCACCCATGTGGCTCGGTGTTTGCAGGATAGGGGTCCTAGTTGTAAGCTGTCTTGGGCTGAGCCTCACTCTTCACTACATGCTTGTATAACACCTAGTACAAGGGACTTTGATCCCTGATGGGGCCCTCCAGGGACCACTGTAATATTATATACAGGGCCGGCTCTAGGCACCAGCAAAACAAGCTGGTGCTTGGGGAGGCACATTTTTAGGGGCGCCATGGCTGGCGCCAGAATGCCGCCCCTAAAAATGTGCCCCGGCCGCCCTAGCTCACCTCCGCTGCTGCTGCCACAGCGCGCGAAACAGCTGATTCGCGCGCCCCTACTCGCCCTCCCTCCCAGGCTTGAGAGCCTGGGAGGGAGGGGGAGCAGCGGCGCGCGAATCAGCTGTTTCGCGCTCCACGGCGGTTCGGGGTCTCCCCCTCCCTTCCAGGCTCTCAAACCTGGGAGGGAGGGGGAGATCCTGAGCGGCCGTTTCGCGCGCCGCTGCTCCCCCTCAGTCCCAGGCTTGAGAGCCTGGGAGGGAGGGGGAGCAGCGACGCCCGCGCCGCGGCCACTCGGAGTCTCCCCCTCCCTCCCTCCTTCCTAGGCTTGAGAGCCTGGGGGGAGGAGGCAGGGCTGGGGATTTGGGGAAGGGGCGGAGTTGAGGCAGGGCCGGGGGTGGGGTAATTAAAGAACGGGGGCGGGGGCGGCCAAAATTGTTTTTGCTTTGGGCGGCAAAAATCCTAGAGCCGGCCCTGATTATATAATATTAATAGACTACATAAAAGCAGCACTACTGCATGCTCTTATTCTGATGGGCCATGCACACCAACAATCCAATGCATGAATTATTCCTGTCAGGAGACAGTAGCCCACATAGGGACAGCCTTTGACCATGGACTCTGACCCGCAGGCCTCTCCTTGGAATGTCCTTCCTATGCCTTCTGTTGAGGTCTATTGGGCAACTTTTCTATATGTTTTTGGAGGGACAGAATTGCAGAAGACTACTCCATAACACCTTCTACACCTCAGCCAAGCTATATAAACAGGGCAATTTCTAACTCCCATCAATGATTTTAAGGCCTCTCCCAAATTCATTTTCTTTTAACTATGGATGAAAGGCATTTTCCTTTGGTTTATTTCCTCCTTTGTAAGAAACCCAGCATATGAATAACATGTCTAAATTACCATGTCAATGCGGCTAGAGACATTATAGAATAACTCTTCTTTGAAAGTGGTTTGATTGCAGCTGTACAGCAGTTCCAAGTTAAAGGGACAGCTTTAAAATAGCTAACTAAAAAATAAAAAGTTACTTACCTTGACATTTGTCCTCTATCAAAGTCTGATTCCTAGGAATTCTCATCTCTCCTAGATTCTCACCCTCACCCTCCCTACTTTACACATTTGCCAAACAATCCTTCCTGTGCTCAGAAGTTGTTTACAAACTGATATGCCCAACTTGACATTGTATTAACCCCTAAGCAAAACAGTGGACACACATTATGGGGCTGATGTTGCTGGCCTTACAGAGATAAAATTCCCATTGACATCAGGCTCTAGGACAGGATATGGCTAACACCGTCTGAGTTATTAAAGGCAAAGCACAATGATGGACTCCATTTAATATCTGAGTAAGCTTCTACCACCACGGGAGAGATTTCTTCCTACCTCCAGCTGGTGATTAGCTGATACGTGTGGATTGCTAACCTTTATAACTTTTATGCTAGCTGGCGTGACTTCCAATAAATGGCTACTCTTTTTAGAAATTTAAGGTTAGTAAGAAATGTACAGTAAGAACTTTGAATTTAAATGTAGTCACTCTTCACTGACCAATGACAGACTGTCTCAGGATATTTGGGATGCTAAAAACACCCTGGCCTCTCTGGTAAATGACTTTTATTTTTGCCTGGTCTGGTGCACCGATGACTATTTTAAGGTATGATATCTTGAGAGTCACGAAAAATAAAATAAAATCCTTTCTGGATCACTGTGGACAACACCCCCATCCTGTCTTCACTCAGGCCCATATCCTGGGAGTCATCTTCTACTCTGACCTCTCCTTAAGTCCTCACATCCAGGCTATATCTAACTCTTACTGATTCTTGCTGCATAAGATCTAAGATTGGCCTTATTATCCAAGCACACAGCTAACTCCCTTGTTCTTATCCTTGTTCTGTGTTTGTACAGTGACTAGCACTATGGTGCCCTGGTCCATGAGTAGGGCTCCTAGGCTGTACAATAATACAAATAGCAAATGATGAAGCTAATACCTTGAAAAGCTGGGACCCCATAATATCTAAGGTTTTGAGCCTGCAAACTTCTAGGGCATGTCTACATTGCAGCTGGGAGTGTGTGTCCAGGCCCAGAGAGACAGACAGACATGGTAGTTCTGCCTGAGTTAGTATTCTAAAAATAGCATAAGAACATAAGAACGGCCATACTGGGTCAGACCAAAGGTCCATCTAGCCCAGTATCCTGTCTTCCGACAGTGGCCAATGCCAGGTGCTTCAGAGGGAATGAACAGAACAGGTAATCATCAAGTGATCCATCCCTTGTTGCCCATTCCCAGCTTCTGGCGAACAGAGGCTAGGGACACCATCCCTGCCCATCCTGGCTAATAGCCATTGATCGACCTGTCCTCCATGAATTTATCTAGTTCTTTTTTGAACCCTGTTATAGTCTTGGCCTTCACAACATCCTCTGGCAAAGAGTAGCAGTGTGGATGTTGCGGCACAGGCGATGGCACAGGCTAGCTGTCTGAGTACAAGCCCACCTGACTCCCTGGGTCCGAGCTCAGGCAGCTGGCCCCTGTCGCAACATCCACGCTATTATTTTTAATATGCTAGCATGAGCAGAACTAGTGCATCTGTCTACCCGGGCTGGGAGGCACTACCACAAGCAGTCCCATTGGCTTAAATGGAGCTATTCATGGCTGTAAAATTAAACAAGAATATGAGTGGTTGCAGGGTTGGAGCCTAAGAGTGTATAGCTGTATTTTCTCGTCCTTGCGATTCACTTTCAGTAGTTATCAGACCTTAAAAGCACAACATTCTGATTATCATCTAGCCTTTATACCCCTCGCTTCAAGCCCTAACTGACATCAGTGACTGCTGTTCTGAGAACTCTTCAAGCTGGGACCAAAGCTGTTAGATATTGGAAAGTTTGTAATCCCAGCTTCTAAATGGTATTAAAGTAGAGCTGGTAGAAAAAATGCAAAACTGAGAAAGTTTTCCTGTTCTTCAGCCAGCTCTAGTATAAAGCATTTATTTCTAACCTCAGGTGTTTCAGACCATTGGCTGCTAAAGTCATGTAGGACTTGAAGTGGTGGGGAAGACCAGAGAGTAATCAGAAGGACATTATTTTAAAGTGTCACCTTATTTATGTAAATATTGTTCTATATTTTGTTACTGATTGATAATTAAGTAAAACTTCCATAATGTCACAAACCAAAAGCTAAATGTGAACTTTGGCTGTGGTTCCCTTTCCCAACAAAATCTGACTCTGTTTCATAGATTCATAGATTCTAGGACTGGAAGGGACCTCGAGAGGTCATCGAGTCCAGTCCCCTGCCCGCATGGCAGGACCAAATACTGTCTAGACCATCCCTGATAGACATTTATCTAACCTACTCTTAAATATCTCCAGAGATGGAGATTCCACAACCTCCCTAGGCAATTTATTCCAGTGTTTAACCACCCTGACAGTTAGGAACTTTTTCCTAATGTCCAACCTAGACCTCCCTTGCTGCAGTTTAAGCCCATTGCTTCTTGTTCTATCCTCAGAGGCTAAGGTGAACAAGTTTTCTCCCTCCTCCTTATGACACCCTTTTAGATACCTGAAAACTGCTATCATGTCCCCTCTCAGTCTTCTCTTTTCCAAACTAAACAAACCCAATTCTTTCAGCCTTCCTTCAGAGGTCATGTTCTCAAGACCTTTAATCATTCTTGTTGCTCTTCTCTGGACCCTTTCCAATTTCTCCACATCTTTCTTGAAATGCGGTGCCCAGAACTGGACACAATACTCCAGCTGAGGCCTAACCAGAGCAGAGTAGAGCGGAAGAATGACTTCTCGTGTCTTGCTCACAACACACCTGTTAATACATCCCAGAATCATGTTTGCTTTTTTTGCAACAGCATCACACTGTTGAATCATATTTAGCTTGTGGTCCACTATAACCCCTAGATCCCTTTCTGCCGTACTCCTTCCTAGACAGTCTCTTCCCATTCTGTATGTGTGAAACTGATTGTTCCTTCCTAAGTGGAGCACTTTGCATTTGTCTTTGTTAAACTTCATCCTGTTTAACTCAGACCATTTCTCCAATTTCTCCAATTTTCATACTCAACATCCTAAACATGTCTCCATTATAGAGAATTATAATGGCCCAGTGATGGTCAGTGGTAAAAGTATTGAATTTAGGGGGAAAAAGATGGGTGTTATATAAATGTGTATATAATACTAATTAATAATGAAATGGCTTCTCTGGAATGTGGACACAGGAACTGCCTGTGATATCATAATAGTATGAAATTCAAAACAGCATCTTGGACTTGATGTGAGATGGAATAAAAGATGTACAAAAATATTTCTGAAATTTTATGAGACTATTGAAGATTTTCATGACGAATATTAAACAGTAACAAAAATAATGAAAAATTAATTAATTAGGTTGTACCAAATCTTGGATATCTAATATTTTGCATCTTGCCAGGTCAGAATAATACTTTGGTAGATAACAAAAGAAATGTTTTCAAACCCAGTAAGTTTTCTAAGCATTGGCCATGGACCTCTGCCAACAAAGGAAAAAAGTTCTGCACCCAGTCCACCTCCCACTCCAGTCCCAGCACTGCTGTCCTTCATCAGCACCCACATGAACTTAAGAAAGGTGTCTTCCTGCACTGGAAGGAGGAAGAGAGTGCCAAGTATTTGCCTGCATTAGGTAGAAAGACATATAATCTTTGGACCATGCTTGTAGCATAGCATGTTGGCCTGTGAACAAGCCAGTCCAACCCTGTAATACTCAATCCACATGGGGCTAATCACTGTTCAATAACACGATCAATTTCCACCCTCTTCTTTCAAGAGAGCAATCTGTGTTTTGAAACATCAGGCAATGGTACAGGCAGTGTAGATGGCAAAATGTCTGTCTGGCAATTCTCTGAAGTGCACGTAAATCACTTAGAAGCACATGTTGCTTTCTTTTTAACTCATTTGAATGGCCTTTATTTTTATTTAAGAGCTGTTCTATTTCTGTTGACAGCACAATCTCACAGAGGTCATGTCTGGGTCCCTTTGCAGGATATATACTAGTGCATATTTCCCAGGGCATTCAGTGAAGAAATACTAGGGTCTGATGTGATGCTGCAATTGTCAGTGTGCAGAAACACCGATGCAGAACTACCATTGAAGCCAATGGCAATTTCATGCATGGCACAGCAGTAGTACTGGGCCAGAAAGTCTCCATTTTGTAATTATATAATGGTAGTCACTAGTGATACTACTCAGCACTGGACTGGGACTCAGAACATCTGGGTTCTATTGACTTCAATGAGATCTGACTTTAATGGGAGTTTTCATGGGTATAAAGTTTCACATGTGTGCAAGTGTTTACAGGACAGTGGCCTTTACTGGAAGGCACTTAAAGTTGATTATGGAATTTTGATAAAATAATCTAATTTTAAGTGAAAGAAAGAAAACTCCAGCCACCTGAATGACATATAAAACTACTGAGTGGTGTGTTGTTAAAATTGTCCTCAAATTTAAACTTTCCTCAGATAGGTTCAATTTTTCATTGGAAACCCAAACCCCAAAAATGTGTTGGTTGAAATCCAAACATTTTTTGGATTTCAGATGAAATTTGTTTTGGTTTTTGTCTATTGTCAGTGAAAAGTTGTCTGGCTTTGGGGGAAAAAAAAATCCAGTCGTGTCTACTCACAATATTATTGTGATAAGGGCTGAGTAAATACCGAGATAGACAGATGTTTTCTTCGTCTTTGGTATTTTCACCTATGTTATATCCTTATTTAGAGCCTGATCCAACTTCCATTGAAGTCAATGGGAGTCTTTTCACTAATTTTAAATGGCAATTGGATCATGCCTTTAGCGCAAAAGAGCATAGAAAGGCCCCTAGCTTACTTCCAATAAGAAACAAATCTTGTCTGAAGCAGGCCTTGTGCTCTCCAGACCTTGCTTATTTCAGGAGAGAAGACAGAAAAGGCTGGTTCTTTAGTGTGACTTGGGGATGGGTCTCTAAATAAAGCAAACTTCAAAGGTAACAGTAAGGGCTGCTGCATAGGGGGAGGTTGGCTTTCCCACCACACTGGGCTGTAGAAAGGACGTGCTTTCAGTGCAGTTTGTTTTGATAAGCAGCATGAGAATTTTTAAAGTCAATAACTTGATATACAAACTGCAGCTCAGTCTGGAGTTAATCCTGTGACTAACAAATCCAGGGACAAAGTAGTCCAGTTATGTAGTCACTTGTTAAAATCCTGCAACCCAGCAAGAACTCTCTTCCATTAAAATGTTTTTTCTGTACACCTCTATAAACAACGAATATAAGTGGATGTGGACAAGAGAATGTATGTTGCAAAAATAGCTCTTGTGGCAGAGAGAAGAGGAGGAGGAAGAAAGAGAGACTTACTTAAAGTGTCATCGGAGGCTGTCCAAAATTTGGGTCTGATCCTGTGAACCTTATCTTCTGAACTTCATGGGACTCCGTATGGCTGTGTGCTTTATGGCCTTGATTCAAGAAAACGCCATGTCCCATTGACTTCAATAAGATTTAAGCATGTATTCTTTCCTGAATTAGGGATGTTTTATTGAATTGGCACCCATGCCACGTCATGCAGGAGTGGGCCCTCACACCCTAATGCTGCAGCTTGTTCCAAAGGGGTAGAGCACGGTACTCCACTGAAGTTAATAGGCTTCTTCAATAATAGGGCATTGTACTAGCTGCTCAGAAAAAGTTGCAGGATCAGAATAGTAATTAATAAGCCTCTGTCCTTGAGAAAATAAAATGAACTTTATAAAAAAAATGAATAAATGTGTTTTTCCTCATTCAACCCTAAATAATTCTAGCAGCTTTATAAAGAAGAAAAAGAATCCAAGAAAATGACTATGCTTTTTAGACTACATATATAGTTCTGAATTCTTTACTATCTATTATTTATAGCACCTTTTTAGAACGGATTATCTTTTTATATTTAGGAATTGCTGGTACTTCCCCATGCCCTCTTCTGTTTCCATCTCAGCTTTACTTTACTTTGGCTCTTTTTATTTACTTCGGCACAGATGGCCAGATGTACAGTGAGAGCTTATATACCGGGCCTACTCCTGCTCCCTGGGAAATCAACACGAGTTTTGCCATTTTCTACAATAAGAGCCAGATTGGGCCTGTGATGAGAGATTGCAATGTAGGATTACTTAGCCTTGTAAAAGGAAGACTTAATGCAGTATTTATGATTATGAAGGGGATAAATAAAAACATAGCTGTTGAAACTATTTTCATTTTCCCATAGGAAGAGGAAAGAGATGTTTTACACTGAAATAAATGGCAGGTAAATTTGAATCCAACAAAAAGAAATATTTCATAGATTCTAGGACTGGAAGGGACCTCGAGAGGTCATCGAGTCCAGTCCCCTGCCCGCATGGCAGGACCAAATACTGTCTAGACCATCCCTGATAGACATTTCTTCACATGTCATGCCAGCAGCCTATTCTGTTCGCTGCTGCTGGGGGTCAGATAAGCAAATTGAATTTAAAAAGGGGCGGAGTAATTTTTTGACCAATGATAACACATATTCAGATATTACAGTTCAGGTGGGGCTAGAGTGCTCCTTGCACACATGAAAGGTAGATTTTGCCTTAAAAACATAAGGCAAAATCTTGGCCCCATCAAAGTCAAAAGTCCCAAGGACTTCAATAGGGCCACGATTTCGCCAACAGCATTTGCTACACCTGATTAGAGCAGTAGCCCATCTAGCCCCGTATCCTGTCTCTGGCAGTGACTACCACCAGATGTTGCAGAAGGAGCAAAAAACCTTGAAATGGGCAATTATGGAATAGCCTGCTCATTGGGAAATTTCTTCCCCACTCTTTCTGTTATAAATTTCCGGCACAGGCCATTACTGGACGCGCTCGGCCAGGGGTTCTCAAACTGGGGGTCACGACCCCTCTCAGAGGGTCACAAGGTTATTATGTGGGGGTCGCGAGTACACGCCTCCCTGCTAGTTAGCAAGTCTGCTGTGAAGTCTACACTAGGAAGTCTGCTGTGAAAAGTGATATTAACAAATATACAAATATCATTTTAAAATAGTGTCAAATATAAAAATGTGTTTTTAATTTATAAGGGGGGTTGCACTCAGAGACTTGCTGTGTGAAAGGGGTCACCAATACAAAAAGTTTGAGAACCACTGCACTAGGCATAATAAGTTTGATGGTAACTGGTCTGACCTGGTGGGGAAGAGTCTTTTAATTCCATGTGAAGGTGAGCACTGATGACATAAAAATAATTTGGGGAGACAGCGCAGGATATTAACGTTTGTTAATTTCTTGTAGAGGGGGGAGTTCAAGATCATAAACACTAGCACTTCTAAATAGGGTGACCAGACAGCAAGTGTGAAAAATTGGGACAGGGGGTGGGGGGTAATAGGAGCCTATATAAGAAAAAGACCCAAAAATCGGGACTGTCCCTATAAAATCGGGACATCTGGTCACCCTACTTCTAAATAATACTGGTTAGTGTTGTTTATCACTCTGAATGTCCCAGTAGTCACACTGTGGACTTATAAACAAAATGAGAGGTATCTGAGATCAGAGCATACTGCTAGTCAGATGACAGTAATTTTATTCAAGCAGGTTGAATTGTGATTTATCTATTTACCAGGGTTCCTTTAAACAGCATGCAAACACAGCTTTAAAAGTTACAGTATTTTTTTATAATAGAAGCTCACTATTTCTCACTCCACAATTCCACAAATTTGATCACCACAAAACCCACCAGACTCAGCAAAGATGCAATAGCTCGGGTGTCATGTTACTAAGTTCTCAAAATTGAGATGAGCTCCACCCAGGGGGCTGTCGTACGGCGTCTCAGTAAAGTCAATGGGGCTCAATGCACACACAGGAGTCCAATCACAGAATGCTGATAGTAGGACTCAGGTCTAACCCTCCATTACATTTTGCTTCAATAAACTGTCAAGCATCATCATAATTAAAACTAAATTATATTTGTCAGAATAAGCAAAGTTCCTTGCGTGTTGTAGTATTCTTGACATTTTTTATCATGTTTGTTTACTTTCTAATTCACAAAATTCATTAATCTGCAGTGAGTCTGCCAGTTATTACTGTGAATTAGCGAAGTTTTACTGTACAGTAAAATTAAAAACCACAGTCTAGTAACAGTATCTGCACTGCGAAACACCCTCCTTAATTAAGCAATATGATGTGAAAGGCTGTATATTTCTGAGTGATTATTGTTGTTTTATAAAGCATGAAATCTAATGCAGAGTGACCACCTGAGAATTGTAGTAATTGCCCTAAAATCACCACCTGGAGTGTCTGGCTGCTATGATGGAATGCAATCAAGATGTAAAAATGAAGATCAGAGTTAGACCTGTATATTATAAAGCCTTGCAAACATGGACACTGACCTCAATGCCAGTCTATCAGAAAATTCAAAGTGCATCCTTTTGAAAAGCTCTATAGAATTTAATGAAAAAGTGAGAACATCTTAAATATTTTAAGCTGTCAATAAAATTTCAGAGAAATATATAGCCCTGTGTCATAGGTGGCTGCCTCCAGGATGCCCCCTTGTGGCCTCCATGTGCCCCCCCACCTCACTTCCTTTCTTCCAGGCACTTGCAGTTCCCCTCCCATGAGGGGCCACTCATATTCTCCAACTTAGGTGATAGGACAGCCGCTGCTTGGGGCACCCGTTGGCAGCAGGCTGTGGTATGATCAGTGCACCTGTGTCAGTTTCCCCTTTTGTTATGGAGCCACCAGTGACTCCACACAAGCTTTCTGAATATAAATAGTCCTCTGAGGGGTTAGTTTATTACAAAAGTCCCACAACCAAAGTCTAGAATTCCCCAGCACACTCCAAACAGTAAATTCAATCTTGTGAGTCCCAACAGTCCATCCACACGCAAAATATGGCTCCAGCATCCCTCATCATGGCACAGCTCTCTGGTACGGTTCCGGCTTCTCTCACCATGACCCAGCTCTCCAGTACGGTTCCGACTTCCCTCACCATGGCCTAGCTCTCTGGTACGGCTCCAGCTTCTCTCACCGTGACCCAGCTCTCCAGTACGGTTCCAACTTCCCTCACCATGGCCTAGCTCTCTGGTACGGCTCTGGTTTCCTTCACCAGAGTCCAGCTCCCCAGTATGGCTCTGGCTTTCCTCCCCACAGCCCAGCTCTCCAGTATGAATCCAGCTTCTCTCACCATGGCCCAGCTCTCTAGTACAAATCTGTCTTCTCTCATCATTCCTCACCCCAGCTCCTCCAGTCGGGATGCTTCTCTGCCCTGTTTCCTTCCCAGGTATGGCTCCAGCTCTTGCCTGGAGACATCAGCGGACTCACCCCTGCATTGTTCCCCAGTGTTCAGCCCTCTCCAGTCCTCTAGCTTCAGTTCTTTGGCTCAGAAAGCCAGCAGGCATCTTCTTCTGCCGCTTTCAACCTTCAGCCCTTTCCAGCCCTCTCTGGCCATTGCTGTCTGTCCTGGGGAAGTCTATAGGTGACCCCCACTTTCCACTTTCATCAACCCGATTTGGCTCCACTGTACACTAGAGAACTCTTTCTGCTCCCTCCTTCAGGGGCATCCCCTTCCCAGAGGGTCTCAGCTCTGTTCTTCTCCTGAGCACTCTCTCTCAGCTCAGGGTTATAGACTCTCTCCCTTGCTAAATGCTGAACTCCCTCTCATAGAACTCTGAACACTCTCATTCCTCGGGGCTGTCTCTCCTTTGTAACTCCTGGGGTAGCTCCGCCTTCCACATTATACCAAGCTAGGTTGCAACTGGACTGGACCAATTTCGTTTACGGGGGCGGCTACTCTGCTATACCTGACCAGGGAATTCCATAGGAGAATTTCCATAAGGGATTTGCCATTTAATAAATTAATTAAATAAACATAAACATTTATCTGATGCTCATCACATTGGCAACTGGTTGCAATGTAAAACTTAAAACCAAAGATGTTGTTTGCAATAGGCAACAAAACAATGGATCCAACTGGCCAGAGCATTAATTCAAAGTAGAATTTCACGGAATGAAAAAGACCGATCAGGATGTAAATATAAACACAGCTTTAGATAGAGTTCTGTTCGCTGTCAGACCAAGATCATGCCAAAAATGTCATATGTTATAGTGATGTATGTATTGTTATCAGGATCCTCATCTATGACTGTGGGTCCAGACAGGATTTATGGAATCCCCTTATGGTGACGCTAGGTACAACAGGGTATTTTACTCGGGATAGGAGTTAGGGGGAATAAATGACACTGCAGTTTTCAGCTATCAGGTTAAATAGTGGCTTTTGATATACCCAAGTGGAGTCCTCCTGTTATACCCTATGAGAACCCTGCAAAATTTAATTGGGGGGGTTTGTAATGCTCTTTGGGAGAGAGGGCACGTCGGAAATCCAATCCATGTTTTTGGGGAAATTTTCAACCAAACCTTTTTCCATTTTTATATTGAACATTTTTTTTCACCAACAAATGTCTGGCAAATTTTAGTCTTCACTGAAAATGGAAACAACAATCTTATAACAGAGACCTGTACAGTGAGAGAGCACAGTAATATGCTGGCTTTATATGACAGCAGGTAGTGGGAGAATGTAATTGATTTCCAGGGGAAATGGAATGGCAAACCCCTCACACCTCTCTGGATCTCTAGTGAGTCGAGCTTTCATAAGTTATGGTTCATTTCCTTCTTTAACAGGAGGATGTTAAATCTTACCAAGAGACACAATGGAGGGTTTTCCCTGGCTAAGTACATTCAAGTATCTTTGTTTAGTTGCTACCTTTGTTTAACTGTCATACTTTTCCCATTCACCTGTATCCGGGTACACTTATGTAAAGTTAAAAATTTTGTTATTGTTATTATCATCACACAATCTAAAATGGAAAGTAATTAAATGTATAGAGAAGATGCACTCAGGTTAAAGCCATAGGTGGAAAATAATTCAAGTTAACAAAAGCCAAGGCTTCTAATAAACAGATGTTTACTGTATTTCTGTGCAAAGGACTTCGGAAAGTGCAAGTTAATGTCACCACTAAAAAAAGAGCTTTTACTCTGCAGTAGTATGTGGTCTTGTGGTGTGTTTTTTGTGTCCTGGACCTTTAAATTTCTAAGACCTTTCCTTGGCTGAAGACTTTGGTGGAGATTTTTTTCTGAGATGTAGCATGCTACAGGAAACACACGGACACATTTAAAGCCCTGCAGTCAGAATCAGTTGCTCTTGCAGGGGAGATTACTTTTGTTCCTTCTTGATTTCATGTTCTCTATATGTGAAAATAAAGGTCCTTCTAACTGATAGCACATGGTTGGTCTTTATGTACAGAAAAACATGAAAGATCTTAAAATTTGTATTTGGTAATATTTCCTATTTGAATCATAGGAAATAATGCAGAATGCTATGGTGATGTCAATGCTGTGGCCTGGTAAATGCTCATTATTTTTAGTGGTATCCATGGTATAGTCTACAATTAAAAGAGCCTTCTCTATGAAACAGTGTCTCTAAATTAGCAAAAGATTTTAAACTCCCATTTGTTTTTCATAAACATGATCTTCAATTTTTGAAAGTTTCTTTTTCTAAGCAGAAGCGTTATCAGCTCCCTTTGATAAACAATTAAATGTATTTGCATTTCAGGATGAAAAAGACAAACAAACCGGGAACTCTTCCCTCACGTCTCCTTAGATCCTTCTTTTGCTGTTTGCCTTTGCTGATTACAATATTTATTGCTTTTCCTGCTCCTTCATTTTCTTGTTTCATGCCACAATCACCAGTGTCTGTCCCTCTGGTTGCTTAGGCTCTGGTATAGTCAATGATATCCAAATAATATAATACAGTAGCTCCTTTTATTTAACTGAACTGAGTCAAAGACTTTCAACAGTCAAAAACATAAATATTAAATAGTCAGAAGGAATATTGTTGTCTTTAATTTAGCTGCACCTCCAAAGTCTTGTTGTAGTTATATAGAAACATGACAATGAAAGGTTTTTTAACAATTTCAAATTTCTTTTTTTCTTTTCTTCTTTAATGCTGGTAGTTTTTGATAGGAAGGGGGAAACATTCACAGTTGTATTCACATTTCTTTAATGTGTAAGCAAATCTGTATTTACTATTGGGTTGGAAGGTCAATGCTGCTCCTTTTTAATTTGGAGCTTTGGCCACCAGAGGGAGATGCACTTTATTCTCTGTCATCACATTCATAGAACTTCTTTCAAATGCACATCAGACCTGTATTACAAATGCCACAGTTCTAGCTGTGGAAAGAAGTCAGATTGCCTTTGAATATGCTGGAAAACTAACTGAATTCTGTTTATCCATTTTAAGGCTCAGCATTAGAAGTTTTATGCGATTCCCCAATTAATTTAAATCAAAAATGAAAACATGGCTAACAAACTACATTCTCCTTTCCATTCATGCTGTTATTAAAATAGCATTAGC
Source organism: Terrapene triunguis (assembly GCF_002925995.2). Lineage (NCBI taxonomy): Eukaryota > Metazoa > Chordata > Testudines > Emydidae > Terrapene > Terrapene triunguis. Next base: position 68,154,514 of record NW_020664393.1, on the reverse strand, counting down.
AAATTAAGAAGGTATATTCTCCTCCCAATCAACAAACTCCCACAAGAACTAAGGACTATAACAAACCTCACCACCTTCGGCTTCAAGTGCAAGCAAGGTTCACTTATTCAACATGGCTTCTCTAACATAAACTTATAGCAGCACGTACATTAAAAAAGAAAACAAACCCCAAACAAAACCTTACCAAAACGTAGACTATAACAGTGAGATTTACATAAGTTCCTTCTATCTTTAATGGAGGCTTCCAAAGAAGACTATATTCCTGAATAGGGAAGATGCTGATGTGGTTGAAGAATCAGGTTTGGAGTACTTATTAGACCCACAGGGTCAAATTCCAGCAACCTGAACTCAGCCTTTTATCCTTCTAAGTTTGATAGATTGATTAATTAAGTAATGTGTGTTGATCTTTCGAATGAAACCTTAATAGTTGAGGGTTTGTCTCTTCCTGTATAGATGTTAAGGCCCCAGTCCTGCAGTGAGCTCTGTGCAGGTGAACATCTATACTCACACAGAGCTCTACTGAAGATCATTGCAAGATTGGGGCCTAATATCCTTTGGCATGTTTCAAAAGTCTGGGTTTGCATGCTACCTTCATGTCCTTTGTCAAAATTTCTCCTTCCCCTCTACTTTTGTCCACTATTCTGTTTTCTGGTTATCTACTGCCCTCTCCACCCAGAAGTGCCTATGGTGCTGTGTATATAAAGCTTGTGAAACACGGTGGCAAAAAAATTGTCATAGAAATGTGAAGTATTATTAAAGAGTTAGAGCCTAGACCTATAACCCTGACTCATGTGAGCGCTCCCATTGACTAAGGCCTAATCACATGATAAAGCATTGCTAGATCGGGCATGTATATTGTACATATTTGTATGTGTGTTTGGACAAAAAATAGCAAATCTTGAGGTAACGAATCTAGCACTCAGAGTAGAAGTTTCAGTCTATCACTACAGACCTGTAGAATCATATCAGTAAATTCGTATCAGTGAATCACTATAGACCTGTTTAGTTTAAATGATTAATGATAATTTCTTTGTAATGTGCTCCATTTCTCCTGCAACTCCCCAAATTATGCAATTCATTGTGCACAATTGTATGAACACATGTATGATGTGAGCTTTAACCTATTCATGAGACTGAAAGAGCACACAAAGGATCCAAGATAATTAAGCCAAGCAGTCTGTATTTAAAGCAGGTCATATGATACTAATGTAGCAAAAGGAATAACAATCTGAAACAAATAATATTACTGAAATAAATATCTGAGATATGACCCATAGGAATAATTTTAAGGGAATAAGCTATTCTGCTATATGCACCTGTATAATAACTTCATCCACACTAGGGAGCAGAACTGCTTTCACTATACTAGTTTCAAACCACCATAGTTGAAGAGGCAGAAAAACTGAGTAGATTTGGGTGTTGGGTCTTAAAGAGAGACTTTATTACTGGAGTTCTAAAAGTGCTGCTACACCTTTGGAAGTGTCACTGTTATTTTAATGGGTTAGTCATCCTTGCTTAAAGCAGTAACAGGAACTATGTCATACTGTAAATAAATCTAGATTAGAAAAGAATGTCATGAGTCTGAGTCCATGCTCTTCAATCCTAAAAGGGAAATAATCCATTCCTGGAGATGAAGTCTTTCCTCATATGCCAGGACATTTTCAAAGTACTATTGTATTATTCTCATAGGGCAATGCACCACAAAGTCACATCACAATGAACAGTAAACCCAACACATGGGAGTTATCGGCCAGCAATCTTTCTCTACATTTCTCAGTCTTCACAATACACCATGCAGCATCCTGTCCAGGCAGCCATGTTGTGGAACCATGTTTTCTGGGGGCGCCTCCTGCTTTGGCAATCTTCCGACCCACGTGTCCCACAAACTAAAGTTTTCATTGATCATCTTGGAGATATCAGGTTTCATTCCAGTTATGCTGTAAATAATGGACAATTACCTCTTCATTAGTTGGTTGTGAGGTATAGCTATGCTTGACAGAATTCAATCTTTATTTTTTTATAATTTCAACGGCTAATATTGATGTTTATGTTTAAGCTTTTTTATTTTTATTTCTGTTGATTTAAATTTTTAGAATTGCGGGAAGTTATAGGGGGAATCAGACAATGGGGGGATCAGACAATGATTATTTAATGAGAGTAGAGGGTAAGATTCAAAAAGTTAAAACTTTATAACTGTTGAAACACAAATATGTCAAAATATACAAAGCAAATATCCTTAAATCAACTCAAATATGTTCTCAAGCAGCACTTTTCTTCCTATGCCTAGCTGCAAATTCAATGATCATCAATAGAAATATTTTTCTTTGCTTTGTGTGTGTATGGTGAAATTGACGTTTACCAACATTTACTGATAAAAATTGAATCCTTCCAAGCATAGGTATACCTAACATGCAGCAGTTGCCCGTAGCATTCCAATTTGAATGCAGAAAATCTCTTAGTGTCCTGTTTACTTAGCACACATTGTAATCCATAAGCCCTTCAATGCCAGCTGGCAAGGGGGTTACAAGAATATTTACATTCTAGTGCACCAAAGAATTTCATGTGAGTTCTTAAATGAATGCCAGGGTCATACTGGTCATTAATATTGTTGTGAAATGTATGTACAGATACTATGTAAGGAGTTATGTATGTACACTGAAAAATATGTTCCTAAAATCTATATCAAGGCAGAGTTGAAACTGGTTCCTGTCAGGCAAAGGATGTTTAGTCACCTGCCTGTCTTATCTGCATGCGAATTAAGCATTGTAAACCAACACAATGGGAGCCCAATTTACATAAAAAGTCGACGGTGTGTGTGTGAAATCAACAGGGAAGGAACTCACTGGAAAATGAGCTATGGGGGGTGGGGGGATGGTGTTGTCCTGACTCCTAGGTACAAACTATGAACTTTGGGGAACATAAGGAGAAGGCACCACTTTATCCTGCACGTACAAAGTAATCAAGCAGTGCGATTACATTCATGAAAACAGGATCACAACCAATCTTGGTTGAAACACTGCAAAGCACATTTGGGTGAGATAAACTTCTTTAGACAGAAGGTTAGGCTGTTATGTTAAGTTTAGTCTCTAGAAAGGGTGTTATGATTTTGTTTTATATGCAGCCCTTTTATTTCCATTATCCTTTCTCTTGAATCTTTGATAATACACTTATTTGCTGCTTTTGTAACATCAACAGACCATGGTCATCAGCGGGCGGGATTGAACCTGGGGCCTCTGGAGCTTAGTGCATGAGTCTCTACTGCATGAGCTAAAAGCCAACTGCTTGTTAGCTAAGACTGTAGAGCAGACTCATTAATCTCTCTCTCTCTCTTTCAGTGGTCTCAGTGCCACTAGATGTGAAAGCACTTCATACTCTTTAATATATTTATCTTCACAAAACCTCTATGAGGTAGGGAAGTACTATGATGGGAAGATGAGACACAGAGAGGACAAGTAACTTGCCCAAGGTCACACAGGAAGTCCCTGGAAGAGCAGGGAATTGAACTTAGGTCTTCTATATCCTTGCTCAGGGGCTTGCTACTGGACCATCCAGGCACAGGTAGGGCCCCCAAAACCAGAAATATCCAAAGTCACTAATCACCTTTAGGCCATCTTCGCCTAAGCTGTTGTCCGAAACTGTAGTAGGTCTGCTTCTATGATGACTTGGTGGATATACTGTTATTTACAGTAGTTAATACAGGTGATTACCATGGTTACCACAGAAATGCATTATACATCTTGTTTGTAATTTTGACTGCACACTAAGAGGCAGAGCGAGAGTGAGAGAGCGTGCCTTTGAGAAGTGTAGTCTGTACTTACCTCACAGGGGTCTTGCAATATTAAATTAGTTAATGTTTGTGCAGAGCTCTGAAGATGTAAAGAGCTACTTAAGCGCCAAATATTATTATTATTATTATTATTATGAAGGTGAACCTAAGCTAAAGCAGCCACAGTCCTTGAAAAGACTTAACTGTTGACCTCTAGAAGTAAAAAGAGGAAGGATGATGATGTGGTTAAGGTATTGGGTTAGGACTCAGGAGATCTGGATGATGGGAGGGATTGCACCCTCAGCAAGTTCACAGATGACACTATGGTGGGAGGAGAGGAAGATACTCTGGAGGGTAGGGATAGGGTCCAGAGTGACCTAGACAAATTGGAGGATTGGGCCAAAAAAAATCTGATGACGTTCAACAAGGACAAGTGCAGAGTCCTGCCCTTAGGAAGGAAGAATCCCAGGCACTGCTACAGGCTGGGGACTGACTGGCTAAGCGGCAGTTCTGCAGTCAAGGACTTGGGGATTACAGTGGATGAGAAGCTGGATATGAGTCAACAGTGTGCCCTTGTTGCCAAGAAGGCTAATGGCATATTGGCCTGCATTAGTAGGAGCATTGCCAGCAGATCGAGGGAAGTGCTTATTTCCCTCTATTCGGCACTGGTGAGGCCACATCTGGAGTATTGCGTCCAGTTTTGGGCCCTCCACTACAGAAAGGATGTGGACAAATTGGAGAGTCCAGCGGAGGGCAACAAAATGATTAGGGGGCTTGGGCACATGACTTATGAGGAGGCTGAGGGAACTGGTCTCATTTAGTCTGCAGAAGAGAAGAGTGAGGGGGGATTTGATAGCAGCCTTCAACAACCTGAAGGGGGGTTCCAAAAAGGATGGAGCTTGGCTGTTTTCAGTGGTGGCAGATGACAGAACAAGGAGCAATGGTCTCAAGTTGCAGTGGGGGAGGTCTAGGTTGGATATTAGGAAACACTATTTCACTAGGAGGGTGGTGAAGCACTGGAATGGGTTACCTAGGGAGGTGATGGAATCTCCTTCCTTAGAGGTTTTTAAGGTCAGGCTTGACAAAGCCCTGGCTGGGATGATTTAGTTGGTGTAGGTCCTGCTTTGAGCAGGGGGTTGGACTAGATGACCTCCTGAGGTCTCTTCAAACCCTATTATTCTATGATTCTATGATTCTATAATTCTTGGCTTTGTCCCAAACTTTCTTTGACTACTGGCAAGTCATTTAATTTGTCTGTGCCTCAATTATGTTGAGAATATGAGGCCTATAAATTTACCCTAATTGTGAGCTCAACTGTAAAAAGTGAGTGAAAGTTCATAAAAAAATCACAATAACCTGTAACAACAAATGTCAATGGGAAAAAGTACAAAAGTGAAACAGAAAGACTGAATTAGTCCAAAGAAAAAGGTCTGCTGCTATAACTTGAGGACTGTGTTAAGATTATGCCTGGTAAACAAGAAAAGTGTGGAACTGAAAATCAGTGAACCAAAACTGATGTGTCAGAAACTAGGTAAGTGGTGGATAAAATAATAAAAGGATGGGCTTTTCCATCCATCTCTCCCTTTTGAGGGCCTTAAAGAAAGAGACTTTTGGGAAAAATTGGCTACTGGAGCAAGCCTCACCATCTTGGCTGTCACCCCCACAGATCCCAGGCCTTCATCATCCTGATCCTCAGAGATGTCCTGACCAGACTGGGCCAGAGAAAGAGATGCAGATGACATTTTCGCTCTACCAGTTTTGGTTGAATCCCAACCACCACCTGGATTGTGAAACTTTTCCTGCCTTTCCCCCTGCCTGTGTCTTTTTCCTTCCCTACCTCATTTCTTTTCTTTCCAATGTCTCTCCTTTTTCCTTCTGTAATAAAAGTCTGGTGAAGCCACCAGTACAGTATGTGTTGCAACACTGCTGCAAGCCTGTGACCAGAAAGAGGTAACTAAATGCAATACCCTAACCAGCCTGATTCTGGTACAAATTTGCCAGGGCTTGGAGGGGCTGATGAGACCTGTTGTGCCTGTGTTTTTCCAGAAGTGACGTTGCAAGTGAAAGGCAACACCATGTCAATAGCAGATAGCACCTGCATTTTTCAGCTATGCTGTTCTTTTCTCTCCCGTTTTGCGTGTGTTTGTCTTGTTTGCTTCTTAGGAAATTGAATTGGACTTCACAACTACAGCAATAATAACAGCTCCAGCCCATCTCAACTAACTTCTCTTTTCCCCAAAAAGGACAGGTACTACCATATTCGATACCATGTAAAAGTCCATCAGTCAATGGTTTTTTTCCTTCTAGAATCTCTCTCCAGCTAAAGGGAAAGGGGATGTTATGAAAATGAAAGCGTTGCTTTATTGTTTACATTTCAAATGCTTTAATTGTTTTTCCTTGTTTTCTTTTCTAAAAGGTTAAAAAATATTTAATGGTGTGTTTGCCAACCTAAGATCTCTGGATACCAAATCCCAAGCCCTTGTTTAAAACTGTTTACTGTTGGACAGTTTCAAAGTCATTATAATACCTTTAACTCTAGACGGTAATCAAGTCACCCCTTAACCTTCTCTTTGTTAAATTAAATAGCTTGAGCTTCTTGACTCCATCACTATAAGGCAGGTTTTCTAATTCTTTAATCATTCTTGTGGCTCTTCTCTGAACCTTCTCCAATTTATCAACATTCTTCTTGAATGGTGGACACCGGAACTAGACACAGTATTTCAGCAGCAGTTGCAAAATTGCCAAATACAGAGGTAAAATAACCTCTCTACTACTGCTCAAGATTCCCCTGTTTATATGTCCAAGGATCACATTAGACCTTTAGGTCACAGCATCACACTGGAAGCTCATGTTCAGCTGATTATTCACCACAACCCCCAAATAATTTCCAAAGAAACTACTTGCCAGGTTAGAGTCCCCCATGCTGTAAATATGGTCTACATTCTTTGTTTCTGGATTTATGCATTTATATTTCACCATATTAAAATGCATATCATTTACTTGTGCCCAGTTTACCAGGAAATCCTGATGGCTCTGTATCAAAGAGCTGCCCTCTTCATTATTTACCACTCACCCAATTTTAGTGTCATCTGCAAACTTTATCAGTGATCATTTTTTTTCCCAGGACATTGAGAGTGTAGGGCCAAGAAATGATCCCTGTGGGACTGTCAAGGCTGCTTCCCCACTTTGAACTTTAGGGTACAAATGTGGGGGCCTGCATGAAAACTTCTAAGCTTAACTACCAGCTTAGATCTGGTCCGCTGCCACCATCCCAAAGCTGATTCCCTTCCCTGGGTAGCCTTGAGAGACCTTCACCAATTCCCTGGTGAATACAGATCCAACCCCCTTGGATCTTAAAACAAGGAGAAATTAACCATCCCCCCTCCTTCCTTCCACCAACTCCTGGTGAATACAGTTCCAACCCCCTTGGATCTTAAAACAAGGAGAAATTAACCATCCCCCCTTCTTCCTCCCACCAACTCCTGGTGAATACAGATCCAACTCCCTTGGATCTAAAACAAGGAAAAATCAATCAGGTTCTTAAAAAGAAGGCTTTTAATGAAAGAAAAAGGTAAAAATCATCTCTGTAAAATCAGTATGGAAAATAACTTTACAGGGTAATCAAACTTAAAGAGCTCAGAGGACCCCCCCCCCTCTAGCCTCAGGTTCAAAGTACAGCAAACAGAGATAAACACTCTAGTAAAAGGTACATTTACAAGTTGAGAAAACAAAGGAAAACTAACACGCCTTGCCTGGCTGTTTACTTACAAGTTTGAAATATGAGAGACTTGTTTAGAAAGATGTGGAGAACCTGGATTGATGTCTGGTCCCTCTCAGTCCCAAGAGCGAACAACAACCAAAACAAAGAGCACAAACAAAAGCCTTTCCCCCCCCCCAGATTTGAAAGTATCTTGTCTCCTTATTGGTCCTTTGGGTCAGGTGTCAGCCAGGTTACCTGAGCTTCTTAACCCTTTACAGGTCAAAGGATTTTGGAGTCTCTGGCCAGGAGGGATTTTATAGTACTGTACACAGGAGAGCTGTTACCCTTCCCTTTATAGTTATGACAGGGACCCCGTTAGAAAGATGCCTGCTGAATGATGATTCCTTGTTTACGATTACACTGCTCTACAGCCAAAATGCTTCTGAAATAAATGTAGTCAAACTTTACTAATTCTGGGTCACTGAGAACGAAAATGATGCTTAAAATTGTTGATTGGCTCTAGTTTTCAAGATATGCTATTGGGTCAGTATATACGACCCTTGACTTGGGAATGGCGGAGGATAAGTGAGTTATAAAGGGAAGGGATCTCAATTTAAACCAGAAATGACTAAAATACATCTTTGACTGGATCTATGAATAAATCTATGACTGGGTTTGGACAGTACTTGCTTTTTAGGCAAAACAATGAAAGATGCAATCTGAAGCTGGTATTGTGTCATACGTGATATGAATTGCATCATGTTATTCCTAGAAGTCATGGATGATGCAATCATAACGAAGCTTACATCACTCTGCTGAACAAATTGCCCTATATCAGCTCTAGAAATCATACAGTGTCGTGCTCTCTTATTTGTTAGTGTTTGATTTTGCAAAGGGACACATTTCTGTTTAGCCAAAGTGAGCAGAGATGCCTCGTACTTGTGTGAACAGTGCAGATAACTTCTGCTATGTTTGTGATGAAGTGACTTTTGCATCACAAAAGCGCAGTATAACCACTATGGTTAAGAAAGTCTATCACCTTTATTTTGGCTACAAAATTGGAGATCAGGACAAGAGGTGGGCCCCACACATATGCTGCAACACTTGTGCAACAAATCTTCGCCAGTGGTTGAACAGGAAAAGGAAATCTATGCCTTTTGCAGTGCCAATGATTTGGAAAGAGCCAACAGATCATACCAGCAATTGTTACTTCTGCATGGTGCCTGCAGTTGGGAAAGGTGTGTCAAAGAAGAAAAAGTGGACTGTGCATTATCCAAACATTCCATCCGCTATACGCCCAGTACCCCACGGAGAAGGACTGCCGGTTCCTGATGCACCAGAATCATTCTCACTTGAGTCAGACGAGGAAGAGGAAGAGGATGAAACTTCTGGTCCTGAACCATCAATGTCACAGGACCCACATTTTCTCCCATCCTCCTCCTCTGAACCACACCTCATAACACAAGGTGAACTGAATGACCTTGTCAGGGATTTGGAACTACCCAAGAGTAAGGCAGAGCTGTTGGGCTCCAGACTACAGCAGTGGAATCTCCTGGCAGGTGATGTTAGGGTTTCCATGTTCCGTGACCGTCAAAAGGATCTTGTCCCATTCTTCTTCATGGAAGGTGATCTTGTAGCCTGCAACAACATCGATGGTGTGATGGCAGCCCTCAACATCGTTCACGATCCAGATGAGTGGAGACTGTTCATTGATTCATCGAAGACGAGTCTTAAAGCTGTTTTACTGCATAATGGCAATGTTTTGCCATCAATTCCAGTTGGTCATGCAGTCCATCTGAAGGAAACCTATGACAACATGAAACAACTTTTGAGGTGCATAAACTATGACCAACATCAGTGGCAGCTTTGTGGCGATTTGAAGGTTGTTGCTCTCTTGCTTGGTCTGCAGACTGGATACACAAAGTACTGCTGTTTTCTCTGCGAATGGGATAGTCGTGCAAGAGATTCCCACTCCATCAAGAAAGATTGGCCACTCCGACAGTCATTGGAGCCTGGGAGGAAAAGTGTTCAGCATCCACCACTTGTTGAATCAAGGAAGATTTTGTTACCACCCTTACACATCAAGCTGGGTCTGATGAAGAACTTTGTCAAGGCCATTGATAAAACACAAGCAGCTTTCAAGTACCTCCGTGGAAAATTTCCAAGGTTAAGTGAAGCTAAGATAAAGGAAGGTGTCTTTGTTGGTCCTCAGATTCGTGAACTTCTTCGAGATGATGCATTTGACCATGCACTGCGTGGCAAGGAAAAGACGGCATGGAAAGCCTTCCAGTTAGTGGCAATAAATTTTCTCGGAAACAACAAGGCAGACAACTACAGGTTGTTGGTGGAAAACCTCCTCAAGGCATACAAAAGCCTTGGTTGCAACATGTCACTAAAGATACATTTTTTGCACTCTCATCTAGATTTTTTTCCACCGAACTGCGGAGCAGTGAGCAACGAGCACGGCGAGCGATTTCACCAGGACATTGCAACAATGGAGAAACGCATGGGCAAATGGAGCCCATCAATGCTTGCAGACTATTGCTGGACAGTGACAAGAGATGCTCCATTTAATGAATACAAGAGACAAGCCAAGAAGCGCCTAGTAGACACTGAATAGGACTAAACTATGTACATAATAGCTTTTTGACTTTTGTTTCATAATAAATTTTATTTATATAACCCTTTTGCTGATTTTTAAAGTGTTACATAAACAGGACAGGTGAAATATTATCATGTAAAGCAACCATAAACACATGAAAAGACCTAGGTTTACAATTTATGATTAAAACTCTACTATCTACACAATATACATAGACATAAAATGTAAAAACTTAAATATCTTAGAAACAGTAGCCAATCAGTTGTTTTAATTGTCATATTTGAATTCAGCACATCAAAATACATAATAAATAGCACATTTTATCTCTGAAGCAGACGACTTCTCAAAAATTGTAGACCAGTGTTACATTTTGAGAATTATCAGTTAGCCAGCATTCAATCCATTAACTGTGTGCCATGTTAATTTGATATCATTCTGGTTTTTTAATCAAAATGTCATGTTGTACCAATTCAAATGCCTTACAGAAGTTTAAGTATTTTAGATCAACACTATCACCTTTATCACCCAAATTTTTAATCTCATAAAAAGATATAAAGTTAGGTTGACAGGATCTATTCTCCATAAACCCATGTTGATGTACATTAATTATATTACCTTCCTTTAATTGTTTATTAATTGTATCCAGTATCAGCAGCTCCATTATTTTGCCCAGTCTCAATGTCATAGTGATTAGCCTATAATTGCCCAGGTAATTCCATTATCACCTTTTAAATATTGCCACAATGTAAATTTTCTTCAAGCCTTCTGGAACTTCTCCTTAGCTCCAAGACTTACTAAAAATCAATATTAATGGTCCAGTGAGCTCCTCAGCCACTTCTTTTAAAACTCTTGCATGCAAGTTATCTAGACCTGCTAATTTTAAAATGTCTAACTTTAGCAGCTGCTGATTAACATCCTCCTGAGATGCTAGTGGAATGGAAAGTGTGTTATCATATGTTACGATTACATCATCTGTTTCCCCCCCAAATACAGAACTGAAATATTTATTGAACACTTGTGCCTTTTCTGCATTATTATTGATAATTCTATCATTTCTATCTAGCAATGGACCGATATCATTGTTTGGATTCTTTTTTTCTTAATACACTTAAACTCATTCTTATAGTGTTTAACTTTGCTGGCCATAGAGTTCTTCTTGTGTTCCTTTGCTTCCCTTATCAATTTCCAACAATTCCTAGCTTCTGCTTTATATTCATTACTGTCAACTTCCCCTTTCTTCAATTTGTTTTATGTTTGTGTGTGTGTGTGAATAATTTTTATAGCTGCCTTCACTTCTATTCTAAACTAGGTTGGTTTTTAAACTAATATGGCTTTTTCCCTTAATTGTGAGATTGTGGTCTTTTTAGGCTTCTAGTAAAGTTCTTAATCAATTCCCAATGGTCATTCACATTTTTCTGATTAAATTCTTCCTCCAAGCTGATTTGACTAATAACTGTTTTCGGCTTTGTGAAATTGGCTGTTTTAAAGCCCCAGGTATATATATAGTAACATATATAGTAATATATATATATATTACTAGTCTGGACTTTATTCTGTTTGTACATTATAAATGTAATCAAGTCAGGACATGTACCTAAGCTACCATTAATTTTTAGTTCTCTGATCAGTTCCTTTTTATCTGTCAAGACAAAGTCTAATGTAGAATTCCCTCATGTGGGATGCAACATTTTTTAACTTAAGAAATTGTCATCTAATATTTAGAAATTCCAAGGATGTTTTAGTTGTGGCAGCATGAGATCTCTAACATATGTTGTACATAGAAGTTTGTTTACTTGTTCATATTATACTTCTTTATATATTTGATCATCTACTTCATAGTTTCAGTAAAATTTTAAATTTATTTTACTCTGTGTGTCTTTTCTCTCTTGTGTATGGTGAACTGAGAGTATGTCTTTGGTTGTAGAATGAGGCTTATGTTTTCTATCCTGGTGCATGGTGTAGAAAATTGTGCTGGGACGACTGTGGAAATCTTTTAAAATTGCCCCCAAAGTTCAGAAACCTCATAAGTCTGAGGGATACACATCAGAGATGGGGAAAGATGTGGGTATTTTTTCTGTGCTGGAATGCAATTGCTACTTTTCAGCATAGCTGGTGTCCTCCACATCATCAGCAAAGGGTAAGTATCTGTGTTTCTTAATGCCTTTATTGCACAGGTTGAATATTAAAAACAAACCAAAAAACAACATCATGGAACATGCTAAGAATCACAATGACTCTCACTCAACTGTACCCCCTCCCTTCCCCTCACACAAATCTGAAAGTCATGCCATCAGACCTGTTACGAGAGGTCTAAAACAACTGTGAATTGCAGTGGGCACTGGGAACAATGCATAGTCAAAACCATGGGCGCCGACCCAATGGGTGCTCCAGGGCTGGAGTACTCATGGAAAAAAATTAACAGGTGCTTAGCACCCACCAGCAGCCAGCTCCCTCCCTCACCCCCAGTGCCTCACACCCGCCGGTGGCCCCACCGATCAACTCCTCTCCTTCCCTCCCAGCATCTCCCACTGGCCACGATCAGCTCTTCTGCAGCCTGCAGGAGGCGCTGGGAGGGGGGGGAGCAGGGAGGGGGCGGAACTGGGTTGGAAGAGGCGGGTCCTGGACAGGAAGAGGCAGGGTGAGGGTGGGGCCTTGGGGAAGGGGTGGAGCGGGGGTGGGGCTTGGGGCTGAGCGGTGGTTGAGGACCCCAGGGCAAAGGAAAAAGTTGGCGCCTGTGGTCAAAACAGTGACAGAATGGCTGCATTTCCCCCAGCAATCTGTCCCCAAACCTTAAAAACATTTAAGGATACCTATTAACAGGGGTTTCAACACAGGTTTGAATTGTGGCAGGCACTGAAAAGGAATAATGGCACACAATGGCTGTATTTGTCGCCTTCCCCAGATCAACACTTCACCTTAAACACCTTTGTTAAAAGGTGTCCATTCAGCTGTGGATTGTGTTAGTCAGTAAAGTAATTCAAAGCCTGGGAGATCACAAAAAGGACTGTGACCCTCCCCAGCAGCAACTGCTAAATGAACCATTAAACCATTGTATAAATTCAGGTAAGTGGGTTTCCCCATAGAGCTGGAAATTGGGATTAAGGACATAGAAAATTAGAAGCAATGCTGTCGCCACCAGCAGACCCAAGCCAACATGTATCAACAGTGCTTCAAAGTTGTTGAGATGGACAAATACAGTGGACAAGGGATGCATCACACCACAACTGCACATCCAAAACCCCACCTCCAGCTGTAAACATATTCTAGGTACTCTGTACTGACAGGTGTGCAATGTGACAGGCATAAACAGATTATCAACTTTGAGCAAGTGCAAATCACATTACACCATAACTTTCAGAAGCCCTTTAGCCCCATACATTCATTGCCATGTGCCCTCATGTATGTTGAAACAGCTTCCCAGAAAGGTTCTAAAAGTGGCCTCAGCTGAAGCATAGGCCGATGTCATCTTCTGTCTCCTTGCTGTGCTAGGCTCTGTGGACATATGGCATTCCCTTGCCTGCCTGGATCCAGGACCAGTGTGCAAATGTGTAAGATCTGGCTATCTGTACAAGGTTTGCAAACCAAAGTGGTAACACTTAACTTTACCCTCACAAATATTGTGCAGTGCACAGTGATCATATGCACGGAGTTGGCTACTCTGGCATCCAGACAGGTTTGCAGGCAGTGCCAACGAGCCTACCAAATGTGCATTCCTCCACCATCCTGCAACTACTGACCTTGAAATTGAACTCCCTTTTTCCAGGGCCATGGACATCAGGGTATTGTTTCGGAAGCCATGGCAGCAGTGCTTATGTGTGGTCCCCAAATCAGCAGCTGGCACAGATACGCCACAATATCATTTGTGGGAATAAAGTCCCTGCTTCCTTTTTCAAGAACAAGCCTGATCTCCTCAGCATGTTGGCATCATGAATCTTTCCCATGCTCCCCCTATTAGTATTAATGAATCTGCATCTGTGGCCCACCAAGCCTTGCAAAATGATGGAATAGTGTCCCTTGTAGTTCACATGCTCACTTGCCCCTTGTTGCAGGTAAACTATGGGCTCATGCACAGCTGGGGAACCCCATCCTCTGAAAAGCAGCTATTATTTCTGGGACTTTTCTTATGCCAGCCACACGTGGGTAAACCTCTACTTGCCTCTAAAACCTCTGCAACCACAACCCCAGCAGTGGACTTTCCAACTCAAAAGTGGTTTGCAATGAACCTGTAGCTGTCTGGTGTAGACAGCTTCCACAGGGCCATAGCCACCTTTTCTGAACTAGTATGGGATCCCTGAATTGAATGTTCTGGTGCTGGAATGCTGGTGCAAGCTTCTCACATAGCTCCATAAGGATATGTTACCTCACACAGAAGTTCCACAACCACTACTGGTCATTCCAGGTTTCCAGGATCATGTGATTGCACCACATCGTGCTAGTTCTCATGCACCAGAATCTATGATAAACCAAAGGGGATTCCATTGCAATAGCAGTATTCAATATATCTGTCCACTGTGTCATAAATTAATTTTCATCCTTCCTCAAGACATGCCACCTTTGACTTGTCAGAAAATGCTGCTGAAATGCCATCCAGCATTTCCCTGAGTGCCTAGTCCACTGCATAAACATTTGTCCTGCAGTAAGGAGAAAGACATCATCTAATTAATTCATGACTTCAACCCACTTTTGCATGTGTAAAAGTAAGGGGAAATATGATCTGGAGGTGCTAAAAACAGATGTGTGAAAGAGTGGAACAGTACCAACAACGTACTACAAAGTGGTTCCTAGAGTGGCTGTGTGTGATGCATAGAACCCTAGAACCTGAAGTGGTAGCATTAAGCTTGTGTACCTAGAGCAGCAGTGTGGACACAGGTATGTGCATGTAAACAGTTTTTCTATGCGTTTCCAGCAGAGTAAAAGTGGACTCTTGGGGCGGATTTGGCTGGCACGCACCAGCATGAGCATGATTCACTACTCGGGTAAGCGCACCAAGGTAGACATAGCCTAAAAGTGTTTGTGTGAAAATGGAGGCCCAGATGTCCAGCTATGACAAGTTTCCACTCAGCATAGCAAAGGGAGGAGTCATCAGGGAGCAAGTTATGGCTTATATTGCCAGGGAAGGTCTGAACCCTGTCATAGGTTAAAGAAGCCAGACCACAGAGTGTTATCTTCCCTTCTCTCTATGGGGGCCAGGAAGGTGGGGGAAGTACAGGGGATGGGTATGTTAACCCTGTTTCATTAGCAATGTAATGTGGCAGGAAGGCAGGCAGAGTTTGAGGAAAGAGATCTTTAGTAAACATGCTGACAGGCCAGTATTACATGTTAAGGCTCTAGAGTTTCTCTGTTAGCAGCCTCACTCCAGCTTGTGTCCCTGGAGTCATGCCAAACTAGGTTCCTCCTGAAACCTGACCCCTGTTCTTTAGTACCACTCATATTACAATCCCCGCATCAGCTGTGAGCTCCCTCAAGCTGGAGGAATTCTCAGCTGGCTACACTCAGCTGTTTCCTGACACTTTCTCATCTCTAGAACAGAGTAAGAGTTGTGGCAATATAGTCCTAAGTGTCGGGGAGAAAAGATGGCCTATGTAGCATGTCCAGAAGATTAACAGGTCTGAGAATGTCCGTCCCCACTGAATTCCATGTGGTTGCACTGGTATTACCAGTGGCAGAATTCATCCCTAACTGTTTTTACCTCTTACAAGACACCATGAAATCTCACTTTTAAATATTTTTTCTTTATCTACATTACATAAAACTCTGCAATAAAATCTCGAACAATTTAGCTCGCGTGATGTACAGAACAGTAAACAGCTACAGAGAAAGGGAGAAAAAATGCCCTGGAGAAAAGTATGAATGAGCTTGAAAAGGACAAATAAAACAGCAGAGACATTTATATTGGTCTCCCCTACTGCTCCGAACAAAACAATTATGTGATAAGGGAAGCAAGAATGAGAGGAAATTCTTTCATTTTTCACATTGGAAACTAGAAAGATCCAATAGCCTGTTTATGAAGAACAATAAAGAAGATACATGAACTCGGTAAAGAGGTTGTGACAAATATATTGGGCCATTTTGAAAGGCCGGGATTATTTTTTTTATGTTTCTGTTTTTGTTTTTGTTTAGAGCTGTCAGCTAAGTTTTTAAGGATTTTTTCCCTCCAGAAACCAGTAACTGACAAGAGGGGTTTGTTACAATTATCAGAGAGAGTTATCACTTTTATTTAGGATTTGGAAATAAAATCAAAGACGGGCAGATGGGACCTGAATTAAATGAAGTTTAGACAAGCAAAAAAAATATCAGCCACCCTTAAAACAAACCAGAAAAGAAAAAAAAAGCTCCATGTTGCTAATTTGAAGTTATAAAATATATGACAGGATCATTTAATACAATTGTACCAAGCATGGCAGCTGATATTAGGGAAGTTGATTCAACTTATCACTACTATTCTTTTGGTCTGAAATGCTTGTTCTTTTGAAACAGTGCAGGGAAGCACATTTCATGTGCCAGGATAGGAATGATTCTCAAAGTATTATGACACTGTGATTGGGTGTTCACCACACACCAGCCCTGAGAGGATTAAGGAAGCTGAGAAAGGGTCAATTAGTGTGATTAGGCCAGGCATGAGGGGATTAGGTTAGAGAAGCAACCCTTGATGGAGCTCATCTAGGCAGGTGTGGGCTGGGCTATTATAAAGCCAGGAAGCTGGCAACAGAAAGGGCTGCAGAGAATGTGACTGCAGAATGTGACAGGGTGCAAGAAGACAAGGTAGGAAGTAGCCCAGAGATACAACAGTGAGGTTCAGGATTGTGCAGACCTTGACTACTTGTTGTAGGGTCCTTGGGCTGGAACCCGGTCTAAAGGGTAGACCTGGATTCCCCTGCCAGCCACTGGGGAATTGAAGAATTTCCCTTTCCTTGGGTAAAAAAGGAAACAAGATTGTATGTTCTCATTAGAGTGGTGTGAAATTTGTAGGCCAAAGGTTTTTTAGCTGAAAAAAAAATGCAGATTTGGGTAAACCAAAACATGTTGTGAATTTGTATCAATGTTGCCAAATTCTTTTGGTTGAAAACAAACAAATATATTCTGAAATTGAAACATTTGATCTTCACACTTTTGAATTGAGATCTTTTGATTCTTTTTTATTTGAAACTTTGTCTTGAAATTTCCTTCAATCTTAAAATTAAAATAAGATTGAAAATGAAATGAAACTTTCAGTTTGACCTGAAACAATTTCCTCACCCCCAATTTTTTTGATTTTACTGAAAATTTCAAAAATATTTTGATTTGGGTTCAGCAGAAACAATTTCCCCCCCCTTCCCCTCATTTCCCCATTTTTTTTGAACTGTCAGAGAACTAAAAAAATCAGTTACTCTTGCAGCTCTAATTCTAGTGTTACTTTCAAGAACCTGAATTAGCAACTTGCTTGGTAGTGACTGTATTGTTGTATGGATATGTGCACACACGCACACACGAGCATTGAGTATTTCTCTTTCGTTAGCAAACTCCAACAGGCTAATTAACATGCACTTTTGAGCTACACACACAAAACCCACCTCAAAAGAACATTAAGGTTGCAAAGTCAAGCATTGAATGTAGGAAATTTAGGGTTAAAGGAAATCCTAGAGTCTATTCAAATTATTATTGGTATATATCTTCACTTCTGTGGTTAACTAGCAGTATCAAAGGAGGTGGATTATAGGCAGTGCAGTGAGCAAGCCTATAGTTAAGGTCATTCACAGTTTCCATGATAAGACCTTGTTTTCAGTTGCTTGTAGTTTTGCCAAACTTTAACTATTTGGTCTGAAAACTTCCATGCCAGGTGCCTGCCTCAGATTGAATGTTTGGGTAAGTTTCAGCAAAAATGGTTCAGCTGTTTCTCCAAACGCGGTTAAGGAAAAATACATTGTATTGATCATGTACATTTTTTTTACCCTTATTTTATTGACAAGGTCCAGTGCCCCCATGCTTTGGAGCAGCGATTTGAAATTTGGCAGGTTAGTTGCTTTTGT
Organism: Terrapene triunguis; assembly: GCF_002925995.2. Classification (NCBI taxonomy): domain Eukaryota; kingdom Metazoa; phylum Chordata; order Testudines; family Emydidae; genus Terrapene; species Terrapene triunguis. Next base: position 68,136,440 of record NW_020664393.1, on the reverse strand, counting down.
GTCAGGGGTGTGCCTTTTGCCATCCTTGTGAAAATCTGCCCTAATTTGGCCAAACTATGAGCCTCTCAATATGTCTGCTTGCACATTCTAAGTATAGACTTATTAGAAGCCAGCAGCTAAATATTCCAAAGATTTCTATCTGCACTGCATATACTCCATCCCAGGGACTCAAGGGCTGAACAGGACTTTCCATGCACTTGTTCTTCCTAGCAGCCAGGGCTGCTGTGGTGCCAGGAATAGGAATGGAGAGATGGGAGACTCTCTCCCGTGCTCTCAATGCAGAGGGAGTGATGAGCTGGGCCTGAGGTGGGTGGCAAAAGGGGAGAGAATGTGACAAAATAGTGGGAGTGGTGCGGGACTGCAACAAGAAACCGAGAGTGGGTTGAAATTGGGAACAGGAATGAGAGTGTGAGGATGAGGAACATGGGGGATAGGTTCGGAGGGGCTGGTAAGAGCTGGAGGAGGGGGAAGGACTAGGATTGGGATGTGGAATAGAAGGGGGAGAAACAAGGATAGGCTTGGGGTTCCAGGGGCAGCAGGGTCTGCAATCAATGGACTATTTCCCCTCTAAACCTGAAATAGAACCCAGGATTCATGAATCTCAACAGTCCTCTGCAAATAGCTGTAAGACACATGGTAAAATAGGTGCTTCATCTCCCCTTAGTGCAGTGGTTCTCAAACTTTTGTACTGGTGACCCCTTTCACATAGCCTGCCTCTGAGTGTGACCCCCTGCCCCCCTTATAAATTAAAAACACTTTTTATATATATAACACCATTATAAATTATGGAGTTTGGGGTGGAGGTGCTTGGTTTGGAGGCTGACAGCTCGTGACCCACCATGTAATAACCTCGTGACCACCTGAGGAGTCCCGACCCCCAGTTTGAGAACCCCTGCCTTAGTGGCTGGCCTGCACAGAAGATCATGACTTACTATCACTATTCATTACTTTGTTACCTGAAGTAGCAGAGTTTGTGCTGTGGCTCTGAAGGTTCCAACCCTGCTGCTAAACCATGTGGGTGTCAATATGTTGCCACATGATGGAATTTCTAGTTTGTTTTTTTTTCACCTTTATCTTATAAAGATGTAGGAAATTGCACACACAAACCTATATTAAAGGAACATTATTAAGGTTGCAAAGTCAAGCACTCAAAAGTTAGGAAATGACAGAGTTAAGGTTACCTATCCTGTGTAGTTTCAAAAGTCTCACCTTTGGCTTAAATTGGCTCCAACTGAAATCAATAGTAAAAGGCCCATTGATGGGAGCAGAATTAGGCCAACACTGAATGCTTTTGAAAATTCCACCCCCTACAACATTATCCTTGTGAACCATGTTAAATAAGATCAGCCTTCGATCATCTCTCACTGAGTTTCTTGGATGATTTTACTGCTATCAGGAATACGGCTCCAAGGAGAGATGGTGTATTGAATTATTCCGTTCAGTAAGAACTAGAGTCAAGTCCCATGTAGTTCATGCACAGATGGGACAGCATGAATCAGTACTTCAAGAACCTTTTTAACCACAGGGTTTCTGTGCACAGAAACTAGTATGACCGCTGTATGGAAGTTCACTGTGCTTAAGGCCAAATTAGATGACTCTAGAATATTTACTATCTTTTTACGACAAGTGCCGGGATGATATTTTTCTACTATGCTTGAAGAGAGAAACTTTCCACTTTGCTGCATAAGTCTGCTTTCATAGAATCATAGAATATCAGGGTTGGAAGGGACCTCAAGAGGTCATCTAGTCCAACCCCCTGCTCAAAGCAGGACCAATTCTCAACTAAATCATCCCAGCCAGGGCTTTGTCAAGCTGGGCCTTAAAAACCTCCAAGGAAGGAGACTCCACCACCTCCCTAGGTAACGCATTCCAGTGCTTCACCACCCTCCTAGTGAAATAGTGTTTCCTAATATCCAACCTGGACCTCCCCCACTGCAACTTGAAACCATTGCTCCTTGTTCTGTCATCTGCCACCACTGAGAACAGCTGAGCTCCATCCTCTTTGGAACCCCCCTTCAGGTAGTTGAAGGCTGCTATCAAATCCCCCCTCATTCTTCTCTTCTGGAGACTAAACAATCCCAGTTCCCTCAGCCTCTCCTCATAAGTCATGTGCTCCAGACCCCTAATCATTTTTGTTGCCCTCCGCTGGACTCTTTCCAATTTTTCAACATCCTTCTTGTAGTGTGGGGCCCAAAACTGGACACAGTATTCCAGATGAGGCCTCACCAATGTCGAATAAAGGGGAACGATCACGTTCCTCGATCTGCTGGCAATGCCCCTACTTATACAGCCCAAAATGCCGTTAGCCTTCTTGGCAACAAGAGCACACTGTTGACTCATATCCAGCTTCTCGTCCACTGTGACCACTAGGTCCTCTTCTGCAGAACTGCTACCTAGACATTTGGTCCCTAGTCTGTAGCAGTGCATGGGATTCTTCCGTCTTAAGTGCAGAACTCTGCACTTATCCTTGTTGAACCTCATCAGGTTTTTTTTGGCCCAATCCTCTAATTTGTCTAGGTCCCTCTGTATCCGATCCCTACCCTCTAGCATATCTACCACGCCTCCTAGTTTAGTATCATCTGCAAACTTGCTGAGAGTGCAGTCCACACCATCCTCCAGATCATTAATAAAGATATTGAACAAAACCGGCCCCAGGACCGACCCTTGGGGCACTCCGCTTGAAACCGGCTGCCAACTAGACATGGAGCCATTGATCACTACCCGTTGAGCCCGACGATCTAGCCAGCTTTCTATCCACCTTACAGTCCATTCATCCAGCCCATACTTCTTTAACTTGGCGGCAAGAATACTGTGGGAGACTGTATCAAAAGCTTTGCTAAAGTCAAGGAATAACACATCCACTGCTTTCCCCTCATCCACAGAGCCAGTTTTCTCATCATAGAAGGCAATTAGGTTAGTCAGGCATGACTTCCCCTTGGTGAATCCATGCTGACTGTTCCTGATCACTTTCCTCTCCTCTAAGTGTTTCATAATTGATTCCTTGAGGACCTGTTCCATGATTTTTCCAGGGACTGAGGTGAGGCTGACTGGCCTGTAGTTCCCTGGATCCTCCTTCTTCCCTTTTTTAAAGATGGGCACTACATTAGCCTTTTTCCAGTCATCTGGGACCTCCCCCGATCGCCATGAGTTTTCAAAAATAATGGCTAATGGCTCTGCAATCTCATCCGCCAACTCCTTTAGCACCCTCGGATGCAGCGCATCCGGCCCCATGGACTTGTGCACGTCCAGTTTTTCTAAATAGTTCCGAACCACTTCTTTCTCCACATAGGGCTGGTCACCTTCTCCCCATATTGTGCTGCCCAGTGCAGCAGTCTGGGAGCTGACCTTGTTCGTGAAGACAGAGGCAAAAAAAGCATTGAGTACATTAGCTTTTTCCACATCCTCGGTCACTAGGTTGCCTCCCTCATCCAGTAAGGGGCCCACACTTTCCTTGACTTTCTTCTTGTTGCTAACATACCTGAAGAAACCCTTCTTGTTACTCTTAACATCTCTTGCTAGCTGCAACTCCAAGTGTGATTTGGCCTTCCTGATTTCATTCCTGCATGCCTGAGCAATATTTTTATACTCCTTCCTGGTCATTTGTCCAATCTTCCACTTCTTGTAAGCTTCTTTTTTGTGTTTAAGATCAGCAAGGATTTCACTGTTTAGCCAAGCTGGTCGCCTGCCATATTTACTATTCTTTCTACACATCTTTGTGGATGGTTTTGCTCTACTTCCCAAGAACAGTGTACAATCACCTGAAAGCTGGCATGGGAGATGAAATGACTAAGGCAGGAGCAGAGAGAACTCTGACCTTGTTCCCTGCAGTGGTTGGATGGAACCATGGGCATCTGGATTGCAGAGAGTCGGTGTAGAGCAGCCTCATTGTGTCTGCTTCTTCTTCTGTTGTAAAGGAGCGCTCCAAGAGGTAAGACCTTTGCTATTCTCTGCTGTGAGAGATGTGAGAGACTTTTTTTTTTTTTTCATTAGAGATCTGTGAACTTAATTAACCTCCTTGTGGATAAGGCCAAAGTAAGAATAAAGATAAGGAAATACTTTTATTCATATGATGATTATTTGATGGTTGCTTATTTTTGAGCAGGTGGAAGAAGCTAGCGATAGATATAAAAAGGAATGCACATTGATAACATGGGTGTGACAGAAGCATTAGGAATGCCTAAGATAGATAAATACTGTACTTAGAAAGCTTAACAGATTTGCCTCTTTTGTGATAGTCTAGAGACAACGATAGACATGTAATGCATGTAACCCTGACCCAGCTAAATGGTGCCTGTGTGTGTGCGCGCAGTCTGAACAGCTGTACGTATCAGATCAGAAATGAAAATTCTACATTGTTTATGATCAAAGTACAGTAGCAACACTTTGCATAGAAAAGGCTACACCAGCACAAAGTGACAGTAGCAGAATTAATGCTTCCTCCAGGCCCTGTTTTTTTCCGCTTGGAAATGATTGTCAAAGTAATTTTCTTTTTGTACTTTAATACAAGCATATACATTATACACACCACTAAATCCTCACTGGGCCAATTACACATCATAGGACTTATCTTGTCATAGCACCTAATATCCAAACAATAAATTAAAAAGTATTCTTCTATGCTGATTTGCATACAAGGATATTTTCCAATTCCCAGCCTAAATTTTCCTATTGAAAACACTAGAACTCATACGAAAAGAAGCTAGGTAGGCAGGATTCATGGCTAATAAATCCTGACTGATAGAAGTTACATGTGTACCGTTTAAGGGAATGCTATGTCAGTAGCACTTATTTTACATATTGGAATTACACTGTGTGAGAGGAAATACTAAACCAATATTGAAGAGGTTCTTCTCCCATATAACTGTCTACATGTAACGTTGACAAACCCTGCCCATTGGTGGGTGGGATCAAACCTCTGAAGCTTAGTGCATGAGCCTCTACTGCAGTGGTCCCCAACCTTTTTCGTTTGGCAGGCGCCAGACAACGAGCCACCGCGGACCATGGCTGGCGGACAAGAATCCGCCGAAATACCGCCGAGAAGCGGCAACGTCAATAGGCGTTGCCGCCGAAATGCCACCGACAAGCAGCGTCATCCAGAGGCATCGCCGCCGAAATGCCCCACGTTGGGGACCACTGCTCTACTGCATGAGCCAAAAGCCACATTGCTCTTAGGCAAGGCTGTAGCAGACTCATCAATCTCCAGGTGGTCTAGGTGCCACTCGAGGTGGACAGAGCACCATGCCCAGCAGGCATGGGTCACATACACACATAGAATGTATTTTTTTAAGTGACATATCTATTAATCTGAAACATATGAGAAGGAGGCTGGATAGCTATCTGTCTTGGATGGTTTAGACACAACAAATCCTGCATCTTGGCAGGAGATTAGACTAGATGATGCTTGTAGTCCCTTTTAACCCTATGGTTCTATGATTTTTTCATTTGCAGAACAGTGTAAAGGGCCTTAGTGTGAATAAGAACCTGGTCCATCTGCCTCTTTGGCATAGGGAATTCAATAAAGGCAACAAGAATTCAAAAAAAAAAAAGTTGCTTCCTTGTTCATTATGATAGAGTTTTGTTTATATGACTAGCACCTGAGCGTATTGTTTTATCAGACCTGCAGGTTTTACTTGTCCAGATATTCAATCATGGACACAGATTTTGCTCTGTTAGGGCTAGAAGCCAGGTTTGCTCTTGATATAGTTGAAGCTGGGTTGACCATATAACCCAGACTCAGCAAACTATTGGTGGCAAAAAGTGGGGAAATCCTTTCCCAATGTTTAGTTTACAAAGCACATCAAGCCATCAAACGGTGGATCTGCAGGCACAACCAGGCCTCTATTTGTTCCTTAGTTTGGCCTAAAATATTTTGATGGAAAATGTGAACCTAGTGGGCTAAGTTCATAATAGGGAGGGCCAGGTCACTGCCTCTGCACAGCCATGCTGGGAAGTAAGGGAGAATGTTGCAGCCCCAATATTCCCTTGCGTGGGCTACCCATACCATTGGGACTTGTGGAGATGGGGAAAGCAGCCTTCATGGGGCTGCTATGTCACCTTCATTTGCCCAACCAGTCCGACTTGCATGTGAACGGTGTGGGCTCCACCCCCTAGCATGCTGGCCCCTATAAATGTGTCAGGGGAAACATCCTGTGCCAGGTATAGGTCAGATATAGGAGTAAAGGGTGAACCTGGAGGCAGAGTGAGTCTCAACTCTGAGTCTCAATCTGCTTCACATTCTGCTCCTGAGGATGTCCAGCAACGACATGGTCATGGCAAAGACAGTTTAGCTCTGTATGAATATATGACTAGAACTGCCTGCTTTGCTGCATTCTTTGGTCAGAGTAGCTATTCTGAAAGTCAATAGATTGCTGGCCAGCTTTTTAGCATATACAGTATATCACTATGAAAGCATGCACATATTTAGTATTGCCAGTCTAGTCTTTGCTGAGGGATCTGAAATTGTACAGCACTTAGAAGTGCACCTAGAAAAAAACCCATATACATCAATAATAAACTTTAAGTCAGACTACTAGGCTCCTTATTCCTGATCCGTAAATTGATGTGGTCCAGTAGTTTAGACTGAAAAAGATTTTGATCTGGGGAGGTATCTTTCTGATTTTACTAAAATATTGCTTTTAGTAAAAATTGTCAGATTAATATTAGTAGTATTAATGTCAGATTCTAAACATTTTAATAAAAAAGCCTGGGAAATTAATTAAATAAAATTAATAGCTCTAGTTTGGACCAGTTGCAGCCCCATCATCAATTTACTTTATTTCCGCGAGTAAGGCAAGAACAGAACTACTATTGTGAGTAAAACAAGCAGGACCTAGGCCATGTCTATACTACAAAGTTTTGCTGATCTAAGTTACATCAGCATACAGCCACTGCAGTTAGTATATCGCTTGTGTGCGTGCATCCCTGACTCCTTGCACTGGTGCTGCGTGTACTCACTGGGAGTGCTTGTGTCAAGTGCTGCAGTGCACTATGGGTAGTTATTCCCCTGTGCAAGTTGCCACTGTTCAGCACAGTGCCTTTTGGGTAGTTTTGGCAATGCATTGTGGGGCAGAAACGAGTTACGCATGAGTGACTGGGAGCAAGGGATCAATGTTCCATAATGCAATGATCTCCATCCTATAATATCGCTATCCCATCATTTTCAGGCCTATTTTCCATTTCCCATGAACCCATGCGGGACTTGTTGCTGTCTGCCATCTCTGACAGAAGCACGAAGCTTGCATATCTCTGTGCTATTGTCAGGAGCATTGCAAGCACAGGACTCACTGTCTTCCAGTATTTGCAGAACTGCAAGAAGAACCGCAGGGAACATGATGATTTCCAAGTGGTCAGTTTGCTGTCGGACATATCGAGAACCTATTCAAGGTTGGTGGTGGTGGTCAAGGAGCAGCTGCAAATGGTGGAGCACTGCTTCTGGGCCCCAGAAATGCACACTGGCTGGTGGGATTGCATTGTAATGCAGGTTTGGGGTGACAAACAGTGACTGCAGAACTTCTGGATGTGCAAGGCCACATTCCTGGATCTGTGTGCCGAGCTCGTACCAGCCCTCCAACACGGGGACACCAGAATGAGCTGCACTGACAGTTGAGAAGCAAGTGGCAATCACACTGTGGGAACTTGCAATGCTAGATTACTACCAATCAGTGGGAAGTCATTTTAGTCAGAAAATCCACTGTGGGGGCTGTTGTCATGGAAGTGTGCAGGGCCATTAATCGTCTCCGACTGTGTAGGACTGTGACTCTTGGCAATGTGAAAGACTTAGTGGATGGCTTTGCAGCTATGGGGTTCCTGAACTGTGGTGGAGCAACAGATGGCATGCACATCCCTAGTTTAGCCCTAGAGCACCTTGCCCGGAGTACCTCAACAGAAAGGGCTACTTTTCCATGTTATGCAAGCTCCGGTAGATCACCAGGGATACTTCATTGACCTTGGTGTGGGCTGGTCAGGGAAGGTGCATGATGTGCATCTTTATGAACACAGGACTGTTCAGAAACTGCAAGCAGGGACCTTCTGGCCTGACTGGTGGATTACCCCTGGTGATGCTGGAATGCCAGTAATGATCATGGGGAATCCAGCCTTCCCCGTACCCCTCATGAAGCTGTAGATCAGCTGCATTGACAGCACCAAGGAAAGATTCAGCTACCAGCTCAGCAGGGGCAGAATGACAGTTGAATGTGCCTTTGGTAGATTGAAAGGGCACTGGCATTGTTTACTCACCAGATTGGATCTCAGTGTGAAAAATATCCCAATGGTTATAGCTGCCCGTTGTGTCTTCCATAAATATTTGTGAAGCCCAGGGGGAAAAGTTGCTGCAGGGGTAGAGGGCAGAGGTGGAACAGCTGTCTGCCAAGTTTGAACAGCCAGACACAAGGGCTATCAGAGGAGCTCAACGGGGAGCTATATGGCTTAGGGAGGCTTTGAAAAAACACTTTACCGGCAGGACACTGAAATATACTGTGGTGTGCTACGCTCAACCTGGCACTGCAGTTTGGAGGCCTGTTAGGAACTGTGTAGTGCATGCTGCACATCTGTGCATATATCACGGCGACTGCACAGATTAATGTTGGGGTGCTTCCTCTACAGGTATGATGACTACACTGTTTGACACAGATTCTGCTGCTTGTGAGTGTACAGGACCACTACTTTCACTGCATGCAGGCATTATGCACCGGGTGTTTGTAAGCTAACAAAGATGAATAACTTTCAAAACAAAAGCTTTATTCACTTACAAAAACAACTAAAAAAGATCTGAAAAACTTTAAAGTGAACACATTTTAACTTAAAAAAATTAGGAACCTTAATAAATAAATACTAGGAAGGAACATAGATGTCCATTCAAGCTACACATACACTGATCTGTGAGAGCCACAGTTGATGTATGTGAAGCGTGGCTGTCCAGATTGCAATGAGAGTCGAGCCCGGGATTGTTGAACCTGGAGATCTACAAGAGTCGGCAGCCTCTGAGCTTGCTGACGGAGAAGCTCCATTATGTCCTGGTGCATCTCCCTCTTTTTCTTGTGCCTTTCTCTTGTCCACTGTGGCCGTAACCAGGGCAGGGTGAGTGGGACAGCCACCCAGGGCACAAAGCCCTGGGTGGAAACAGAGGTGATATGTAAAGCCCTGCGTAGCGGGGCTCGGTGGGCTGAGGTTGGGGAAGGAGTGCCACCTCCACTCCCCAACTCACCTCAGTGGGCCACCCACCCTGTCTGGATTGGGGGTGCAACCAAAAAAAATCTGCGGGGGGTGGATGTGACCCTGTGTGCTCCCCCCACGCATCGCCTCTGGGTGGAAAACTGATAGGAAAAAGTGGTAGGGAGCGTAAATATGCTTGCTCATCCTGGGCGCTAAAATATCTAGTTACGACTCTGCTGTCCACTCTTCCGTTCTTCAGAGTCAGTCTGCAACATTCACCCTTCTGGCCGTCTGTTCAATGCAGCGCTGGCTTGCAGGAGCTCTCAGAACGTCCCCTCCCATCTCTCTTCCCCCCCCCCTTCTTCTTATCTGGGTCAGTCATTCTGCTGGTGTGGAGGGGGAACCCCTCATGGCCTCAGCTACAGATAAAACACACCGAGGTACCACGGTCTGTATAGCAGGACCAGAAAGGTAAGATTCAGAACTCTCCCATTCCCTTGCTCCCTTAAAGTGTTTAAACAAGACCTGCTTATTGACACTTCTGCTTTGGAGTGCTGGTGCCCAGTGTCCTGCTCAGCTTAAGCCATGGTGAGTATGGCCCACCAGGGATTGGGGGAAACAAGGAGAGAATTGCTTGATTGCATGAAATTAGGAGTATAGGGCAAGGGCACTGAATACGGGCACCATTGTCCACAGCTGGTGGTTTTTAGCTGGTATTTCACTCCTGAGGGTAACAAAAGCACAGAGAATGCTGCTGCTGGCATCCCAAAGCCACCCGTGCCCATATGTTGCTAGCCTGTTAACTGTGGCAGGCACCATTACTGTAATCGCCAACTGGCCTACGGTGGAGGAAGAAATAAGGCTGCCGCCCCTAGAAACCTTTGGGAGGGGATTGCAGTGTGCCCACGTGAAAAATTCATTGAGATCTCACAGGAGGAGTCAAGGGACATCCTTGTGTACATAAACAAACTGCTCCGCATCCCCCGGCCCCCGCCTAACTCTCCAGGGGAATGAAGAGCAGATAGCAACTCTTGTACCACTGCCTCAGGTACATCAATCACAAGTCAATAGCTGAATCCTGCTAAGTTGGGGGTCCCGTCACTGTAACTGGAAACTTATTTACCCTCTTATGCAAGGTTCCTTTCCTGCCTCGGGATCTCCTGTGCTCAGCTGAAGGGACTGGCTGGACTGCGGTCGAGTCAAAAATAGGTTCTGGCTCTGGGTCGCCTGCCCCCATACTTCTCTTCCTTGTTCACGTTCTCCTCCTTGCCATGCATGGCAGGGGCCTGTGACTTGGACTCCTCAGAGGTATCCACATGGTTTGCGGGGTGGTGGTGGTGTCTCTGCGAAGTATGGCAGGCAGTTCTTTGTAAAAGCAGCAGGTCTGTGACTTGGCACCAGATTGATGGTTGGCCTCCCTGGACACTTGTTGCAGTTCCTTGGCTTTTCACACAGCACTGCTGCTTATCCCTGTCGTACCCCTTCTCCTGCATCCCCCATACAATCTGCTCAGAGAGGTCAATGTTTCTATGGCTGGTTCAGAGCTGTGCCTGTGCAGCCTCCTCTCCTGACAGGCCAAGGAAATCCAGTATCTCCCGCCGTAGGCAGGAGTGCATGTGGAGTGTGTAGCTGGCAAGGTCAGCTGGGCAGTTATGCACAACAGAGCAGATAGAGGTGTGCTCACCAAGCTGGACAACCAGGAAAAGGCATTGAAAAAATTTGCAGGGGTTTTAAAGGATGGGCGGGGGGCTTCCAGTCTACGTGGTTCCTGGCCAGGGGAATTAATAATTGTGATGCGTGATCAGTGGTGGGCATTGTGGGACAGCTGCTGGAGGACTGTTAGGGTTGACATAGATAAGTGTATTGACGTTGACACAGCACAAGTCTAGACATCAACCATGGCTCAACATTGCTTGGGGAGCTGGTGTTACTATGTCGGTGTAATGGGGCACTACATGGGTGGGAGGCAAATTTAAGTGTAGATACATGCTCAATTAGGTTGACGTAAGGCAACTTATGTCGACCTAACTTTGTAGCATAGACCAGGCCCATGACCTTTATGGTGTATTCCAACATTGTTTTGAGCTTTCCATTTTTCAGAGCCAGAAGAGGGAGCCCTGGTTGAGTAATAAGAACAGGAGTACTTGTGGCACCTTAGAGGTGGGAGTTGCCCTACCAACTCTAAGAGGCTAACTGATTAAGATAAGCAATTATCAGCAGGAGAAAAAAACTTTTGTGGTAATAATGACAAGAAGGTGTGAGGATACTTAATATGGGGAAATAGATTCAATGTGTGTAATGGCTCAGCCATTCCCAGTCTCTATTCAAGCCTAAATTGATGGTATCTAGTTTGCATATTAATTCAAGTTCTGCAGTTTCTCGTTGGAGTCTGTTTTTGAAGCTTTTCTGTTGCAAGATTGCCACCTCTAAGTCTGTTACTGAGTGACCAGAGAGGTTGAAGTGTTCTCCTACTGGTTTTTGAATGTTATGATTCCTGATGTCAGATTTGTGTCCATTTATTCTTTTGCATAGAGACTCTCCGGTTTGGCCAATGTACATGGCAGAGGGGCATTGCTGGCACATGATGGCTTATATCACATTGGTAGATATCAATAATATCAAAAATCACTGATCCCTAGAGCTCTGCTAAGATTATCAGTGATGCTGGTGTACAAACAATAAAGTAATCAAAAGAGAGTGGTGCTGGTTTAGGCACCATTCAAAAGGAAAAAAATGGAAAGAACAAAATTGATAAGGAAAGGCAATTTATTGTCAAACAACAGAGGGTATGTCTGTGCTGCAATAAAACACACGTGGCTGGCCCATGTCAACTGGCTCAGGCTGTGGGTCTATACAATTGCAGTGTAGTTGTTCAGGCTTGGGCTGGAGCCCAAACATTTACTCTGCAGTTTTACAGCCCTGCAGCCTGAGCCCTGTGAGCCTGGGTCAGCTGACATGGGCCACGCATGGGTGTTTTATTGCAGTGTAGACATACCCTAGTGGTACATCTACACAGCAAAGAAAAACCCACAGCTCGCCTGTGCCAGCTGACTAGGGCTTGTCGGGCTCTGACTCGTGGGACTGTTTCATTGCTGTGTAGACTTCCGGGCTTGGGCTGGGGCCTGGGCTCTGGGACCGTCCCACCCCTCAGGGTCCTAGAGTCCAGGCTCCAGCCCAAGCCCAGAAGTCTACACAGCAATGAAACAGCCCCACGAGCCTGAGTCAGCTGACAGTTTAAAACCTTGTAAATTACATACATTGTTGTCACTGTTCAGGGCAACTGGATCTTGTATTTCCCCTCAGTGGTTCAGCCAGGGCACCCGCTATCAGGCTTTGAGCTCCCCAACCATTGACTCTGGGGTGGAAACGCACATCTGGCCCTTCTGACTGGGATATTCCCAGGCTACACAATTCCCTACCTTCGCTGCTGCTCAAACACACATGCTTGCTTTCTCTTCAGAGACTGATAACAGAGTGATTGATTGTCAACAGTTATATATACCACATAGTTCTTTCTATGCAAACCTATTTTATTCTTAAGGTAAAAAATCACTACAGATAAAACATTTTAAAATAATAAAACAACCCATGCACATGCCAATATGCTTACCAGAGTTCACCTCCCCACTAACATGGACTCTGGCAGGAGCAGTCCTTCAACACCTCACCGTTGTGGTTACCAGTTCTTCACAGCTACAGCTCAGAACAAGCACACAATGTTATGGAGCCTCAGTAGGCCTAGTCCTTCTAAGGGTATGTCTACACTACGGGATTAATCCGAATTTAGATAATTCGAATTTGGGAAACAGGTTGTATAAATTCGATTGTGCACGGCCACACTAAGCACATTAATTTGGTTTTTAACCACATTAATTCGGTGGTGTGCGGCCACACTAACCCTAATTCGAATTAACAAAATCGATTTAGGCGCTACTCCGCTCGTCGAGGTGGAGTACAGAAATCGATTTTAAGTGCCCTTTAATTCAAATTAACTGGCTCTGTAGTGTGGACCGGTGAAGGGTTAATTCGGATTAACGCAGCTAAATCCGAATTAAAGTCGTAGTGTAGACCAGGCCTAAGCCTTCCTTAAGGATTGGGGCCCTCCATGGACCAGAGGTCCTGTCTGTTTGCTTGATCAGAAAAAAGTCCGTGAGCTAGTTTAAAACCAGGCTATTTATCCAACAATCCTTTCTTTGTCTGTCAGTCCCTGGAGAATCCAGTTTGAACTAGTATATATGTACCTCTCTAAGGGGTGGCTTCAAAGGGTGGATAACAGAGGAAGTACACTAGCATCCCCTTCCTACTAGAGAAAGTACATACAATGCCACAACAACACATACACAATTGCATTTTTAGCACAATGGACCCCAAAGGTATTAAACCTAATTCAACAAGTCCATTCAAGATACTGAAGGAAATTGTTAGTCTGTCACAGTTGTCACTTAGCAACTTTTTCTTTAAAATTCTTTTATGGAATTTCTAAGGATTTCTTTCTTAGTAAAATAAAGTGGTGCTGGGCAAACTAATAAAGGTTGGAAATCAACATTCAGATTCTCTTAGTTTTTTCTCACCACCACTTCTAAGCCACTATAAGTGAAAATGCACTCTAGAGTATATAGGAAGTGCATAACTGAGGTGTGTTTATAATGGTCATAGAAAATAGGGGTCAGTGAGAGATCTCTGTGTGCAAATACATACACTGCTCCAGAATCTTTGCTTTGATCATGGAAGGAATTAATTGACAAAGGGGCCATTGACTTTTTCTTTTCTCCTTCAGTTCCAATGATACTCTTGCATAAGTTTTCCAATAACAGTAGTTTAGTCTGAGAGGAATTGCCAAGGTGGAACTGCCAAATCATCAGTCTAATATCCCATCTCCAACAGCGACCATCAGTGGGTGCTTCAGAAGGAGCAAGAAATCTCATAATGGACATTTATACAATATCCTGCCTTGAGGAGAAATTTCTTCCTAACCCCAAGCAGTTTGTGGTTGGCTTATACTCTGAAGTATCAATATATATATATTCTTAATGAATCTATATTCCAGCTATTTAGTTGTGGACAGGCTGATTAATAATATAAATGCAATAACTCAATGTAGGTGGGAGGAGAAAAGAAAAAGCGTAGGAGATAAACTATATTACCATTCAGAAAGCTGTAGAAATAAAAGCATGCAAATGTCACAAACACGACTGTCTGATGAAATTGTTTTTATTAGCTTAATATGCCACATTTATCTAGAACTAGGCATGAATTAGTAAAAAAATATATGCACTGTACCATTTAAAGTACTATACTTGAATAAAATAATGTATATCTTTTTCTATGCAGTGCTTGAAGTGATACTGCATACATCTTTAATTTCTTCAATTAAGGAAAAAAGAACAAATGGAGTTAGATTTTAATTATTCATAGTTCATTTGAGAAAAATCTTTGTAAATGTGAGGAAGGAGAGCTGTGCTATCTATCATGGGGGGGGGGGGGGAAAAAGAATAGATAGAAAATCCACTCGGTGAACTATTCAACAACATGTAAGCTTTCACCTTCATTAGATACTGTAATGTGTAAAGAAAGATGTGTATAAGATAGGGTGATCATATTCCCTTATGCTGAATATGGGACACCTGGTAAAATTGCTCAAATGCAAGTGAGTTCAATGGCAATCAATCAGAACTGTGCAGTAGCCCCCTCCCCAAATGCTATAAAAACTCTGGGGCCCAGGAGGGGGCTTCAGCCATAGGCATAGTATGACTTCTGTTTTGGGGGCAGGGACCAGTGGGGCTCAAGCCAGTTCCATAGGGCGGGTCCAGGGAGGGAGTGCCGCCTCCATGCCCTAATTCACTTCAGCAGGCCACTCAGCCTGTCCTGGTTGTGTCTGGGGGGAGGCACAACCAAAAATTATAACTCAAAGATTGAGGGTTCAGCTCAAAAAGTATGAAAACAGCTCAGGGTGCAGAAAGGGGGGTAGCTTCTATATACCATTTATTATTTTATATACTTGTATCAAGTCCTCTCTCTTTTCTATCTGATGTCTAATGTAAACAATCCCAGGCTTTTCAGTCTCATTTCATATGACCGTTTTCCAAGGCTCCTAATCATTCTGGACACCCTTCTTTGAACCTCTAATTTTGTAACTACCAGGTAGTTTTGGCAGCAACAAGGGCCAGGTTCAGTATCTAGGGTTTCTCTTAACATTACAAAACAGAACTGGCTTGAGCTCCCGCCCAGTAATCTGGGAAAACTGACCACGCCCCACAGGTTTCTTTAAGAGGCAATACTTCCCCACTCACAAACACTGAATCAGTGAATAACAAAAGAAATCTTTTATTAAAAGGGAGAGGGAACTCAGCATTATTTTGGGAAAACACCACAACAATGATTCAAAAGTACAAATCCTAAGTAACTAACACCTGCCCCACAGTATGTTGGGCAGTGTCCTTGCCTCAGTTTCTCACTTCGTGGTGGGAAAGTCCAATGGATGAATGTCCCTTTAACATGCCATTCTCCTGTCTCTCCACTGCACCCCACTCCCAATTGGTTGTCCAAAGTCAGTGAAATCTCAGAATTCAGGGGGTGTTCACCCCCCATTTCTAAAGGAAGTGGAGTCAAGCAATGCATCTGCTGCTGTTATCTCCTCTTGTCTCTGTGATGCTATGTTCTGAGGTTCCACCATGTAGCTCAGTCCTTGGTGATTTTAGCTCTCAGTGATTTCACCGGGTAGCAGCAAACCTCACTGCGACTACATTTGTCTTTTGCTGCAACACTGTCTCCACACCACGTCTAAGCCTCAGCCTCTAGACTTGCTCATCAGTGATTTCAGCTGTGTTAATCACTGAGCAGAAACAAGAGCTCTAAATTGAGTCTGATCAACACTGTATTTAAACTGGAGGAAGAAGGTCAAATGGTAACTAGGACTCTTTAAACAGTCTTCACTACCAGACAGGTATGCATATACCTACCCTCTTTGATTTTTTTACTTGGATTTGGCATCGCTACCCCCTACTTAGTGACTGAGCTTAACATTAGGGTTACCTTCTCAATTAGGGCATGCTAAATATACTTCTGCTGCCCTTTATTCATGCAATAAGCATAGCAACATTTCATTACCCCTGCATTCAATACAGTGATTACTTTCAGCAAAGCAGGTCTGTATGCTGGTCACCTAGACAAAGTAGGTGTCTATGCAAATATAATCTGCTCCTCAGGTCTTTTCTCCCAGTACATCACTACGTGTCGGGGGAGCTCATTCAGACCCTGCTTACAAAGTATCCTTTTTAGATCAGGTGACCAGTACTGGGCACAGTAGTCCAGAAGAGACCACACTATTAATTTATATAATGACATAATATTTTCATATTATGCTTCATCCCACTCCTAATGCATCCAAACACAGTTTTTGCTAGTTGACTGCAGTTACATATTAAGCAGCAATCTTCATTGAGTTATCCACAATGTCCACCTCCCTTTCCTAATATCATAGCTAATTTAGAAAACTGTAAGGAGTATGAGTAGTTTGGTATTTTTCAATTCGATGTGCATTACTTTGAACTTCATCTGCCATCATATTGCCCATTCACTTAGTTTAAGTTCCTCTGAAGTTCCTTCAGTCTTCTCTGGACCTGAATAACCTAAATAACATTGTGACCTCTGCAAATGTTGCTGCCTCACTGTTCTGTTTCCTTTCCAGGTCATTAATAGACATATTAAACAACACCAGACCTAATGCACTGCCTTGAGGAACCCTGCTGTTAAATGTTTGTTATGAAGAAACTTGACCGTTACTTCTTACTTTTTGTGTTCTGTCTCTTAGCCAGTCTTTGATCCATTCCAATACTTTGCCACCTGCCCCACTCACACTACTTAGTTTCTTTAGTAACTTCTTGTGAGGGGCCTTGTCAACTTTTGAAAATCAAAGAGAATTTATCCGCTACTTTATTGACACAGTCAAAGAATTCTAAAAGCTTAGTGAGGCCCAATTTCCCTCCCCAGAAACCATACTGGTTACATCACAGTCTATCATGATCTTCCAGGTAATTTTGGTTCCCTGCTTGTAATTACCACTTTTACCAAGTACAGATGGAAGGCTTACTGGACTGTAATTTTCTGGATCACCCCAGAGTCTTTTTAAAATATAGGTACTGTATTTGCTATCCTCCAATTTTCTGATGTAGTAGCTGTTTTTATTGAGAGAGTGTATATTTTTGCTAGCAGCTCAGCCACTTCATACTTGAGCTTCTTCAGAACTCATTAGCAATAATGTCCTACAGTATGGTTAAGAAAAGAAATTACCTTTTTTATAAGTGCTAAACTCAGTGCCTTGGTTCTGAGGCCCTTTTGTGAGGGTACTACAGCCCAGGCTCCAGCCTGGGCCCTAATGTCTACACAGCAGTTAAATAGCCCCTTAGTGTGAGCCCCATGAGTCTGAGTCAGCTGGCATTGGCCAGCCACAGGTTTTTAACTGCAGTGTAGACATATCCTTAGCTTCTGGTTGGAGTTCAAGTCATGGGGTTTAACCTATAAAGCTTTCACTTGTTTCCTTGGGAGAATATTCCTCCCTCCCAGTATAGTTGTGCTCAGTGGAGGTGTTCAGCCTAGACACCTCCGTTTTAAATGGGATGGAGTTTTCTGCAGCATGTTTTTCTGGTAGAGGTTCTCAGATCACCTCCTTGGTCTGTTAGAGCCTGGATTTGTTAATCATTTTGGCACTCCACTTAGATCTTCTCCCAGGGAGAGAGTCAAGAGCTGTGTTTATTGTGGATGTTGGCACCTATTATGGTGATATATTAGGCAGAGCTGTCTCATCTAATCTAACATTTTTTTTTCCAGGGACTTTTAAAACCTTTCTTTCTATATTTTAACTGATGTGTATGTGCCTAGAATTAAGGGGAATAGACCCTTTAGATTAAATTGAAATTAATAGATCAATATATAGGAGAAGACAAGAAATAAATCAGAGGCATAGGAACAGAACTGTATCTCTTATCACGTGTTTCCTTTCTCTCCCTTCCCATCTATATGGTTCTGCATGTGCATTAAGTTCACACCCAACTTAAAATGTAGTTTGGAACTCTGTCAATTTTCTACTTATGCAAAATTGTAGAGCAGCCCAACACTGTGGTGGTTCTATGACCAAATTAAGCTGGTTAATTAAGACAATTAGCATGTCTTTCTCCAGCTGAATTAGCTACAAGATGCAGCTGTGTTTTAAAATTGTCACATGATGATGTTTATTTTTTCAGAATTTTATCTTCCTAATGAGTTATTTTTGGCACAAAATATATTGTTGTCAATCTAAGACCCAACTGTGCAGTCCCTCATACAACTGAATAGTCCTTATGCTTGTGTGTAGTCCTTTGACTTAAAATATCAGGGTTGGAAGGGACCTCAGGAGGTCATCTAGTCTAACCTTCTGCTCAGGGCAGGACCAATCCCCAGACAGATTTTTGCCCCAGATCCCTAAATGGCCCCCCTCAAGGATTGAGCTCACAACCTTGGGTTTAGCAGGCCAATGCTCAGACCACTGAGTTATCTGTCCCCCCTGGCTTGAGTAGAGCAACGCTTGTGAGCAAAGACTACTCGGGCAAAGAATTGTTTAAGTTTGGAGCCTAAACTATTTTGAGACAAACTAAATTTTTCACATTGTTCCCATCTTGCAAAGAGGGTATGCAGACAGAAGTGACTGAAATAAAAGATCATATAAAGATGGAAAACATTCTCTTGTACAAAGTGTATATATATTGGAGTAGATTCTCCCTTTTATACACAGAGGCTAAGAGCAGAGTGATGGGGATAAGCATATTAAGCAAACTAGTACTAAAAGAACATAAATACAAGAGTAACAAAACAACATATGATGAAAGTTGTCACCTGGTTTTTTTTTGTCACGTGTGAATTGCATATACAAAATTAAAAATTTGTAAAATAGTGAGACAGAGTTTTCAACATTGTACCAAATTAAGGACAGAATAACATCAGCTATTGCAAGCTGTAATTTCAACCAAAAATTCAAATTTGGCAGCCTAGATTTAGTCACCTAACTATATTTAGGCACCTAAATAAAAGAGGCCTGCTTTTCAGAGGTGCTGAAAACCAAACACTCCAAATGAGGTGCGTGTTTGGCATGCTGTGTAAAACATCCTCTTTTCATTCTGAAGAGACCTTTTGTGGGCAGGAGGACCAGGACAGTGTGGGGAGGCAAGTAGTCTCTGAAATACTACCTATCAAAATTAAAGCAGTATTTTAGCAGCGTGTTGTACTGAGTTCTGCACTTGCAGGAGTCTGAGGAGCTGGAACCTGGGGAGTTCATGGAGAAGAAAGATGCCACAGTTGAAACTTGCCCATCTTCTCAAACAAAGAAGCACAACTGTATCTTCAAATTCGTCAAACCATGCCACTGGCTTCCCTATTATATCAGAATCTGGATCCAAAATAATTCATGGGCTTGTTCCAGCCTACTATTAATAATAATGATAATATTTGTTATAATAATATTGCACTAGCACTTAGGAGCTCCTGTCATGGGCCAGGACCCCATGGTGCTATATAAACACAGAACAAAGACAGTCCCTACCCGAGGAAGTTAGATTGTAAGTATATGCCTTTTTATTCCCTCTTCTGCTTTTCTCACCCTCTCTGTTCTTGCACAAACCTCTCAATGTCCCTTTGTACAGCCCATGTAGGTACAATATCTTCCTCCTCTGCAGCTCCTGCCATTTTGAGCGTCCTTCCTGTATCTCTCTGACTCATTGTCTCTCAATCTGTGTACAAAGTTGAAACTACAGTAAAGAACAAGATGATCAGACACATGGGTAAACATGATATGTTGGGGAAGAGTCAACATGGCTTTTGTAAAGGGAAATCATGCCTCACCAATCTATTAGAATTCATTGAGGGGGTCAACAAACATATGGACAAGGGCTCAGTCGATATAGTATACTTGGACTTTCAGAAAGCCTATGACAAGGTCCTTCACCAAAGTCTCTTAAAGAAACTAAGCAGTCATAGGATAAGAAGGAAGGTCCTTTCATTTATCAGTTAACAGACAGGAAACAAAAGGTAGGAATAAATGGTCACTTTTCACAATGGAGAAGGGTAAATAGCAGGATCCCCCAAGGACCTCTAAAGGGACCAGTGTTGAACAACACTTTCATAAATGATCTGGAAAAGGGGGTGAACAGTGAAGTGGAAAAATGTGCAGACTATACCAAATAACTTAAATCCAAAGTTGACAGCTAAGAGTTACAAAGAAATCTTGCAAAACTGGGGACTGGCAACAAAATGGCAAATGAAATTAAATGTTGGTAAATGCAAAGTATTGCATGTTGGTCAAAATAATCCCAACTATACATACAATATGATGGGATCTAAATTAGCTGTTACCACTCAAGAAAGAGATCTTGGAGTCATCGTAGATAATTCTCTGAAAACATCTACTAAATGTGCAGCAGCAGTCAAAAAAAGCTAACAGACTGTTAGGAACCATTAGGAAAGGGATAGACAATAAAACAGAAAATATCATAATGTCATATAAATCCATGATATGCCCACACCTTGAATATTGTGAACGGTTCTGGTTGTCCCATTGTAACCCACACACCTCTTGGGTGTGGTGCTCTGTCCCCTTTAGTTGCGCGGAGACCACATAGAGATTAATGAGTCTGCTACAGCCTGAGCTAAAGGCCATGTGGATTTTAGCTCATGTAGTAGAGGCTCAGGTATTGAGCTAAAAAGGTCCCAGGTTTGATCCTGCCCGCCGGCAACCAGGGTCTGTTGATGTTACAGGTGTTACTCTATCTCAAAAAAAATGTATTAAAATTGGGAAAGGTACAGAGAAGGGCAACAAAAATAATTAAGGGGATGGAACAGCTTCCATACAAGGAGAGATAAAAAAGTCTGGGACTGTTCAGTTTAGAAAAGAGATGATTAAGGGGAGATATGACAGAGGTCTATAAATCATGAATGGTATGGCAAAAGTGAATAAGAAAGTGTTCTTTACCCTTTCACATAAGACAAGAACTAGAGGTTCCCCAAAGAAATTAATAGGCAGCAGGTTTAAAACAAACAAAAGGAAGTATTTTGCACAATGCACAGCCAACCTGTGTAACTCATTGCCAGGGTATGTTGTGAGGTCCAAAAGTATAGCTGGGTTCAAAGAAGAATTAGATAAATTCATGGAGGATTGGTCCATCCATGGCTATTAGCCATGATGGTCAGGGATACAACCCCATATTCTGGGTGTCCCTAAACATCCAACTACCAGAAGCTGGGACTGGACGACAGGGATTGGATCACTTGAAATTGCCCTATTCAATTCATTTCCTCTGAAATATCTGGCACTGTCCACCATCAGAGACTGGATACTTAGCTAGATGGACCGTTGATTTGACTCCTGCCATGCGGGCAGGGGACTGGACTCGATGACCTCTCGAGGTCCCTTCCAGTCCTAGAATCTATGAATCTATGACTCAGTGTGGCTGTTCTTATGTTTTTATGTAAAGTTCATTGGAAAACAGATATATTCTCCAGGCTGGGAAAAGTTTTATTGTTCGGCCACCCACAACAGCTCAACAACCAGCCTGGATAACTGTAATTTAACTGCCTCCTGTTCCCTGGCTGAGGTGCTGACCTGCATTAAATATTTTGGGTGATCTCCAAAAGAGTGTTGAAAATGAAAACTAGCCTTCCCACCTCAGTTTTTTTAAAACACAATCAAACAGCAGGAAAAGAGAGGATGATTTGGCTTGCCCAAGTTCCTATTTTGCTAAATTCCTCCTCTGGCCTGACTCACCAGTTGCTCTCACTTTAGAATGACATATGTTCTAAAAGAACCAGTAACAGCTCTATTTTTCTTGTTGATTTGTGATCTAGTATTTCCTGGAGAAGTCGCCTTAAAAAAAAAAAAAGTTCCTAACCTTATATTCGCTTTAAAACCTTGCTCTTTAGTTCTCTTGCCCTGTGTAACTTATCTCTGCAATTGTGTTTAACTCCATCATGGATTTTAAAATAGTAGCGAGTGAAGTCTCTCCCCACCAGTGCCTGCCTGCTCAGAAACCCAGCCAACCCAGAACTAGTGGGAGGAAATCTGGATCCCTATTTCCTTCCCCCATCATTCAGCACTCATGAGAAACCTACTTCCACTCCCAATCCCTCACACGATCTAGGGCAAGACCGGAGCAATTGAAGTATACCTGGTTCCTCAACTGACTGCCCAGCTCACCACTGGTTGGGGACCCCCTTCTCACCTGAGCCACTGCCCCACAGCTAGATGCTGCAGGGTGAGTCACCTGATGGATTTTTTTGTTGAAGCAGGAAAGAAGATCCTGATTTTTTTCAGGGAGGAAAAGCAATTTTGAGAGGAAGGATGGCTCAGTGGTTAGGGCATCAGCACAGGGATTAGGAAAAGGGGGTTAAATTCCCTGCTCTGTCACTGTCTTACTATGTAACCTTAAGCAAGTCACTTAGGACATGCTTATAAATATAGCAGCATGTGGGTTGTGTAACTATATGCTGCACTGAAAAGCAGGCTGCATCCACCCTGTGGTGGGCAGCTAGGTGTAACAATGGCAGACTCTAGCATGGGGGAGGCAGCTGCATCCTACACTGCTAAAAAAGCAGTGTAGATGAGGAAGGCACTGCTTGGTGTGTAGAGAGCTGTGTGGGGTACAACCTTAATATTCTGCTGCGTGTTTACTCACTACTCTGTGCCTCACTATGCTGCTATTTATATCTATGCTCGGGAGTCTTGAAGTATATGTACTCTACATGTTGCTGTAAGTGTAGGCACAGCCTAAGATATTACCTCCCCTACCTGTTTCTCTAAGGGTATGTCTACACTACGAGAGTAGTTCGATTTTACTTAAATCGAATATGTGGAATCGATATTGCAAAGTCGAACGTGTGTGTCCACACTAAGGAGAGTAATTCGACTTTGTGAGTCCACACTAACGGGGAAAGCGTCGACATTGGAAGCGGTGCACTGTGGGCAGCTATCCCACAGTTCCCGCTGCCCATTGGAATTCTGGGTCGAGCCGCCAATGCCTTCTGGGTAAAAAAATGTGTCGAGGGTGTTTTTGGGTAACTGTCGTCATCTGTCCGTCACTACCGCCCTCCCTCCCTGAAAGCGCCGGCGGGAAATCAGTTCGCGCACTTTTCTGGTCAGTGACAGCGCGGACGCCACAGCACTGTGAGCATGGAGCCCGCTGCGACCATCGCTGCAGTTGTGGCCGTTGTCAACACCTCGCAGCTTATCATCCACCTTTCCCAGAGGCAGAGGCAGAGAAATCAGGCTAGGAGGCTACGGCACCGCGGTGAGGACCTGAAGTCTGAGAGTACCACAGACCTGTCAGAAAGCACGGGACCCAGCGCCGAGGACATCACGGTGGCAATGGGTCATGTGGATGTTGTGGAACGGCGATTCTGGGCCCGGGAAACAAGCACGGACTGGAGGGACCGCATAGTGCTGCAGGTCTGGGATGAATCCCAGTGGCTGCGAAACTTTCGCATGCGGAAGGGGACTTTCCTCGAACTTTGTGAGTTGCTGTCCCCTGCCCTGAAGCGCAATGACACCCGGATGCGAGCAGCCCTGACTGTCCAGAAGCGAGTAGCCATAGCCCTCTGGAAGCTTGCAATGCCAGACAGCTACCGGTCAGTCGCGAACCACTTTGGCGTGGGCAAATCTACCGTGGGGGTTGTTGTCATGCAAGTAGCCAATGCAATCGTTGAGGTACTGCTCTCAAAGGTAGTGACCCTGGGAAACGCGCAGGTCATCATAGATGGCTTCGCCGCGATGGGATTCCCAAACTGCGGTGGGGCTATAGATGGAACTCACATCCCTATCCTGGGACCGGACCACCAGGCCAGCCAGTACATTAACAGAAAGGGCTACTTTTCAATGGTGCTGCAAGCACTGGTGGACCATAGAGGACGTTTTACAAACATCAACGTCGGATGGCCGGGCAAGGTTCATGACGCTCGTGTTTTCAGGAACTCAGGTCTTTTTAGACGGCTGCAGGAAGGTATTTACTTCCCGGACCACAAAATAACACTTGGGGATGTGGAGATGCCTATAGTCATCCTCGGGGACCCAGCCTACCCGCTAATGCCCTGGCTCATGAAGCCCTATACTGGCGCCCTGGACACTGAAAAAGAACTCTTCAACTACCGGCTGAGCAAGTGCAGAATGGTGGTGGAGTGTGCTTTTGGCCATCTCAAGGGGAGATGGAGAAGCTTACTGACTCGCTGTGATCTTAGCGAAACCAATATCCCCATTGTTATTGCAGCTTGCTGTGTGCTCCACAATCTCTGTGAGAGCAAGGGGGAGACCTTTATGGCGGGTTGGGAGGTTGAGGCAAATAGCCTGGCTACTGATTACGCCCAGCCAGACAGCCGTGCTATTAGAAGAGCCCAGCGGGACGCACTGTGCATCCAGGAGGCTTTGAAAACTAGGTTCCTGAGTGAGCAGGGTAACCTGTGACTTTTCAGTTTGTGTACAGAGAAGCTGAACCTGCCCCCGTTTCTTTACCCACTCTAAATGTTCAGTATCCTCTCCAGTTACATACCCCGTTCCCCCCCTTCCAAACCACGTTTAAAAATAAAATGACTTGAATTTTGTTAATGAACACCGTTTTCTTTATTACTGTTTTCGCGGGAAAGTGTTGAACCTGGGACGCAGACTGTGGTGGGGAGCGGGTGTAGTGTAGTGATGCAAATGACGCTTCTAAACTCCAGGAATGACAGGCTCCGCAGTGGTGGACTGGTGGTTTCAACGGAGCCTGCCACCCCTCCTGTTCGGGACTCTGTGTGTGGGGGGGCTATGTGACTTTGTGGCAGGGGGAGGACGGTTACAGATCCCCTGCTGCGTGGCTCTGTGATCCAGGATAAGGACCGCTGCATAGGATCTCTAACTGCCCTCCCCCGCCACAAAGTCACAGAGCACCCCCCCCAGAACACTAAAACCACCTCCCAGACTGACCAGGGTAACTAGTGACTGCAATGTGTGTGTGCCCTGCTGCTGTCCTGTCCAATTACCAACTCCCTTCCCCCACTTCAGACAGACTCTCCTCTAAAGAACATGATGGAAACAGTAATGAACAGAAACATATTTTTTATTAGCAACTACACATGAAACTGAGGGGTGAAACTTGGACGGGGGCTTGGGTGAGGCGGGAAGGAAAGGACTTGTCAAATTTTGGGGAATGAGAGCCTTCTATTACTAGAGCACTCTGCAGGGGTGGAGTGAGAGTTTTCACGGACTCTGCCACCCCTCCTTCTTTGGACTTTGGGTGAGGGGGGTATGGGACTTGGTGGCGGGGGAGGGCGGTTACAGATAGACTGCAGCGGGGCTCTGTCCTCCTGCCTCCGGTCCTGCAGAACATCCACAAGGCACCGGAGCGTGTCCGTTTGCTCCCTCATTAGTCCAAGCAGTGTTTGAGTCGCCTGCTGGTCTTCCTGCCGCCACCTCTCCTCCCGTTCCATGTGTGATCGGTGCATTTGGGACAAGTTATCCCTCCACTGGGTCTGCTGGGCTGCCTGGGCTCGGGAGCAGCCCATAAGTTCCGAGAACATGTCCTCCCGTGTCCTCTTCTTCCTACGCCTCATCTGCGCTAGCCTCTGGGAGTGTGATGCCAGGCTAGGTTGTGAGACAGTCGCAGCTGTGGGAATGGGAAAAAGGGAGTGAATTCCTCAGAAAGATAAATTTCGTTGTGAACAAAGAACATAGTCTTTCTCTGCGAACAAGACCATGCACAGCACCTATCACATGCGCACTCAGGACAAGGTCGAATTTTCGGCCTTCGCATTCAGTGCCTGGGGTCTTGCAGTGCAGATCAGAGAAGCGGGGCAGGACACTGGAATTTGTGTAGCAGGCCGACATGGTAAGCCGTAGACTTGTGGCTGCTTAAAACTTCGATAGTTGCACTGGCCTCCTTTCACATTGAAAGCAATGCCAGTCCCTGCTGCCAGCACTCTGGCAAGCATGAACTCTGCCCCTGTCCCACCCCCTCGCGGCTGTCCCAGGGAAAGATCCCTGTATGCTGCCCCTCTCCCGCCTCAACCGCGTGGCTGTAAACCGGCGGTTACCGTTCTGTAAAGGAACAGGCAAGCAGTCCCAATACTAACATTCCCCTACCTAATTCAAAGCAGGTCATCATGAGCGACATCACTCTGATGAGAATTTCCGAGACGGAAAAAGAAAGGATGCTTCGGGAAAGCCTGCAAAGACCAGGGCTGTATGCCGCCATGCTCTGCAGGGCAATGATCCCGGAGTACTTGCTTCTCTCCTGGCGCGGAAATGTTTCCTACTACGGAGGACCCAATAAGGCCGCTCTCCCCAGGAACCTGATGCAAAGGCTTTCCAATTACCTCCAGGAGAGCTTCGTGGAGATGTCCATGGAGGATTTCAGCTCTATCCCTGGACATATAGACCGGATTTTACTGTAGCTGCACTGGCAGGGACTAAACAGTAGAGCGGCTTGGGCAGAACAATCATGCTACACCGGACATTGTTAGATTTTTTTAAGTAGTTGCACTGCCAGGGAGTGAAAAGTTAAGCGCCTAGGGCAAAGTAATCATGAAAAATCTGTGAAAAATAAATGTTTACATGTTTAAAACACTTACTGGCTGATCCTTCCCCTGATTCTGTGTCCGGGTTAACGGCTGGGGACGGTTGGTAGGGGATCTCTGTAAGGGTGATGAAGAGATCCTGGCTGTCGGGGAAATCAGCGTTGTAAGCGCTGTTGACTGCCTCGTCCTCCTCATCTCCTTCCTCATCTTCCCCATCCGCTACCATGTCCGAGGAACCGGCCGTCGACAATATCCCATCCTCAGAGTCCACGGTCAGGGGTGGGGTAGTGGTGGCGGCCGCACCTAGGATGGAATGCAGTGCCTCGTAGAAACGGGATGTCTGGGGCTGGGATCCGGAGCGTCCGTTTGCCTCTTTGGTCTTCTGGTAGCCTTGTCTCAGCTCCTTGATTTTCACGCGGCACTGTGTTGCATCCTGGCTGTATCCTCTCTCTGCCATGGCTTTAGAGATCTTCTCATATATCTTTGCATTCCGTCTTTTGGAGCGCAGCTCGGAAAGCACGGACTCATCGCCCCACACAGCGATCAGATCCAAGACTTCCCGATCAGTCCATGCTGGGGCCCTCTTTCTATTCTGCGATTGCATGGTCACCTATGCTGGAGAGCTCTGCATCGTTGCCAGTGCTGCTGAGCTCGCCACGATGTCCAAACAGGAACTAAGATTCAAACTGCCCAGACAGGAAAAGGAATTCAAATTTTCCAGGGGCTTTTCCTGTGTGGCTGGTCAGAGCATCCGAGCTCGGACTGCTGTCCAGAGCGTCAACAAAGTGGTGCACTGTGGGATAGCTCCCGGAGCTATTAGCGTTGATTTCCATCCACACCTAGCCTAATTCGACATGGCCATGTCGAATTTAGCGCTACTCCCCTCGTTGGGGAGGAGTACAGAAGTTGAATTTAAGAGACCTCTATGTCGAACTAAATAGCTTCGTGGTGTGGACGGGTGCAGAGTTAATTCGATGTAACGGCGCTAAATTCGACATAAACTCCTAGTGTAGACCAGGCCTAATAGCCTAAGATAGATCAATGTTAACATCGTGGCAGCACATCAAACTCTGAGGTACCCGGTGTGCTCAGCGAAAATACACTTTTAATTATATGAATTGATAAAGCTATTCAAAATGTACCATTTTGTTATGTGTATTCCAGTAGCCTAGAAGCCCCAACTGAGAGGCCATTGTACTAGAGCTGTACAAATCCACATTAGGGGAGACACTGCCCTGAGAAGCTTGGTATCTAAATGGGGAAGTAAGCAAGTATTGTTATTCCAGTTTTTCAGATGGGGAGTGGAGGCTCAGAAAAACTGAGGGCAGGTCTACACTACAGCAGGGATCGACGCTCTGAGATCGATCCACCGGCTGTCAATTTAGCAGGTCTAGTAAAGACCCGCCAAATCGACTGCAGATCGCTCTCCAGTCAACCCCTGTACTCTACCCCCGATGAGAAGAGTAAGGTAAGTCGACGGGAGATTTTTCTCCCATCGACCCCTCCCCCCCACGGTGTAGACCCCACGGTAACTCAACTTAAGGTAAGTCGACTCCAGCTACATTATTCACGTAGCTGGAGTTGCGTAGTGTAGGTCAACTTACCGCGGTAGTGTAGACATAGCCTGAGAGACTTTCCCAAAGTCTTCCTTGGAGGTTTTTAAGGCCTGGCTTGACAAAGCCCTGGCTGGGATGATTTAGTTGGGAATTGGTCCTGCTTTGAGCAGGGGGTTGGACTAGATGACCTCCTGAGGTCCCTTCCAACCCTGATATTCTATGATTCTATAGCTCAGAACTGAAACCGTATTTCCTGACTCCCAGTACAGTGACTTAACCACAAGATGACCCTTCCCTGCTCAGTTTATTTTTATTCATAAAGATGATGAGTTTCTGGTGCTCCCAAGACTGTTCAAAATTATTCATAATTATTGTAATTCACTGTATATTATAGGTCCTTTTACTTATCGTTCCACCGAGTATCTGTGCTCTACAACATGTCAAACCTTGAAAGCATCAGAGGAGCCTGTAAATATATCTCAGCTGCTCAGCTAAGTATGAAATAAATTGAAATAACTTCAGTGTATGTTCTTTTTGTCCTCAGTCAGACTGGAAATAAAGCATACATTTTTGATAGTGAGAACAATTAACCATTGGAACAATTTACCAAAAGCTGTGGTTGATTCTCCATCATTGACAATTTTAAAATCAAGATTGGATGTTTTTCTAAAATATCTGTTCTGGGAATTATTTTGGGGAAGTTCTATGGACTGTGTCCCACAGGAGGTCAGACTAGATGATCACAATGGTCCCTTCTGGCCTTGGAATCTATGAATGGACAAGCAGTAACCTCAGAGAGATACTTTATTTTAGATCACAGGGCAACATGGCTCTGTCTGAGACAATGGCTAAAGAAGTCAGTGCTGAGATTTGTCCATATCTCCTAGATGGCTTTGAAAACCCAGCCCCAAGAATTGGGGACACACAAAAACCCAGTCAGGAATGCAAGAGCAGGAAACTAGCTCAGGCTTCAGGCAGTTTAGATTGCTTTTGGCTGTGCAAGGGTGTAATAAATGAATGCACTCTCTCACACACGCAGAGAGCATGTAACAGATATAACAAGAATCCCACTGCTAGCTATTGAAAAATGTCATATTTCATGGCTTTCACATAATAGCCATCTGTTTTGAAATGGAAACACATGTCCAAATGTCAGCCTACTGCAGGTATCCTCAAATCTTTTTCCTGTTTTTTGTTGTTGTTGTTCGCTACATTGTATTTTTCATTTCCACTTGCTGTGATATCATGGCATTTGATTTTGTTCTGGCCAAGAGGTCAGGGAGCTCAATTCAGTATTAGCTGCCTTATTGGTCCATGGATTTCCCACTAAGACACCATGGATGATTAATGTGGCCAGTGCCCTGCCTTGCACAGAATAGGAACACATCACCTCCATTTGGAACTCATTCTTCCCCTGGCTTGGGGCCAGGAGCACAAATTTGTTCTCATGTTGATGTCTCCTGACTCCGTGACCCTCAGGCTCAGTAGATTGTTTTGCTTTTTTATTCTTGTTTAAGGCCATTAATGTCCTTCTTTAATATATTCCTCTCATGATCAACTTAAACAAGATCATTGTTTGTTTGTATGGCAATGTATATAGCTTTTTCATCTCAGGATTTCTTGCTTGTGTGTGGCTTAAATATAACTGCATTGCATTCCGTCTCCCCCCACATCTTTCCTAATGGAAAAGTAAATGCTTACTTGATACATGCCTTCAATGTTCTGTAAAGGTATGACCCTGATAGAGTTTCTAAATTATAAAGCAGGAGCTCTTTTATATTACCGTGAACAACGACAGGAAATCTAGTTCTTTATAATAAGTTATTTATTCTCCATTTTGAGGTTTTATCCACACCCCAGGAGGTGGCCATGTATATTTCAACAGGTGCTGCACTGAGATTGCTCGGATACTCTCACACCGCATTAGATTGTATCCACTGGAAAGAAATGAATTTGAGAGCAAGACTTATAGGCTGATGAAAAACGAAAAATCTCTTGTTGAATGCAAAATTCATATCTTTTATCAGCATCGGTGTCCTGTAAATACATATTTCTGATCTAAGGCATGGCACAATGTGTCAGGGAAATCAAGTATCTAGACAACATACCATGGACTGGAAAATTGACAAATGCTTTCCAAACATTCTGAAAACTTAAGAATGAATCTGGAAGGGGTGAAGAGGTGGGCAGAAGCAGGCATCACTTTTGGGTGACCACACTGCCTGGTTACTAACTCACTTTCAGGGAGAAGCAAGCAGAGAGGGTTCTGATTTATGCAGAATTCAGAAGAGATGAGAGATGGCATATGACCTTAAGAGGAAAGAAGGCACATGAAGTTAGAGGAAAACAGCTTAGAAATAAATGTAATGACAATGGCTGGAAGATGAGCTGAATGGTTCTAGGTGACTCTCAAGAAACGGAGACCTCCAAAATATTGAATATTAACATTGATATTGTTAGTAATGAAAAAGAAAGTGTGGCTTTTTTTAAACAGCTCCCTGCAATAAGATGTGTGTTGAAGTCTCTTAATGGCTTAGGGCAGTGGTTCTCATCCTTTCCAGACTACTGTAACCCTTTCAGTAGTAAGCAACAGAGGGTCCTGTGGCACCTTTAAGACTAACAGAAGTATTGGAGCATAAGCTTTCGTGGGTAAAAACCTCACTTCTTCAGATGCAAGA